>NC_035449.2:43375039-43993600 GCF_002127325.2 Helianthus annuus
TAAATCGTCGATGTTGAAAAACGGGTCTTCATTATTGCCGCGATCACGGTTACCTCTACGATCGGAGTTGACATTCCGATCATCAAGGTTGATAGGTAATGATGCTTGTCTGTGAAGGGGTTGTTGTTGAGGTGTTCGTTGGGTGTTGTTGGTGTTTTGGGTTCGGAAAGGTGGAGTAGGTGGTCTTGCGTTGGTGTTACCACCCGATTGTTCTTGGGGTATAGGTTGGGTGTTTTGAGCGGGACAAAAGGTTCCCCGGGATTGGAATTGATTTGGATGGAGGTTTTGGTTGGGGTTAAAGTCTTGGTTGGAGTTGTGGTTTGCCATTGAATCGGTTTCAATGGTCGGTGTGAGTGGTGGTGTTTGGTTGGGTTGATTAGAAGCAAGAGTTGCTTCTAACCGGCTTGCTAGGTTCCTTCTTGCAAGTCTTTCAATTTCCGGTTCGTAGACTAAAGGTGAAGTCCTCCCGGAATTTCGTGTACGCATGCACTACCTGTAAGCTGCACAAGTAACACACCCCGCGTAACAAGGAAAAAGACAAGTCCAAAAAGAAAGCTAAACAAATTAAACAGTTAATCACAAAAAAAATTCGAACAATATCCAAACACAAAGCGCACGCACTCCCCGGCAGCGGCGCCAAAATTTGATCGGAGTGTCGCGCTCCGGTCAAAGATAATATTTATAAGCCCAAATTACCCTTAACAATGTGCTAGTGGTAGTAAGGGGTCGATCCACGAAGAGTATGTGGTTTGTGTATGGATTCGAATGAATTATAAACAATTGTCACAATTATGAAGCTTGCCAAATATTTTTGTATTTTTGTTTAGAAGAAATATGTGAATTTGGACTACTAAAATTGAATTACTTAATTAACAATTCCTACTTAACGATTGCAAGAAAAACGGTTGCTAGAATAATAATAATAAAAAGGAATCACGCCCGATTTCGGTAATTATTAACCTAGGATTTCTACAAGTTCTAGTTTCAACTCAAACGCATTTGATTAACGGATTTAGTGTACCGTGACTTAGGTGCTACTAACTATCAACGCTCCGCAGAACGGACAAAAAGACACTTTGTAATCAACACAAGTAAATCCTAACAATGACAATGTACAATTACATATCACCGTTTCGCAAAGTCATAACTTTTAACATCGCTCGACAATTCACGAATTCGTAACAAATGTAATACTATTGTCAAAGTTTCAAAAACCAAATACAAATTGTCACTAAGCTAAAACAAGAACAATTCGAAACCCTAGAATTAACAACTACCTACACCGGGGTGAAACCGAGATGATTAGCCGCTCATGGTTGAAGAAGCTTGATCACCGGATGTTTGGAACACGGACGGATTCATCTTTGAAGCTTGATTAGATGGAGCAATGATGGATGTTGAAGGTTTGGTGAAGAATAATGGGTGGAAGGATTGATGGTGATGATTAGGGTTTGTATCAATTGGTGATTGTGGATGATTCGGATTGATGATAGTGATGATAGTGGAATGGGTAGATGATAGTTGGTGAAGAAAGCTCTAAAAACAAGGTTCAAACTCCTCCAAAAGTGTAACTCCCGTATTAGTTGGTCAACAACCCTTTTTGATTCGTTCCAACACCCCAAAACCCCAAAGTTCGCATTTCAGGTTTTGATGAGCCGTCGCCGACGGTGGATGTGTCCGTCGGCGACGGTGTGTGGATGTTTGAAAGTGGCCGACGGCCTAATTCGCTGTCTACGGAGAAAATAGGCTACGGCCATTTACACCAGCCGTCGGCGACGGCCCATATGGGCGTCGGCGACGGTGCCCAGGAATCATTCTTTCTGTTTTTCGCACTCCTTGCTCCCGGTTGACCCGTTTTCACTCCGGTGACCCGTAAAGCTCCCGAAAAGCTCCTTAAACCCCAGTAGACCTGCAAAACACAAATCTAATCAAAAGTAGGCAATTCGAAACTAAAACTTGTGTAAAAACATCAAATTAAACAATTACAAGCACCGGTTTTCAACCACGTATCAAGCAACCCCCAATCCCTATGTGGAAATGGGAGAGTATAGCTATGGACTTCATAACAAAGCTTCCGCCCACGTCATCAGGTCACGCTAGCATTTGGGTTGTTGTTGATCGTTTAACCAAATCAGCCCACTTTCTGTCAATACGAGAAGACTACAAGGTGGAACGATTAGCCCGTATCTACACCGACGAGATCATTTGTAATCATGGGACGCCTCGTGACATCATCTCTGACCGTGATGCTCGGTTTACCTCGCGATTGTGGGAAACGTTTCAAGCTGCTCTCGGTACTACGCTTAACCTGAGTACCGCATTCCATCCTCAGACCGACGGCCAGACTGAGAGAACGATTCGTACTCTTGAAGATATGCTCCGTTTGTGTGTCATAGACTTCGGTGGTAATTGGGACAAATACCTGCCATTAGTCGAATTCTCGTATAACAACAGTTATCATACCAGCATCCAAATGGCACCATTCGAGGCTTTATATGGAAGAAGATGTCGATGCCTATTGTGTGGCACGAGATCGATCACTCGCAATTAACCGGTCCTGAGCTATTGCAAGAAACGACTGACAAAGTCCTCCAAATTCGAGACAACTTGTTGAAAGCTCGGAGTAGACAGAAAAGTTATGCCGATAGACGACACAAGCCCCTTGAATTTGACGTTGGCGACTACGTACTCCTAAAGGTGTCACCTTGGAAGGGTGTGGCCAGATTCGGTAAGAAAGGGAAACTAGCGCCTCGATATGTTGGACCTTTTAAGATTCTGGAAAGTATCAGAAAAGTCGCCTACAGACTCAAACTGCCGGAGGAACTTAGTAACGTCCACCCGACTTTCCATGTGTCAAACCTCTGAAAGTGCCTGGCTGAGCATGATTTAATTGTACCGCTCGATGACCTCCAAATAAACGAAAGACTGCACTTCGTGGAAAAGCCTGTTGAAATCATGGATCGCCAAACCAAGCAGCTCAGGCGCTCGCGCATTCCTATTGTGAAGGTCCGATGGGAAGGCAAACGAGGCGCAGAGTTCACCTGGGAACTCGAGAGTAACATGAAGGCAAAGTACCCGTAGTTGTTTGTAACGGCTTCGGCCTAATTTCGGGACGAAATTCCCTAAACAAGGGGAGGCTATAACACCCCAGTGTTTCGAAAGTCAAAGTCAAAGTCAAGATTGAAGTCAAAGGAGAAAAAGATCGCTAATAGCAATCTGTCTCTCCTTGCTCAATCCCTGTCTTGACTTCTTTGACTGTAGTTAGTATATTATACATTTTTACGTTAGTTGTATTATGTGGAGTAATTAATTACAATCGAAGTAATCGAAGTATATTTCTCAATACGAACCGCTTTACGACTGTGAATAATAGGAAGTAACAGTGCGATAAAGTTAATTAAGCGATAATCGAACTAATCTAATCATCATCGCACTCACAAACTCGAATATACGCATTTTGGGTTACTGTTATACGTGTGTATGTGCCTTATGTGTTACTTGTGCGTGTTTATTTATGTTATATGTGGTAATCAATCGAATCGCAATCGAAATTCAATCGCAATCGAACTCAATCGAAATCGAATCATGATAATTAGGGGAGAAAGGATAGTGCTCGATATGATTAGTTGGGATTAAAAGTAATTTGAATAGGAAACTCTATCGCGTTCGCATCAATCGCAATCGAAATCGTAATATCAAAAATCATCGCACCGAACACTCGAATCAGGCAGCTGATCAATCAGGCTACCAGCCGATCGAACAGCCAGCCGATCGGATAGGCTGTCCGATCGAGCTGCCTGGCCGATCGGCCAACACTTTCCTCATTTGGAAGCCTATAAATACCCTTGTCATTGTCATCCTTTCCACTTTTGGAAACCCTCTGACCGACCAGCTCGTGCTCTCCACCTTTTCTCAGATTTCTCGCGATTCCGGTAAGATCTCGTCCTAAATCTTGTACTTTCTTGATCTACACGCACTCCTACACCTTTCTATCTTTTAAATCTTAACTTTTAACCGTGAAATCATCAAGATTCAAGTGTTCTAGGATGATGTCATCATGGTGTTCTTGAAGAACTTCATGTTTTGGCCTCAATCCACCGAGAATAACTTGGATCTAACTGATTTCCACATAAATAAACAAAGATCTTTCACAGATCTAAACATATTCACACTGAAAGAGATTGAAAGATGGATTTCTGGCCTTTTTTCAACTCTTTTACACTCAATGTCTTCAAAATCGGTAGAAACGGAGCTTGTGCTAACTTGCTAATCATTTCGGTGGTTGCGTGGCCTAAGATCCGGATTCTATCCACGAGGTTCACCGATTTCGGGTTCAACATGAAACACCGTTCCGAAACGTTCGCTAGACAGATTTGGGTAATTGCTGTCCGAACAGGAGGACCAAGTAGTGATGAGGTTCAGTTGTTTGACTCGTTCTCAAAATACCTCGCTAAAACGACAAATCAAAACAACCAAGTGTTAGACGAACAGGCTGACCAGGACAAGGTGTTGTCCGAACGGACAGCCAGCCGAACGGACAGACAAGCCGAACGACTGGCTAGCCGATCGGCTAGCACTTGGGTCCCACACTTAATCAACCTAATTGAAGTGAGTATTGAACGAACTGCTGTCCGATCAGACTGCATCCGATCGGATTACTCTTCGGATCATGAGATACTTGACTTTAAATACTTAATCGATTTTTCGACATGTTCGATGCACGGAAATGCCATCCGATCGAACTACTGTCCGATCGAGTGACCTCTTGCTGAGGACATGTTCTTCACTGAAGTACCAGCCGATTGGGTTGCCGACCGATCGAACGATCGTCCGATCGACCGACTTGAAAGGCAAAGATACTTCAAGGTTTTCAAATACTGCAACGAAAACTTCAAAAGTCAGCCATCATACGCAAACACATCTTACTAGGAAGAAACAATCCACTCGAACAACCATCCGATCGGACTCCCGTCCGACCGGACAACTGTCCGAACGGACTTCCAACCGAACGGTCAGCCGTCCGATCGGACTACCGTCCGACCGACTAGCTGTCCGATCCATCGACACTTGTTTCCGTTTTACACATTGCTTATCGTTATACTCTCGAACTGTTCAGGCTAGCCCTACTCTCAAGCGCTCCCTTCAATCCATCAACCGCTGTGAGTATACTCGATCCCTTTTTGCTTTATGCACTTTTGGGTGTTACATACGTTACATATACGAAATCACATCGAACACACTACGCAATACTTCTAAACGCTAACCGTTACCGCATGTTATACGTGACTTAATGAATGCTTGTTTGTTATGTTTACACATGGAATGCTGTCTACCTGCCTTAACGACGATAGTACTATAGTTTGGACTCAGCACCCGCTCATGCGGGGGTTGTTAAGGACAATTATTTGCATGGATTACAGTGGTGATCATGTATTACAAACTGCCTCGGACAGTCAACCCGCAGTCATTGGTATCAATAGATCCGTGTCGATAATTAGCATGCTTCGTTTTCCGCTGTGTACGTACTGGTTATGCGTAAACTATTTCGAACTCTATATGCTATTATCAAACTTGTATACTCGCCTTTACACTATGTGTATTGACTTTTATTTTAACATATGTGACAGGTAATTAGGATGCTTATCTGCTAGGAAAGCGAGGCTAGAATAAAACTCTAGAGTCCAACAAATAGTTGTCTGTAGTAATTGAATCAAGGGTCTCTAGAAGCAGATAAACAATTGCTATATTTAAATCTGAGTTGTCAGAACAGAATTATTTGCCTAGATTTTGTCTGTAATAATTTCTTTACTGTTTGAGACATGGTATGGGACATGTTACTTTAAATTGAATAGTAATGATAATTGTTATGGAAACTTCTGGACAATCTGTTTCGCTTAGTGCCGCGCCCCCGATTATTCCGCCATCGGTTGGGGTGTGACAACGAAACACTGGAGTTTCGTCCAATGGGGTTTCGCCGAAATGGGCTTTTGGCCCATGTGAGGCCCAAAGGTGTTTTGGTTATAAGAACTGTGTATTCGCATAAGTTACGTAAGTTAAAATCAGCGAAACCCTAGACACTTTCTCCTCTCCCTTGCATCCGACGGCAATCACCATTCTTTTGAAGTTCTTGTGTGTTCCATCTCACAACTGGTTAGTCACGATAACCCGATTCGATCTATTTGTGATGTTGTGTGTGTAGATATCTATTGTTATAAGTGAGTTTATTTGCTGAATGATTTGGGTTATGATTGATGTTTGAATTGAAAGTCATATAATTAGGATTGTACAATCTCATGTTAGTTTTGTGATTCGTTGATGGTGATATATATACATGTAATCTTGATTTCGTAATCCACTAATGTGCTGCTTGATTAACGATGATGATTAAGGGTTAACTAGTTTGTGCAATTCTGTATGTTGTGAATAAACTGTATGTGGTGAATAAACTGTTAAATGGGCATGATTAAGGATTTCACTAAATCTGCGTATTGAGATTCAATGATTGGAAACTGTTATGATGAAGGGTCGTATTAGGGTTAGTTAGTAACCATCGCTTGACCCATAGTTATGTTAAATTTGTGCAGTTGAGGTTTCTGAAGCTGATTCAGACGAAACTTATGATGTTTCACCACACATGTAGTCGACGAAACTTGTGATGTTTCGCCACACTTGTAGCCGACGAAACATGTGATGTTTCGCAGGGGTTCTTAAGACGAATGTTGGGTTCCTTTCGTCGGTTAGAGTTTCGCCGCCCAGAGAAACAGTTCACATAACAGAATGTAGTTTAGAACATGTTTGATAATGAATGACTATATGATTGACCTTTGTCTGTTAACACTGTTAGTTATGACTGGGAAAAACATGATTCGGTTTTAATAGCACACTTAACTGTTGTGTACTGTTATGAAACATACGTGTGACATGTAAACTGTGGATTGTATGAGTGTATATAACTGCTATGTGCTACTCGGTGATTATTGAATTGATACACGCTATGACTTTCATTTATACGTGAACCTTGAGACTGTGAGACTGATTATGCATACTTGAATACCATAGGCTTTGACTGAGTTAGTGTGTGTGAGTAACTAGTCATACCGAGCAAACCAAGGTGAGTTCACTACTCTTGAGCATGCGTCCCGGTGGTTGGGACAGTCAGTGGGTATCCGGGGAGGGATAAGTCTATTGGGTAAAACTGGGATGTTGGATAATAATCTCACTCTATCACTCTTAAGTCCTATTTTTTGTTACTGGAAAGGTAGCGGGGTATTAGTTGGTAGCGCTACTTAGGTTTGGCACCCTCACCCCGTACCGGAGAGGACGGGTGTGAACTAATGACCCAGTCACGCCCAGTGCTTTGATAGGAGCACTAGGTACGGGCAAAACATACATCAGGAGCCGTCTTGTTCAGTATCGAGATATTATCAACATTACTTTCGGATTTGTTAACAAACTGGATTAGACACTTGGTAATTAACGTTTTCGTAAAACTGTGAACTCACCAGCGTTGTCTGACACACTTGTTGCATGCTCGCAGGTCGTTAGGTACTTTAGATGGGAACTTGCTATCTGGATGGCTGGAGTGGTCATGGTCATGTTGCTGAGGATTGTCTTAATGTTATTTAACACTATTGCATTTGGTTTTGGAATACCTTGAACAATATTTTGTCTTTGCTTCCGCTAAATCTGATAACTCTTGTTTGACATTTATGAATGCTTAATTTAATAAACATAAACATGATGTTGATTTACTATTAGTTCAATGTGATTGGTGGCTGGATCCTGGTACGTCACACACCTAGCGGGTTTTCCGTATGTGGTATTTTGGGGGTGTGACAAATACTATATCATGTATTTTTAAACGATTAAACTACTTTGAAGTCTTGTCAATTTATAGAAAACGAGCACCAAATTTTTTTTTATTGCCTACTTTTTTTCTTTTTTGTAATGTTATATTAATAATATACTAAACTGTTTTAGTGTTTGATCTTTTCTATAATCAAGTAACTTAATAGTTATATTATTAATCTTAAATAAAACAAAATATATGTCAAAGTAAATTTAAATATAATCACAAATTGAGTGAATCGTATATAAATTATTAGATAAGACAATATTAGGTGATATGATGGTAACCTCAAGTCTTATGTTAGGTTTCAAAAGGAAAATAAAGTGTTAATAGAAATAAAAATAAAATTACTAATTTAGTTTTATTGGGTTTCAATAAAATAATAATAAATAAATGTTAATTGAAATAAATAATAGAATTACTAATTTAGTTTTTATTCAATTAGATGAGAAAAGAGACAAAACACCATTTTGATAAATATTTTTCAAGGAACACCACTTTGATAAATACTTTTTTCACCTACACTAGTTTAGGAAAAAACTCTTTATTTTCTGGTGACATAAATTTTATTTATATTTTTAATTTAGATAAACACTTATACTCGTATGTTTATTTAGTAGTAATTCAAAAACTCTAATTTTTATAAATTTTGGCACTAAACAATTATTTTTTTAAAGATTATGATACTTTAAGATTTGATTTTAACTCTATTATTCACGTCAATTATTAGTTTACAAATCTTAAATACTTATATAACGTAGTTATTATAACTTATTAACTAGTAAACATGTATATGTGTTTGCACAATATAAATTTTTTAAATTTGGTTGCTAGTTTTATTGAATTTTCTTTATAAACATGCGTATTATAGTTTGACATATCCATACTGCAAAATATTTAAGAAAAAACATTTATTCAACCAGTATAATACACAACTTTCTAACCTAATTGAATTTATAAAGTAGCAAGATAATCTCTTTAACTAAGTGATAAGAACTAGAAAGTTATATACATGCTATTTAAGCTTGTTTTTTCTTTTATATACTTACGATTTTTCATGGATATCTGAAGCAACTCATGAATACGGTATATGTAAGATGTTTTAACATATCTATAAATTATGTAAGATACTAAGGGTCTGTTTGGCATGGGGTAATGGAATGGACGGGGGAATGGAATGGACGAGGTAATGGAATGAATGAGGTAATGGAATTGATCATTACTATTCCATTGTCTTGTTTGGTTACAATGTGAGAATGGAATTAACCATTACTTTTGTTGTTTGGTATGCGAGAAAAGACGAAGGAATAAAATTGGATAGTGGTGGTCAATGATGGGCGGCGATGGTGGGTGGTGATAGGTGACAGTTGTAGCGGCAACGGTGTTGGTGGGTGGAGACGGCGACGGGCGGTGAGAGCGATGGTGGTGGTGGGTGACGACGAAGGTGGGTGGCGGCGGTGGTTGGAGGTGGAAGCGGTGGCGACGGTGGTGGAAGGTGGTAGCGGTGGTGGCGGTGGGTGTTGGTGGTTGATAGCGATGGCGGAGGTGGGTGGCGACGGCGGTGGTGATCGGAGGTGGCATCGGCGATGGTGGGTGGTGATAGGTGGCAGTTGTAGCGGCGACGGTGTTGGTTGGTGGAGACAGCGGCGAGTGGAGACGGCGTCGGGCGATGAGAGCGGTGGTGGTGGTGGGTGACGACGAAGGTGGCTGGTGGCGATGGTTGGAGGTGGTAGCGGTGGCGACGGTGGTGGAAGGTAGTAGCGGTGGTGGCGGTGGGTGGTGTTGGTTGATAACGATGGCGGAGGTGGGCTACGGCGGTGGTGATCGGAGGTGGCATCGGCGATGGTGACGACGATGATCGAAGGTGGGTGGTGGCGGTGATCGGAGGTAGCAACAGCGATGGTGGATGGCTGCGACGGCAGTGGCGGGGATGGAGGTGTCACACCCTGGCTTTGCGGAAGCGTGGTTAATTTGGTGTGACTTCTTAATACCATAGCTTAATCATAACAAAGCTATATGAATTAAAAACATGCAAGAATCATCCATTAAGTTTTAAAACCAAACATAGTATCATTGTTTAAACGGAACAACACTCTAATAACCATAACATTGTTTCCCAAACAAAACAACTTAAACATAACATAAACACAGTTTAAGGACTGTGACTTGTCCAGGAAAGAGTCACATTCCCTAAACTCCGGATGACCTTGGAAACTAGTGCAGCGGGAAAACGTGCCATACCGTGCCAGATCTTTTAATTCCCTGAAATACATGTAAGTTGAAAAATCAACAATAATGTTGAGCGAGTTCATGTGTAAGTGAGTAAATAAACCTTTGTTCGTATAAAAATCCTGGTATGTAGCAAATAAGGAAAAAGAGATCACCAATGGTTTGCAAGGCCATTGATATGTGTGAAATGCAAGTAGGAAGGCTCAAACCTAGCAAATTTATGCGTCGGGTACAAAGTCATCCCGAGGTCCGTTATGCTGGGCCTGGGACTGGGCTCGCTACACCCAAATAGATCTATCGCTCCTGCCCCTCGGTCCTACCATGAGGATTAATGACCTCAAGTTTCCGCCTACCCATTCACATGATCTAAATAGTAACCCTCCTTACGCTAACCATACCATGTATAAAGTATTCATAATCAAAGTAACATGTATTTCACCCCCGTAGTATAGAAAACTGAAAACAGTTAAGAGAAAAGGGGGACATGAACTCACAGTCAGTGCGTCTCTACCAAGTACTCCGAATGTCAGCTGTGCGACGACCTACATGTACTAATTCTATTAGACGGATGGCCGTGCCTTAGCTTTATAGTTTAGGTTTTTGGGAAATAGTTAGACAACTATTTCGTGTTTATATTTTGCATGTACTTGGTAGTTAATCTCCTTCCCAAGGATGGGGGATTTAATACATGTGCGTTCAATTTATAATATTAAGTCTCACTTAATATATCTTCATTCCAAATATAAATATTTTTCTCAAAAATATTATATTTCCATTTCACATAATTTTTCCCCAAAAATAATACATTGATAAAATATACGTTCATAATCATTTCCGTATAATGCGTAAGTTACGTTTTAGTAATCGTGTGGTAATAATAATTACCGTTGTAACTTATATGTTTATCGTGAAAGCGTTTGTATTATTTTGGATTCGTCAACGTTTGTAAATATTATTTTTACTCTAAAAATAATATTTGTGTATTTTCACAAAATAATCATAAACAGTGTTTTGAAAAATATATTTACCAAATATATATTTGTCACGTTTAGTTTTGTGAAAATCCCACCTCCGAATATTTGTAAATAAAGTCGTGGCGAAATATATTTTGAAAACATATCAAAAATAATTCTAACACTTGTAAATAATTCTAAGTGTTATATTTTTAGAAAAATTTCGCCAGAGTTTCCCCTGTAACTAAAGGTGGCTACGCTTTCAAGCGTATCATTTTCTTTTACAAAATCATTTCAACACTTCTTTAAATCAACCAATCAATTTCCGACACATCAAACTAGTCGACAAGTATGTAAATCGTATAATCGCATGAACTTGTAGTTTTTCCGAAAACTATAGTGTAGATCCCGTTATATTTTGTGGATCTATGTGTAAAGTAACTAAATCTTGTAAAAACCTCGTTTTTAGAATAAATCTATCTTTACATCTTCCCGTCATCTTTTACAAAAATTGTTATTTTGCCGGATCTTTCATTTCACAAGTGTTTATACACTTGTGGTTTGTAAAAATCATATTTGTTAGTGTGTTATCCGATTTTTAGGAAACATGATTTTTCTCGACACTTGGTCCTTTGAAAATACCACTTGCAGATACGTAGATCCGCTAGTTTTAAACACTATTTTGCAAGTAGAAATACTTTTACACAAGTTCATGTTTCTCGTGTGGTAGAGTTTCACCTTTTAACCCTTGTACCGATAGAAACAAGCTTATGTCAAGATCTATGATCTTAACAAAGTCGGGTTAAACGATGATCCGAGCTACCACAACGTAGATCGGGCCTAAATAATCATCATTTCCAAGTACTACAACTTTTACACAAGTATTAAGCTTTTAACCAACTATATTCATGTTTTAGTAGACTTTAAAGATTCAAAATGCAAGTTTCCGAGTTTTAACCGTTACAAATCTTATTAACCACCTTAGAATGATCCGAGTATGAGTTTTAAGTGTTATACCTCTAGCTCGGGGCTAGGGAAGAATCTATGCGAAAATGTGGTGGATAAAAGCAAGATAACGAGGTCCTTCGCCTTCCGTTAGCTCCAAGACTCCTTATGCGAGATCCTTAACACTTGTGTGATGTTGGAATGGAATGAACAAGAGCCGAAAATGGATGTAGAAGGGGGAGGGGGTTCGGCCGAGAGTTGGGAGCAAGAGAGGAGAGAAAGTCTTGGGTGATTTGTGGTGTGAATAATCTAATGTGTTGATGATGATACTTATAGGCAAAGCTTAACATGGTTAACCAATGGTTTGTATGTCATCAAGATATGAGACAAGAGCCAATATTATAATGAAAAATGGTACATGTCAAGGTCACAAGGTGACCGATCGGCCCAAGGGGGGGGTCTCTAGTTCAATTCCAATCAAATGGTTAGTGTTTAGTTACTTTAAACCAAGTTAGATTTAGGGTTAACTCGGTTAGTCACATGTTGTGCTTTAACGCGGGTGTTAGGGTATTCAGGGACCCTAACTGGCTCAGAAAAAGACCAATAATATTATTGTCAATATTTTTATGTTCCGGGTATAATCCGGTTGTTCGGTTAGATAGAAATCCGTTAAAGTGCTTAAATAAGCTTTTAAGTGTCGTAAATAATATTTTTAGTGACACACTCATTCTGCAAAGTGTCAGGAATATTTCCCTCATGTTTTGGCACTTTATTAGTTAGCCAGAAGCTAGTATGTTAATAAAAGTGCTGTGGCTTGTGCTTAGAGTACGTTTTAGGCACATCCAGTCATTATGTCTTATTCCTAGAGACGCAGTTCTACAACCCTTGTATCCCTACACTCACTATGGGTGTAGTAAAATATTTCTGGCTCATACAGGCCCTTAGAGGCAGTGTCTGCCTGATGCTGGCTTTATCAGCATGTTCAATAGGTTATCCGTTCTAATGCTACTGTGCTTTTGTGCATCATGTTTGTCACTAAGGTTCAACGTGTAAATAATGTAGTGACGGAAATCAAAGTATGATGCAGGAATATACAAGTACTAGAAATCAAGTAGCAGTTTGTCAGCAATTTCAATTAAGCACAGTAATTAAGTAGCAATTAATTATTTATTAAATCGTGCGGTTACCTGGTTTAGTGAGGGTTGTCACATTCTCCCCCCGTTAGAAAAATTTCGTCCCGAAATTTTAAGTTTTGCTTGTAGAAGCAGGGTTCTCAGGAAATAGGTGGGGGTATTTCTCTTTCATTCGGTCCTCACGCTCCCAGGTGAATTCAGGACCATGTCTAGCATTCCCACGAACTTTGACGAGCTTGACACTGCTCCGGCGGGTCTTGTTAATTTTCCAATCCGTGACCTCAACAGGTTCTTCAACGAAATGGAGCGTGTCGTCAACATGAATTTCGTCGGTAGGAATGACAACGGTATCTTGTGTTGGACTTCTCTTCAGATTGGATACATGAAATGTATCCTGAACGCCATTCAGTTCGGCAGGTAGGTCCAACTTGTATGCTACTAACCCGATTCTCTCCAAGATCTTGAACGGTCCAATATACCTCGGGTTCAACTTTCCACGTTTCCCAAAGCGTGCCACACCCTTCCAGGGTGATACCTTCAACAAAACCATCTCACCAACCTCAAACTCTAGAGGTTTCCTGCTTCGATCCGCGTAGGCTTTCTGCCTGTCACGAGCCGCACTGATGCGGTCTCGTATCTGTGCGATCTTATCTGTGGTTTCCTGTACCACTTCAGGACCAACCAATTGTCTATCACCTGCGTCAGCCCAACAAAGCGGTGATCTGCACTTGCGCCCATATAAAGCTTCGAATGGCGCGACACCAATACTGGTGTGGTAGCTGTTGTTGTATGAAAACTCAACCAGAGGCAAATGTTTATCCCAGCTACCGCCCAAATCCATAACACATGCTCTCAGCATGTCCTCCAATGTCTGAATCGTCCGCTCGCTTTGACCGTCGGTCTGTGGGTGAAACGCAGTGCTCAGATTCAACTTTGAGCCAAAAGCTTCCTGGAAGGATTGCCATATCCTTGACACGAACCTTCCGTCTCTATCAGAGATAATCAAGAGAGGTACTCCATGGCGTGTAACAATCTCTCTCATGTAAATTTCGGCCAGTTTGCTCGTATTATCCTTCTCTCGGATAGGTAGGAAGTGTGCTGTCTTCGTTAAGCGATCCACTATTACCCAAATAGTGTCATGGCCTCTTGGCGTTCTTGGCAACTTCGTAATAAAATCCATAGAGATTTGTTCCCACTTCCACTTGGGAATCTCTGGTTGCTGCAGAAGTCCCGAAGGCTTCTGGTATTCCGCCTTAACCTTGGCTCATGTTAAACATTTGCTCACATAAACAGCAACATCGCCTTTCATCCTAGGCCACCAATAATAATCTTTAAGATCCTGGTACATCTTATCCGCTCCAGGGTGGATAGAGTACCGCGATTTGTGAGCTTCATCGAAAATAACCTTCCTTAAACCTCCAAACAAAGGAACCCAAATCCTTTTCTCAAAACACAACGTTCCTTCCCTGTTTGGTACCAATAACTTCTCCATCCCACGGAGATACTCTTCTTCAAGGTTTTTCTCCTTGAGGGCTTCCTCCTGCGCGGCACGAATGCGCAGAGGAAAGTTGGTTCGAATAACCATTTCCAAAGCCCTAACCCTTATGGGCTTGATTCTCTCTTTTCGACTTAGGGCATCGGCGACCACATTCGCCTTCCCTGGATGATACTTAATCTCGCAGTCGTAGTCATTCAACAGTTCTACCCATCGTCTTTGCCTCATGTTCAACTCCTTCTGGTTGAATATATGTTGGAGGCTCTTGTGATCTGTGAAGATTGTGCACTTCGTACCATAAAGGTAGTGTCTCCAGATCTTTAAAGCAAAAACTACTGCGCCTAGCTCCAAATCGTGTGTGGTATAGTTCTTCTCGTGTACCTTCAGTTGGCGTGACGCGTAGGCAATAACCTTTTGACGTTGCATCAACACACAACCCAATCCTTGACGCGATGCGTCGCAGTATACCACAAAATCATCTGTACCTTCCGGTAGGGCTAAGATTGGCGCGTTGCAAAGCTTATCTTTCAATATCTGAAATGCTTCCTCCTGTTTGATTCCCCAATCAAACTTCTTGTCTTTCTGCGTGAGGAGCGTCAATGGTTGAGCGATCTTTGAAAAATTCTCAATGAATCTTCGGTAATAGCCAGCCAAACCCAAGAATTGCCGAATCTCGGTTGGCGTCTTTGGCGTTTCCCAATCCTTGATCGCCTCGATCTTGGGGATCCACGTGGATTCCATCTCCATTCACCACGTGCCCAAGGAATTGCACTTCTCTTAGCCAAAACTCGCACTTAGAGAACTTGGCGTACAGCTGTTCCTTCTTTAGCAGCTCCAGAATGGCTCTTAAATGCTGCTCGTGTTCATCCTTCGTCCTTGAATAAATCAAAATATCATCGATGAATACAATCACGAACTTATCCAAGTACGCCTTACAAACTCGATTCATCAAATCCATGAACACTGCAGGTGCGTTTGTCAAACCAAACGGCATAACGAGTAACTTGTAGTGTCCATATCGAGTTCTGAAGGCTGTCTTCGGGATACTATCCTCCTGTATCCTTAGCTGATGGTATCCAGATCGAAGATCGATCTTTGAATAAAAGCTTGAACCTTGTAGTTGGTCAAACAGATCATCGATTCTTGGCAGGGGATACCTATTCTTGATCGTCAGCTTGTTCAACTCTCTGTAGTCAATACACATACGGAAACTACCGTCCTTCTTCTTGACAAACAAAACTAGAGCTCCCCAAGGCGAGAAGCTCGGTCGGATGAATCCCTTGTCTAACAACTCTTGAAGTTGTGTCGACAGTTCCTGCATCTCGGACGGGGCAAGTCTGTAGGGTGCCTTAGCCACAGGCGCGGCGCCTGGAACTAAGTCAATGCGAAACTCCACTTGTCTTTGTGGCGGCAAGCCAGGCAAATCTTCTGGGAAGACTTCTGGGTACTCCCTCACGACAGGGATGTCTTCGATCTTTGGCTCAGCAGCCTTCTTATCTACAATGTGTGCCAGAAAGGCAGCACATCCCTTCTGCAAACACTTTCTTGCCTTCAGGCAGCTAATAATCCTCAACGGCGTCTCACGCTTCTCTCCGTGAACAATAATGGTCTCACCATCATCGGTCGGGATACGAACGACCTTCTCATGACAAACTATCTCGGCCTTGTTACTCGATAACCAATCCATCCCTACTACCACGTCGAAGCTTCCCAACTGGACTGGTAGTAGATCTAGAGCGAACTCGCGCTCTCCCAACTCGATTACGCAACCTCGAATCACCTCATTAGCTTCTACTAACTTCCCATTTGCTAATTCGATCGAGTACGGGGTATCTAACTTACTAGCGGCTAAACCAAGCATATTCTTAAATTCTAACGATACGAAGCTATAATCGGCGCCAGTATCAAATAAAACGGATGCATAGCGTTGGTTTACAGGGAACGTACCAGTGACAACATTGGGATCCTGGCGCGCTTCCCTTGCTTCTATGTTGAAAACCCTTCCGCAGGCTTGGTTCAATTCCGGGCAATTCCTCTTGTAATGCCCAACATCACCGCAGTTGAAACATCCGGGCCTCTGCCCGTTCCCACCATTGTTTCCCGCTTGGTTGTTTCTCTGATTACGATTCATGGCGCCCGCTTGGTTTGCGTTGTTGACTTGGTTTCCATCACCTCCATTGTTCCCTTGGGGGCGGTTCCCAGTACCACCACGGTTATTTCTATTCCCACATCCTCTCTGGCCTCCCTGGCCAGCAGTAGCCCAACAAGTCTCCTTCAGGTGGCCAGTCTTTCCACATGCTTCACAAACCTTCAACCCACAACGGCCAGAATGATGGCGCTGGCAGCTATTACACTTGGGCTGGGCGCCCATGTATCCCTTTCCTTTCTTCCTACTACCAGCTGTATCTTGCGCTGGCGCATTTGATTCCCCTTTCTTAACCACCACCCCGGTGCCCTGCTTGAAGTTTGAAAACTTTCGCTTGTTCCCTCCAGATGACTCCACATGAGTCTCCTTCTTCTTTGGCTCCGCTTCATCAAACTTGTTCAAACGAATTGCCTCCTCCGTAAGAGCCACGCTTAAATCAATGGCTTCAGTGATAGTCGCAGGTTTGGAGGAGGTCACCATGCTTATGATTTGAGGAGCTAATCCCCAAATGAAGCGTTCGATTCTTTTGAACTCAGGAGTGACCATGTAGGGTACCACATGCGACAAGTCGTGGAACCTCTGAACATACTCTGCTATCTTAGGACCTTCCATTTTCAAATGCCAGAACTCGGTCTCCAATCTCTGAATTTCAGCGCGGGAACAGTACTTTTTGCGCATGAGTTCTTTCAATTCGGTCCATGTCAGCGCATAAGCAGCAGCTTCGCCAAGGGTCTGTACTTGCAAGTTCCACCAGGATAGGGCTCCATCCAAAAATAGCCCAGAGATGTAAGTGACTTGCTGATCCAATGTGCATTTGCTCATGCGAAGAACGGATTCTGTTTTCTCAGCCCAGCGGACAAAAGCGACAGCACCTCCTGTGCCATCAAAGTTTACGGGCTTGCAGTCCAAGAACTGTTTGTAGGTGCACCCTGCACATACATTATAACGCATGATTGGCATTAGCATTCTTGCTAAGGAAATCCATTTAGGTCATGGTATGTCTTAACGACTTAGGGTTACCATGAGGCGGATTGTTATTGTTGCCAGTGTTGCCAGAGTTGCTTCCACTCATTCCTCCTTGAGAGGCAGCATATTGAGCAATAGCAGCAGCAATGACTTGCTGTAGTTCTTCCTGAGTCGTAGGCATTTGCTGTTGTTGACGTCTTGGCGGCATCTTCTAAAGATGTGTTTACGTTGGTCAGGCCATAATAACGCGTACGTATATAGTAATAGTAATAGCACATAACATCTCATGTTATCAATACTTTACAAATACTAATCACACAACATCCCATGTCACAAATATTATACACACAACATCCCATGTCATAAAAATATACACACAACATCCCATGTCATAAAAATGTAAATAAGCAATCAAGCGAATCAAATATGATGAGAATACTGCGATTGCCATATATATCGAGACCACAACGTAAGTGTATCAGTACATCACTGTGTCATACAATCATCAATCAACTAGGGGCTACATCACCCCTGTCCAAAAGCTATATCAAATCAGTGTCAAATACATCAAATACAACAAGTATGTGTCAAAAGTCAGTATCATCATGTAGTCTCCAAAATGCTATGCAACCAAAAGCAACCGCGGTCCTCTCACCAACGTCTACACAAGCAGTACTGATGAGCTCTATACAGATGGCGGTGGAGGAGGGGGAAAGTAAGTGTAAAGCAAGCGACGTAACTGGAGCCAGTCCTCCTCCATAGCTTGCTGAGTACGGATGACAGAAGCAACCTGTTGCTCTAGTGTAAAGAGACGAGCAGCATAATCTGGGGGTAATGATCGACATGGCTGAAGAGGAGAGTGTATCTGACCATGGCATGAACATGGTGGCAGCTGAGCTCTCTCGAGCTCTTGGAGACGCTGCGTGTGTGACTCGTGTTGATGAACGAAGGACATCAAAACATCCTCTATAGTGTGTCCCACATGAAATGGATGGTAAGGATCAGTAGGTGGCATGACTGGTGGTGTCGACCAAAGTAAAGGCTCACTGGTGGGGTCAAATGGTGCCACATGAATTAAAAACATGCAAGAATCATCCATTAAGTTTTAAAACCAAACATAGTCTCATTGTTTAAACGGAACAACACTCTAATAACCATAACATTGTTTCCCAAACAAAACAACTTAAACATAACATAAACACAGTTTAAGGACTGTGACTTGTCCAGGAAAGAGTCACATTCCCTAAACCCCGGATGACCTTGGAAACTAGTGCAGCGGGAAAACGTGCCATACCGTGCCAGATCTTTTAATTCCCTGAAATACATGTAAGTTGAAAAATCAACAATAATGTTGAGCGAGTTCATGTGTAAGTGAGTAAATAAACCTTTGTTCGTATAAAAATCCTGGTATGTAGCAAATAAGGAAAAAAGAGATCACCAATGGTTTGCAAGGCCATTGATATGTGTGAAATGCAAGTAGGAAGGCTCAAACCTAGCAAATTTATGCGTCGGGTACAAAGTCATCCCGAGGTCCGTTATGCTGGGCCTGGGACTGGGCTCGCTACACCCAAATAGATCTATCGCTCCTGCCCCTCGGTCCTACCCTGAGGATTAATGACCTCAAGTTTCCGCCTACCCATTCACATGATCTAAATAGTAACCCTCCTTACGCTAACCATACCATGTATAAAGTATTCATAATCAAAGTAACATGTATTTCACCCCCGTAGTATAGAAAACTGAAAACAGTTAAGAGAAAAGGGGGACATGAACTCACAGTCAGTGCGTCTCTACCAAGTACTCCGAATGTCAGCTGTGCGACGACCTACATGTACTAATTCTATTAGACGGATGGCCGTGCCTTAGCTTTATAGTTTAGGTTTTTGGGAAATAGTTAGACAACTATTTCGTGTTTATATTTTGCATGTACTTGGTAGTTAATCTCCTTCCCAAGGATGGGGGATTTAATACATGTGCGTTCAATTTATAATATTAAGTCTCACTTAATATATCTTCATTCCAAATATAAATATTTTTCTCAAAAATATTATATTTCCATTTCACATAATTTTTCCCCAAAAATAATACATTGATAAAATATACGTTCATAATCATTTCCGTATAATGCGTAAGTTACGTTTTAGTAATCGTGTGGTAATAATAATTACCGTTGTAACTTATATGTTTATCGTGAAAGCGTTTGTATTATTTTGGATTCGTCAACGTTTGTAAATATTATTTTTACTCTAAAAATAATATTTGTGTATTTTCACAAAATAATCATAAACAGTGTTGTGAAAAATATATTTACCAAATATATATTTGTCACGTTTAGTTTTGTGAAAATCCCACCTCCGAATATTTGTAAATAAAGTCGTGGCGAAATATATTTTGAAAACATATCAAAAATAATTCTAACACTTGTAAATAATTCTAAGTGTTATATTTTTAGAAAAATTTCGCCAGAGTTTCCCCTGTAACTGGAGGTGGCCACGCTTTCAAGCGTATCATTTTCTTTTACAAAATCATTTCAACATTTCTTTAAATCAACCAATCAATTTCCGACACATCAAACTAGTCGACAAGTATGTAAATCGTATAATCGCATGAACTTGTAGTTTTTCCGAAAACTATAGTGTAGATCCCGTTATATTTTGTGGATCTATGTGTAAAGTAACTAAATCTTGTAAAAACCTCGTTTTTAGAATAAATCTATCTTTACATCTTCCCGTCATCTTTTACAAAAATTGTTATTTTGCCAGATCTTTCATTTCACAAGTGTTTATACACTTGTGGTTTGTAAAAATCATATTTGTTAGTGTGTTATCCGATTTTTAGGAAACATGATTTTTCTCGACACTTGGTCCTTTGAAAATACCACTTGCAGATACGTAGATCCGCTAGTTTTAAACACTATTTTGCAAGTAGAAATACTTTTACACAAGTTCATGTTTCTCGTGTGGTAGAGTTTCACCTTTTAACCCTTGTACTGATAGAAACAAGCTTATGTCAAGATCTATGATCTTAACAAAGTCGGGTTAAACGATGATCCGAGCTACCACAACGTAGATCGGGCCTAAATAATCATCACTTCCAAGTACTACAACTTTTACACAAGTATTAAGCTTTTAACCAACTATATTCATGTTTTAGTAGACTTTAAAGATTCAAAATGCAAGTTTCCGAGTTTTAACCGTTACAAATCTTATTAACCACCTTAGAATGATCCGAGTATGAGTTTTAAGTGTTATACCTCTAGCTCGGGGCTAGGGAAGAATCTATGCGAAAATGTGGTGGATAAAAGCAAGATAACGAGGTCCTTCGCCTTCCGTTAGCTCCAAGACTCCTTATGCGAGATCCTTAACACTTGTGTGATGTTGGAATGGAATGAACAAGAGCCGAAAATGGATGTAGAAGGGGGAGGGGGTTCGGCCGAGAGTTGGGAGCAAGAGAGGAGAGAAAGTCTTGGGTGATTTGTGGTGTGAATAATCTAATGTGTTGATGATGATACTTATAGGCAAAGCTTAACATGGTTAACCAATGGTTTGTATGTCATCAAGATATGAGACAAGAGCCAATATTATAATGAAAAATGGTACATGTCAAGGTCACAAGGTGAGCGATCGGCCCAAGGGGGGGGGTCTCTAGTTCAATTCCAATCAAATGGTTATTGTTTAGTTACTTTAAACCAAGTTAGATTTAGGGTTAACTCGGTTAGTCACATGTTGTGCTTTAACGCGGGTGTTAGGGTATTCAGGGACCCTAACTGGCTCAGAAAAAGACCAATATATTATTGTCAATATTTTTATGTTCCGGGTATAATCCGGTTGTTCGGTTAGATAGAAATCCGTTAAAGTGCTTAAATAAGCTTTTAAGTGTCGTAAATAATATTTTTAGTGACACACTCATTCTGCAAAGTGTCAGGAATATTTTCCTCATGTTTTGGCACTTTATTAGTTAGCCAGAAGCTAGTATGTTAATAAAAGTGCTGTGGCTTGTGCTTAGAGTACGTTTTAGGCACATCCAGTCATTATGTCTTATTCCTAGAGACGCAGTTCTACAACCATTGTATCCCTACACTCACTATGGGTGTAGTAAAATATTTCTGGCTCATACAGACCCTTAGAGGCAGTGTCTGCCTGATGCTGGCTTTATCAGCATGTTCAATAGGTTATCCGTTCTAATGCTACTGTGCTTTTGTGCATCATGTTTGTCACTAAGGTTCAACGTGTAAATAATGTAGTGACGGAAATCAAAGAATGATGCAGGAATATACAAGTACTAGAAATCAAGTAGCAGTTTGTCAGCAATTTCAATTAAGCACAGTAATTACGCAGCAATTAATTATTAATTAAATCGTGCGGTTACCTGGTTTAGTGAGGGTTGTCACAGGAGGTGGGTGGCGGCAAAGACGGTGGCGGGTGACGATGGTGGCGGGTGGCGGCAGTGGCGGGTGGCGGCGAAGTTGGGTGACGGTGGCGGATGACAGTGGTGGTGGGTGATGGCAACAGTAGTGGATTGTGGTGTTGTTAATGAATGGTGAAGAGGGAATGAAATGGAAAAAAAACAGGGAGGGCGGATGGAATGATTTTGAGGGAATGGAATGCATTTTGGAATGGGCGATTCCATTCCATTGACCAACCAAACACTCTTTTCTTCGTTCCTTTTCAATGGTCCATTCCATTCCACCTCTCAATCCTACATACCAAACGCTACCTAAGATGTTTTAACATATCTATAAACTAGGTTTGAACCCCGTGTATTACACGGGCTGCATAAATCTAATATTTCTATACTAATAAATGAAAATCTTTTATGGACACATGTCACTTTCTAGTGCTTTCTCGTCTTATTTTCATATTTATCTCTTATATTAAATACTAATATCTCTTACATTAAATATAATAATAATTTTAGACATAAATATTTTACTACTAGTATTAAGCCATTGCGTTGCAGCCATTGTCATAAAACTGTGTTTAGTAGTAGCAATACTATACATTGTCAGCGACCACCAACACCGGAAAAGCTCGTAAAAACAAAATAAATAAAAACGTGAAAAAATAACGCCGAGCGAAAAGCAGACGTAAAATCTTTGAATCACGCACGCTCGTTGCTGAGAAATTAAACCGAGACGTAAAACATATAATAAAATAACTAAGTCCATCCAGGGCCCGCGTGTTGGACGAACTTGTCAAACGCAGAAAAATAGATGTGACGCGAGTCAAACGAGAAAAAAATATACGAAAAAATATTGAACCCCACACGCACGTTACGGCGTGTTAACTCACAAAATTTAGAACGAAACGAAAAACTTGGGAAAGATGAAAGTATGGTGGAACAAAATTGAAAATAAAAAAGCAAAAGATGAAAAAGTTTGGGTTAAAAGAAAAAAAACAAAGAGTATAAATTGCAAAATTGATGTTATTTATTAATTTTAGATAAAGATAAGGATAAAAATAAGTGATATATGTATATTGGTTATTAATTAATATTAATATTAAAAGAATTTTATTAAATAAATATAAATAAAATTTATAAAGTTGAAAGAGAGAATGCCTTGTGGCATTATTTGGAGTCTTTTATTATAAGTTAGATTTGAAAATGCTATTCAACCGATATCTGATCACAAGTTTGAAATATTTTTGTAGACAAATGATTAATTAACTCAATATACAAAAAGTAATAAATGAAAAAGTAAATAAAAAAAAATTCTGAATACATGTCACTTTCTTGTGCTTTGTCATCTTATTTTCATATTTATCTCTTATATTGAACAACAACAACAAAATTAGATAAGAATAAACGTTTGTCTTTTATATAATTATAAAGTTATATCCCGAGTAATCTTTTTAAACGGCTAACAGAATCAATTCCGAATACTCTCGGGGCAGCCGCTGGACCAAACGGAGTACTCCGAGAGTAACCCGAGTCCACAATATACTTTGGAGTTCGGTGATTGGAATTATGGTAAATTAGAAATCAAAGGTTCCCATTTGAAACTGAAATGTTATAATAAGTGAATGGTACATCAAAGTTCATTTTTAAAAGATAAATCTTGACGACTGTAAGTGTTAACATATGACATTATATTTTATTCAACACGTGCGATACATAAGTTTTTTAAAGATATATCGTTTTTTTATTATTTATTATATAATGACAAAGCACCAGAAAGTGACATGTATCTAGAATTTTTTTTTTATTTATTTTTTCATTTATTACTTTTTGTATATTGAGTTAATTAATCATTTGTCTACAAAAATATTTCAAACTTGTGATCAGATATCGGTTTAATAGTATTTTCAAATAGTAAAATATTTATGTCTAAAATTATTATTATTATTATTTAATATAAGAGATATTAGTATTTAATATAAGAGATAAATATGAAAATAAGATGAGAAAGCATCAGAAAGTGACATGTGTCCATAAAAAATTTTCATTTATAGTATAGAAAGATTATATAACATGTTTTAACATATCTATGAAATTATTGATATTGTTTAATAAGTTGTAAGAAACGTATATCTATCAATTATGTAAGATGTTTTATTGTTTTAACATATATATGAATTTATCGATATTGTTTAATAAGTGAAAATTCTCTATATGTAATGACGTGGTTGGAGTATATTCATTCACATAATAATCAATTGGGATTATCATAAACATGTGGCGATGACGTAACTACATACCACATTTTGAAGTTTTAAGTATTAAACCCACACGCACATTAACAACGACAAACTCCGTTAATTTGTCATTTACTTGTTATTTTATTGTTTTACAGAAATTATTCGTTTTTTGTATTTTTATTTAATATTTTAGAAGTCAATAATTCGTTTTCAGAGTGTGACTATGAGTGAGACCAATTGGTTAGGTTTATCATACATGATTTTCTAGTAGCATTCACCAAACACATGCGATGGTGATGACGATGACGATGTCGCTGTTTGACCGTCTGCTATAGTTTACTTGAAACCGGTTTTGTGATTTGTAATTATTTTATTATAATATTTGAAACCGATTTTGTGATTTGTTATTATTTATTATAAGTTAAATAGTAGTCTCCAGTATTGTACTGTTTTTTAATCCATATTAATACAGATGTATTGTTTTATATAGATTATATATTGTTTTATAGTCATTAATGCTACAGAGATAAAGACCAAACAAAATAGGACAAAATCATTTATCCTATATAACCAACCTAAATGATTTTGTTAGGATTTTTAATTGATATTCTAGGAAAATGACTTTTCTTGACTGATGGATGGATGATGGTTAATTCTTTGTATTATTTCTGCTCCATATATAATAGAAACAATCCTATACAAAAGGAAAGAATAGTGCCATACAAAAATAATATTTACTAAGATAATTGATTTACATAATTCATGCTAGTACACCCTTGCAGTCGAAGAACAAGGAGGCCGAACGTTTAGACCAGAGCGAAAGTCATCAAATAGAATCTGTAGGAGCTCTTTTGTGAAGATGTCAGCAACCAGATAGCTCGATGGAACGTGGAGAACACAGACACAACCACGTTGCACATGTTATCGAACAAAGTGGATGTCCACTCAATGTGTTTTGTGCGTTGATGTTGGACCAGTTTTCCAGATTAATAAATAGCACTCATGTTATCATAGTAGACAAGGGTGGCCTTTGAAAGAGGACAATGAAGCTTAAGCAAAAGATTTATGAGCCAGCATATCTATGCAACGACATTAGCTACACCCTGATATTCTGCTCTAGCACTCCAGTGAGAGACGGTTGGTTGGTGATTGGAGCACCATGATAAAAGTTTGTCACCAATATAAACACAATAGCCAGAGGTGGGCTGAAAAGTGTTAGGGCATCCAACCCAGTCGACATCGGTGTAGGCTACTAAGGATATGTGTGAAATGGGACCCAAATGATCACCAAACTCAGAAGTTCCCTGTAAGTAGTGGATGATTCGCTTGAGGGCATGCCAGTGTTTTGCTCTGTTGTGGGATAGTGCATATGTATACAAATTTGTTGCAAAACATATTTGATATCAGGACGTGTGAAGGTCGGATACTGAAGAGCATTAGCGAGACTGCGATACAGTGTTGGGTCGGAAAAGAGGGAACCAGACGAGGTAGCAAGCTTGGAGGTGCTGTCAACCGGTTAGCAAGAGTCCATGACAGCTCGATGGATAATGTCTCTAGTGTATGCCTGTTAAGATAGAGACATCTGATCACCGGTACGCGTGACAGAGATGCTTATGAAATAAGTCAATGGTCCCAAATATTTCATTGCAAACTCCCTAGCAAGAATAGACAGAAGTAGCTGACGCAAATCATCGGATTAGGTCGTCAAAATAATGTCATCGACATAAATTAGTAAATAAGCCATGTGACAACCATGACAATATATAAATAAGGAACAGTCAGATTTACTCTGTATGAAGCCGTGCAATAAAATAAAACTAGTAAAATGTTGATACGACGCCCGTGGTGCCTGCTTAAGACCATACAACGACTTTTTAAGTCGACAAACGTGATTTGGAAAATCGTGATGTGGAAACTGTTTTGGTCAAAAAATCAGACTAGGATAATGCAACCAAATCTTATTTTGTGAGGTGTGTTGCTTGAATTAAATGGCAAAAGTATGAACAATTTGCAAATGAAATGAACAAGAGACACAAGGATTTATACGAGGAAAAAGCCCTTGATCAAGGTATGATCTCCGGCACAAAAAACCTCGGGTGATGGAAACTACCGATCACTAACTATAAATAACAAGTAAAAGGTACAAATCGGGATGATAACAAGCTTGTTACAAGGAACACTAGTGTGCAAAATGTGTGTAATCGCCAAAATGTTGCAGAGAGCTTTCGAGAGTGTGTCTGTTGCTAATTGTTCTAACTATAAAGCTCGTTATCCCCTTTTAAAAATGGAAATAAACTAAATAACAAACAATCCGCAAATTATGCTAGCCACCCAAGACTTCCATAACGGTCATATAAGTCAAGCACGTGCAGAATAGTAGAGCATATTCTCCTGGAATCTCGGCAAGACTAAGTCCCATGCGAATACCCCTGTAAAACAAGTTCAAATATGATGGAAATAACCGTTAGTGTTAGGATAATAATGAGGATCCTGGATCCTTAAACCTGTAACGCCTTCTAAGGATTCTTAATTCAAACAGAATTGAGGATCCGTGATCCTGGCTGCACTCGAGGATCCGTGATCCTTAGGTATAGAAAATCCATCCCTAACAATTGCCCCCAAAATATGAGGAATAAAATATAACTTAATGAGTCATATTTTCTGCCTTATCGCTAACAAACTAGTTAACGTAAATATAGCCGTTATCATCTAACTAGTCGTTGCAATCTTGACGTCAGCGATATGACTACCTGCAGATCATCATTATAAATTCGAAATTAGAGATAAGGATCAAGAGGCATTTAAATTTGTGCGTTACTCTCCCTTTAAATCCTCATCCGGAGACTGATCAGGTACATTCTCCTCCTTCCCTCTTAATCCTTCTATTCCGATCTTCTTTTTTCTTAATATCCATGACGAAAATGGTTCTCCGATCCTCACCGGCCAAGGATCCCAAGAAGGATACTTCTTTGAAGAGTCAAGGCATCATCAAAAACCCTTCGGCAGAACTTTGCCGTTTTACCGATCCTGAAATTGATCGAATCCGCCATTGCTTCCCGGCGGATGTTGTTTTCAAACCTTTTGATTCTTCACTGAAAATTGACTGTATCTCCGATACCTGGGTTGCTTTTCCGGCCACCCCCTTCTTGATAGGATTCTCTTATCATTTCCCTGCTTTTACCCAATCCTTCTTTGCACTCACCGGCATGTGCTATATTCAGGCCATGCCGATGATGTGGAGAGTTCTGTACACCATAGAGAATATCATCGAGCAAGAGGGTATAGAATTAGGAATGTCTGAGTTGGCCGAGTTGTACAATCTTGTTAGCCATGGTTCACACCGTTTCTTGTTCAAACATAAACCTGGTCAACCCCATCCAATCCTTAAGACCACAAAAAATGATACCCACTGGAAAAATCGCTTCTTTTTTGTAAGGAGAGACTCTATTCCAGACGGGAAAGACCTTCCCAAAAAGTGGACCACCCATGGTAGGATATAGGATCCTTATAGAAGGATCATAGGAAGTTTTTATCTCTTTCGAGGGTAACTGATCCTTTTTTCTGTTCCATTGTGCAGCTATCTCAGTTTCTCATCTTCTAGAATCCCGTGCAACAAAAGAGAGAATCGCTACCTTCTGGAGGCTTGACCCTGCTGTGAGGACATTTCAGGCTAAAACCAAGGATTCAAAAGAAGTATCCTCCGGTTCCTTCACAATGTCTAGTAAGTATTTGAATACATGTATAAACAAATGAATGTTAAAATGAATGTGAATATGAACACTTATCTGTTGTTTGGCATTTGCAGGCGCTGGAAAATCTTCAAAGTCAGCTACTCGGTTCAGTGTCAGCGATCTTGATGCATATGCTTCCTCCCGGTCTGCCAAGAAACAACTTGCTGCCAGTCCTAGCATCCCAATTCCTAAGGGTGCCAGCACAAAGGGCAAGGGTGGAAAGAAAAAAAACTGCTGAGACTCTTGAAGGCCTGCCTCTTATTCAGCACCAGTTTGAAGAATACGTATCTGAGGTAAGGATCCCTGATCCTGAAATCTGATCTTCCCATGCTGAGGATAACAGATCCTGACTTGTGTTCCCTTTTTTGCAGAAATTCACTGAGATCCAGATGCTCATGGATTCATATGCTGAGGAGGCTGACCAAAAGCACTTGGAGTTCCAAAAGATGTTCCTGGCGAAGGATCAGAAGATTGCCTCTCTTGAGAATGATGTCAATCTTGTGAGGAGGGAGCTGGTCATGGCCCACATTACAGTTGATCAGGAGAAGGCCGAAGTGATGGAGGGTGCCAAGCTTTCTGCTACCATTGCTATGCTCAAGATCAAGCTTCAAATGGCAAAGGAGGCTGAGGATCCTGACTTCGACAGGACTGCCTGGGACCAAGAAGGCTGGAAGAAAAGGCTGGCTGGGCTAGATGATGAAGAGGAGGCTGAAGAGGTTTTGGCGATTGAAGCTGGTGGCAGCGGGTTGAAGGATCAGGCTGAGGAGGCAGCGGCTGGTGGTGATGCAGCGAAGGTGTGAGCTGCACAAATGGGCGATGATGGAAATTTCTAGACGTGGCCGGAGCCCATTTTTTATGATTTGTGGTTCTTTGGTTGTTGATGTTTTCAAAACAATGGTCTGTACTTAAACAGTAGTTTTAGGTTTAAGGATCACTGATCCTTTGAACAATAGGTAGGATGACAATTGGTGGAGGGATCCTCTGTTTGGGGGATGAAGCCATTGTGATCCTGCCGTCTTTCTTTTCCTGCACTTATTTAGAACTTATCATCATGGACACCCTTTACCTACCCCAGCGGACGGGCCATGAATTGCTGGTAGATGCTTGGGGTAGGTAATTTTGACAACCTTTATGTTAGGGCTGGATTTTTACAATACATGATCCTCACGTGTGATCTTAACCAGTGATCCTTGTTTCTTTGGCCGATAGTGATCCTCAGCAGAGTTCCAGGATCAGGATCACGGACCATCATAGGATCCTCATGCTAACAGTTGCTTTCATTGAATTTAATGTTGTTTTGCAGGACATCTAGCAGGATCCGCTCCTAAGCATCACAATCAAAGGACGCGTCTTTACAACTATAGCATGTGCTTAATCGGAGATGGACGTTGTGAAGGATATGGAAACTTGGCATGATTTAAGGGCGATAATTTAGGCTAGATTTGCTTTTATTTCTAAAGGGGTAATGAGCTGATTATTAGTCTTTTTACCTAAAATAGGTCACCTACACTTGTATATATAACACTCTTCCCCACTCGGAAGAACACACAACACAATTCTCACACGCTTAGACACTCGAAACTATAGTGATCCTTGTACTCAGCTCATTATCATCCGAAGTTGTAACCATTTTTCTTATATTGAAGTTTGGTGATCGGTAGTTGCCATCACCCGAGGTTTTTTATGCCGGAGATCATACATTGATCAAGGGCTTTTTCCTCGTGTAAATCATTGTGTCTTTGCATATTTCATAGTAAAAGTGATCCTTTACTTTTTCAACAAACCAAGCATCATACCCCGTTTACATAGAGTTTGGTTGCATTATCCTTTGTGTGATTTTTGACCAAAACAGTTTGGCGCCCACCGTGGGGCAATTGGTGCTTCATTCATAAGAAAACCTTTTGTTCGATATCATTTCAAAGAATTACATGGCTTCATCATTGAAAAACACGTCCACGGCGATGTCTGCAGTCACCTCGTTTCAGAACACTCTGCCTCCTCCCCCGGCAGGATCCCAGAAGAATGCTGAGAAGAGACCAACTCCTACTAACTCTAAACCTCCATCTTCTTCTGCTATGAATTCTTATACTCCCAGTACTAGTGACGTATTTACTTTGATTTTGCAGATGAAGGATCGTATGCAGCGGCAGGATGAAACTAATGAAAGGATCCTCAGGGAAATTGGAGACCTCAAAAGACAAAAGAAAACGGCAGAGGATCATTCCCCACTGATGCCCAAATCCTTGAGCTTTGATACTCCAATGATCACTTCTCAGCCATCGGGAATCCCAGATGTGCAAATCATGGGAGAATCAAGAGGATTGCACCTCGGATCGGCAGCAATGACTCAGGCATCAGGCTCACACTTTCAGCCGGCAGGATCCTATCCCCAGCATATGGGATCCTTCATGAATTCAGGAGCCTATCCGGGAGCACAGCAGTTTCAAGGATCCTACTTTGTTCCAGGATCATCCCAGGGTCAAGGATCCTCCTTTGTTCCAGGATCATCCCAGATACCAGGATCCTTCCAGATGCCAGGATCCCTAAAAAGTTTGCAAACAGGAAGTCTAGATGTCCATCAAGGGGACTTCATTCCAATGCAGACCATTGCTTCCACTGGTCCCTCCGTTATCCCAGAATCCCAGCAATATGGATTCACTAACTTGAACTCAATGGGAGGTAACACTTTGAATAATTATCTTACCACTAACCATGGATTCATGCAGGATACAGGTATCAATCATGCTATGGCCAGGGAGTTGCAGAAGCTAAAAGATATGATCTCAAGTGTTCCAGGGGTAGTCAAGCCTATCCCAGAAATTTCAGATGGAAGCCATAAGGTATCTCGCTTTGCACCACCAATTTGTGATGCAGAGGTACCCAAAAGGTTCCATATCCCAACTATGAAGCTGTATGATGGTACAACGGATCCTGAGGAGCACATAGCACAATACAGGGAAAGGATGGAGATCAATCCAATCCCGGAAAAGCTAAAGGAAGCATGCCTATGTAAAGGATTTGGATCCACTCTTACTGGATCAGCTCTTAAATGGCTGCTAAGTCTTCCCCCTTACTCTATTACTTCATTTGCTAATTTAGTTAATTTATTCAATAACCAATTCTCTTGTAGTAGAAAATTTGAAAGATTAACTAGTGATTTATATAGGGTAACTCAAAGTCATAATGAATCATTAAGGGATTATATAACTAAATTCAGTAAAGAATCCTTGGACATTCCCAACTTGGATATGGCTACGGCTGTTGAAGCCTTCAAAATGGGACTGCTTAAGGATTCATTATTCTATGATGATCTTGTTATGACACCATGCAGGAATCTAGATGAAGTAAGAACTCGGGCACTCAGGTTCATCCGGCTAGAGGATGACAAGAGGATCCAGGAGAGACAAGTAGGATCCTCAAAACAGGAGAAGCAAGGATCCTCCTTCAAGAACAATAAATTCAAATCCTACCATAGAAGTGACAACCAGAATGTGCATGCTGTTGGCCAAGAAGAGGATGATGAAGATTATCCTCCAATCTCAGAATATTGTTTTTCCGTTGATAATCATGAACTAATCCTTGCAATGCAGAATCTAGGAGAAAAAGCTAGGTGGCCCAGGAAGAATGATAAACCATCCGGGACTAAAGACAAGTCAAAATGGTGTGCATACCATGAGGATTTCGGGCATCTAACTGAAGAATGCATAGCTTTAAGAAAAGAAATTGGATATCTGTTAAGCAAGGGGCATCTAAAAGAATTGTTAGGAAGGAAAAAGCAAAGGAATCAGGATCCTGAAGGGATCCCTGAAAAGGCTCCAGCCCCTCCGGCGAATGCACAAGTGATCAACTTTATTTCCGGAGGATCAGATATTTGTGGTACATCCTTCTCGGCAGCCAAAAGGCATGCAAAGGAAGCAAAAATGGATAATGGAGAAAGACCTATTCGAACATCAAGTGTCTTGGAAGGAAAGAAGATAACGTTTGATGAGGATGATCGCATTAACATCCAGGATCCTCATCATGATAGTTTAGTTATTACTCTCTTTATCTCTAACCATTTTGTCCGCAGGATCCTTATTGACGGAGGAAGCTCAGTGAACATTATCCAGCTTGATGTTCTGAAGAAAATGGGTATCCCAGAATCAGACATCACACCAAGATCCTCCGTACTTGTAGGATTCAGTGGAGAAACGAAGAAAACTCTGGGGGACATCAAACTCCCAATCTACGTGGAAGGATTACATAATTATCAAAAATTTTGTGTCATTGACTGTTTATCTTGTTGCAATGTTATCCTTGGCAGGCCCTGGATACATGATATGAAAGCAGTCCCCTCCACCTATCATCAATGTGTGAAACTCCCTAGCCCATGGGGGATAATCAAGATCGACAGTGATCAGCAGGAGGCTAAGGATTGTTATACCTCATCCATGAAGCCAACCTCGAAGCCAAGGGAGCAATAGCAATTACAGTATCCTCCGAGGAATGTCTTGGAGGCAAGGGAACAAGATGTGGACGAAATCCTCTTGGATCCTAGTGATCCTGAATCGAAAATCTATATCGGATCAGGGATCCTTGGCAAGATGAAAGAAGACATGATATCCTTCCTCAAAAGAAGAAAGTCTACCTTTGCATGGAAGCACGAAGATATGACAGGTATATCTAAGGATGTCATAACTCATAAACTTGGCATTGACAGGTCTATCAAACCAATCCATCAAAAAAGGAGGAAGTTTGCACCAGAAAGGAATGCCATTATCCAAGAAGAAGTAGAGAGACTACTTCGAGCAGGTATGGTCAGAGAGGTAAAATATCCAAAATGGTTAGCCAATGTGGTCGTTGTCCAAAAGAAAAATGGAAAGTGGAGGGTGTGTGTCGATTTCACTGATCTGAATAAGGCATGTCCCAAGGATCCTTTCCCATTACCCCACATTGACTCCATGGTGTATGCAACAGCGGGGCATGAACTGTTGACCTTTATGGATGCATCATCTGGATTCCAACAAATTCAGATGGAACCATCTGACCAAGAGGATACAGCCTTTATGACCCCAACCGGTTTATATTGTTATATTGCCATGCCTTTTGGATTAAGAAATGCAGGTGCAACATATCAAAGGCTGGTGAATATGATGTTCAAAGACCAAATTGGACAAACTATGGAAGTATACATAGATGATATGGTAGTCAAATCAAAGAAAGCTGAGGATCACCTAAGGGATTTGGAAGAAGCATTTGATATCCTTGATAATTATAACATGAAGCTTAATCCTTCAAAATGCCACTTTGGCGTTAAGGCAGGTAAATTCCTAGGATATATGGTAACTCAGAGGGGCATTGAAGCAAGTCCGGAGCAAATTAAAGCACTAGTGAACATCAAGTCCCCTGCCAATGCTAAGGATGTGCAAAGGCTAACAGGCAGGATAGCAGCTCTGTACAGGTTCATATCAAAATCCTCAGAAAAATGTAAAGAATTTTACGATATCCTAAGGAAGAACAAGAAGTTTGAATGGACTGAGAAACATGAGAATGCTTTACAAGCCCTTAAAGAATATATGTCCTCAGCACCAGCATTATCAAAACCCGAAAAAGGAGATGTGTTATCCTTATACCTGGCGGTATCCTCAACTGCTGTAAGTGCTGTCCTTGTTAAGGATCACGAAGGTACACAATATCCTATCTACTATGTAAGTAAGAGTTTACTTGATGCCGAATCCAGGTACTCACACCTCGAAAAACTTATTCTTGCATTAATCATGGCATCAACCAAGTTAAGGCATTATTTTGAAACCCATACTATCGTTGTTAGAACTAACTTTCCAATTAAGAATGTCCTCAGGAAACCAGAGATGTCAGGAAGAATGGCTAAGTGGGCAGTAAAGCTTAGTGCCCATGATATAAGATATGAGCCAAGAACAGCCATTAAATCCCAAGCACTAGCTGACTTTGTGGCTGATTTCAGTAGTGATCTACAAAAAGAAGCAGAATTGGAAGTCCAGCAGCTGGATGAGACCAAGGATCCTTGGATACTACACACTGATGGATCCTCAAATATCAAGGGCACAGGACTCGGGATACTACTAAAATCGCCACAGGGGGACATAATACCCCACTCCATAGCCTGTGAGTTCCAAGCAACTAACAATGAGGCTGAATATGAAGCCTTAATTGCTGGCTTGCAAATTGCTAAGGATATGGGGGTGAAGTATCTTAAAGTATATGTGGACTCATTATTAATCACCAATCACTTTAATGGATCCTATGCTGTTAAAGGAGAAAAACTAACCAAATATTTAGAGATAGTCAAGGAATTGGCACTCTCTTTTGTCTCTTTCAGCTTACCACAGGTACCAAGGGAGGATAACACGGAAGCTGATGCATTGGCCAACTTAGGATCATCCTTAAAGATTCCAGAAGATATAAGTATCCCTATCATCCATATCCTGGCTCCTGCTATTGAAAATCAGGTGGCCATGGAAATAGAAGAGGATACTGCAGTAATCCCTAGCGAAGAAGCTCAATCTTATTCAGGATCATGGATCTCACCAATCATGAGATACTTGCAATACGGGGAGATTCCGATGGGAGAAAATCCTAGAGCTTTCAGGATTAAGGTATCTCAATTCACAATCTTAAATAATGTGCTATATAAACGATCTCTTGCAGGACCATATTTAAGATGTATCGAGGATCCTGAAATCGAAGAAGTTTTGAGAGACTTCCATGAAGGAGATTGTGGAAACCACACTGGGGGCAGAGCATTATTCTCAAGGATCCTTAGAACAGGATACTACTGGCCAACTATGAAAAGGGATGCTGTAGAATATGCTAAGAAGTGTGATCCTTGTCAAAGACACAGCAATATCCTCCATCAGCCAGCCGAATTGCTACACCCTATACCATCCTCTTGGCCATTCATGAGATGGGGGATGGATATAGTTGGCAAGCTCCCTAAAGCACCTGGTGGAAAAGTATTTATGCTTGCCATGACTGACTACTTCTCTAAGTGGATAGAAGCTGAAGCCTTTGCTCAAGTCAGAGAAAAAGAAGTTATATCCTTTATCAAAAGAAACATTATAACTAGATTTGGCATTCCCTCTGAAATTGTATGTGATAATGGTTCCCAATTCATTGGAAGCAGAACCACTAACTTTTGTGACAGTTGGGGAATTAAGATGATAACATCAACACCAGTTCATCCACAAGCCAATGGCCAAGCAGAATCATCCAACAAGATCATCATCAACAATCTGAAGAAGAAGCTAGGATCCAAGAAGGGAAAATGGGCAGAGGAGTTACCTTATATGCTATGGGCTGATAGGACAACTCCCAAGAATGCCACTGGTCAAACACCTTTTTCTTTAGTATTTGGGGCAGAAGCAGTGATCCCAACAGAGATGGTAATCCCAACTGCTAGAACAAGTGCTCGTGATCCTGAAGAGAATGCTACAATCCTGGCTCAGGATTTGGATACTATTGAGGAAATCAGGGATCTGGCTAGGATAAGGATGGCGAGCTACCAACAAAGAATGGCTGGTGCTTACAACAAAAATGTTAGGATAAGGAAGTTCCAAGTCGGAGATATGGTGTTGAGAAAAGCATTCCAAAACACTATCAACCCTGCTGACGGGAAGTTAGCACCAAAGTGGGAAGGCCCTTACTTGATTGAAGCTGAAGCAGGAAAGGGGGCATACAGATTGCTAACCATGGAAGGAAACTTGTTACCAAGAGCCTGAAATGCTGTTCACTTAAAGAGATACTTTATGTGAACATGATCCTTCAAGCATGTGATCCTTACATTGAAGTATCCTCGAAGGATCCCGGTGATGTCAGTGATCCTTACTCTGGTAATGTCCTTATCTTAAAACTATTACATTTCCTTACTTTTTACCTAAGGATAAGGATCATGTATCCTTCATCCTCTTCTCACGAACCATTTGAGTTATGATAGTTCAGGTATCTTCAGCATATCGTTAAAGATCTTCAAAAGCACCACAGATCCTTGGGTTCAACCCCAGTTATCCTTGGGATTATCCCCAGTTTTCGCCAGCAGCGCACGATGATCCTGATATAGTTCACGTCTTTGGGACCAGTACCCACTTCCGGGGCTGACAACCTCATCGTACTGGCTATACCTAGGATCCTACGTATAATGGTAGATGTACCATACATCCGTTCATAAGGTTTCTAACGTTTTCACGTTAGCTAAGGTTTTGACATTTTCATGTCACTAAGTTTGGATAGTCGCCAGTAAGGGCCATACTCCAGTTTACATACGATCCTTTGGGCTTGTCCCCAGTTATCCTTTGGGCTTGTCCCCAGTTATCCTTTGGGCTTGTCCCCAGTTATCCTTTAGGCTTGTCCCCAGTTATCCTTTGGGCTTGTCCCCAGTGATCCTTTGGGATCATCCCCAGTTATCCTTTGGGCATGTCCCCAGCTACTAACTTATCTTTTACATTGGCTTAGTCCCAAGTTATGTTCCATTTTCCAGGTTCTCGAAGTTAAATAAGGATCCTTAATCCTTATTATCCGTTAAAATTTCACTTATAGTTATCTTGATTAAAGGTTAGGATCCTAACTTGGATCCTCAGGTATGATCCTTGACTATTTTGATTATACTAAACAACCCTTACACTTTGACAACTAAACCTATGATCCTTGAAATTGATTGCTTCAAAAATTTTCAGTGTCAGGATATTTGATCTAGGATCATATCCTAAATTTATTAAACATGGTTTGCTCAACTCTTGTTACTCTAACAAATATGTTTCTAAAACAAACTGGAAAATAAGAAGATAAATAAAGGATAACAACACGAGATAAGCCAGAAAGATTAAAGTTATATTATTAACAAAAGGATCTTAAACCCTTTCAAAAAGTTGTCAAAATTGCCAACCCACATTTCTACCAGCAAAACGTGGCCCGTCCACATGGGTTGGCAAAGGGTGTCCATTGTCTATGCGGTCTTAGCAGGTGCAGGAAATTAAAGGCGGCAGGATCACAAAGGCTTCATCCCCCAACAGAGGATCCCTCCACCATTTGCGATCCTACCTATTGTTCAAAGGATCCAGGATCCTTAACCCTAAAAACTATTGTTCAAAGTTACAAACCATAATTGTTTCAAAACATCTCAACCACAAAAAACCACTACCAAATTTTAAAAAATTGGGCTCCGGCTATGTCTAGAAATTTCCATCATTGCCCAATCCTGCAGCTCAAACCTTCGCTGCACCTTCACCACCAGCTTCTCCACCCTGATCCTTGTCAGCATCACCGCCCTCCAGCATTGGGATCTCCTCAGCTTCGTCCTCATCCTCCAGCTCTGCCAATCTCGCCTTCCAACCCTCCACGTCCCATGAGCTTTTGTCAAAGGCAGGATCCTGAGCCTCCGCAGCCATCTGTAGTTGTATCTTGTACATAGCAATTGCGGCAGAAACCTTGGCGTCCTGGGTGATCTCCTGCTTCTCGCCATCCATGTTGATCAGCATTTGAGCAGCCTCATCCTTAGTAGCCCGGAGTTCCTTCTCAAGATCGGCTATCTTAAGATCCTTTAACACGCCCATTTGTTGGAGGTCGGCGATTTGGCTTTCCTGATCCTCGACATGGCCAAGGTAGGTCTCAATCTCAGCAAGTTTCTGCAGAAAAGAAAAAATGTAAGTTCAGGACCAGGTGATCCTCAAAGAAGCAGGATATTCAAGAAGGATAACCAACAGGGGCAATGATCCTTACCTCATTGACATAGTCAAGGAACTGCTGGCGAAGCAGGGGAAATCCTTGGAGATCCTCAGAAGTCTCTCTTCTTCCCCTTACCCCTAACAGGTGCTTTAGGGGCCGAAGCAGAGGGACTGGCAACAGAAGTCTTCTTTCTTGAAGACTTGACATTGGCGAGTTCATCAATCCCGAACTTGGAGGCAGACTTGGCAGACTTAGTAGACTTCCCAGCGCCTACACAATCAAAACAAGATAAGTCTCCTAACTAATTTAACATTTTTGCATAGAACTTACTTTTTGGTAAGGATACTTACTTGACATTGTGGCAGATGCGGAGGATACTTCTTGTGAATCTTGGATGGTGACTTGAAAACTTCTGGTCTCAGGATCAAGCTTTTTGAAAGCTAAAACTCTCTCTCTTGCAGCAGGGGTTAACTTGAGATAAGCAACGGATATAGCTGAAAAAACACAAAAGACAAAGGAAACATTAGTGATCTTCATCATAAGAAACAAGTCTGATGGTGATCCTTCCAGGATCCTCTATCCTACCATGGGTGGCCCACTCCTTGGGCAGATCCTTCCCGTTAGGGATGGTATCCCTCCTAACAAAGAAGAAATGTCGCTTCCAGTTTGTGTCATTTTTTGTGACCTTAAAAACAGGGTGATCCTCTCCAGCTTTCCGTTTCAGCAAGTACCGACAGGAACCAAATGTGGTAAGATCATATAGCTCAGCCAGCTCTGCCATTCCCAAATCAATCCCCTCCTGCTCGATGATCCTTTCGAAGGTATACAACACCCTCCAGATCATCGGCATGGCTTGGATATAAGATATGCCGGTCAAGGAAAAGAAGGATTGGGTAAAGGCTGGAAAAGGATACGAATATCCTATGGTGAACGGAGTTGCAGGAAAAGCCACCCAGGTCTCGGAAACAAAATCGCTTAAAGCGGTGGAGGTGAATGACTTGAAGATAGCATCCGCCGGAAAACAATGACAGATCCTATCAACATGAGCGTCGGTGAAGCAGCATCTCTCCGTAGGAGAGTCTTTAATGATCCCTTGGCTTTTTAGGGGACTGCTCTTCTTGTGATCCTTGTGAGGAGAATTGCGGAGTAACATACTTACAGCAGAATGAAAACAGGAAGCAGAAAAACAGAGCAAGAGAAGGAAGAAAGAGAAGAGAATACCTGATCGACCTTCGGTAGAGATTATAAAGGGAGAATATCTTGAATTTAAATGCAGATTGATCCTAACCCTATCTCCTATTTATAATCATGATTTGCAGGGATGTCACCTCAGTGACGTAAGGATTGCAACGGCTAGTTCGAGATTAACGGCTAGTTATCCGAGTTGTTCGTTGCAGATAAGATCAAAGCAAAATATAACTCATTTATTTACAAAATCACTCCTTATATTTTGGGGGCAATTGTTAGGGCTGGATTTTTACAATACATGATCCTCACGTGTGATCTTAACCAGTGATCCTTGTTTCTTTGGCAGATAGTGATCCTCAGCAGAGTTCCAGGATCAGGATCACGGACCATCATAGGATCCTCATGCTAACAGTTGCTTTCATTGAATTTAATGTTGTTTTGCAGGACATCTAGCAGGATCCGCTCCTAAGCATCACAATCAAAGGACGCGTCTTTATAACTATAGCATGTGCTTAATCGGAGATGGACGTTGTGAAGGATATGGAAACTTGGCATGATTTAAGGGCGCTAATTTAGGCTAGATTTGCTTTTATTTCTAAAGGGGTAATGAGCTGATTATTAGTCTTTTTACCTAAAATAGGTCACCTACACTTGTATATATAACACTCTTCCCCACTCGGAAGAACACACAACACAATTCTCACACGCTTAGACACTCGAAACTATAGTGATCCTTGTACTCAGCTCATTATCATCCGAAGTTGTAACCATTTTTCTTATATTGAAGTTTGGTGATCGGTAGTTGCCATCACCCGAGGTTTTTTATGCCGGAGATCATACATTGATCAAGGGCTTTTTCCTCGTGTAAATCATTGTGTCTTTGCATATTTCATAGTAAAAGTGATCCTTTACTTTTTCAACAAACCAAGCATCATACCCCATTTACATAGAGTTTGGTTGCATTATCCTTTGTGTGATTTTTGACCAAAACACTTTAGAGGGTTAATTTTTTGCTAAATAAATAAAAGTTTAATCTTTTGGCTTATCTTGTGTTGTTATTTTTGTGGATACTTTACCTTTCAACTGTTATGATACAATTTCTTTGAATTCACAAGTTAAGGCTGAAAATGTATATTAGATTAGGGTATAAGGAGTGGTTAAACACTTTAAAGTGGCAAACCAAAAAACCGACCAATGAGAGCGCGCCATGTCAATTAGGCAAAAGTGTTTAAACTTTGGTGAAAAATGTTGGCAATGGTTTAAACACTTGGTGAAGTGGTAAACTATTTTTTTTAAAAAAAAAGGAAAAAGGTGTGATTGGTTGAGATAGGAATGGACCCCACCCACAATACCCCCTCTCTCTCTCACTACCCTCTCTCTCTTATTTTCCCGATCGGCAAACCTTTACCGATTTTGTTTGTTTGCCGCGTACCGACATAGTCGGCGACGGTGTTTGCCGATCGGCAAACATCTTTACCGACCTTCACCGCGTCCCACACCGTATACCCTTATGTCAAAAAGTTTAGGATATGATCAAGGATCAAATATCCTATAATCGAAAAGTTCAAAAAAGTGATGTAATTTGAGGATCAGGTATCCTGTTGTTAAAGAATAAGGGTAACTTAAATAAATTAAGAATAAAGTGAAGGTAAATAAGAATCATACCTGAGAATCCAAGTTAGGGTCCTAGATCCTTAATACTTACAATCAAGATAACCAAAAGACAAACCTTGGTAAAAGGTTAGGATCAAGGATCCTTAATTGTTCAGCTTTGGAAACCTGAAATAGAACATAACTTGGGACTAAGCCAACATAAAAGAAGAGTTAGCAACTGGGGACAAGCCCAAAGGATCTTGTGTAAACTGGAGTATGGCCCTCACTGGCGACTATCCAAACTTAGTGACATGAAAATGACAAAACCTTAGCTAACGTGAAAACGTTAGGAACCTTAGGAATGGATGTATGGTACGTCTACCATTATACGTAGGATCCTGAATACACAAGGATAATGCAACCAAACTTTATGTAAACGGGGAATGATGCTTGGTATGATGAACAAAGTGAAGGATCACTTAAATATAAAATGCACAAGTGACACAAGGATTTATACAAGGAAAAAGCCCTTGATCAATGAATGATCTCCGGCATAAAAAACCTCGGGTGATGGAAACTACCGATCACCAAACTTCAATATAACAAATAAAGGTTACAACTTCGGATGGTAACGAGCTAAGTACAAGGATCACTATAATATCGTGTGTCAAAGCGTGAGGGCAGTGTGTTGTGTCTTCCGAATGTGGAAGAGAGCTATTTATACAAGTGTGAGTGGCCCTATTTTAGGTAAATAGACTAACTATTAGCTCGTTACCCCTTTAGGAATAAAAGTAAATCTAGCCTAAATTATCGCCCTTATATTATGCCGAGTTTCCATATCGTCGACAACGTTCATCTCTGATTAAGCATATGCCAAAGTTGTAAAGACAAGTCCCTTGTTTACGTTGCTAAGAGCGGATCCTGCCAGACATTCCTGCAAGATAACATTAAATCCAATGAAAACAACTGTTAGTATGAGGATCCCTGTGATGGTCCGTGATCCTGATCCTGGAACTCTTCTGAGGATCACTATCTGCCAAAGAAATAAGGATCACTGGTTAGGATCATATGCAAGGATCATAAGTCATAAAAATCCAACCCTAACAATTGCCCCCAAAATATAAGGAGTAATATTGTAAATAAACGAGTTGTATTTTGTTTGATCTTATCCTCAACAAGTTAATCGAATAACTAGCCGTTAGAGACGGACTAGCCATTGCGAACCTTACGTCACAGAAGTGACAGCCCTGCGAATCATCATTATAAATAGGTGTTAGAGATAGGATCAATTTGCATTTAAATTCAAGAGAGACTCCCTTTATATTCTCGTCCGAAGATCAATCAGGTATCTCTTTTCTTCTTTCTTCCTTCTCTTACTCTGTTTTTCTATCTCTTTCCATTATTCTTGCAAAGATGTTGCTCCGGAACTCTCCGCATAAGGATCCTGAGAAGAATAGTCCCTTGAAGGGTCAAGGGATCATCAAGGATTCTCTCGCCGAGAGGTGCTGTTTTACCGATCCTCAGGTCGACAAAATTCGTCATTGTTTTCCGGCGAACACCATCTTCAAGTCTTTTACTTCTACCGCTTTGAGTGATTTTATCTCTGATTCTTGGGTAGCCTTTCCTGTTACTCCGTTCTTGATAGGATATTCGTATCCTTTCCCAAAGTTCACTCAATCCTTCTTCTCTCTCACCGGCATCTGCTATATCCAGGCTATGCCCATGATCTGGAGGGTGTTGTATACCCTTGAGAGGATCATTGAACAAGAGGGGATTGACCTCGGTATGGCGGAGCTGGCTGAGATGTATGATCTTACCACTTTCGGACCCCATCGTTATCTGTTTAAGCGGAAAGCTGGAGAGGATCACCCTGTTCTTAAGGTCACCAAGAACGACACAAACTGGAAGCGTCGGTTCTTTTTTGTTAGGAGGGATACCATCCCTGATGGGAAGGATCTGCCCAAGGAGTGGGCTACTCATGGTAGGATAGAGGATCCTGGAAGGATCACCATAAGGTTTGTTCCTGAAAGCTGGATTTTTATGACTTATGATCCTTGCATATGATCCTAACCAGTGATCCTTATTTCTTTGGCAGATAGTGATCCTCAGAAGAGTTCCAGGATCAGGATCACGGACCATCACAGGGATCCTCATACTAACAGTTGTTTTCATTGGATTTAATGTTATCTTGCAGGAATGTTTGGCAGGATCCGCTCTTAGCAACGTAAACAAGGGACTCGTCTTTACAACTTTGGCATATGCTTAATCAGAGATGAACGTTGTGGACGATATGGAAACTCGGCATAATTTAAGGGCGATAATTTATGCTAGATTTACTTTTATTCCTAAAGGGGTAACGAGCTAATAGTTAGTCTATTTACCTAAAATAGGGCCACTCACACTTGTATAAATAGCTCTCTTCCACATTTGGAAGACACAACACACTTCCCTCAGGCTTTGACACACGATATTATAGTGATCCTTTTACTTAGCTCGTTACCATCCGAAGTTGTAACCTTTATTTGTTATATTGAAGTTTGGTGATCGGTAGTTTCCATCACCCGAGGTTTTTTATGCCGGAGATCATTCATTGATCAAGGGCTTTTTCCTCGTATAAATCCTTGTGTCACTTGTGCATTTTATATTTAAGTGATCCTTCACTTTGTTCATCATACCAAGCATCATTCCCCGTTTACATAAAGTTTGGTTGCATTATCCTTGTGTGATTTTTGACCAAAACAGTTTGGCGCCCACCGTGGGGCAATTGGTGCTTCATTCATAAAAAGATTTTCTGTTGGTGACCATTCCGGAGTGTTGCATGGCTTCGTCGTTGAAGAATACCTCCACAGCGATGTCGGCAGTCAATTCATCTACTGATGAGGGATCGTATGCAGCAGCAGGATGAAACTAATGACAGGATCCTCAGAGAAATCGGAGATCTCAAAAGATAAAAGAAAACGGCAGAGGGTCATTCCCCACTGATGCCCAAATCTTTGAATTTTGATACTCCAATGATTACTTCTCAGCCATCAGAGGTCCCAGACATTCAACATGCGGGTGGATCAAGAGGAATGCATTTCGGCTCAGCAGTAGTAACTCAGGCATCGAGATCATATTTCCAACCGGCAAGATCTTATACTCAACATATAGGATCCTTCATGAACTCAGGATCCTCCTTCGTTCTAGGATCATCCCAGGTTCAAGGATCCTCCTTCATTCCAGGATCATCCCAGGTTCAAGGATCCTTCTTTGTTCCAGGATCATCCCAGGTTCAAGGATCCTCCTTCGTTCCAGGATCATCCCATATTCAGGGATCCCTTCAGATACCAGGATCCTTGAAGAATTTGCAAACAGGAAGCCTAGATGTCCATCAAGGAGATTTTATTCCAATGCAGACCATTGCTTCCACTGGTCCATCCATTATCCCAGAATCCCAGCAATATGGATTCACACCCAATGTTCCTAACTTGAACCCGATGGGAGGTAACACTTTTAATAATTCTCTTACCACTAACCATGGATTCATGCAGGATACAGGTATCAATCATGCTATGGCAAGAGAACTACAAAAACTAAAGGATATGATATCAAGTGTTCCAGGGGTAGTCAAACCTATCCCGGAGATTGCAGATGGAAGCCATAAGGTATCTCGTTTTGCACCACCAATTTGTGATGCTGAGATACCCAAAAGGTTCCATATCCCTACTATGAAGCTGTATGATGGTACAACGGATCCTGAGGAGCACATAGCACAATACAGGGAGAGGATGGAGATTAATCCAATTCCAGAAAAGTTAAAGGAAGCATGCTTATGCAAAGGATTTGGATCCACTCTTACTGGATCAGCTCTTAAATGGCTGCTAAGTCTTCCCCCTTACTCTATTACTTCATTTGCTAATTTAGTTAATTTATTCAATAATCAATTCTCTTGTAGTAGAAAGTTTGAAAGATTGACTAGTGATTTATATAGGGTAACTCAGGGTCATAATGAATCATTAAGGGATTACATAACCAAGTTTAGTAAAGAATCCTTGGATATTCCTAACTTGGATATGGCCACAGCTGTTGAGGCCTTCAAGATGGGATTGCTTAAGGATTCATTGTTCTATGATGATCTTGTTATGACACCATGCAGGAACCTAGATGAAGTAAGAACTCGGGCACTCAGGTTCATCCGGCTAGAGGATGACAAGAGGATCCAGGAGAGACAAGCAGGATCCTCAAAGCAAGAAAAGCAAGGATCCTCTTTCAAAAGCAACAGATTCAAATCCTACCATAGAAATGACGACCAGAACGTGCATGCCGTTGACCAAGAAGAGGATGATGAGGATTATCCTCCGATTTCTGAATATTGTTTTTCCGTTGACAATCATGAACTAATCCTTGCAATGCAGAATCTAGGAGAAAAAGCCAGATGGCCCAGAAAAAACGACAAGCCAACTAGAACTAAAGACAAATCGAAGTGGTGTGCATACCACGAGGATTTTGGGCATTTAACTGAAGAATGTATCGCATTAAGAAAGGAAATTGGATATCTGCTAAGCAAGGGGCATCTAAAAGAGTTGTTGGGAAGAAAAAGGCAAAGGACTCAGGATCTTGAAAGGATCCCTGAAAAAGCTCCAGCCCCTCCGGCAAATGCACAAGTGATCAACTTTATTTCTGGAGGATCAGACATCTGTGGTACATCCTTCTCGGCAGCTAAAAGGCATGCAAAGGAAGCTAAAATGGATAACGGTGAAAGGCCTATTCGAACATCAAGCGTCTCGGAAGGAAAAATTATAACCTTCGATGAGGATGATAGAATTAACATCCAGGATCCTCATCATGATAGTCTAGTCATCACTCTCTTTATCTCTAACCATTTTGTCCGCAGGATCCTTATCGACGGAGGAAGCTCAGTAAACATTATCCAGCTTAATGTTCTGAAGAAGATGGGTATTCCAGAATCAGACATCACACCAAGATCCTCTGTGCTTGTGGGACTCAGTGGAGAAACTAAGAAAACCCTGGGGGACATCAAACTCCCAATCTACGTGGAAGGATTACATAATTATCAAAAATTTTGTGTTATTGACTGTTTATCTTGTTGTAATGTTATCCTTGGCAGGCCCTGGATACATGATATGAAAGCAGTCCCATCCACCTACCATCAATGTGTGAAACTCCCTAGCCCATGGGGAATAATCAAGATCGACAGTGATCAGCAGGAGGCTAAGGATTGTTATACCTCATCCATGAAACCGACCTCGAAGCCAAGGGAGCAATAGCAATTACAGTATCCTCCAAGGAATGTCTTGGAGGCAAGGGAACAGGATGTGGACGAAATCCTTTTGGATCCTAATGATCCTGAATCAAAAATCTATATCGGATCAGGGATCCTTAGCAAGATGAAAGAAGACATGATATCCTTCCTCAAAAGAAGAAAATCTACCTTTGCATGGAAACACGAAGATATGACAGGTATATCTAAGGATATTATCACTCATAAACTTGGCATTGATAGGTCAATCAAACCAATCCATCAAAAAAGGAGGAAGTTTGCACCAGAAAGGAATGCCATTATCCTGGAAGAAGTAGAAAGACTACTTCGAGCAGGTATGATCAGAGAGGTAAAATATCCAAAATGGTTAGCCAATGTGGTTGTTGTCCAAAAGAAAAACGGAAAGTGGAGGGTATGTGTCGATTTCACTGATCTGAATAAGGCATGTCCCAAGGATCCTTTCCCATTACCCCACATTGACTCCATGGTGGATGCAACGGCGGGGCATGAACTGTTAACTTTTATGGATGCATCATCTGGATTCCAACAAATTCAGATGGAGCCATCTGACCAAGAGGATACGGCTTTTATGACCCCAACCAGTTTATATTGTTATATTGCCATGCCTTTTGGATTAAGAAATGCAGGTGCAACATATCAAAGGCTGGTGAATATGATGTTCAAAGATCAAATTGGACAGACTATGGAAGTGTACATAGATGATATGGTAGTAAAGTCAAAGAAAGCTGAGGATCACCTAAGGGACTTGGAGGAAGCATTTGATATCCTTGATAATTATAACATGAAGCTTAATCCTTCAAAATGTCACTTTGGTGTTAAAGCAGGTAAATTTCTAGGATATATGGTAACTCAGAGGGGCATTGAAGCAAGCCCGAAACAAATTAAAGCATTGGTGAATATCAAATCCTCTGCCAATGCTAAGGATGTGCAAAGGCTAACAGGCAGGATAGCAGCTCTAAACAGGTTCATATCAAAATCCTCAGAAAGATGTAAAGAATTTTATGATATCTTAAGAAAAAACAAGAAATTTGAGTGGACTGAAAAGCACGAGAATGCTTTACAAGCCCTCAAAGAGTATATGTCCTCAGCTCCAGCATTGATGAAACCCGGAAAAGGAGATGTGTAATCCTTATACCTGGCGGTATCCTCAACAGCTGTAAGTGCAGTCCTTGTTAAGGATCATGAAGGTACACAATATCCAATCTATTATGTAAGTAAGAGTTTACTTGATGCTGAATCCAGGTACTCACACCTTGAAAAACTTATTCTTGCATTAATTATGGCATCTACTAAACTAAGACATTATTTTGAAACCCATGCTATCGTTGTTAGAACTAATTTTCCAATCAAGAATGTCCTCAGGAAACCAGAGATGTCCGGAAGGATGGCTAAGTGGGCAGTAAAGCTTAGTGCCCATGATATAAGATATGAGCCTAGAACAGCCATCAAATCTCAAGCATTAGCAGACTTTGTGGCTGATTTCAGTAGTGATCTACAAAAAGAAGCCGAATTAGAGGTCCAACAGCTGGATGAGACTAAGGATCCTTGGATACTGCACACCGATAGATCCTCAAATGTCAAAGGCACAGGGCTCGGCATACTACTAAAATCGCCACAGGGGGACATAATACCCCACTCCATAGCTTGTGAGTTCCAAGCAACTAACAATGAGGCTGAATATGAAGCCTTAATTGCTGGTTTGCAAATTGCTAAGCATATGGGGGTCAGGTATCTTGAAGGATACGTAGATTCATTATTGATCACTAATCACTTTAATGGATCCTATGCTGTGAAAGGTGAAAAACTAACCAAATATTTATAGATAGTCAAAGAATTGGCACTCTCCTTTGTTTCTTTCAGTTTGACATAGGTACCAAGGGAGGAAAATACAGAAGCTGATGCATTGGCCAATCTTGGATCATCTTTGAAGATCCCTGAGGATATAAATATCCCCATCATCCATATCCTAGCTCCTGCTATTGAAAATCAGGTGGCCATGGAAATAGAAGAGGATACTGCAATGATCCCTAGTGAGGAGACTCAATCTTATTCAGGATCATGGATCTCACCAATCATGAGATACTTACAACACGGGGAGATTCCTATGGGAGAAAATCCTAGGGCTTTCAGGATTAAGGTATCTCAATTCACAATCTTGAATAATGTGCTATATAAGCGATCTCTTGCAGGACCATATTTAAGATGTATCGAGGATCCTGAAATTCAAGAAGTATTAAAAGACTTCCATGAAGGAGATTGTGGAAACCACACTGGGGGCAGGGCATTGTTCTCAAGGATCCTTAGGACAGGATACTACGGGCCAACTATGAAGAGGGATGTTGTGGAGTATGCTAAGAAGTGTGATCCTTGTCAAAGACACAGCAATATCCTTCATCAGCCGGCTGAATTTCTACATCCTATACCATCCTCTTGGCCATTCATGAGATGGGGGATGGATATAGTTGGCAAGCTCCCTAAGGCACCTGGTGGAAAAGTATTCATGCTTGCCATGACTGACTACTTCTCCAAGTGGATAGAGGCCGAAGCCTTTGCCCAAGTCAGAGAAAAGGAAGTGATATCCTTTATTAAAAGAAACATTATAACTAGATTTGGCATTCCTTCTGAAATTGTATGTGATAATGGTTCCCAATTTATTGGGAGCAGGACTACTAACTTTTGTGACAGTTGGGGGATTAAGATGATAACATCAACACCAGTCCACCCACAAGCCAATGGCCAAGCAGAATCATCCAACAAGATCATCATCAACAATCTGAAGAAGAAACTTGGATCCAAGAAGGGGAAATGGGCAGAAGAATTGCCTTATGTGCTTTGGGGTGACAGGACAACTCCCAAGAATGCTACTGGTCAAACACCCTTCTCCTTGGTGTTTGGGGCAGAAGCAGTGATCCCAACAGACATGGTGGTTCCAACTGCTAGAACAAGTACCCGTGATCCTGAAGAGAATGCTGCAAACTTGGCTCAGGATTTGGATACTATTGAAGAAATCAGGGATCTGGCTAGGATAAGGATGGCTAGCTACCAACAAAGAATGGCTGGTGCTTACAACAAAAATGTCAGAATAAGGAAGTTCCAAGTGGGGGATATGGTATTGAGAAAAGCATTCCAAAATACCATCAATCCTGCTGACGGGAAATTAGCACCAAAGTGGGAAGGTCCTTACTTGATTGAAGCTGAAGCAGGAAAAGGGGCATATAGATTGCTAACCATGGAAGGAAATTTGTTACCTAGAGCCTGGAATGCTGTTCACTTAAAGAAATATTTCATGTGAACAGGATCCTCCTGGCACATATGATCCTTACATTGAAAGCATCCTCGAAGGATCCCGATAATGTCAATGATCCTTACTCTGGTAATATCCTAATCCTAAACTATTCCATTTTCTTATTTTTACCAAAGGATAAGGATCATGTATCCTTCATCCTCCTCTCACAAGAATTTGAGTTTTGATAGTCCAGGTATCCTCAGCATATCATTAAGAATCTTCAAAAGCATCTCAGATCCTTGGGTTCAACCCCAGTTATCCTTGGGCTTGTCCCCAGTTTCCGCCTGTAGCGCACGATGATCCTGATATAGTTCACGTCTTTGGGACCAGTACCCACTTTCGGGGCTGATAACCTCATCGTACTGGCTATACCTAGGATCCTACTTATAATGGTAGACGTACCATACATCCGTTCCTAAGGTTTCTAACGTTTTCACGTTAGCTAAGGTTTTGGCATTTTCATGTCACTAAGTTTGGATAGTCGCCAGTAAGGGCCATACTCCAGTTTACATACGATCCTTGGGCTTGTCCCCAGTTATCCTTCGGGCTTATCCCCAGTGATCCTATGGGCTTGTCCCCAGTGATCCTATGGGCTTGTCCCCAGTTATCCTTTGGGCTTGTCCCCAGTTACTAACTTATCCTTTATATTGGCTTAGTCCCAAGTTATATTCCATTTTCTCAGGTTTTCGAAGTTAAACAATTAAGGATCCTTAATCCTTATTATCCATTAAAGTTTTACTTATGGTTATCCTGATTAAAGGTTAGGATCCTAACTTGGATTCTCAGGTATGATCCTTAACTGTTTTTAATCCTATTTATTGTTTCTTTATGCTAACCCTTGAAATTTGACAACTAAACCTGTGACCCTTAAAATATGTACTACTTTTTGGGATTTTTCAACTATAGGATATTTGGTCAAGGATCATATCCTAAATGTTTTCGATCTGACTTATTCAAAATTACTTATTCAATAAATGTACACCAAAACAATGGGGAGTTAAAGGAACAAAAAGGATAATAACACAAGATAAGCGACAAAAGTTTAAGATTTTATTTATAAACGAAAGGAGTAACCCTTCAAAGGTTGTCAAAATTACCTACCCCGAGCATCTACCAGCAATACGTGGCCCGTCCGCTGGGGTAGGTAAAGGGTGTCCATGATAATAGGTTCAAAAGTTATGCAGGGATATAAAGGCGGCAGGATCACAATGGCTTCATCCCCCAAACAGAGGATCCCTCCACCATTTGCAATCCTACCTATTGTCCGAAGGATCCTGGATCCCTAATCCTAAAACTATTGTTCAAAGTTACAGACCATCATTGTTTAAAACATCACAACCACAAAAGAAACCCCTACAAAAATTAAAAAATTGGGCTCTGGCTATGTCTAGAAGTTTCCTTCATCGCCCAATTCTGCAGCTCAAACCTTCGCTGCACCATCACCACCAGCTCCACTTGCTTCTCCCTGATCCTTGCTAGCATCACCACCTTCAAGCATTGGGATCTCCTCAGCTTCGTCATCATCCTCCAACTCTGCTAACCTTGCCTTCCAGCCCTCCACGTCCCATGTGCTTTTGTCGAAGGCAGGATCCTGAGCCTCCGCAGCCATCTGCAATTGGATCTTATACATAGCTATTGCGGCAGAGACCTTGGCATCCTGGGTGATCTCCTGCTTCTCACAATCCAAGTTGATCAGCATTTTGGCAGCTTCATCCTTGGTAGCCCGGAGCTCCTTCTCAAGATCAGCAATCTTGAGATCCTTCAACACACCCATCTGTTGGAGGTCGGCAATTTGGCGGTCTTGATCCTCAACGTGGCCAATATATGTTTCTATTTCAGCGAGTTTCTACAGAAAGGGAAAAGGGTAAGTTCAGGACCAGGTGATCCTCAAACAAGCAGGATATACAAGCAGGAGCAGTGATCCTTACTTCGTTAACGTAATCAAGAAACTGTTGGCGGAGCAGGGGAAATCCTTGAAGATCCTCAGAGGCCTTTCTCTTCTTTCCTTTACCCCTAATAGGTGCTTTAGGGGCTGAAGCGGTTGGACTGGCAGCAGGGGTCTTCTTCCTTGCAGATTTAACATTAGCAAGATCATCAATGCCAAACTTGGAGGCAGATTTAGCAGATTTTCCTGCACCTACACAACCAAGATAAGTATTCTAACTGATTCAGAAATCCTACGTAAAACTACTTTTTAAATGAGGATACTTACTTGACATTGTGGCAGATGCGGAGGATACTTCCTGTGAATCTTGGGTGGCAACTTGAAAACTTCTTGTCTCCGGATCAAGCTTCTTGAAAGCCAAAAGCCTCTCTTTTGTAGCAGGTGTCAGCTTCAGATGAGAGATGGAGATAGCTGCACCATAAACAAAAAACAAAGAAAATATTAGTGATCCTCATCCTAAGGAACAAATCTGATGGTGATCATTCTAGGATCCTCTATCCTACCATAAGTAGCCCACTCCTTGGGCAGATCCTTCCCATCAGGGATGGTATCCCTCCTAACAAAGAAGAACCGTTGCTTCCAATTCGTGTCATTCTTGGTGACCTTGAGAACAGGGTGATCCTCTCCGGCTTTCCGTTTAAACAAATATCGACATGATCCAAACGTTGTGAGATCATACATCTCAGCCAGCTCCGCCATTCCTAAATCAATCCCTTCCTGCTCAATGATCCTTTCAAGGGTATATAAAACCCTCCAGATCATTGGCATGTCCTGGATATAGGAGATGCCGGTGAGGGAAAAGAAGGACTGGGTGAATTGGGGAAAAGGATATGAATATCCTATTAAGAACGGAGTAACGGGAAAGGCTACCCAAGTATCAGAAATAAAGTCACTCAAAGCAGTGGGAGTGAAGGACTTGAAGATGGTGTTCGCCGGAAAACAATGACGGATTCTATCAACCTGAGGATCAGTAAAACAGCACCTCTCGGTGGGAGAGTCTTTGATGATCCCTTGACCTTTCAAGGGACTGTTCTTCTCAGGATCCTTATGAGAGGAATTCCGGAGCAACATATTTGCAGAAGAATGGAAAGAGACAGAGAAACAGAGTAAGAGAAGGAAGAAAAGAGGAGAATACCTGATCAATCTTCGGACGAGATTATAAAGGGAGTTTCTCTTGAATTTAAATGCAAATTGATCCTATCTCTATCTCCTATTTATAATGATGATCTGCAGGGCTGTCACTTCTGTGACGTAAGAATTGCAACGGCTAGTCCGACTTCAACGGCTAGTTATCCGATTAACTTGTTGCGGATAAGATCAAGCAAAATATAACTCATTTATTTACAATATTACTCCTTATATTTTGAGGGCAATTGTTAGGGCTGGATTTTTATGACATATGATCCTTACATGTGATCCTAACCAGTGATCCTTATTTCTTTGGCAGATAGTGATCCTCAGAAGAGTTCCAGGATCAGGATCACGGACCATCATAGGGATCCTCATGCTAACAGTTGTTTTCATTGGATTTAATGTTATCTTGCAGGAATGTCTAGCAGGATCCGCTCTTAGCAACGTAATCAAGGGACTCGTCTTTACAACTTTGGCATATGCTTAATCAGAGATGAACGTTGTAGAGGATATGGAAACTCAGCATGATTTAAGGGCGATAATTTAGGCTAGATTTACTTTTATTCCTAAAGGGGTAATGAGCTGATAGTTAGTCTATTTACCTAAAATAGGGCCACTCACACTTGTATATATAGCACTCTTCCACATTCGGAAGACACACAACACATTCCTCACACGCTTAGACACAATACTATAGTGATCCTTGTACTCAGCTCGTTACCATCCGAAGTTGTAATCATTATTTGTTATATTAAAGTTTGGTGATCGGTAGTTGCCATCACCCGAGGTTTTTTATGCCGGAGATCATTCATTGATCAAGGGCTTTTTCCTCGTATAAATCCTTGTGTCACTTGAATATTTCATCAAACCAAGCATCATTCCCCGTTTACATAGAGTTTGGTTGCATTATCCTTGTGTGATTTTTTGACCAAAACAATATCCTTTATTAAAAGAAACATTATAACTAGATTTGGCATTCCTTCTGAAGTTGTATGTGATAATGGTTCCCAATTTATTGGGAGCAGGACTACTAACTTTTGTGACAGTTGGGGGATTAAGATGATAACATCAACACCAGTCCACCCACAAGCCAATGGCTAAGCAGAATCATCCAACAAGATCATCATCAACAATCTGAAGAAGAAACTTGGATCCAAGAAGGGGAAATGGGCAGAGGAATTGCCTTATGTGCTTTGGGCTGACAGGACAACTCCCAAGAATGCTACTGGTCAAACACCCTTCTCTTTGGTGTTTGGGGCAGAAGCAGTGATCACAACAGAAATGGTGGTTCCAACTGCTAGAACAAGTACACGTGATCCTGAAGAGAATGCTGCAAACTTGGCTCAGGATTTGGATACTATTAAAGAAATAAGGGATCTGGCTAGGATAAGGATGGCTAGCTACCAACAAAGAATGGCTGGTGCTTACAACAAAAATGTCAGAATAAGGAAATTCCAAGTGGGGGATATGGTATTGAGAAAAGCATTCCAAAATACCATCAATCCTGCTGACGGGAAGTTAGCACCAAAGTGGGAAGGCCCTTACTTGATTGAAGCTGAAGCAGGAAAAGGGGCATATAGATTGCTAACCATGGAGGGAAATTTGTTACCTAGAGCCTGGAATGTTGTTCACTTAAAGAAATATTTCATGTGAACAGGATCCTCCTGGCACATATGATCCTTACATTGAAAGCATCCTCGAAGGATCCCGATAATGTCAATGATCCTTACTCTGGTAATATCCTAATCCTAAACTATTCCATTTTCTTATTTTTACCAAAGGATAAGGATCATGTATCCTTCATCCTCCTCTCACGAGAATTTGAGTTTTGATAGTCCAGGTATCCTCAGCATATTATTGATAGTCTTCAAAAAGCATCTCAGATCCTTGGGTTCAACCCCAGTTATCCTTGGGCTTGTCCCCAGTTTTCGCCTGTAGCGCACGATGATCCTAGTATAGTTCATGTCTTTGGGACCAGTACCCACTTCAGGGGCTGATAACCTCATCGTACTGGCTATACCTAGGATCCTACGTATAATGGTAGACGTACCATACATCCGTTCCTAAGGTTTCTAACGTTTTCACGTTAGCTAAGGTTTTGGCATTTTCATGTCACTAAGTTTGGATAGTCGCCAGTAAGGGCCATACTCCAGTTTACATACGATCCTTGGGCTTGTCCCCAGTTATCCTTCGGGCTTGTCCCCAGTTATCCTATGGGCTTGTCCCCAGTTATCCTTTGGGCTTGTCCCCAGTTACTAACTTATCTTTTATATTGGCTTAGTCCCAAGTTATATTCCATTTTTTCAAGTTTTCGAAGTTAAACAATTAAGGATCCTTAATCCTTATTATCCATTAAAGTTTTACTTATGGTTATCCTGATTAAAGGTTAGGATCCTAACTTGGATCCTCAGGTATGATCCTTAACTATTTTTAATTTCATTATCCATTTGAATAACCTTTAGACCTTGACAACTGAACCTATGATCCTTAAAGTAAACTACCTTGAAAATTTTCGATTATAGGATATTTGATCCAGGATCATATCCTAAATTTCTTAAACGTAATTTGCTCAACTTTTCTTACTCAAACAAACATGTGTCAAAACAATTGAAAATAAAAAGGATAATAACACAAGATAAGCGACAAAAGTTTAAGATTTTATTTATTAACGAAAGGATTAACCCTTCAAAGGTTGTCAAAATTACCTACCCCGAGTATCTACCAGCAATACGTGGCCCGTCCGCTGGGGTAGGTAAAGGGTGTCCATGATAATAGGTTCAAAAGTAATGCAGGGATATAAAGGCGGCAGGATCACAATGGCTTCATCCCCCAAACAGAGGATCCCTCCACCATTTGCAATCCTACCTATTGTCTGAAGGATCCTGGATCCTTAATCCTAAAACTATTGTTCAGAGTTACAGACCATCATCGTTAAAAACATCAACAAACACAAAAAAAAATTAGGCTCCGGCTATGTCTAGAAGTTTCCTTCATCGCCCAATTCTGCAGCTCAAACCTTCGCTGCACCATCACCACCAGCTCCACTTGCTTCTCCCTGATCCTTGCCAGCATCACCACCTTCAAGCATTTTGATCTCCTCAGCTTCATCATCATCATCCTCCAACTCTGCCAGCCTTGCCTTCCAGCCCTCCACGTCCCATGTGCTTTTGTCGAAGGCAGGATCCTGAGCCTCCGCAGCCATCTGCAACTGGATCTTGTACATGGTTATCGCAGCAGAGACCTTGGCATCCTGGGTGATATCATGCTTCTCATAATCGAAGTTGATCACCATTTTGGCAGCTTCATCCTTGGTAGCCCGTAGCTCCTTCTCAAGATCAGCAATCTTGAGATCCTTCAGCACACCCATCTGTTGGAGGTCAGCAATTTGGCGATCTTGATCCTCGACGTGGCCAACATAAGTTTCTATTTCAGCAAATTTCTACAAGGAAAACAAGGCATAACGTCAGAAACAAGTGATCCTCAAAATTGTCAGGATAACAAACAGGGGCAATGATCCTTACCTCGTTGAAGTAGTCCAGAAACTGTTGGCGAAGCAGGGGCAGGCCTTGTAGATCCTCAGAGGCCTTTCTCTTCTTTCCTGTACCCCTAATAGGTGCTTTAGGGGCTGAAGCAGTTGGGCTGGCAGCAGGAGTCTTCTTCCTTGCAGATTTGACATTAGCAAGATCATCAATGCCAAACTTTGAGGCAGACTTAGAAGATTTTCCAGCACCTACACAACCAAAATAAGATAAGTTTTCTAATTAAACTTGAAAATCCTACATAGAATTACTTTCTAAATAAGGATACTTACTTGACATTGTGATAGAGGCAGAGGATACTTCTTGGGAATCTTGGGTAGCAACCTGGAAAGTTCTTGTCTCCGGATCAAGCTTCTTGAAGGCCAAAAGTCTCTCTTTTGCAGCAGGTGTCAACTTCAGACGAGAGATGGAGATAGCTGCACAATAAACAAGAAAATATTAGTGATCCTCTTTCTAGGGAACAAATCTTATGGTGATCCTTCCAGGATCCTCTATCCTACCATGAGTAGCCCACTCTTTGGGCAGATCCTTCCCATCTGGGATGGTATCTCTCCTAACAAAGAAGAACCGACGCTTCTAGTTTGTATCGTTCTTGGTGACCTTAAGAACAGGGTGATCCTCTCCAGCTTTCCGCTTAAACAGATAACGATGGGGTCCGAAAGTGGTAAGATCATACATCTCAGCCAGCTCCGCCATACCGAGGTCAATCCCCTCTTGTTCAATGATCCTCTCAAGGGTATACAACACCCTCCAGATCATGGGCATAGCCTGGATATAGCAGATGCCGGTGAGAGAGAAGAAGGATTGAGTGAACTGTGGGAAAGGATACGAATATCCTATCAAGAACGGAGTAACAGGAAAGGCTACCCAAGAATCAGAGATAAAATCACTCAAAGCGGTAGAAGTAAAAGACTTGAAGATGGTGTTCGCCGGAAAACAATGACGAATTTTGTCGACCTGAGGATCGGTAAAACAGCACCTCTCGGCGGGAGAATCCTTGATGATCCCTTGACCCTTCAAGGGACTATTCTTCTCAGGATCCTTATGCGGAGAGTTCCGGAGCAACATCTTTGCAAGAATAATGGAAAGAGATAGAAAAACAGAGTAAGAGAAGGAAGAAAGAAGAAAAGAGATACCTGATTGATCTTCAGACGAGAATATAAAGGGAGTCTCTCTTGAATTTAAATGCAAATTGATCCTATCTCTAACACCTATTTATAATGATGATTTGCAGGGCTGTCACTTCTGTGACGTAAGGTTCGCAACGGCTAGTCCGTCTCTAACGGCTAGTTATTCGATTGACTTGTTGAGGATAAGATCAAACAAAATACAACTCGTTTATTTACAATATTACTCCTTATATTTTGGGGGCAGTTGTTAGGGCTGGATTTTTATGACTTATGATCCTTGCATATGATCCTAACCAGTGATCCTTATTTCTTTGGCAGATAGTGATCCTCAGAAGAGTTCCAGGATCAGGATCACGGACCATCACAGGGATCCTCATACTAACAGTTGTTTTCATTGGATTTAATGTTAGCTTGCAGGAATGTCTGGCAGGATCCGCTCTTAGTGTCACACCCCGACCACGTAGAACATACAAAACGTGGCGGAAACGTCGGGGAGTGTTGTAACAGAATCAATTGTTTCAAATCCATGGCAAATGAAGTTTCGTTTTATAAATCAAATATGAAAGTTTACATTGTCTAAACAAGAATCAAAGCGTACATAACATAAATTAACTAGTTCTTGTCTCGTTTTAAGTCACTAAGGCACAGGTCCGCCTAAGTATGTCTTGATAAGTCCTATGCATCATCTCCTGAAAACACATGTGAAAATAGGTACGTCAGCATAAAAATGCCTGTGAGATACATTGGTTTTGTGAAAACGGAATTCATGACTTATGTTTGAGAAAATGTTTAGTCATGAACCTCGTATTTTGCTTTGTCTTGTAAATCATTTGAAAAACGGTAAGATCAAATGATATGTATAAATAAGAAGACACTGTATGGTTAAACGGATAACCATGAAAAATGCATTTGTATAAGATAAGTCGTTTGTAAAGCAATGTCTCGTGAAAAGTGTGTTATTTGTATAAAATGTCATATGTCTCAAATTGAAATGATTCAAATAACGCTACGGTATGTTAATACCATACAAACACTTATATATAGGAAGTACCAGCGGCGTATCCACCATGCTTGTATCATATTACACACGCCTCGTTACTTAATCACTTACTCAAACCAAACCATCAGAATGAAATGTTTAACAACGGTAGAAATGTTCATGTATAGTTAAATGTCTATTGTCAAATGTAATTCATGTCAACGGATACAACTGGTTTACACGGTTCAATGGTTACAGACGGTTCATGAAATCAAAAGGGTAAGACGGTTCACATAGTCAAATGGTTACAACGGTTCAAAATGTAGGGTAATGTGTTCATATGCTGGATGAGCATATGCAACAGAAATGCAATGTGAAACAATGTACTACGTATGCACACAATGGGCGTACGTAGCATGAAATGTATTGTAGAGTACAACGGTTCAAAATGTAGAATAATGTGTTCATAAGCTGGATGAGCATATGCAACAGATATGCAATGTGAAACAATGTACTACGTATGCACACAATGGGCGTACGTAGCATGAAATGTATTGTAGAGTACAACGGTTCAAAATGTAGAATAATGTGTTCATATGCTGGATGAGCATATGCAACAGATATGCAATGTGAAACAATGTACTACGTATGCACACAATGGGCGTACGTAGCATAAATGTGATGTAAAGCAATGTACTAAGTACGCACACAATGGGCATACATAGCATAAACACAACGAAATCATGTACTATATATGTACTATCGAACATAGCAGTATATGATGTGAAAACCGGAAAGCATGAAAGTAGCAAGTAGGCACATGTGTTTCACCCCAAAACAGTTTGGAAAACAGTAAAAGAGGGGTTCAATGTACTCACCTGAGATTGCTTTGAATTCCTTGTATAATAACCAGATAATGCTAGAGGTCACGGGATATCAAACGGCACCTAATAGGTAGCTATATTAATATACCGGACCAAAATCGGAGGGTCGGATAGTATGCGGGTTCGTAAACCAAACGAGTATGGAGACTCGTGTAATATGGTTTAACAAAGCCTACATACTAAAATGAAACCTAACCTAAGTGCTTACGCCCCATCATGACCCGTTTAGGTAGCTTAGGCTACCCTAACGCGTCGTTCGCGTAGAACGCGTCTGGAACGCCTAACATCGTGACCACAAGGTATAACCTCGGAAGGTTATAGCTATGGTCACCTAATGTGTTTGGTCGGATCCTAAAGATCGACCAAATGGGTCGGGTTCGAAAGTATAAGCGATGGTTTAGATCGCTTACCTTACGACCCTGTATAAGCACTAAACTAAAAGTGACGAGCTAAGCATGTTAGAACATGCTTAACTAAGTTTAGAAAACAGGTTTGACATCAAAACAAACGGCTTTGATGCTCACGAGTAGTTTGGTTACAAAATATGCAAGAATGCACATTTTGGCCGAAACTACGACCCGTCACTGAGCCTAGTTAACGTGGTGATCAGTAGGTATAGTCACTACGGACTATAACCATCGTGATCACGCTCACGTTATGAAGTTCCATGAACTTCGCATCGACCATAAGCTGGTCAATGCCGAAAGTCAACAAATTGTTGACTTTCGGACTCGAAAAGCGATAAAAGAGCGAAAGAAGACTTACGGAAGGTCCCCGAGTGCTAATCTAGATCAAATAGCTCAGGTATGGAACAATGGTTCCAACTTAGAGCCTTAAGATCAGATTTTGTGGGTTTTTGGAACAAAGGGGGGGGGGTATTTATAGGAAAAGTGGAACCGTTAGGATCGTTTATCGAATATCGTGCCGCGATCTCGAGCGTACACTTGTCAATTTCTTGTGGTAAGTCAGAAGTTGGCCCTTGGCTCCTTATTGGGTGAAAGGGCATTGCCCCTTGATCGAACGAAAGGCCAAACTGCATTAAATGCAAAGATTTTTCTGTCTGACAGTCTCACGCGCCCCGCGTAAGGATTTGGTAAATCGTTACGCGCCCCGCCTAAGGTTCCCAGATCAGAATTTACAATTTTGGTCCCTGCACTTCAGAAACACGTATTTTGGCCCATTTTTGGCACGTTTAAGCCCCGTTAACCTCATTTCAAGGCTCTAAGATGAAGTTAAAGTGTAGGGGACATGAAATATGCTCAAAAATATTTCGGATGTCGGTTCGTTTGGCCGTACGATTGCGATGTTCGCTTAATTACGACGGAATGCGCATAAGCGCGAAAGACGATCCAAATGACGCGACGAATGGATTTTTCTCATGCCCAACACTAAGGCATAATATAAGATGCTTACATAAATTTTTGGATGTCCGGATGTATTCAGAACGTAAGTTATGCGCGATAGTGCAAACTTGTGCACTTTTTGACACTTTTAGTCCCTGAATGATCCAAAAGTTTGTTTTAGCATACCAAACACCTTAAAGCCTATTTCTAAGCTATGTAGAGGATATTTAGGGTATGTTTAACTTATGAACATGTTCCGGAATGTTCGTTACAGTTCAAATTGGCATACTTTCGCAGTTTGTCAAGTTTAGTCCCTGTAAGCGAATTAACTTGTTTTTGCTATACCCAAGCCTTCAAAACTTATTTCTAAGTTATGTAAAGGTTATTTAAGGTATGTTGAGTATATGTTGATGTTCCAGAGTATTTGTCGCATTAAACTGAGTACGTTTACGCACCAGTTTGCGTATAATGCTCTAGAAAGCAATGTAGAGTTTGAAATTGAACAATAATTGATATGTGCAAAACATACACATATTTATACAAGATCCCAAGTATGAAATACAATATTTCATCGGCTTGGTATTTGTTTGATGGTCGCGGTGACACAGGTGTCACAGTCTCCCCTACTTTAGGAAATTTCGTCCCGAAATTCATTCGTAGGAGTCTATTTGTGAATTTGCCAAATAACCACCAATGATATGTAAGGCAATATTTGTCATTTCCTTAACGGTCATTCTTCCGAAACGAAAATGAACAGACGGGTCATTTTCAATGGTTGCTTCATCAGAATTGGAAATGAAGGATTACACAACGGATATTCATTTCCTCAACGGATAATCTTCAGAAACGAAAATGAACAAACAGGGTCATCTTCAACGGTTGCTTCCTCAGAGTTGGAAATGAAGTATTACACAACGGATATTCATTTCCTCAACGGATAATCTTCAGAAACGAAAATGAACTAACGGAGTCATCTTCAACGGTTGCTTCCTCAGAGTTGGAAATGAAGGATTACACAACGGATATTCATTTCCTCAACGGATAATCTTCAGAAACGAAAATGGACAAACGGGTCATCTTCAACGGTTGCTTCCTCAGAGTTGGAAATGAAGTATTACACAACGGATATTCATTTCCTCAACGGATAATCTTCAGAAACGAAAATGAACTAACGGAGTCATCTTCAACGGTTGCTTCCTCAGAGTTGGAAATGAAGGATTACACAACGGATATTCATTTCCTCAACGGATAAATCTTCAGAAACGAAAATGAGCAAACGGGGTCATCTTCAACGGGTATTCTTCAGATTTGGAAATGAAGGATAAACGGATATTCATTTCCTCAACGGATAAATCTTCAGAACGAAAATGAACAAACGGAGTCATTTTCCTCGACGGGTATTCTTCAGTTTTGGAAATGAAGGATAAACGGATATTCATTTCCTCAACGGATATTCTTCAGAAGTGAAAAATGAATAGCTAGTTCATTTTTCCTCAACGGATGCTTCATCAGAATTGGAAATGAATAGGGTTAACTCTAGACACATGACAGAACTTCCTGTGATTTCTGTGCACTAAATTCCATAATTATGTATGCATCCATAATTACATAATCCCTTGCACAGTCCGCACAGTTTGTTTTGTAATGTTTTGGGGAAGGATATCAAACTTGTGACGAGGGTGACTAGACTTCCATCGGTTCCTTTTAATTAGATCGACAGGGGATCCTCTTGGTTAGGCCACCAAGGAGTCCTTTCAGCTATATCATCACATGATATCCCTAACCAGATTTTTGGATGAATCTGTTTAGCTAGACCACTCAAGGGGTCTAATTATGAAGTAGTACTTTATAATCCGAGGGACTTAACTATAACATAGAAGTCCATTGAGGATTTTAAGTAATACCTTTGGGCATCCTACTATGAATCTCTTGTACACGGATATGTAAGATTCTACGAAGATTTGGATAACATAATTTGGATCACACAACAATACATAAGGAAACACATAAGCACATAGTCACATAATTGTTTAATTTGATCATAATTTGTTATTAACTTGTTATCGATTGAATACGGATATGGAAACCTGTCGACGGATCTCAATGTTCACTGGAATCTATCTGAGAAGATAGAAAGATCTCCCAAAATTCGATTTTCGATTACAAGGAATCACCACATTCGAATGAAGGTATACAACAATTAAAGACTTACGGGAAATTCCTAGGTACCCTATTAAGGATTTATAGTGGTACCTTGGGTATTCGTCTTGTGTTGTAACCTGCGCCTTGTACTTCGTTTCCTTAGAATAAACGGGTACTTAGGAATTCCGTGGAAGACGCAAGCGATTATAGAATGGGAGAATTTTGGGGGTAGTTTGTTCCTCAAGGAATACAGTTCCTTGATTGTCGGTATTGCAAGGGATATGTCGTTTATACATGCAACCATCGAAATACATTGCAATGTAAATGAAAGATTTATTTATAAACAACGATATCAACTGTTCCTTGGATCTTGACAACAAAAGAAACTTAATACATAAGACATGATTATTTCTAAACGATGTTGTCTTCTAGTCAGTCGGGTGATCATCCTTGTGCTGGATTTGCATTAGCAAGCTTTGGGCAATTTCTTCGGAAATGACCCATCTCGCCACAGTTGAAACAAGAACCTGGTAGGAAACGACCTTGAGCGGGATTGTTGCCAGCTTGGTTTGGTGCAGCTGCAGCTGGGCAGATTCTTGTTGTATGGCCTATGAGTCCACAAGTTTGGCATTTGCGGCACTATACATTGGCGTGATGATGGAGGCTACATTGGTTGCACAAGGGTGCAGTTCCATTGTATGATTTTCTAGCAGGGGGTTGATCTGGTTGGTTGAGGACGGCTTGACCATTGTGAGCGACCACGGCGAAGTTCTGAGAAGCCTTTCGCTTCCTTGACTTCTTAGGAGATTCAGTCTGTTCATCCATGGTCTTTGATTCCTCGATTGGGTTCGATTCCCCGGCTGATTTCTTGTCACCTTTTCGAAAAAGTTTATGCTTTCTGATCTGCGATTCAGTCAAGGTTGCAGATAGCTCAATGGCCTGACGGAGTGTGGTAGGGTTGCTACCAGTGACAATGTCTTGTACCGAGTCAGGCAGGCCGTCGATGTACCTTTCGATAGCCTTGTCGAGTGGGGCGACCATAGTCGGGCAAAGTAGACTCAACTCCTCAAACCTATCAGTATATGCCCTGTGTTCGCCACTATCTTGTTTCAAATCATCAAACTCCTTCTCCAACGCTCGTTGTTCATGACGAGGACAAAACTCTCTCATCATAAGTGCTCTCAGTTCAGCCCATGTTTGTGCTAGAGCAACATCTGCACCACGGTCTCTCATTACCCCGTTCCACCATGTAAGAGCCCTCTTCTGAAACACACTCGAAGAAAACTCGACCTTGCGATTTTCCGGACACTGCACGTGGCGAAAGGTATTCTTGATGCTCTCGAACCATTGGAGAAGCCCAGTTGCTCCCTCAGAACCACTAAACTTGAGTGGTTTAGCCGAGTTAAAGTTCTTGAAATTGCATGTACCATTGTTGTTGTTGTTGGCTTGGTTCCATTGAGCAAAGAGATTTGGGAATTGAGCAGCCATCTGCTGCGCAATAATTTCTGCCAACTCGACAGTTGCTATCTGGTGTTCGCGTCGAGGAGGCATTCTAAAAGAGGTAAACATGAAAGGAAACAAATAAAATGGTATTGGGTAAGAATAGGATGTTACAATCACTGACCATAATAACGGTTGATGGTCACTTGTTTGAATCATGAAGCAAACAAACAACACCAGGGCTGAATCAAAGAAAATAGATCCTCATAGTGTATCGCGAAGACATGCTCGCCTATAAGTGGACACTCACCCCAAGATTTCCCAGGTAAGAGTGACTGGTCCGATTATGCGGATTTGTACGAACACTCTAACCTTAGACAGAAAACCCAGGGTACAGGCATTCACCCTTCCAGTTCGCACGTGTTCACACTATTTAGGACCCAAAACTTTGACGGGAGTTTTGAAAATTCAAAGGGGTTCAAAACCTTACAATAGAGGGTTCAAAACCTAGTAATCAATCATCCTGGAACAGATGATTAGCTTTCAAGGCGGTTTTGAAATTTATGTTCTTGTTGTGGTCGTCGCCTAAGGGTAGGTGACGGTATTGTTTTGTGACTAAACGCAAGTAAACTCGCGTTAGGTTCCTAGGAAGGTTATAGACTAGGTCAAAGCATTACTAATAACCTAATTCCCTATAACCATTGGCTCTGATACCATCTTTTCTGTCACACCCCGACCACGTAGAACATACAAAACGTGGCGGAAACGTCGGGGAGTGTTGTAACAGAATCAATTGTTTCAAATCCATGGCAAATGAAGTTTCGTTTTATAAATCAAATATGAAAGTTTACATTGTCTAAACAAGAATCAAAGCGTACATAACATAAATTAACTAGTTCTTGTCTCGTTTTAAGTAACTAAGGCACAGGTCCGCCTAAGTATGTCTTGATAAGTCCTATGCATCATCTCCTGAAAACACATGTGAAAATAGGTACGTCAGCATAAAAATGCCTGTGAGATACATTGGTTTTGTGAAAACGGAATTCATGACTTATGTTTGAGAAAATGTTTAGTCATGAACCTCGTATTTTGCTTTGTCTTGTAAATCATTTGAAAAACGGTAAGATCAAATGATATGTATAAATAAGAAGACACTGTATGGTTAAACGGATAACCATGAAAAATGCATTTGTATAAGATAAGTCGTTTGTAAAGCAATGTCTCGTGAAAAGTGTGTTATTTGTATAAAATGTCATATGTCTCAAATTGAAATGATTCAAATAACGCTACGGTATGTTAATACCATACAAACACTTATATATAGGAAGTACCAGCGGCGTATCCACCATGCTTGTATCATATTACACACGCCTCGTTACTTAATCACTTACTCAAACCAAACCATCAGAATGAAATGTTTAACAACGGTAGAAATGTTCATGTATAGTTAAATGTCTATTGTCAAATGTAATTCATGTCAACGGATACAACTGGTTTACACGGTTCAATGGTTACAGACGGTTCATGAAATCAAAAGGGTAAGACGGTTCACATAGTCAAATGGTTACAACGGTTCAAAATGTAGGGTAATGTGTTCATATGCTGGATGAGCATATGCAACAGAAATGCAATGTGAAACAATGTACTACGTATGCACACAATGGGCGTACGTAGCATGAAATGTATTGTAGAGTACAACGGTTCAAAATGTAGAATAATGTGTTCATAAGCTGGATGAGCATATGCAACAGATATGCAATGTGAAACAATGTACTACGTATGCACACAATGGGCGTACGTAGCATGAAATGTATTGTAGAGTACAACGGTTCAAAATGTAGAATAATGTGTTCATATGCTGGATGAGCATATGCAACAGATATGCAATGTGAAACAATGTACTACGTATGCACACAATGGGCGTACGTAGCATAAATGTGATGTAAAGCAATGTACTAAGTACGCACACAATGGGCATACATAGCATAAACACAACGAAATCATGTACTATATATGTACTATCGAACATAGCAGTATATGATGTGAAAACCGGAAAGCATGAAAGTAGCAAGTAGGCACATGTGTTTCACCCCAAAACAGTTTGGAAAACAGTAAAAGAGGGGTTCAATGTACTCACCTGAGATTGCTTTGAATTCCTTGTATAATAACCAGATAATGCTAGAGGTCACGGGATATCAAACGGCACCTAATAGGTAGCTATATTAATATACCGGACCAAAATCAGAGGGTCGGATAGTATGCGGGTTCGTAAACCAAACGAGTATGGAGACTCGTGTAATATGGTTTAACAAAGCCTACATACTAAAATGAAACCTAACCTAAGTGCTTACGCCCCATCATGACCCGTTTAGGTAGCTTAGGCTACCCTAACGCGTCGTTCGCGTAGAACGCGTCTGGAACGCCTAACATCGTGACCACAAGGTATAACCTCGGAAGGTTATAGCTATGGTCACCTAATGTGTTTGGTCGGATCCTAAAGATCGACCAAATGGGTCGGGTTCGAAAGTATAAGCGATGGTTTAGATCGCTTACCTTACGACCCTGTATAAGCACTAAACTAAAAGTGACGAGCTAAGCATGTTAGAACATGCTTAACTAAGTTTAGAAAACAGGTTTGACATCAAAACAAACGGCTTTGATGCTCACGAGTAGTTTGGTTACAAAATATGCAAGAATGCACATTTTGGCCGAAACTACGACCCGTCACTGAGCCTAGTTAACGTGGTGATCAGTAGGTATAGTCACTACGGACTATAACCATCGTGATCACGCTCACGTTATGAAGTTCCATGAACTTCGCATCGACCATAAGCTGGTCAATGCAGAAAGTCAACAAATTGTTGACTTTCGGACTCGAAAAGTGATAAAAGAGCGAAAGAAGACTTACGGAAGGTCCCCTAGTGCTAATCTAGATCAAATAGCTCAGGTATGGAACAATGGTTCCAACTTAGAGCCTTAAGATCAGATTTTGTGGGTTTTTGGAACAAAGGGGGGGGGGGTATTTATAGGAAAAGTGGAACCGTTAGGATCGTTTATCGAATATCGTGCCGTGATCTCGAGCGTACACTTGTCAAATTCTTGTGGTAAGTCAGAACTTGGCCCTTGGCTCCTTATTGGGTGAAAGGGCATTGCCCCTTGATCGAACGAAAGGCCAAACTGCATTAAATGCAAAGATTTTTCTGTCTGACAGTCTCACGCGCCCCGCGTAAGGATTTGGTAAATCCTTACGCGCCCCGCCTAAGGTTCCCAGATCAGAATTTACAATTTTGGTCCCTGCACTTCAGAAACACGTATTTTGGCCCATTTTTGGCACGTTTAAGCCCCGTTAACCTCATTTCAAGGCTCTAAGATGAAGTTAAAGTGTAGGGGACATGAAATATGCTCAAAAATATTTCGGATGTCGGTTCGTTTGGCCGTACGATTGCGATGTTCGCTTAATTACGACGGAATGCGCATAAGCGCGAAAGACGATCCAAATGACGCGACGAATGGATTTTTCTCATGCCCAACACTAAGGCATAATATAAGATGCTTACATAAATTTTTGGATGTCCGGATGTATTCAGAACGTAAGTTATGCGCGATAGTGCAAACTTGTGCACTTTTTGACACTTTTAGTCCCTGAATGATCCAAAAGTTTGTTTTAGCATACCAAACACCTCAAAGCCTATTTTTAAGCTATGTAGAGGATATTTAGGGTATGTTTAACTTATGAACATGTTCCGGAATGTTCGTTACAGTTCAAATTGGCATACTTTCGCAGTTTGTCAAGTTTAGTCCCTGTAAGCGAATTAACTTGTTTTTGCTATACCCAAGCCTTCAAAACTTATTTCTAAGTTATGTAAAGGTTATTTAAGGTATGTTGAGTATATGTTGATGTTCCGGAGTATTTGTCGCATTAAACAGAGTACGTTTACGCACCAGTTTGCGTATAATGCTCTAGAAAGCAATGTAGAGTTTGAAATTGAACAATAATTGATATGTGCAAAACATACACATATTTATACAAGATCCCAAGTATGAAATACAATATTTCATCGGCTTGGTATTTGTTTGATGGTCGCGGTGACACAGGTGTCACACTTAGCAACGTAAACAAGGGACTCGTCTTTACAACTTTGGCATATGCTTAATCAGAGATGAACGTTGTGGACGATATAGAAACTCGGCATAATTTAAGGGCGATAATTTAGGCTAGATTTACTTTTATTCCTAAAGGGGTAACGAGCTAATAGTTAGTCTATTTACCTAAAATAGGGCCACTCACACTTGTATAAATAGCTCTCTTCCACATTCGGAAGACACAACACACTTCCCTCACGCTTTGACACACGATATTATAGTGATCCTTGTACTTAGCTCGTTACCATCCGAAGTTGTAACCTTTATTTGTTATATTGAAGTTTGGTGATCGGTAGTTTCCATCACCCGAGGTTTTTTATGCCGGAGATCATTCATTGATCAAGGGCTTTTTCCTCGTATAAATCCTTGTGTCACTTGTGCATTTTATATTTAAGTGATCCTTCACTTTGTTCATCATACCAAGCATCATTCCCTGTTTACATAAAGTTTGGTTGCATTATCCTTGTGTATTCAGGATCCTACATATAATGGTAGACGTACCATACATCCATTCCTAAGGTTCCTAACGTTTTCACGTTAGCTAAGGTTTTGTCATTTTCATGTCACTAAGTTTGGATAGTCGCCAGTGAGGGCAAACTGGATCCTTTGGGCTTGTCCCCAGTTGCTAACTCTTCTTTTATATTGGCTTAGTCCCAAGTTATGTTCTATTTCAGGTTTCCAAAGCTGAACAATTAAGGATCCTTGATCCTAACCTTTTACCAAGGTTTGTCTTTTGGTTATCTTGATTGTAAGTATTAAGGATCTAGGACCCTAACTTGGATTCTCAGGTATGATTCTTAATACTTACAAGTTAGGGTCCTAGATCCTTAATACTTACTGTTAGGGCTGGATTTTTACAATACATGATCCTCACGTGTGATCCTAACCAGTGATCCTTGTTTTTGTGGCAGATAGTGATCCTCAGCAGAGTTCCAGGATCAGGATCACGGACCATCATAGGATCCTTATGCTAACAGTTGCTTTCGTTGAATTTAATGTTGTTTTGCAGGACATCTAGCAGGATCCGCTCTTAAGCATCACAATCAAAGGACGCGTCTTTACAACTATAGCATGTGCTTAATCGGAGATGGACGTTGTGAAGGATATGGAAACTTGGCATGATTTAAGGGCGATAATTTAGGCTAGATTTGCTTTTATTTCTAAAGGGGTAATGAGCTGATTATTAGTCTTTTTACCTAAAATAGGTCACCTACACTTGTATATATAACACTCTTCCCCACTCGGAAGAACACACAACACAATTCTCACACGCTTAGACACTCGAAACTATAGTGATCCTTGTAGTCAGCTCATTATCATCCGAAGTTGTAACCATTTTTCTTATATTGAAGTTTGGTGATCGGTAGTTGCCATCACCCGAGGTTTTTTATGCCGGAGATCATACATTGATCAAGGGCTTTTTCCTCGTGTAAATCATTGTGTCTTTGCATATTTCATAGTAAAAGTGATCCTTTACTTTTTCAACAAACCAAGCATCATACCCCGTTTACATAGAGTTTGGTTGCATTATCCTTTGTGTGATTTTTGACCAAAACAGTTTGGCGCCCACCGTGGGGCAATTGGTGCTTCATTCATAAGAAAACCTTTTGTTCGAAATCATTTCAAAGAATTACATGGCTTCATCATTGAAAAACACGTCCACGGCGATGTCTGCAGTCACCTCGTTTCAGAACACTCTACCTCCTCCCCCGGCAGGATCCCAGAAGAATGCTGAGAAGAGACCAACTCCTACTAACTCTAAACCTCCATCTTCTTCTGCTATGAATTCTTATACTCCCAGTACTAGTGACGTATTTACTTTGATTTTGCAGATGAAGGATCGTATGCAGCGGCAGGATGAAACTAATGAAAGGATCCTCAGGGAAATTGGAGACCTCAAAAGACAAAAGAAAACGGTAGAGGATCATTCCCCACTGATGCCCAAATCCTTGAGCTTTGATACTCCAATGATCACTTCTCAGCCATCGGGAATCCCAGATGTGCAAATCATGGGAGAATCAAGAGGATTGCACCTCGGATCGGCAGCAATGACTCAGGCATCAGGCTCACACTTTCAGCCGGCATGATCCTATCCCCAGCATATGGGATCCTTCATGAATTCAGGAGCCTATCCGGGAGCACAGCAGTTTCAAGGATCCTACTTTGTTCCAGGATCATCCCAGGGTCAAGGATCCTCCTTTGTTCCAGGATCATCCCAGATACCAGGATCCTTCCAGATGCCAGGATCCCTAAAAAGTTTGCAAACAGGAAGTCTAGATGTCCATCAAGGGGACTTCATTCCAATGCAGACCATTGCTTCCCCTGGTCCCTCCGTTATCCTAGAATCCCAGCAATATGGATTCACTAACTTGAACTCAATGGGAGGTAACACTTTAAATAATTATCTTACCACTAACCATGGATTCATGCAGGATACAGGTATCAATCATGCTATGGCCAGGGAGTTGCAGAAGCTAAAAGATATGATCTCAAGTGTTCCAGGGGTAGTCAAGCCTATCCCAGAAATTGCAGATGGAAGCCATAAGGTATCTCGCTTTGCACCACCAATTTGTGATGCAGAGGTACCCAAAAGGTTCCATATCCCAACTATGAAGCTGTATGATGGTACAACGGATCCTGAGGAGCACATAGCACAATACAGGGAAAGGATGGAGATCAATCCAATCCCGGAAAAGCTAAAGGAAGCATGCTTATGTAAAGGATTTGGATCCACTCTTACTGGATCAGCTCTTAAATGGCTGCTAAGTCTTCCCCCTTACTCTATTACTTCATTTGCTAATTTAGTTAATTTATTCAATAACCAATTCTCTTGTAGTAGAAAATTTGAAAGATTAACTAGTGATTTATATAGGATAACTCAAAGTCATAATGAATCATTAAGGGATTATATAACTAAATTCAGTAAAGAATCCTTGGACATTCCCAACTTGGATATGGCTACGGCTGTTGAAGCCTTCAAAATGGGACTGCTTAAGGATTCATTATTCTATGATGATCTTGTTATGACACCATGCAGGAATCTAGATGAAGTAAGAACTCGGGCACTCAGGTTCATCCGGCTAGAGGATGACAAGAGGATCCAGGAGAGACAAGTAGGATCCTCAAAACAGGAGAAGCAAGGATCCTCCTTCAAGAACAATAAATTCAAATCCTACCATAGAAGTGACAACCAGAATGTGCATGCTGTTGGCCAAGAAGAGGATGATGAAGATTATCCTCCAATCTCAGAATATTGTTTTTCCGTTGATAATCATGAACTAATCCTTGCAATGCAGAATCTAGGAGAAAAAGCTAGGTGGCCCAGGAAGAATGATAAACCATCCGGGACTAAAGACAAGTCAAAATGGTGTGCATACCATGAGGATTTCGGGCATCTAACTGAAGAATGCATAGCTTTAAGAAAAGAAATTGGATATCTGTTAAGCAAGGGGCATCTAAAAGAATTGTTAGGAAGGAAAAAGCAAAGGAATCAGGATCCTGAAGGGATCCCTGAAAAGGCTTCAACCCCTCCGGCGAATGCACAAGTGATCAACTTTATTTCCGGAGGATCAGATATTTGTGGTACATCCTTCTCGGCAGCCAAAAGGCATGCAAATGAAGCAAAAATGGATAATGGAGAAAGACCTATTCGAACATCAAGTGTCTTGGAAGGAAAGAAGATAACGTTTGATGAGGATGATCGCATTAACATCCAGGATCCTCATCATGATAGTTTAGTTATTACTCTCTTTATCTCTAACCATTTTGTCCGCAGGATCCTTATTGACGGAGGAAGCTCAGTGAACATTATCCAGCTTGATGTTCTGAAGAAAATGGGTATCCCAGAATCAGACATCACACCAAGATCCTCCGTGCTTGTAGGATTCAGTGGAGAAACGAAGAAAACTCTGGGGGACATCAAACTCCCAATCTACGTGGAAGGATTACATAATTATCAAAAATTTTGTGTCATTGACTGTTTATCTTGTTGCAATGTTATCCTTGGCAGGCCCTGGATACATGATATGAAAGCAGTCCCCTCCACCTATCATCAATGTGTGAAACTCCCTAGCCCATGGGGGATAATCAAGATCGACAGTGATCAGCAGGAGGCTAAGGATTGTTATACCTCATCCATGAAGCCAACCTCGAAGCCAAGGGAGCAATAGCAATTACAGTATCCTCCGAGGAATGTCTTGGAGGCAAGGGAACAAGATGTGGACGAAATCCTCTTGGATCCTAGTGATCCTGAATCGAAAATCAATATCGGATCAGGGATCCTTGGCAAGATGAAAGAAGACATGATATCCTTCCTCAAAAGAAGAAAGTCTACCTTTGCATGGAAGCACGAAGATATGACAGGTATATCTAAGGATGTCATAACTCATAAACTTGGCATTGACAGGTCTATCAAACCAATCCATCAAAAAAGGAGGAAGTTTGCACCAGAAAGGAATGCCATTATCCAAGAAGAAGTAGAGAGACTACTTCGAGCAGGTATGATCAGAGAGGTAAAATATCCAAAATGGTTAGCCAATGTGGTCGTTGTCCAAAAGAAAAACGGAAAGTGGAGGGTGTGTGTCAATTTCACTGATCTGAATAAGGCATGTCCCAAGGATCCTTTCCCATTACCCCACATTGACTCCATGGTGGATGCAACAGCGGGGCATGAACTGTTGACCTTTATGGATGCATCATCTGGATTCCAACAAATTCAGATGGAACCATCTGACCAAGAGGATACAGCCTTTATGACCCCAACCGGTTTATATTGTTATATTGCCATGCCTTTTGGATTAAGAAATGCAGGTGCAACATATCAAAGGCTGGTGAATATGATGTTCAAAGACCAAATTGGACAAACTATGGAAGTATACATAGATGATATGGTAGTCAAATCAAAGAAAGCTGAGGATCACCTAAGGGATTTGGAAGAAGCATTTGATATCCTTGATAATTATAACATGAAGCTTAATCCTTCAAAATGCCACTTTGGCGTTAAGGCAGGTAAATTCCTAGGATATATGGTAACTCAGAGGGGCATTGAAGCAAGTCCGGAGCAAATTAAAGCACTAGTGAACATCAAGTCCCCTGCCAATGCTAAGGATGTGCAAAGGCTAACAGGCATGATAGCAGCTCTGAACAGGTTCATATCAAAATCCTCAGAAAAATGTAAAGAATTTTACGATATCCTAAGGAAGAACAAGAAGTTTGAATGGACTGAGAAACATGAGAATGCTTTACAAGCCCTTAAAGAATATATGTCCTCAGCACCAGCATTATCAAAACCCGAAAAAGGAGATGTGTTATCCTTATACCTGGCGGTATCCTCAACCGCTGTAAGTGCTGTCCTTGTTAAGGATCACGAAGGTACACAATATCCTATCTACTATGTAAGTAAGAGTTTACTTGATGCCGAATCCAGGTACTCACACCTCGAAAAACTTATTCTTGCATTAATCATGGCATCAACCAAGTTAAGGCATTATTTTGAAACCCATACTATCGTTGTTAGAACTAACTTTCCAATTAAGAATGTCCTCAGGAAACCAGAGATGTCAGGAAGAATGGCTAAGTGGGCAGTAAAGCTTAGTGCCCATGATATAAGATATGAGCGAAGAACAGCCATTAAATCCCAAGCACTAGCTGACTTTGTGGCTGATTTCAGTAGTGATCTACAAAAAGAAGCAGAATTGGAAGTCCAGCAGCTGGATGAGACCAAGGATCCTTGGATACTACACACTGATGGATCCTCAAATATCAAGGGCACAGGACTCGGGATACTACTAAAATCGCCACAGGGGGACATAATACCCCACTCCATAGCCTGTGAGTTCCAAGCAACTAACAATGAGGCTGAATATGAAGCCTTAATTGCTGGCTTGCAAATTGCTAAGGATATGGGGGTGAAGTATCTTAACGTATATGTGGACTCATTATTAATCACCAATCACTTTAATGGATCCTATGCTGTTAAAGGAGAAAAACTAACCAAATATTTAGAGATAGTCAAGGAATTGGCACTCTCTTTTGTCTCTTTCAGCTTAACACAGGTACCAAGGGAGGATAACACGGAAGCTGATGCATTGGCCAACTTAGGATCATCCTTAAAGATTCCAGAAGATATAAGTATCCCTATCATCCATATCCTGGCTCCTGCTATTGAAAATCAGGTGGCCATGGAAATAGAAGAGGATACTGCAGTAATCCCTAGTGAAGAAGCTCAATCTTATTCAGGATCATGGATCTCACCAATCATGAGATACTTGCAATACGGGGAGATTCCGATGGGAGAAAATCCTAGAGCTTTCAGGATTAAGGTATCTCAATTCACAATCTTAAATAATGTGCTATATAAACGATCTCTTGCAGGACCATATTTAAGATGTATCGAGGATCCTGAAATCGAAGAAGTGTTGAGAGACTTCCATGAAGGAGATTGTGGAAACCACACTGGGGGCAGAGCATTATTCTCAAGGATCCTTAGAACAGGATACTACTGGCCAACTATGAAAAGGGATGCTGTAGAATATGCTAAGAAGTGTGATCCTTGTCAAAGACACAGCAATATCCTCCATCAGCCAGCCGAATTGCTACACCCTATACCATCCTCTTGGCCATTCATGAGATGGGGGATGGATATAGTTGGCAAGCTCCCTAAAGCACCTGGTGGAAAAGTATTTATGCTTGCCATGACTGACTACTTCTCTAAGTGGATAGAAGCTGAAGCCTTTGCTCAAGTCAGAGAAAAAGAAGTTATATCCTTTATCAAAAGAAACATTATAACTAGATTTGGCATTCCCTCTGAAATTGTATGTGATAATGGTTCCCAATTCATTGGAAGCAGAACCACTAACTTTTGTGACAGTTGGGGAATTAAGATGATAACATCAACACCAGTTCATCCACAAGCCAATAGCCAATCAGAATCATCCAACAAGATCATCATCAACAATCTGAAGAAGAAGCTAGGATCCAAGAAGGGAAAATGGGCAGAGGAGTTACCTTATGTGCTATGGGCTGATAGGACAACTCCCAAGAATGCCACTGGTCAAATACCTTTTTCTTTAGTATTTGGGGCAGAAGCAGTGATCCCAACAGAGATGGTGATCCCAACTGCTAGAACAAGTGCTCGTGATCCTGAAGAGAATGCTACAATCCTGGCTCAGGATTTGGATACTATTGAGGAAATCAGGGATCTGGCTAGGATAAGGATGGCGAGCTACCAACAAAGAATGGCTGGTGCTTACAACAAAAATGTTAGGATAAGGAAGTTCCAAGTCGGAGATATGGTGTTGAGAAAAGCATTCCAAAACACTATCAACCCTGCTGACGGGAAATTAGCACCAAAGTGGGAAGGCCCTTACTTGATTGAAGCTGAAGCAGGAAAGGGGGCATACAGATTGCTAACCATGGAAGGAAACTTGTTACCAAGAGCCTGGAATGCTGTTCACTTAAAGAGATACTTTATGTGAACATGATCCTTCAAGCATGTGATCCTTACATTGAAGTATCCTCGAAGGATCCCGGTGATGTCAGTGATCCTTACTCTGGTAATGTCCTTATCTTAAAACTATTACATTTCCTTACTTTTTACCTAAGGATAAGGATCATGTATCCTTCATCCTCTTCTCACGAACCATTTGAGTTATGATAGTTCAGGTATCTTCAGCATATCGTTAAAGATCTTCAAAAGCACCACAGATCCTTGGGTTCAACCCCAGTTATCCTTGGGATTATCCCCAGTTTCCGCCAGCTGCGCACGATGATCCTGATATAGTTCACGTCTTTGGGACCAGTACCCACTTCCGGGGCTGACAACCTCATCGTACTGGCTATACCTAGGATCCTACGTATAATGGTAGACGTACCATACATCCGTTCATAAGGTTTCTAACGTTTTCACGTTAGCTAAGGTTTTGACATTTTCATGTCACTAAGTTTGGATAGTCGCCAGTAAGGGCCATACTCCAGTTTACATACGATCCTTTGGGCTTGTCCCCAGTTATCCTTTGGGCTTGTCCCCAGTTATCCTTTGGGCTTGTCCCCAGTTATCCTTTGGGCTTGTCCCCAGTTATCCTTTGGGCTTGTCCCCAGTGATCCTTTGGGATCATCCCCAGTTATCCTTTGGGCACGTCCCCAGTTATTAATTTATCTTTTACATTGGCTTAGTCCCAAGATATGTTCTGTTTTTCAGGTTCTCGAAGTTAAACAAATAAGGATCCTTAATCCTTATTATCCTTTAAAATTTCACTTTTGGTTATCTTGATTAGAGGTTAGGATCCTAACTTGGATCCTCAGGTATGATCCTTGACTATTTTGATTTTACTAAACAACCCTTACACTTTGACAACTAAACCTATGATCCTTGAAATTGATTGCTTCAAAAATTTTCAGTGTCAGGATATTTGATCTAGGATCATATCCTAAATTTATTAAACATGGTTTGTTCAACTCTTGTTACTCTAACAAATATGTTTCTAAAACAAACTGGAAAATAAGAAGATAAATAAAGGATAACAACATGAGATAAGCCAGAAAGATTAAAGTTATATTATTAACAGAAGGATCTTAAACCCTTTCAAAAAAGTTGTCAAAATTGCCAACCCACATTTCTACCAGCAAAACGTGGCCCGTCCACATGGGTTGGCAAAGGGTGTCCAATGTCTATGCGGTTTTAGCAGGTGCAGGAAATTAAAGAAGGCAGGATCACAAAGGCTTCATCCCCCAAACAGAGGATCCCTCCACCATTTGCGATCCTACCTATTGTTCAAAGGATCCAGGATCCTTAACCCTAAAAACTATTGTTCAAAGTTACAAACCATAATTGTTTCAAACATCAACAACCACAAACAAACCACTACCAAACTTAAAAAATTGGGCTCCGGCCTAGTCTCGAAATATCCATCATCGCCCAATCCAGCAGCTCACACCTTTGCTGCTCCATCACCACCAGCTTCTCCACCCTGATCCTTGTCAGCATCACCGCCCCCCAGCATTGGGATCTCCTCAGCTTCGTCCTCATCCTCCAGCTCTGCCAATCTCGCCTTCCAACCCTCCACGTCCCATGAGCTTTTGTCAAAGGCAGGATCCTGAGCCTCCGCAGCCATCTGTAGTTGTATCTTGTACATAGCAATTGCGGCAGAGACCTTGGCGTCCTGGGTGATCTCCTGCTTCTCGCCATCCATGTTGATCAGCATTTGAGCAGCCTCATCCTTAGTAGCCCGGAGTTCCTTCTCAAGATCGGCTATCTTAAGATCCTTTAACACGCCCATTTGTTGGAGGTCGGCGATTTGGCTTTCCTGATCCTCGACATGGCCAAGGTAGGTCTCAATCTCAGCAAGTTTCTGCAGAAGAGAAAAAAGGTAAGTTCAGGACCAGGTGATCCTCAAAGAAGCAGGATATACAGGCAAAATACACAAGTAGGATATACAGGCAAAATACACAAGCAGGATATTCAAGAAGGATAACCAACAGGGGCAATGATCCTTACCTCATTGACATAGTCAAGGAACTGCTGGCGGAGCAGGGGAAATCCTTGGAGATCCTCAGAAGTCTTTCTCTTCTTCCCCTTACCCCTAACAGGTGCTTTAGGGGCCGAAGCAGAGGGACTGGCAACGGAAGTCTTCTTTCTTGAAGACTTGACATTGGAAAGTTCATCAATCCCGAACTTGGAGGCAGACTTGGCAGACTTAGCAGATTTCCCAGCGCCTACACCATCAAAACAAGATAAGTTCCCTTACTAACTAAACAGTCTTACATATGACTTACTTTTTAATAAGGATACTTACTTGACATAGTGGCAGATGCGGAGGATACTTCTTATGAATCTTGGATGGTGACTTGAAAACTTCTGGTCTCAGGATCAAGCTTCTTGAAAGCTAGAACCCTCTCTCTTGCAGCAGGGGTTAACTTGAGATGAGCAATGGAGATAGCTGCACAAAAGACAAAAAAGACAAAAAAGACATTAGTGATCCTCATCATAAGAGGCAAGTCTGATGGTGATCCTTCCAGGATCCTCTATCCTACCATGAGTAGCCCACTCCTTGGGCAGATCCTCCCCGTTAGGGATGGTATCTCTCCTAACAAAGAAGAATCGTCGCTTCCAGTTGGTATCATTTTTTGTGACCTTAAAAACAGGGTGATCCTCCCCGGCTTTCCGTTTCAGCAAGTATCGATAGGAACCAAACGTGGTAAGATCATAAAGCTCGGCCAGCTCTGCCATCCCCAAATCAATCCCCTCCTGCTCGATGATCCTTTCGAAGGTATACAACACCCTCCAGATCATCGGCATGGCTTGGATATAAGACATGCCGGTCAAGGAAAAGAAGGATTGGGTAAAGGCTGGAAAAGGATACGAATATCCTATGGTGAACGGAGTTGCAGGAAAAGCCACCCAGGTCTCGGAAACAAAATCGCTTAAAACGGTGGAGGTGAATGACTTGAAGATAGCATCCGCCGGAAAACAATGACGGATCCTATCAACATGAGCGTCGGTGAAGCAGCATCTCTCCGTGGGAGAGTCTTTAATGATCCCTTGGCTTTTTAGGGGACTGCTCTTCTTGTGATCCTTGTGAGGAGAATTTCGGAGCAACATACTTACGGCAGAATGAAAACAGAGGAGCAGAAAAACAGAGCAAGAGAAGGAAGAAAGAAAAGAAGAGAATACCTGATCGATCTTCGGTAGAGATTATAAGGGAGTATATCTTGAATTTAAATGCAGATTGATCCTTACCCTATCTCCTATTTATAATCATGATTTGCAGGGATGTCACCTCAGTGACGTAAGGATTGCAACGGCTAGTTCGAGATTAACGGCTAGTTATCCGAGTTGTTCGTTGCAGATAAGATCAAAGCAAAATATAACTCATTTATTTACAAAATCACTCCTTATATTTTGGGGGCAATTGTTAGGGCTGGATTTTTACAATACATGATCCTCACGTGTGATCCTAACCAGTGATCCTTGTTTTTGTGGCAGATAGTGATCCTCAGCAGAGTTCCAGGATCAGGATCACGGACCATCATAGGATCCTCATGCTAACAGTTGCTTTCGTTGAATTTAATGTTGTTTTGCAGGACATCTAGCAGGATCCGCTCTTAAGCATCACAATCAAAGGACGCGTCTTTACAACTATAGCATGTGCTTAATCGGAGATGGACGTTGTGAAGGATATGGAAACTTGGCATGATTTAAGGGCGATAATTTAGGCTAGATTTGCTTTTATTTCTAAAGGGGTAATGAGCTGATTATTAGTCTTTTTACCTAAAATAGGTCACCTACACTTGTATATATAACACTCTTCCCCACTCGGAAGAACACACAACACAATTCTCACACGCTTAGACACTCGAAACTATAGTGATCCTTGTACTCAGCTCATTATCATCCGAAGTTGTAACCATTTTTCTTATATTGAAGTTTGGTGATCGGTAGTTGCCATCACCCGAGGTTTTTTATGCCGGAGATCATACATTGATCAAGGGCTTTTTCCTCGTGTAAATCATTGTGTCTTTGCATATTTCATAGTAAAAGTGATCCTTTACTTTTTCAACAAACCAAGCATCATACCCCGTTTACATAGAGTTTGGTTGCATTATCCTTTGTGTGATTTTTGACCAAAACACTTACAATCAAGATAACCAAAAGACAAACCTTGGTAAAAGGTTAGGATCAAGGATCCTTAATTGTTCAGCTTTGGAAACCTGAAATAGAACATAACTTGGGACTAAGCCAATATAAAAGAAGAGTTAGCAACTGGGGACAAGCCCAAAGGATCTTGTGTAAACTGGAGTATGGCCCTCACTGGCGACTATCCAAACTTAGTGACATGAAAATGACAAAACCTTAGCTAACGTGAAAACGTTAGGAACCTTAGGAATGGATGTATGGTACGTCTACCATTATACGTAGGATCCTGAATACAGCCAGTACAATGAAATTGTCAGCCCCTAAAGCAGGTACTGGTCCCATTGCCTTGAACTGCACCAGGATCATCGTGCGCTACTGGCGAAACTGGTGACAGGCCCAAAAACTGGGGACAAGCCCAAATAACTGGGGATAAACCCAAAAAACTGGGGACAAGCCCAAATAACTGGGAACAATCCCAAATGACTGGGGACAAGCCCATAAAACTGGGGACAAGCCCAAATAACTGGGGACAAGCCCATAAAACTTAGGAGACTTATATGGATACTTGATCCTTTGTCAAGGATTTACCAATCTTCTCCCAAACTTAGAACTAAGTAAAAAAGGATAAAGGATCCAGGATCCTTCCCTTGTAACAAAGTTAATTAAAGAATTAGATAAATTACGTTCAGATCATTACCAGAATGAGGATCATCTATCCTCTAAGGATCCTTCATGGATATTGGATACGAAAATAGCTAAGGATCCTGGATCCTTATTACATGAAGTATCTCTTCAAGTGGACAACATTCCAAGATCTTGGTAGCAAATCACCTTCCATTGTCAATAATCGATATGCCCCCTTTCCTGCCTCAGCTTCAACAAGATAGGGGCCTTCCCACTTTGGTGCTAACTTGCCATCAGCAGGATTGTGGTATTCTGGAATGCTTTCCTCAACACCATATCACCAACTTGAAACTTCCTGATCCTGACATTCTTATTATAAGCTCCAGCCATCCTTTGTTGATAACTAGCCATTCTTATCCTTGCAAAATCCCTGAGTTCTTCTATGGTATCCAAGTCTTGAACCAAGTTTTTAGCATTTCCTTCAGGATCACGGATACTTGTTCTTGCAGTAGGAACCATCATCTTTGTAGGGATCACTGATTCTGCTCCAAGCACTAAACAGAATGGAGTTTGACCAGTAGCATTCTTGGGAGTTGTCCTATCAGCCCATAGCACATAAGGTAGCTCTTCTGCCCATTTTCCTTTCCTGGATCCAAGCTTCTTCTTCAAGTTGTTGATGATGATCTTGTTGGATGATTCTGCTTGACCATTAGCTTGTGGGTGGACTGGTGTTGATATTATCATCTTAATCCCCCAGCTGTCACAAAAGTTAGTAGTTCTACTCCCAATAAATTGGGATCCATTATCACAAACAATTTCAGAAGGGATATCAAATCTGGTAATAATATTTCTTTTAATAAAGGATATCACTTCTTTTTCTCTGACTTAAGCAAAGGCTTCAGCTTCTATCCATTTGGAAAAGTAATCAGCCATGGCAAGCATGAACACTTTTCCTCCTGGTGCTTTGGGAAGTTTGCCAACTGTATCCATTCCCCACCTCATGAAGGGCCAAGAAGAGGATATAGGATGCAGGAGCTCTGCTGGTTGATGAAGGATATTGCTATGTCTCTGGCAAGCATCACATTTCTTGGCATAATCGACAGCATCCTTGTTCGTAGTAGGCCAATAGTATCCTGTCCTAAGGATCCTTGAGAACAATGCCCTGTCCCAGTATGGTTTCCACAATCTCCTTCATGAAAATCCTTTAGGACTTCTTGAATTTCAGGATCCTCAATGCACCTTAGATATGGACCTGTAAGAGATCGTTTATATAACATGTTATTCAATATTGTAAATTGAGATACCTTGACTTTGAAAGCTCTAGGATTTTCTCCTGTAGGGATCTCTCCATATTGTATATATCTCATAATTGGGAGGATCCATGATCCTGAATGAGATTGTGTATCATCACTAGGTATGATTGTAGAATCCTCTCCTATCTCCATAGCTACATGATCCTCAATAGCAGGAGTTAGGATATGAATAATGGGAATTTTAATATACTCTGGAATCTTCAAGGATGATCCAAGGTTGGCCAATGCATCAGCTTCTGCATTCTCTTCTCTGGGTACCTGTGTCAAACTAAAGGAAACAAAAGAGAGTGCCAATTCCTTGACTATCTCTAAATATTTGATTAGTCTTTCACCTTTAACAGCATAGGATCCATTAAAGTGATTGGTAATTAACAACGAATCTACATGTACCTCAAGATACCTGATCCTCATGTGCTTGGCAATTTGTAAACCAGCTATCAAGGCTTCATATTCAGCCTCATTATTAGTAGTTTGAAACTCACAAGCTATTGAGTGGGGTATTATGTCCCCCTATGGCGATCTTAGTAGTATTCCAAGTCCAGTTCCCTTGACATTAGAGGCTCCTTCAGTGAAGAGTATCCAAGGATCCTTGGTTACTTCAAGCTGCTGAACTTCTAACTCAGCTTCCCTTTGTAGATCACTACTGAAATTTGCCACAAAGTCAGCCAAGGCTTGGGATTTAATGGCAGTTCTTGGTTCATATCTTATATCATAAGCACTAAGCTTCACTGCCCATTTGGCCATCCTTCCTGACATTTCAGGTTTCCTGAGAACATTCTTAATTGGAAAGTTAGTCTTAACAATGATAGCATGAGTTTCAAAATAATGACGTAACTTAGTAGATGCCATAATCAAAGCAAGGATAAGTTTTTCTAAATGTGAATACCTGGATTCAGCATCAAGCAAACTCTTACTTACATAATAGACAGGATGTTGTGTACCTCTGTGATCCTCAACAAGGACTGCACTTACTGCTTTAGAAGAGACTGCCAAATATAAGGATAATATATCCCCTTTTTCTGGTTTCATCAAGGCAGGAGCTGAGGATAGGTAATACTTAAGGGCTTTGAGAGCATTCTCATGCTTTTCAGTTCATTCAAACTTCTTGTTCTTTCTCAGAATGTCATAGAATTCCTTGCACTTTTATGATGACTTTGATATGAACCAGTTCAAGGATGCAATCCTCCCTGTCAATCTTTGCACATCCTTGGCATTGGCAGGAGATTTTATATTCACAATTGCCTTGATATGCTCTGGACTTGCCTCAATGCCTCTTTTTGTCACCATGTAGCCTAGGAACTTGCCTGCTTTAACACCAAAACGACACTTGGAAGGATTCAACTTCATATTGAATTTATCAAGGATATTGAATGCTTCCTCCAAATCTCTAAGGTGATCCTCAGCTCTCTTGGACTTAACCGCCATGTCATCTATATAGACTTCCATAGTGTGTCCAATTTGTTCCTTAAACATCATATTGACTAGCCTTTGATAAGTAGCACCTGCATTTCTTAGTCCAAATGGCATAGCAATATAAGAATAGATACCAGTTGGGGTCATAAAGGTTGTATCCTCTTGATCAGATTGTTCCATCTGAATTTGCTGAAATCCAGATGAAGCATCCATAAAAGTCAACAACTCATAACCCGCGGTAGCATCCACCATGGAGTTAATATGGGGTAATGGGAAAGGATCCTTGGGACATGCCTTATTTAAATCAGTGAAATCGACACATACCCTCCACTTTCCGTTTTTCTTTTGAACAACAACCACATTGGCCAACCATCTTAGATACTTGACCTCTCTAATCATACCTGCTCGGAGTAATTTTTCTACCTCCTCCTGGATAATGGCATTTCTCTCTGGTGCAAACTTTCTCCTCTTTTGATGTATGGGTTTGAATGACCTGTCAATGCCAAGTTTATGAGTAATAATATCTGTAGAGATACCTGTCATGTCTTCATGCTTCCAGGCATAGGTAGTTTTTCTCTTCTTGAGGAAGGATACTAAATCCTGTTCGATATCATTGAGGATCCCGGATCCTATGAAGACTTTGGATTCAGGATCCTGAGGATCCATAAGGATATCTTTCACGTCTTGTTCTCTCGCCTCCAGGACATCTCTTGGAGGATGCTTTAATTGCTATTGCTCCCTAGGTCTTGAGGCTGGTTTCATTGATGAAGTGTAGCAATTCTTGGCTTCTTGTTGATCACTCTCAATTTTCACCACACCCCACGGACTGGGAAGCTTTACACATTGATGATATGTAGAAGGAACTGCTTTCATGTCGTGTATCCATGGCCTGCCAAGGATAACATTGCAACAGGATAAGCAATCTATAACACAAAATTTCTGATAAGAATGAAGTCCTTCTATGTAAATGGGAAGTTTAATGTCCCCCAATGTGTTCTTGGTTTCTCCACTGAACCCCACAAGAACTGAGGATCTTGGGACAATATCCGATTCAGGGATGTTCATCTTCTTGAGGACATCAAGCTGAATGATGTTTACTGAGCTTCCTCCATCTATCAAGATCCTGCGAACAAAATGATTAGATATAAACAAAGTAATAATAAGACCATCATGATGAGGATCCTGAACATCCACACGATCATCCTCATCAAAAGTTATAACCTTTTCCTGTGTTACAGTAGAGGTTCGGATGGGTCTATCCCCATTATCCATCTTGGTCTTCTTGGCATGCCTCTTGGCTGCTGAAAAGGAAGTGCCACATATGTCTGATCCTCCGGACATGAAGTTGATAATTTGTGCATCAGTAGGAGGAGCAGGAGCTCTTTCTGGAACTTTCTCAGGATCCTGGATCCTTGACTTTTTTCTTCCCAATAGCTCCTTCAAGTGCCCTTTGCTTAACAAGTAACCAATCTCTTTTCTGAGTGCAATACATTCTTCAGTGAGATGACCGAAATCTTCATGATATGCACACCATTTGGATTTGTCTTTTGTTGCAGCTGGCTTATCACTTTTTATGGGCCATCTTGCTTTTTCACCTAAGTTCTGCATTGCAAGGATTAGTTCATTGTTATCAACAGAAAAACAATATTCAGAAATGGGAGGATAATCCTCATCATCCTCTTCCTGTTCTACTGCATGCACGTTCTGATTATCAGACTTGTTGTAGGACTTAGACTTGTTGTTCCTGAAGTAGGATCCTTGCTTTTCCTGCTTCAAGGATCCTGCCAGTCTTTCTTGGATCCTTTTATCATCCTCTAGCCGGATGAATCTAAGGGCCCTGCTTCTCACTTCATCAAGATTCCTGCAAGGGGTCATGACAAGATCATCATAGAACAATGAATCCCTAAGTAAACCCATTTTGAAGGCTTCTATAGCCGTAGCATTATCCAAATTAGGAATATCCAAGGATTCTTTACTAAACTTAGTGATATAATCTCTAAGTGATTCATTTTGACCTTGTGTTACCCTACATAGATCACTAGTTAAACGTTCAAATTTTCTGCTACATGAGAATTGGCTGTTAAACAGATTAACTAGATTAGCAAATGAAGCAATAGAGTAAGGGGAAGACTTAGCAGCCATTTAAGAGCTGATCCTGTCAGTGTGGATCCGAAACCCTTGCATATACATGCTTCTTTTAACCTCTCCGGGATGGGATTGATCTCCATCCTTTCTCTGTACCGAGCTACATGTTCTTCAGGATCCGTTGAGCCATCATATAGCTTGATGGTTGGGATTTGAAACCTCTTCGGAATTTCTGCATCACAAATAGGTGGTGCAAAATGAGATATCTTGTGGCTTCCATTTGGGATTTCAGGAATTGGCTTAACCACTCGTGGAACGCTAGATATCATGTCCTTTAGTTTCTGTAATTCCCTAGCCATAGCTTGGTTGATACGTATATCCTGCACAAAGCCACGGTTAACATTATAAGAATTATTCAAAGTGTTACCTCCTGAAGGATTATTCCAGATGTGAATCCATATTGACGGGATTCTAGTATAACCGAGGGACTAGAAGAAGCAATAGTCTGTATTGGGATGAAGTCTCCTAGATGAACATCTGAACTTCTGGGTTGTACACTCCTTAAGAATCCTTGATCCTGAAAGATGTTGGATCCTTGATGTGCTGTGACTCGGGGTCTTGGAGGATAATCCATGGATCCGTAAACTTGAGACGAGGATCCTTGAACCTGAAAGGAGGGTCCTTGAACATGAGAGAATCCCTGAACCTGAGAGGAGGATCCTTGAACCTGAGAGGATCCCTGAACCTGAGAGGAGGATCCTTGAATTGTTTGCGTCCCCACGTACCCTCCTGAACTAGTGAAGGATCCCTGATGCTGGAAGAAGGATCCTTGAGGCTGAAAAGAGGATCCTGAAGGTTGAAAGTAGGATCCTTGAGCCTAAGATATTGCCGATGATCCAAAACGCATTCCTGTTGATCCACCCTGGTATTGGACATCTGGAGCTGCAGATTGCTGGGCAGTTATAGCTAGAGTGTCGAAATTCAGCGATCTAGGTACCAATGGAGAGTAATCCTCCGCTGATCTCTTCAATTTCTTGATGTCATCAATCTCTCGAAGGATCCTGTCATTGGTTTTGTCCTGCTGTTGCATGTAATCCCTCATCTGCAAAATCAAAGTAAAAAGATCACTATTAGTAAGGCTAGAAGAAACAACAGAAGTTGGTGGTTTTGAGAAAACGGGGGTTGGTTTCTTCGCAGCATTCTCAGCATTCTTCTAAGATCCAAAAGGTGGTGGAGGCAAAGGTGGAATGCCCTGTGAAGAAGTGACTGCCGGCATGGAACTTGAAGTGTTCTTTGCTGAAGAAGCCATGTGGTTGAAGGTGATGAACCGAAATGATCAAAGTGAACAAAATTTCTCAGAAATGAAGCACCAATTGCCCCACGGTGGGCGCCAAACTGTTTTGGTCAAAAAATCAGACTAGGATAATGCAACCAAATCTTATTTTGTGAGGTGTGATGCTTGAATTAAATGGCAAAAGTATGAACAATTTGCAAATGAAATGAACAAGGGACACAAGGATTTATACGAGGAAAAAGCCCTTGATCAAGGTATGATCTCCGGCACAAAAACCTAGGGTGATGGAAACTAGCGATCACCAACTATAATTAACAAGTAAAAGGTACAAATCGGGATGATAACAAGCTTGTTACAAGGATCACTAGTGTGCAAAATGTGTGTAATCGCCAAAATGTTGCACAGAGCTTTCAAGAGTGTGTGTGTTGCTAATTGTTCTAACTATCAAGCTCGTTATCCCCTTTTAAAAATGGAAATAAACTAAATAACAAACAATCCGCAAATTATGCTAGCCACCCACGACTTCCATAACGATCATATAAGTCAAGCACGTGAAGAATAGTGGAGCATATTCTCCTGGAATCTCGGCAAGACTAAGTCCCATGCGAATACCCCTGTAAAACAAGTTCAAATATGATGGAAACAACCGTTAGTGTTAGGATAATAATGAGGATCCTGGATCCTTAAACCTGCAACGTTTTCTGAGGATCCTTAATTCAAACAGAATTGAGGATCCGTGATCCTGGCTGCACTCGAGGATCCGTGATCCTTAGGTATAGAAAATCCATCCCTAACAGAAACCCCATTGGCTGATACATGTAGACCGTTTCTTCAAGATTTTCGTGAAGAAATACGTTAGTGACATCGAATAGACCAAGATCGAGGCAGGGCTAATGATAAGACAAGTCTAATAGTTTCTGGTTTAACAATTGGGCTAAAAGTTACACGGCAAGCGATCCCAGCCTGTTGACTCCTACCATCAGATAGTAAGTGAGCCTTATACCGCTCGTGTCACACCCCAACCAATGGCGGAAATATCGGAGTGAGATGAAAACAAGATTGCTCGAGACTTCATAACATGCTACTTGTGACAATATTTAAATAATTTGAATTTCATTTCATGGTAACGGAAAAATACATTGTTTGGAAACAAATTTCAACAACATAGCATTTAAACAACAATACATAATTTAAACTATAGTGTGTTTCTAGTCCATCCTACTAGATTTCTTTTCAATGCATCATCATCAAGCTCCTGCAATATATATTAAAGTAACATGTAAACGCAAAATGCATTGGTGAGCATACAAGTTTAGTGTACTAACACATGTATAAAAAGAATTTAATAAGATCCACATGGCGAAAACGTATACTAAGGCATAAACATAACATAAACTAGCATGCATCACATACTTGTTAACCCAAAGATTCCACTAGCATAATCTTATCGTCTCAACAACAAGACCGTTTGTATGATTGTGTTACTTAACATAGACCCATCAATGGGTGGTGTGCTACTTCTAATGTGCTATACATGTTAAGGTAGGCTTGTACGAAGTTAATGACAAAGTATAGTGCAAGAATGGCTTCTAGCATGCATGTATTCCTAAAGTATAAATGTATAAAGCATGTATATTGGATTCGTTTATATGAATAATGTATTTGCATATGTGTATTTGTGTGAGTTTTAATATGGTAATATATATTGCACCCAAAAGTGTGAAAACGAAAAGAGGGTCATGTATACTCACGGTTAGCGTAGAGATTCCACGTAAATGAGTTGGATAAGTTCTTGAGCTTGGAAGATCGAAGTTACCCTAAAGGGAAACATGTCACAACCCCGACCCCTCCCTGGGTGGGAGCCGTGGGCAGATACAAGTGGTACCGGTGTTTATTAAAATTATTGTAGTGGAAAACTTATCAGGACCAGGTGTCAGGAAAATATCAGAGTTTTAAAACACCAAATTTTCATTTCAAAAGTTGTGGAATAAAACCCGTATTTACACAAAGTATTTTCATTGGGATAAACCCTTGATTACAAAACATGTTTTATTCAGGTTTACATAGCCACTTATTTAAGATTGAGTGCTTCATAGTACTTTTTCTTCTCTTCACAGTAAATCACCTAAAACGCATTTTAAAACACTTGATCAGCGGAAAATACTGGTGAGTTCATTCGGTATAAAAACACATTGTTATAATTACAGTATTAAGAGTTTTTTACATTTGTTTATATCTTTCAGTTACTCAAATAAGTATTTGTCACCTACCCAACTAGGTGGTTGTGGTCATATTATTATTGGCTAACTTTCGTCCAATAGTAACGTTGGACTAGTAGTGTATACAAAACCCCCCATACCGGTAGTAATCTCAGAATACAAAGACTTAATCACTGTAACTACAACCAGAAAACATTTAGGGTTTTGAAAGTATTTTGATGAAGGAGAACGACCTACATTGCAGATTTAAGGTTTCAGTACTAGCCTTCTGGTTTAATACTTGGTTTCCTAATTAAGCACACAATGCACACGTATTAGTGTATTAACTCAATTCAACTTTAACGATAATCATGAGATCAAAACCCACAACGGTATGACAAAGTATAGCCTTATTCAGGTAGCACTTAAACATCTGTTGGTTTGGTTTCAATCGATCAGACAGGGTACCGTACCAGTGATTCGAGTTAGCACGCTGATTACGGGTAGAGGTTTAGAAATTCAGGTATTTAGGTAGTACACCGGTATATCGAGAGAGAAAGAAAGATTTTGAGCAAGTTGAAATGCTCAGAACTCGTCCAATTTATAGCTGATCTTGCACCTCGTCGCGTCGCGCGACCGAATATATGTTACCACTTCGCGTTGTGCGAAGGGTCTAATCTAGGGCATAGGTGTCCTGAGTCACCACGTAGGCATGCCACGTGGTGCCATGTGTCCACTGGCGTTCAAAGGGAGGTCGCGTCGCACGACTGACTAATGCTTCCACCGTCGCGTGGCGCGACGGAGTCTAAGTCAGATTTCCTTCGTTTTTCATGATGGTTCTCGTCATGCTTGTTTGGGATTTCGATTACGAATTATTATGGGAGCTTTTTTGGGTTGTTCAAAACAGATGTGTGTGAGTTACGGATTTGGTAATGGATTGGATTTGGATTTTAGGACGTATAACATGAATTAATATAAAGTAAGGAGCCACGAATGTGGTCATGCAAGGAGGTAGGATGATGAACATCCATCTAACATCATAATATGTTTCACCAAATAACAAAATCATCAACTTGGTTGATGATTTTGGTTGGTCACGAATATAGACTAAAAATGAATATACATAATTTACTAAATCTTAAAACAACCAAGTGAGCAAGCTAGACCCGTGCATCCCAAACATGAAGAGGTTTTGGGGACGTGATGTAGACTTGTCCCTTTGTTGGATTTTTTTTTTGGAGATTTAGTGCATGAAGCTAAGCTAATAATCAAGCAAGTGAGGTAGTGGAACAAAGTTGGAGAGCCAAAGCATCCATGGCTCGCACGTACACCAAAACCCAAGTCTTTAAACATTGAAAGTTAAAAGCTTGGATGGTTCCAACATATTTTAAGTCACTTGGGACTTTTAGGGCAGAATTTTATGGAGGTTTTGAGCCTCATTCTTGTGGAAATCAACCCATGCACAAACCTACAACTATGAGTTAAGTTGGGAGCAAGGTGGGTGTAAGATTCCATTAAGTTTTTAAGTAATATATACAAGAAACAAAAAGATAAATCAAAACAGAATTTTAATGCTACCTTGAACCTCAAGTGTGGTGAGGTTCCGCCTTAGTTTGCCATGGCAAACTTGTGGAAACCTTCCTAGAGGTTATCCAAGTAGTTTGAAAGAAGAAATGAAGAAGAAAGGTGAAGAAAAGTGAGTTAAAACTCACTTAGAATACTTGGAAATATTCTGCCCTGCTTGGGATCTTTTGAGAGAATTTGAGAGTTTGAGAGTAGATTAAGTGTGTGGAAATTGTTTAGAAGATGTGGAAAACACCTATTAATAAGATGGGATTAGGGTTTAGGTAATAATGAAGTTAGGTGGTAGTTGGGAGTTAAGAACATGTGAAAAAGGAGTAAATTAAACACATTCTTCTCAAAATTCATGATGAATCCCGTCACCTGCTCTAACCTGCGAAGGTGGCACTTTCGTGCACCTTCGTATGCTTGAAGGACGAAAGTGATCGCGAAGGTCACTCCTTCGTGTGCTTGGAGGACGAAGGTGGCCACGAAGGTCATTCCTTCGTGCTCCTTCGTGAGTATGAGGGACGAAGGTGGCCACCAAGGTCACCTTCGTGCACCTTCGTCCAGAGAGTGGACCTTCGGCCCTTGGGATGGATTTTGGCTCATGGGATTTCGTTTTAGTGTATTCTAAGTGTTTGGCATGTATGTAAACATAGTATGAGTATATTTTATGCATGTATGATAGTGTTTGAGTATTATGTGTATTGGTTTCTCACATAAGCATGTAATTGGTGATGTATTGTGTTCATAAAAAGTATATGTATAACATGCGTATGTATAAGAATGTATTTCATAATGATCAAAGTCTCGAGAATACAAGGATTGAAAACAGAATACGAATACAAACTTTTTCAAAAATAGGAATGCGACTACAACTTGCTAAATATGGAAAATCCAGAAATGCGAAGCGTTACAGCCCGAGACTCCATCAGATTTGAACTTGTGTTTGAATAGCCACGTACAACGAATGACGTTAATGTTTGGTTCACGGGGAACTAATTCCCAGGTCTCATTTTTAACAAGTGCATTAGATTCGTTTGGAGTCTTTGGGATTGGGACAATTGTAGAGGTATGAAGTTTAAGATGCTGTTTTAGTTTGGGTATGCCATCTATAGCACGTGTGCGCATGGTGTGGGTAGGCAGTTGGGGTGGAACGGGTGGTTGAGATGAAGGATGTTGGACGGGTGGGGTAGGCAGGGTTGTTGTAGCGTGATCCGGGAAGAAAATTAGGCCTAGGTTGGGTGGTACCAGGCTGTCGATGGTTGTATGTAAGGATGATGAGAGGTGGGTTGGGCTGTCTGGAGTGGACGTGGTTGGTGAGGGGGTTGTTTGGGATGGGCCGAGTTGATGTGATGTGTCGGATTGAGCTGGTGGGTTTAGGCCAGCCTTGTAAAGTTTATGGTAGGTTGATTATGATATTGGCCCGATTGGGTGGAAGAGTTTGATGGATGTTGAGGACTTGGTGGTAAAACTTATTTCCATATAAGGGGGTTGAAGGAAGTTAAGAAATTATAGGAGTGAGATGTGTCAGTGACAGATGAGGCGAATGGGAAGATGGTTTCTTCGAAATTAATGTAACGAGAAATAAAGATATTTTTGGAGTGTAAGTCGATGCATTTGTAGCCGTGATGATTTGGGGGGTTGCCGAGGAAGACACAAGGTTTTGATCGGTTGGATAGTTTATGGATTGTGGTGGAAGCGAGAAGAGGATAACATAGGCAACCGAAGACATGAATTTGGTCGTAGGTTGGGTCACAGTTATAGAGAAGAGTGGTGGAAGATGTGGTTCTTGTTATGTATGATGTTGAGCAAGTAGGTAGCGGTTTCTAATGCACGGTGCCAGGATGTTGGGGGAGTGAAGATTGAGCAAGGAGCGTTCTGATCATATTGTTTATTGTTCGGATTTTCTGTTCTGCCTTACCATTTTGGGACGATGTGTAAGGGCACGAGAAACGAAAATGCATACCATTTTTGTGGCAAAAGGTTTTGGAAGGAATTATTCGCATATTCCTAACCGTTGTCACATTGGAATTGTTTGATATTTCTTTTGAATTGTGTTTTAATATAATTATAAAAAATGTAAAGGTTGAGATAACCTATGACTCATTGCCAATGGGAAAGGTCCACAAAAAAATAACGAGGTCATCAAGGAACAAAATATAATAATGGTGTCCCCGGTGCTAAGAACCAGAGACGTCCACAAATCGCTGTGAATAATATCAAATCGGAAAGAAGTTTTATAACAAGAATCATAAAAAGGCACTTTTACACTTTTGCCAATAATATACGACTGACAAAGTGTGGTAGTAGGTTTATTATAGTGAATACTAGAAGAGAATTTCAACGAATGTAATAGTGTTTTTCTCGGGTGCCCAAGTCGTTGATGCCAACGGTCTTGAGAAATAGTAGAGCTTGAGGAAGCAAGCTGAGGACTCAGAGGGTAGAGGTCGCCCGAGCTATTGCATCGTAGGATATGGGCCTTGGTCTTGAGATCCTTCACAGTAAAGTAAAACCGAAAGGGTCAAATTCAGTAGAAATAAAATTATCCATGGCATGTTTAGGAACATAGATGAGATTTTTAATGAGATTAGGGGCATAAAGGACACTATTTAGCTTTAGTGGTGGGTAAGGTGATGGGAGGGTGTGGTTATCTTATCCGATCATAGGAATGGTCATGCCATTACCAACTAGTATGTTTTTAGAAGTGCAAATATTAAAAGGAGACAAAAAAATAGTACCTTGTTGATTTGCCATGTGACCAGTTGCGCCAGGAAGAGTACCTGAATATTGCTGCCATGGTTGAGAATTATTGTTGATAAGGGTATCCCATTGGTTTGCAGCCTAGAAAGGAGGGAAAATAATATATGGGTGTTGAGGTGATGGTCCATATCCGCGTCTCCCATGGGTTGTGTTACTTAGGCACCCGAAGATGCGACTGGGGTCGTGGCCGAGTTCTGGGCTGCATTAGTTGATTGATTCTTTTTCTTGCTTTCCTCCATGATGAGGGCGGAAGCTACATTTAGAAAGTTCGGGTAGAGGCTCACGGTGTTGAAGGATGGTAGAGATTCTCTCATATGGGTCAGAGAGACCAGACAATAGTTAAAGCATGAGGCGTTGGTTATCAACCGGTGCTCCAACGCTGCTGAGGTGGTCGGCTTGAGTTGTTGACAATTTGCAACCATGGAAGAATAGGAGTCGAGATGAAGGTTGGAGAATTCCTGCTGGGGTTAAACGACCCTTGCGTTTTTCTTGTCACGGAATAGGTTAGCCAGGGTGGTCTAGGCATCGTAGGCGGTCGGACCCAGAGTGAGAATGGTGTGTAGAAGGTCGGTCGATATGGTGCCATATATCCATTGCTTGACAATGGCATCCAGATGAGACCATAAAGCTTCAGCTTTGGAAGAAGTACCAACGGCCTTAGCCGATTCAGCATCAAAGGATGAGGCAGAGGCTAATGCTTTTTGTTTGGGTTCCAGATGGCTATAGACCTGGTAGGCTTTGTAAGCGTCCTGTAAGAGTTCTACCCAAGTGGTGTAATGGGTAGGAATGGTAAAAGTACTTGATCCCTACAGGTATACCCAAAACCCGAATCATTTGGGACAAGTATACCTGATATCTAACGGGACGGATATGGGATTAGATGATACCCGACCTGATTTCCCGAAACTATATACCCGTTTACCCGAAAACTTTTAAGTTTTATATTTATTTTCCTTTAACTATGTTTAGTAATCTTTCATTCTTGCAGCTTTATTATCTGAAAAATAAACTTTTCAATTAAAATATATATTTTGATGACAATATTCAAATTTATTTGCTATCAGATACAAAATTATTTCTTAAGATTAATATTATAGTATGTTCACATTTTTAAATATATCAAATATTATTATGGTGATAATTTTTTATCGTAGTTTAATACATTAATTTGATTTTAAAAAAAATCAATTATAAAGGAAAGTAAAAAATATATATACATGAATACAAAATTAAAAAATATTATTTTAAAGAATAACAATGATTTCCGTTATATATTTTCCAGCTAGATGTTTAGATATATGGATGCGAGATATTACATAATATGTTTATTATATCCAAATTTGAACTATATATGTATGTATGTTGCTCTAATGTATTTATATGTATGTATGTATGTATTTGTAACAAAAATAAAAGCAAACACACCACAGATTATGGTATAGTCTTATTACATAGCTTTAGATTACTGGATTATGTTTAATTGGGTATGTTCTGATGTATATATACATGTATCTTTGTTTTGTGATGTACTGTTAGGAACTGAGTTTGGATTGATTATGATTTGTGTTTGAATTTAAGATGAATAATGAAAGAGTAGTGCAGCGGAAATTAAATGGAAGCAAACTTTTCACAATCAAACAGAAGAAATGCTTTCAACCATACATTTTCAACAAAGAACCAAGTGTTTAAATTTATTTCAAACTTTGATTACAATTGCATGTATGCTTTGCAAACTCTCCCTCAGCCCGAGCTCAGTAATTTGTTCGTGCAAGAAGAAGATGGTGAAGAGCTAATAGAACAGTACAGAGCATTGTTCTATTTATAGGCACGCAACAAACCACTGAGCATCTAAGCTGAAGTCACCATGAAAGTGACATCTAACCTCCTAACAAACTCTTAACATCTGACCTATACAAACACTGCTATGCTAACTACTGATGTTACAATACATTACATAAAGTAAATAAACAACTGCTGCATCCTTCCACTGCTGTGAACCCAACAGTACTTGTCATGATCAGCAATGCTTGAAACAAGGCAGTAGATTGAGCAGCAGAGCTTTAGTTCTTCATCAGTCTTTGACTTTGCTCAGCAGTTGTAGGTCAGCAGTTTGTATGATCAGTAGATAGGAGGTCAACAGATGTTGAAACCACTTTCAAGGGGAGAGACTTGCATGCATAACATCTGCTTATTCTGGATCCACTGCTCTGATCCAGTTTTGGCTTTTATTATGGCTTTTATTATCTGTTCCTTTGGCAGGGTCCAATCCCAACAATCTCCCCCTAGAACAGATAATGCCAAAACTCTCCATTATTGTAGATCTTTATTGCCTCATCAGTAGTTCCCTTATTTGCCCTTTGAGTTGTAATTCAAAAGTTAAGGCATCTGTGTCATCATCATCCCTACTAAGTGGAAGATCAATGAGATCCTGCAAATCTTCAAGACTCTGGCCAAGAGCTGGTTCCCTTGTTAATTTCTTCACTTCTCCACTAGACTAGAACACTGTCAGTACGTGGGTCTGTTTATCAGTTTTCCACTTTAGTACTTTTGAGCCTGGTGGGTTTCTTGGGAGATTTTTATTGGAAGAGGTATTTCGTGATGCAGGCCTATTCATGACTGGCTGAGCAGTACTTGCAGACTGTTCCAATTCAGATTCTTCTTTCATCATTAACCTAATGCCCTCTTTTACAAGGTCATTACCAGCAATAAGATCTTGAATTGTTTCAGCACCTAACTGGTTTTGACTCCTTCTTTTGTAGATGGCAGCACCAGCAGGAGCAGTGGTTCTTTTGGCTTGCAGCTTTGGTGGTCTTTTTGAGACCTCTGCTTTGGAGTAGTCAGGCTTTTGTGGAGCTGTTGGATCTTTCTTCTTAAGTTCCTCCAACCTTTTGTAGGTGGCCCTGACCCTAGCTTCTCCCCACTTTGACACAGAATTCTTTGACCCATAATCAGCTGTTACCAGCTCCTCTTTCATTCTCTTCAACTCTAAGGCCTTGTCAGCTTCAAACTGTTTGAATTTTTCAGGAGGAGTTTGTTGGACCTTATTTTTGATCATTTCTTGAATCCTGGCTGCCTCTTTTTCAAGCTCAGGAATGGTCCAGTTTTTGTACATGTGTTTCTCCCCCTTGTATTTCTTGTAGGTCATGATGTTATCAATGTAGTCTTTTCTCAAGGACTCATCTGCCCTTTCTGAGATTTGCTGACATACATTTTTGGCAAATTGCTCCATAGATCTGACCTGTGTGAGTAGAAACTGATAGTTTTGCTGAAATTCTCTATCAGATTTCCCTTGTTTATTTTTGTTTGAGATATCCTCTGCTTGCTTGGCCTTGATTTTTAAATATTCTTCAATATTGTTTGGCCTGGGATATCCTTCAACTGATGGCAAACTCCTTTTAGCAGGGTCATCCTCATAGTAAAAAGATTTGATTTCTTCTCTAACTGCTATGAGTTCCAAAGGAAACAAAACACCTGCAGGATGTAATGGCTTTTGGATTTGAGTTGAAGAGAGAGGAATGGGTTTTGGAATTGTGACAAGTGCTTGAGATTTTGAAGCTGATGGTGGTGGTGATGGAGAATCATCATCTGGTATGATAATCCTTCTCCTTTTTTATTTTAGGAGAGGCAAATGATGTTTTAGGTGGAACAGTGGAGGTGGTTTGAGTGGCAGTGGTTTGTGACTGACTAACAGTTGTTGAAACAACTGGTGTTTCAACCACTGTTGTCATTACAACAAATGTTGTAACATCTGTTGTCTTCTGCTTTTTGGCAGGAGGTGATGGTGGAGATGTTGTTTTTGGTGATGATAAAGTAGTGGTAGTGGTGTGTGTTGAAGTGGTGTGTGTTGAAGTGAGAGCAGTTGTTAAAACAACTGATGTACCATCAGATGTTGATACAACAGGAGTTTCAGCAGCTGTTTGGGTGGAGGTTTGATGTTGGTGGCTTTTAGATGGTGGTTTTGAAGTATGGTTAGTGAGTCTGGATGGTGTAGACTTGGGTTTCCTTACTTTTCTAGTAAGATTTCTTTTCGGCTCAGGATTTTGAACATCCTTTAACCCAGAACAACCCTGCGCATTCAGCTCCATGTAAGCTCTTTTCTCCTCATTCCACCTTGATATATCCTTTGCTGCTCTATCCCTTTTTACACTTATTACACCTTCATCAAGTGCATTCTGGGTAACATCAACCTTCTTGCTTCCATCTGGCAAGGGAATTTTTCTGAGCATAGCATCTTTTTCTGGCTCAATATACAGACCATTATCAATCCCTTTCTTTCTCCACTCCTGAATTTTCTCCCCCTTTTTGGCATTATCTGGGGGAAGTTCATCAATAAAAAGAACTGTTGGAGAAGGAGTGTCAGTGGTTGTCAAGAGATAGGCCTTTAGGGCCTTGATGTTTGCTTGTGTTTTCTTGAAGCTAGACTCCATTGCCTTTCTAAGCTCTTGAATATGTTTTTCATGTTGCTGCTCAGCCATCTGTTGTTGTTGTTGGAGAAATGGTTGAAAAAGGTTCCATAGCTCATTTGTAGCATCTGCTGGTGGTGAAACAGGTGCTTGAGGTGGAACAAGAGTGGATTGTACCTGTTGTACTGTCAATAACTGATGCAACATTTCTTTGATTTCTGCAACAGAAGTATCAAGTTTTTCAACACGATTCGTCAATTCCTGGTACTTTAAACCGTCACCCAATTTAATGGGATCATCTGATTTCCCACTAGCAGTGGTTTTATCAGAGGTTGAAGTAGGGAGTGTACTCCAAACATCAACAACTGATGCCCCTTTTTCTTGGTACTGGGGTCTTCTTCCTTCAACACTTGATAATCTTTTGATGTAACTAGTGGTCAAAACAAACTCACAAGCAAATAACAGAGGTGTTATAGAAGGAATTCCCTCCAAGGAAGTCTTATTGATGTAACCACTGTCCAAGTGCAAACCAGTGGGTTCAACACTTGTAGTGGCTGCTTCACTTGGATTACCACCAAGAGTTACTTGTAACTCAAGGGGTTTAACCTCCTCAGGTTGTGTTGGTGGGTTAGCAAAGATTGATACATCAGGCCCAGTCTTTTGTTGAGGCATATTCTCATGAACAGGTGATTGAGAAGGACTGGTTTGTGCCTGGTTCAAATCAATTGCATCTAACAAAATTTTTGTGTGTGGTGGAATTTTGGATGTGAGGGTAGGTGTAGAAAGAGAATGTGCCCCGGGCAGGGGGCCGTGGATGATGGAAACGAGTGCCTCCAGAGCATCATTATGTGGTGACCCTATTTGTACAACCTGTTCTCTTTGTGAAGAAGCAGGAGGAGTTTCAGGTATGGTTTGAGATATTTTTACCAACTGCTGTGAGGAAGTAGCAGCAGTGGTTTCTTGTGACTTTTGTTTTGTCACGGGCAGTTGCTCTGGTATCTCATCCTCCAGAGTTGCCTTTTTGGTAGGTTTGGGGGGTTTTTGAGTTTTATTTTTCTGTGGCTTTTTGGTGATTTTAGGTGTGGGTTTCAAGGCAGTTGTTGTGCTACCTTGATCACCTTGAGCAGTGGGCTCAGCATCAGATACCTGAGGAGCAGTGTTTGCTGCTAAATTCTGCTCAGGCACCTCTGCTTGTGTTTCGCAAGGTGTTGACATTCTTGTAAAAGTTTCAGCAGTTAAGCTGTGCATTTGTAAAGATTCACCTTGGTTTATTACAGCAATATCATCCTTAATGAATTTCTTCTCAAAATAATAGCTTAGAAATCTTGGAAACTGTAAGAATGATTTTGTTTCAACATTTTAAAAACAGTTGTTTTGCCTTTTTAGAGGCCCCTTTTGAAGATGATTTTGCAGAAGACTTCGATGTAGTCATTTTGAAGAAGACGATCAAAGAAAGTTGTGAAGGAATTTGATGAAATGTGAAGAAAACTACTTTGAGAAGAGAATTTTTGAGAATTTAATTCAACAGTAAACCCTGTTTGGGTTTAGAATGGGGGTTTTATGGAGAAAAAGTGAGTGCTGACGTGGCAGTGGTTACAAAAGATCCGACCACTATGTACTATCCACGTACCATCCCCTGATGAAGTGAAGCACAGTACTTTTGTGAAAACTACTGGTGAAGGCAGTGGTTGCAACGGTAATGGAGGCAGTGGATGATTTTCACTATTAGTGGATAGCATATTAGTGGATATAACACTGATTTTGAACATCAGTGCTTATCAGAGGAATATGAGAACAGGGGATGATTTTCAGTAGTGGACAGACTTTTAAAGTAGAACAGACTTTTGAACCCATCAGTGGTTATGGCAGACTTTTAGGATTTAATGAAAAATTCATTTTTAGCTATTTTTAAGGATGGATTTTTGATTTTCTGAAAACATTTTAATGCTTTTATTCATAGAAAAACAAGATTTTGCCTATTATTCCATGTTTAGCATGCCAATCCTAGAGATCAAGCTTTCAAAGGTGGATGTGTCTAATGCTTTGGTTAGCACATCTGCCAGCTGATCCTTAGTTGGAACATGATGCAGAGAAATCAAACCTTTTTCATAGCAATCCCTCACAAAGTGATGTATGATATCAATGTGTTTGGTGGTTGAATGAGAAACTGGATTTTTGATGATATTTTCAGCTGCCTGGCTATCCAACATGAGTGGTGTCTTCAAGGCAGTGATACCAAAATCCAGCAATTGATTTTGAAGCCAAAGCAGTTGGGCTGTACAGCTTGCAGCAGCTATATATTCTGCCTCAGCAGTGGATGTGGAAACAGCTGCTTGCTTTTTGCTTTTTGCTTTGCCAAGACACTAAGCAATTGCCTAGGAATTGGCACCCTCCTGAAGTGGACTTCCTTGTCTTGTCACATCCAACAAAGTCACTATCTGAGAAACCTGAAAAAGCTCAATTTTACCATCAGCTGGATACCAGATACCAAGTGTGGGAGCACCTTTTAGGTATCTGAATATCCTTTTTACAGCAATAAGGTTTGACTTTCTAGGTGCTGACTGGGATGTTGCACAGACACATGTTGCAAACATGATATCTGGTCTAGATGCAGTTAGGTACAATAAAGACCCAATCATGCTTCTATATAAGGTCTGATCAACCAAATCATCCTTTTCATTAGACATGACCAATTTATTGGTTGCAATAGGTGTACTACATGGCTTGCAATCGTCCATATCAAATTTCTTTAAAAGTTCTTTGGCATATTTGCCTTGATGGATGAAAGTGCCATTTTGCAGTTGCCTTACTTGGAAACCAAGAAAGCACTGGAGTTCACCCATTGCACTCATTTCAAACTCAGCTATCATGAGTTGTCTGAACTCTTCACACATTTTATTACATGTGCTTCCAAATATGATGTCATCCACATAAATTTGGACAATCATCAAATCCTTCCCTCTCCATTTTAAAAACAGTGTTTTGTTAATTCTGCCTCTGGTGAAACCAATGGAAAGTAGAAAGGTGGAAAGATTTTCATACCAGGCCCTTGGTGCTTGTTTCAGGCCATACAAAGCTTTATTCAGCTTGTAGACATGATCTGGATTAAATGGATCCTCAAAACCTGGAGGTTGACAAACATAAACCTTCTCTTGAATCTTACCATAGAGGAATGCACATTTGATATCCATTTAATACACCTTGATGTTGTGGTTGACAACAAAGGCCAGAAATAATCTGATTGCTTCAATTCTTGCAACAGGGGCAAAAGTTTCATCATAGTCAATGCCCTCTTCTTGTCTGAAGCCTTGAACCACAAGCCTGGCTTTATTCTTGACAACAATACCCCTTTCATCAGTTTTATTTTTGAAGACCCATTTTGTGCCAATAGGACTCACACCCTCCGGCAATGGAACAAGCTCCCATACTTGTTGTCTTCTAAACTGTTGGAGCTCCTCTTGCATGGCTTCTACCCAGCTGTTGTCTTTCAGCGCCTCTTGGTACTTGACTAGCTGATGGAGTGATAGAAAACCAGCAAAAAGACAAATGTTTTGGGATTGACTTCTTGTGAGCAACCCTTCATTGATGTTGCCAATAATTTGATCTGGTGGATGAGATTTCAAGAAGATGAGCTCTCCTTGGTATGGAACAATGGCATTGAGTGGTGAGGGCTGCAGATGTGTATCATCTGAGCTAACCACTGCTGGTGACTTTGATGACCCAGTAGTGGCTTCAAAAGGTGGTGGCATAGGGGGTAAAGGTGTGGTCACATGCTGACTTTGATCCACTGTTTGAGGACTTTTATCAACAGTGCTTGATGATGTGGAAGCAGTGGTTAATGGGCTACTTTGGTCAACAACTGTTGAGGTAGTAGTGGTTGAGCTTTGACAGCTGTTTTGGACATCTGTTGCTCTTCCCATTGTGGCAGACTTTTGTTGAGGAATGATGATCTCATACCCATAGTCTGGTGATGAATTCTCAGATGGACCTGCACTGTTAGTCTTGACAGCAGTGTTTTCAAAAGTGAATTTATCAAGATCAAACAAATCAGCAGGATTTGCTGGGATTTTCATTGATGAAAGTTCATTGAACTTTACATTCAAGGTCTCCTCCACTGCTTTGGTCCGTGTGTTAAACACTTTGTAGGCCTTAGCAGTGGTTGAGTATCCCAGGTGGTATCCCATATCAATTTTGGCTGCAAACTTTGAGATAGAATCTTTTAAGTTCAAAATGAAACATGGGCAACCAAAAACTTTGAAATATGAGATTAATGGCTTTATTTTATACAGAATTTCATAAGCAGTCTTTTTGTGCCTGGGGTTGATTAAAACTCTGTTTTGAACATAGCAAGCAGTGTTTACTGCCTCTGCCCAAAAAGTTAATGGCAAACCTGAATCTGTAAGCATGGTTCTGGCAGCCTCAATCAATGTTCTGTTCTTCCTTTCAACAACCCCATTTTGCTCTGGTGTTCTAGGGATGCTGTACTGCCTTACAATCCCTTTCTTCACACAGAAGGCATCCAACTTCTTATTTTTGAATTCTGTGCCATTGTTACTCCTGAAGACTTTCACTGGAAGGTCAAATTGCTTTTCAACCTATGTCACAAAGTCTTGCAAAATGCCTGCAGTCTCATCTTTTGAGTGTAAAAAGAAAGTCCATGTAAACCTAGAGAAGTCATCAACAATAACCAAACAATATATCTGCTTTCTGAGACTCATGACTTGCACTGGGCCAAACAAATCCATATGAAGCATTTGCAAACATTTGGTTATTTTGGACTCATCAATGGATTTGTAGGAGCTTTTATGTTGTTTTCCTTTTAAACAGGAAACACAATGCTCAGGACAGGTGAACAGTTTTTGAGGTAAACCCCTTACCAGACCCTGTTTTGAAATGGCAGTGATTGTCTTAAGATTTGTGTGCCCCAATATTCTATGCCACAGTTTTGTCTCTTTGTTTGATGCAGCTGAGAACAGGCAGGCATCAGTTCTGGGACACTCTTTTGACATATCAACAACATAAACATTGCCACTTCTTTGAGCGACAAGTTTAGTTTTGCCATTTTTGATTATTGCTTCAATCTTTTCAACCATTTCTGGTCCAACAATCCTACAACACTCCTTTGTGAAGAATGACCCATACCCCTTATCACTCATTTGTGAGACACTCAAGAGGTTGAATTTTAGATTGTCTATCAGATTGACATTTTCAAATTTTAGATTTCCAGATTGAACTGTACCAGACCCCAGAACTTTCCCTTTACTATTATTCCCAAAGGATATATCACCCCTCCATGGATTTTGAAATCTTTGAGTAGGGCTTTACATCCTGTCATGTGCCTGGAGCCTCCACTGTCTACATACCAAAGACTGTCTAAGCATGCAGAAGCTCCCTGAACATGAAGTAAAAGGATTAGTTCATTAAGGTCTCCAAAGCCAATAAGGCTTTGGATGGGGTCTCAACAGTGTCTGGGATGGTGGCAGATGCATGGACAATGGTTAGCTCAGGGGTTTGAACATTTTTGGGAATGTTTTTCTCTAACCACTTCTGGGGGTCTTGGCCAATCACCTGTTGATAACCAAAAGGATGCCTGTTCACTCTTGGTTTAGAGGGCTTTTTGTAAGCCTCATAAACATGTGGGATCCTTTGGTATGATGGTTGTCCTTTGCCTCTCCTGAATTGATTGGTAGGAGGTGCATCAGTCACCTGAACATCTCTTTGAACAGATGTTTAGTTCAGCTGTTTTGTGACAGCTGTTTAGACTGGCACAAACAGTGGTTGCTTCTTTATAAATTTGACAGATGATGTTGGTGAACTTAAGGATGTTTTTGCAGTGTACTCCTTCTTTTTCTCATCAAAGTTTTTGGGATACACACATTCCTTAGTTTTGTGGTTATTTTTACCACAGATGGTGCAGCTCTCAGCAGGTATAATGACACTTGTTTTGTTTAGATCATGTGCTTTTATATGAAAACAGTCTTTTGTTAGATGGTTTCTCTTTTCCCAAAAATCACAAAACAGGTTTTTGATCTTTTCTCTTTTCTTCCTTTTCTCAGATTCCTTAGCAACAGAGTTTTGAACCACTGTTGGGATATTTTTGATAGGAATGACCTTTGCTTTTGGAGCTTTTACACCATCAGTGGTTGTGAAGTCCATTAGCTTGAAGTTTTCCAGGATGTCACACTCATCAGACCATGTGGGTTTAAATTGATATTTCTCAATCTCCTCAAAAGTTGAGGATCCCACAGATTTTTCCAAAGTGATTTTGTTACCAAGTTTGTCAGTTATCTTAACCTCTTGGCCATCCTTGTTTGTAGGAATAACTTCAACAATGGTTTGAACAGATTCTTTGGAAGCATTGTTTTCAATTTCATCATGTTTTCTAAAACCAACACCAAATTTTACATTGCTCTTAATCTGTTTTTCAAGCATGACCTCATAACCTTTACAAGATTCCACCCATTTTTCACAGGTGATCTGGGTGGACTCCAACTCCTTTTTGCAAACTTGGTATTTTTCTACCATAGTTTGGAGTTGAGTTTTGGTTATGCTCTGCTCTTCTTTTAGACTGCTGATCTCTTTATCTTTTTCAGCCAATTTGTTTCTAAGTTCTTTTAATGACTTTTCAAATTTGACTTCATCAGACAAGACTTTATCCCTAAGGTTTTCATTTACCTCTTTGATGCTAGCAAATGCAATAATACATTTGTCTGAACACAGTTTTTCAAGAACTTGAGGAGTTACCTTGGCAGCAGCCATCATGGCACAATTACACTGATGATCACCTTCTTCATCAGCTCTGCCTTCTATCTCACCAGCTTTCTTCAACTCTTCTTTCTCTTTGTCTTCTTTGGACCAAGGGTCAGACAGTGGTTCAATCAGGGTTTCTGAATTTTCTCCCAGCAGTAGTTCACCAGCAGCTGTAGTAACCACTACTTCAGCAACTTCATCCACTGTTTCAGCACTTAGCTGTTCACCTTCAGTTTCTACCCCTTCTGGTATTGACTCTAATGCCATCAAACAAAATTCATCATCAAAAGTATCATTAGAAGCATAGAGAGCAAAATTTTCATCACCAAGTTCATCAGGCATGCTGCTCCAATCAACAAAGCCTTGTGTGAAGAAGCTTTGCTGATGTGGTTGAGCCACTGTTGGAGCAGCTTGTTGAGGTGCAACAGGTTGCACTTATGCCTGAGGAATATGGGCTTGAACATACTGAATTTGTGGAACAGTGGTTTGAACATAATGCACAGGCACAGGGGTTGTGGCATAATGAGCAGTGTTAACATGTGCTGCAGGGGCATATTGGGTATAGTGCACAGTATTTTGTTGTTGTGGTCTAGGGTTTGAGCTAGGATGAGTAATTATTGGACCAGTGGTTTGACTCCTACATTCCCTAGCAAAATGACCTAGCCTATTACACTTGTAACACTTGATTTTTGACTTATCCAACCCCACCCTTAAATTCCCATGAAGCCCTGGGAATTTTCTCCCTGTTCTTTTGTAGAATTTGCTTGTTCTAACACTAAGAAAAGCCAATTGATGCAAAATGTCCATCTCTTCTAATTCAGTGGGATCAAAATGTTGCAAATCATTGAGTTCAAAGCACAAGTTATCTAACATCTGGTTTTCATTATTTGCAGTGAAGGCATAATTTGTAGAGTGAGAATCAGAGTTGTTAAAATTACCACCAGCAGTTATGTCAATAAAATGATCATAACTCTGATCCTTACTGCTGCTACCAGATTCTTCCTGACCAAACAGAGCTGTGCTGCCAAATGAATAGTCATCAGCAACTTTACCAGACTCTTGCAACTTCCTTTTCTGGTTTAACTCCCTTTCATAGGTCAGGAGTCTACCATGGAGTTGTGTCAGGGTCAGATCTTTGAACTCAGCTGAATTCCTGGTGACAAAAGCAATTGTGTCCCATTTTTGGGGCAATGATCTATGGAACCTGCTATTTTGAGTTGCATTTGGAAATGTAACTTTAACAAGCCTTAGTTCACTGATGAGACAGCTGAAACGTTCAAATTGTTGGGTTAGTGATTCCCCTTTGATATGACAAAATGTTTCATACTGCTGATTCAGAATTTCCATGTTGTTTTCAATAACCTCTTCCGTTCCCCCAAATTGTTCCTTCAATGCATCCCATAATTCTTTGGCACTGTTACAGTGTAACAACCCAACATAGATTTCATTGGGTAATGCAGAGGCTATGATGCTAAATGCTTTGGCATCGTGTTCGAACTTTTGAAAATCAGTTTCAGTATAGTTTTCAGTTGGTTTAGGAACGAACTTCTTTGAATCCTCAGCACTTGGCACCATAGGAACATGAGGACCAAAAACAACAGACCTCCAACATCCAGTGTTCTGTTGAGCAAGGATGTGACCCATCCTTCTCTCCCAGATGTTGTATTCATTACGTTTAAGCATGGGTGGTTTGAAAAGAGAGCCAATGTTATTTTTATCATCTTGTGATTGTGACGTCATCCTGGTTGTTTTACAGGAACTGATTAATCAACTTTAATGGTGATTAAACCTTGCTCTGTTTTTCAACGAAATGAACAAACTATCAGTATCAACGATTGTGAGCTGAACCTATGTCAAAATGATTGTTAAATCAAATTTGACTGTCCAGGCTCTGATACCAATTGTTAGGAACTGAGTTTGGATTGATTGTGATTTGTGTTTGAATTTAAGATGAACAATGAAAGAGTAGTGCAACAGAAATTAAATGGAAGCAAACTTTTCACAATCAAACAGAAGAAATGCTTTCAACCATACATTTTCAACAAAGAACCAAATGTTTAAATTTATTTCAAACTTTGATTACAATTGCATGTATGCTTTGCAAACTCCCCCTCAGCCCGAGCTCAGTAATTTGTTCGTGCAGGAAGAAGATGGTGAAGAGCTAATAGAACAGTACAGAGCACTGTTCTATTTATAGGCACGCAACAAACCACTGAGCATCTAAGCTGACGTCACCATGAAAGTGACATCTAACCTCGTAACAAACTCTTAACATCTGACCTATACAAACACTGCTATGCTAACTACTGATGTTACAATACATTACATAAAGTAAATAAACAACTGCTGCATCCTTCCACTGCTGTGAACCCAACAGTACTTGTCATGATCAGCAATGCTTGAAATAAGGCAGTAGACTGAGCTGCAGAGCTTTAGTTCTTCATCAGTCTTTGACTTTGCTCAGCAGTTGTAGGTCAGCAGTTTGTATGATCAGTAGATAGGAGGTCAGCAGATGTTGAAACCACTTTCAAGGGGAGAGACTTGCATGCATAACATCTGCTTATTCTGGATCCACTGCTCTGATCCAGTTTTGGCTTTTATTATCTGTTCCTTTGGCAGGGTTCAATCCCAACATGTACACATAATGAATTCGCATAATGTTTCGAGTGACGAGAATGATAAAAGCGTTACTAAAACACAAGTTGGGAAATGAAAAGTGACATAAAAAAGGAAACTCATGGGCTATTGTTGGAACTATATGGAGGAATTCTTTGACGAACATGCTAAAGAATGGGAAGATGTAACCCTTTAAAGGCCTATTATGTAACAACTGTGTCCTGTAAACGATGTACAATGTAGAACAATATCAATTATCAATAAGACGATGTGTTTCGGTGTTATTATGTGTGTATTTGTGTTTGATGATTTTACGATTTGATTCGAGTTCGATTTCAAGCTTTAAATCGCTTTCTGGAAGGTTATACGCAAACTGGTGCGTAAACGTAATCATTTTAACGCGACAAACACTCCGGAATAGTGATATAGGCTTAACATACCTCAAATAACCTTTACATAACTTAGAAATAAGTTTTGGATGGTTTGGTGTGTCGAAAACAAGTTTATTCGATCGCAGGGACTATTTGTGTCAAACTGCGAAACTATGCTGATTTGTACGATAACGAACATTCCGGAACTTGATCATAAGTTAAACATACCTTAAATATCCTTTACATAGCATAGAAATAGGCTTTGAGGGGTTCGGTATGCGAAAATACACTTTTTGATCAATAGGGACTAAAAGCGTCAAAAGTGCATAAGTTTGCATTTTCGCGCATATGTTACATTCCGAACGTATCCGGACACCCAAAAATTTTTGTAATCATTAGAATATCTTATTTTAATGATTGGAATGCAAAAATACCGTTCGTCGCTTAATTTGGATCGTTTTTGCGTCCGTTCGAGTTTCCGTCGTAATTGTTAGGATTGGAGGCTCTCATGATTGTGTTTGTTTGTATAAATTGAACATTCAGAGAATATGAAACAGTGAAAAGTGCAGCGGAAATGAAAACAAACTTTGTAAACACAATCCGAAGAAGAGAATAGTATGATAAACAATTGCTTCACATTAAGTCGAATGATTGAATTATAAAGCAAATGATTACAAGCATGCTTACAATACTAAGCTCCCCTTCAGCCTCATACCCCAAGGTTGGTTGCACAAGATGAAAGGATTGGACTGGAGAAGAAGAATCCACTCAGTCAATCAAATGTAACAGTACAAGGTACTGTTCCATTTATAGGCAGACCAAACCACTGAAGCATCTCAGCTGACGTCACCATGATAGTGACATCTAACAACCTAACAACCTATCAACACTGTTCTATACAAACTACTAATGTGTAACAACTGATTATAAGTACAATACAAAACAAGAGATAACAACTGCTTCACGTTCCGCTGTTGTAGCCTGAGCACTGATGTTGAGCATCAGTGCTTTCTTCAAAGGTGATCAGTCCTTGAATGGGCAGTTCTTGTGTCTTCAGCAGTACTTAGGAAACAACAGTAGATAGAGCAACAGTGTTTGTCTTCACCAGTTGTTTTAGTGAGCACTACTTAAGATCTTTCAGCTGTTAGATTACCACTGTCAAGGGAAAAGCCAAGTGTAAACAACTGCTTATTTTGAGTCCACAGTTGTGATCCGGTTTTGGCTTTCATTATCTGTTCCTCTGGTAGGGTTCAATCCCAACAATCTCCCCCTGGAACAGATAATGCCAAAACCCTTCATTATTCTGGACCTTTATTCCTCATCAGAAGTTCCCTAGCTTGTTTTTTAAATTCTGCTTCAAATTCCTTGGAACTCAAGTCATCTTCATCCCTACACAATTTAAGTTCAAGGAGATCCTGCAAATCTTCAACACTAAGGCCTAGTGCTTCTTTCCTTGATATATATACTTCATTTCGCCATTGGATCTGACCAAGGTCAATACTTGGGTCTTTTGATCAGACATCCACTTTAGTACTTTTAATCCTAATGGGTTTCTTGGGAGAGATTTATTCTTTGATGAGTTTGGAGATGTTGGCCTTGAGAACACTTGCAGACTTTCAGACATTCTTTTGAAGGCCAATTCAATGACATTGTTTGCTGTAGCTATGTCTTCTGCAGTCTCTTTTTCAATTAGCTCTTGCCTCTCAATGTTTGCCATGTCTGTTGAAGTGTTTGGTGATGCAGGCTTGGTTAATACCTTCTTAAAAAGGTTCTGAAGCTTTGTTGAGCTCTCTTCTTTTAGACCCATTTTCATGATGGTTTCTTTGAAGTACTCAGCTTCCTTTTTCTTTACCTCTTCTTCAGACAGTTGTTTTCCTTCTTCTTGGTTTGTCACAAGAATAGGATTATCTGCTGATTTGAATAGTTTTTGGAGGTTTTCAATCTGCTGTTCAAGCTTTTTGTAGTCAGACCTTTTTGAAGTGTCTGAGACAGTTATCCTTCTTTTCTTCAGCCTTTCATAAGCTTCATCAGTATGCTGTTTTGACCATTTTGCTATGGCATCAGCAGTGTCCACTTTAGCATCTACCAACTCCTGTTTCTTCTTTTTATATTCAGAAGTAAGATCAGCAATTAGCTTTTTATATTTGTTCCAATTTGGAGCTGTCTTCTTCTTGCTTGGGTCACCTTTAATCCTTTCAATCCTGTTTGCTTCATGCTTCAGAGCAACTATTGGCCATTCTTCAAATTGGTTTCTTCAGCTGGATAAAATTTTTCTTTCATGATATATGCAATAAGTTCTTTTCTCATCTCCTTTCTTTGATCTGTCTTTTCTTCGCTCAGAACTTGTGCATAATCTTTCATCAGCTTGACTTTTGTAAGTAAGAGTTCCAATTTTTCAGAAATGGCTTTATCACCTTGATCTTTGCATTCGAGTTTAGCTCGAATCTTTGCTTACCTTGCTTTCATTTCGAGATATTCATCCATGTCTTCTGGAACTACGAAGCCTATGAGAGAAGGAAATCTTCTTTTTGAAGGATCATCCTCGGTGTAAAATTGTTTCATCTCATTTTTACGGCATCTAGTTCCAGTGGATATTTTGCTGCAACAGGATCATATTTTTCATCAGTGGCTTGAGTTGTTTCTCTTTTTCTTTTGTAAAGCTTTGTGGATGAAACGGAATTTGCTTGTGACATAGGAATGGTGGGAGCAGTGGTGGATGATTGACTAACAGTGGTTGAAACAACTGGTGTTTCAACCGTTGTTGTCATTACAACTACTGATATGTCAGCAGATGTCTTCTGCTTTTGAGCAGGGGTTGTGATGGCAGTGGTTTGAGTGGTGATGAGTGGCTGACTAACAGTAGTTGGAACAACTGGTGTTTCAACCACTGTTGTCATTACAGCAGCAGATGTTGTAACATCTGCTGTCTTCTGCTTTTTGGCAGGAGGTGATGATGGGGTGGCTGTTTTTGATGGTGAAGTTGTTGTTGGTGATGTGATCATAGATGATGGTGGAGCAGTGGTAATGGTGGTGTGTGGTGATGTGGTGTGTGTTGATATAGTAGCTTTGGTTTGGCTATTTTCTGGCTCAATAAAGATGCCATCATTAATTCCTTTCTTTTTCCACTTGATCTTCTCCCCCTTTTTGGCATTATCTGGGAAGGGTTCATTCATGAAGAGGACAATGGGAGGGACTTTTCCAGAAGCACTTTGTATATGAGCCTTGATAGCTTTAATATCCGCCTGAGTATCTTTAAATCTTGACTCCACCATGTTTGTCAGCTTTTGTACATGCATAGCATGTTGCTGATCAGCCATCTGCTTTTGTCTTTCCAGCAGTGGTTGGAACATGTTCCATAACTCATTTGTAGCAGGTGCCTGTTGAGCAGGTGCTTGAGCTGGAGGAGCAGTGGATTGGGCTTTCTGAGCTTTTAACAGCTGCTGCACCATATCCTTTATTTCAGCAACTGAGGTTTCCAAGTTTTCAACTCTGCCCGTCAATTCCTGATATTTTGAATCATCACCCAAGTTCATGGGATCATCTGAATCCCCACCAGCAGTGGTTGTACCAATGTGTGACTTTGGGACTGAATCCCAAAAATCATTCATTGATGCCCCTTGTTCTTGGTACTGGGGACTTCTTTCTTCAGCACTTGATAACCTTTTGATATTGCCAGTGGTTAAAACAAACTCACTGGTGGTCCTCAGTGGTGCTATTGAAGAAATTGCCTTCAAGGGAGTCTTATGAATGTAACCACTATCCAAATGTAAACCAGTGGGTTCAACATTTGTAGTGGCTGCTCCACTTGAACTACTGAGGGAGTTACTTGTAACTCCTGCAGTGTAACCTCCTCAGTTGTTGCTGGGATAACAGAGATATCAACATCAGACCCAGTCACTTGTGGGAGTATACTCTCGGTGATAGGTGTTTGAGAGGAACTGGTTTGTGTCTGAGTAATACCAACTGTATGCAACAAGGGTGTTATGGATGGTGGTAATGTAGGGGGTGAGGGTAAAGGAGTTGAAAGAGACATGTCCTTGGGATCAGGACTGTGGAATATGGATCCGAGTGAGTCCAGAGCTTCATATTGTGGGGTCCCTGTGTTTACAACCTGATCCTTTTGTGAGGATGCAGGAGGAGTTTGAGGCAAGGGTGGAGATCTTTCTTCCAACTGCTGTGAGGAAGTAGCAGCAGTGGTTATTGGTGACATTTCTGTTGTCACTGGCAGTGGCTCTGGGATCTCATCTTCCAGACGTGCCTTTGTTTTGGGTTTGGGGGGCTTTCTAGATGTTTTCTTTTTGGTCTTTTTGGTGGTGGCTGGTGTGGGTTTCAAAACAGTGGGTGTGCTGCTTTAATCACCTGGAGCAGTGGGCTCAGCAGCCGATACCCGAGGAGCAGTTTCATCTGCTAAATTCTGCTCAGACACCTCTGCTTTTGTTTGTAAAGGTGCCAACATTCTAGAGAATGTTTCAGGCGTTAAACAGTTTATTTTAAAAGAAGCACCTTGTTTGGGCAATTCTGCATCTTCCTTTTGAAATTTTTGTTCAAAATAGTAGCTCAGAAACCTTGGAAAGAGCAGAAATGCTTTATTATCAACATTCTTTACTAAATCATCAAAAATCTCATGGGAATAATTAAAATTTTCATTATTCAAAATTGCATATCCCAGGCATTGAATTTTTGATGGTATTTCATTAAAAGAAGTTGTTTTATTAGAAACACACATCAATAGAGTGTGAAATAAAAACCTTGGAGCAGAAGGGAAGAAACCTTTTTGTAAGGTATCCCTTTTTGGTTGCTCTGCATAACCCCTATTCATGAAATCCTTTTTCAACTCAGTTTTTGAAAAAGAGGTTTTACCTTCCAGATCATTGAGTTTGAAGACTTCAGAAATAGATTGTGGAGAGATTTGAATCTTTTTACCCTGTATCGAGGAGTTGATGGCTGTGACAATGTCTCCTTGTTTTTCAAGGGTGGCATTTTTCCAGAACTCTCTATGGGTTTGTAGATAAATGGGAGCGTCTGCTGTTAACAAAGTGTTATACTTTGATGCAGATAAGGTATCAATTATGGAGTCGAAGGTGTTGTCGGTTGTGGGTTTTGTGAGTATACCCACATAGTTGTGAGGGGATTTGTAACGAATTTCTGTGGTTTCACCGGCCATTTGAGTGGCGTCTGTGGGAGCGGAGGAAGAAGATGATTTTGATTTTGACTTCGATTTTGATTTCGTCATTTTTGATGAAGAAGATCGAAGAAAGTTTTGTGAAGAAGTGTGGGAAACTGCTTTGAGAAGAGAATTTTTGGAATTCAATTCGACAGTGTGAGCCCCTGTTTGGGTTTAATCAGGGTTTTATTTTTGGGAAAAAGTGAATGCTGATGTGGCAGCGGTTATAACGATCTGACGACAAATAAAAAACTGACCACGTGCTCTGATGGAAAAGTAAATAATGGAGGACAGTTGTTTTGGGAGCCACTAATGAAACAAAGATCAGTGGTTACAACGGTAATAAATGGAGCAGTGGATGATTTTTACTATCAGTGGATGCTTCTTACTACATCAGTGGATAGCATATTAGTGGATAGAACACTGATTTTAAACATCAGTACTTATCAAAGGAATATGATAGAGCAGGGGTTGACTTTCAGCAGTGGACAGACTTTAGAAGACAGATGTTTGAAACACGGCAGCAGTTAAGGGAAAACAGTGGTAGAAAATAAAATGAAGACCATTAGTACAACAACTGTTGGTGCAGCAGTGTTTGATCTGTGATAAACAAACTTGAGCTTAACATGACCTTGATATGTGTACCATTTCCTTTTGATCTGTTTTAGGAATAGTAATTTCACACAAAAATAAGGAAATTACATCCTAACCAGAGATGAACTTTTTACTATCAAAAATGAGTAAAAGTACAAAATATATTATATATAAAAACAATAATATATCTGGTTTTATTAAAAAAAATTTCTGTAAAAATTTTGAAAATATCATCAAAAGGATCTGGTAACTTTCCAAATAAGCTCATGATCAAATCATTCTGAAGTTATTTTGACCACTGTTTAGGATCATTTTCTTGTCAATTGATTGTAAATTCTTCTTTTAAGGTCAATCACTGGAGATGCCATTGTTACCTGAACAATTCCTGTATTGATGAATGCACACAGTTGCATGATGACCATTGTTTACCCAACTTTGGACTCATAAGTGTTTTATCTTTATACTCTTTTTCTTTTGGCTTCAAAAGATTTGAGATAAGCACACTTTTGAGTTTTGTTCATTTTCTTCTTCCCTTTTTACCCTTCCCATTCATAAATAATAAAATACTTACTGGGAGGTTTTTAATGAAAGAATACTCAATCCAAAATCATTTTCAGCAATGTTTTGAGAGATCTGGCCATATTTGTACATATTTTATTACCAATTCTCACATTACGTATGATTTGGACTGTTTTAACCACAGATTCTCTTAATGTGTTTTAACAGAGTTGATTTGGTCCTTTTGAGGATTCTCAACCTGCCTTTTAACACATAAGATTTCATGACTAAAGTTTTATTTCCCTCTTTCTAGGTTAGCAAAACACTAATGTTTATTATGAACATAGGTTTTGTTAATCTGAGGTTCATACTTTAGCATAAAGTATGATGAAATCATCAAAAATTCCATAACAGCAGTTGAAGTCAATTTTGAATGAAGATAGTCATACCATAGTTACCAGACATGTTTCCAGATCTGGAAACTATGAGTGATTTGTGCATGACATCACTTGTTGTTTGAAATTTGTGAATATTATGACATCTTGGTTGTTTTACAGAGTATCTGATTCATCATTTTGAACATGATTTCTCTTTGCTCTGTTTTTCAACTACATACAATCAACCTTAGTATCAATGAATTTTGAGCTGAACTGTTATGTCAAATTGATTGTTAGATCGAATTTGACTGTCCAAGCTCTGATACCAATTGTTAGGATTTGAGGCTCTCATGATTGTGTTTGTTTGTATAAATTGAACATTCAGAGAATATGAAACAGTGAAAAGTGCAGCGGAAATGAAAACAAACTTTGTAAACACAATCCAAAGAAGAGAATAGTATGATAAACAATTGCTTCACATTAAGTCGAATGATTGAATTATAAAGCAAATGATTACAAGCATGCTTACAATACTAAGCTCATCCTCAGCCTGATACCCCAAGGTTGGTTGCACAAGATGAAAGGACTGGACTGGAGAAGAAGAATCCACTCAGTCAATCAAATGTAACAGTACAGGGTACTGTTCCATTTATAGGCAGACCAAACCACTGAAGCATCTCAGCTGACGTCACCATGATAGTGACATCTAACAACCTAACAACCTATAAACACTGTTCTAACAACTGATTATAAGTACAATACAAAACAAGAGATAACAACTGCTTCACGTTCCGCTGTTGTAGCCTGAGCACTGATGTTGAGCATCAGTGCTTTCTTCAAAGGTGATCAGTCCTTGAATGGGCAGTGCTTGTGTCTTCAGCAGTACTTAGGAAACAACAGTAGATAGAGCAACAGTGTTTGTCTTCAGCAGTCTTTTAGAGTTTCATCAGTGTTTGGTTCACCAGTTGTTTTAGTGAGTAGTACTTAAGATCTTTCAGCTGTTAGATAACCACTGTCAAGGGGAAAGCCAAGTGTAAACAGCTGCTTATTTTGAGTCCACAGTTGTGATCCGGTTTTGGCTTTCATTATCTGTTCCTCTGGTAGGGTTCAATCCCAACAGTAATTAACCGAACAACGCAACCGCACAGCCAAACGAACTGACATCCGAGATATTTTCAAGCATATTTCATGTTCCCCTATGCTTTAACATCATCGTGGTGCTTGAAAATGGGCTTGACGAGTGTGAGAAGTGCCAAAACGCGACAAAACAAGTTCAGGGACTAAAACTGCCAAAATGCGAAAGTTGCTGACCTGCAGGTCCCATACGAACCGTCTGGGTATCTGCTTATGGTCCGTAAGCTACCACCAGCTCAGTAGTTTACAAAAACATTGAATCTGGTCTCTTGAACTGGTTATGATGGTTTTTAACCACTGAATTTGCACTATATGGACTGGTTTTGAGTACCCCTTGTATTGCAAAACCTTGTGCCCAACTGTAAGGCCTAGATTGAAGCCCAAACCTTGAAAAACGATCTTAACGGTTCTTCGAAATCTATATAAACCCACTTGTTTCACTTCATTCTACACACTTTTGGTCTGAATTGCTCTAAGTTGAAGTTCAAAACTTCATACCTGAGTATTTTGGATCAAAATCTTCCTAGCTTGGACCCTTTGTAAGTTTCTTTCGTGATTTTATTTGCTTTTCAAGCGTAAAAGTCAAATAGTGTTTGAATTTCTGCTTTGACCAGTCTTTGGTCAACACAAAGTTCGTTTGAACTTTGCAACGTGAGCGTATTCACGATGGTTATACTCCCTTGTGACTATACCTACTGATTACCACGTTGATTAGGCGTAGTGACGAGTCATAGTTTCGGTCAAAATGCGTATTCATGCGTATTTTGCAACCAAACTATTCTTGGGTATCAAAACACTTTGTTTTGATATCAAAACCTGTTTTCTAACTTAGTTAAACATGTTTTAACATGTTTAGCTCGTCACTTTTAGTCTAGTGCTTATATAGAGTCGTAAGTCAAGCGGTCTTGACCATCGCTTAGACTTTCGAACTAGACCTGTTTGTTCGATCTTTAAGATCTGACCAAGCATGTTTTGTGACCATAGTTGTATAGGGAATAACCTTCCGAGATTATACCTTATGGTCACTTAGTTTAATTAGTTGTATGATAGGTAGTTTATATGCCTTAGGTAAAATGAACAAAATGCCCTTTTCATGCATAATTGGTATTTAAGCATATGTAACTTAACTTTTGTCACTTAAATAATTATGCAACATGTTTAGGCATATAATACTTGTCATAGGACTAGTTAGGTGTCTCGAATGCGCATTTGCGCGAACGACACATTAAAGTAGCATAAGCTACCTTAATGGGTCGTAACGGGTCGAAAGCACTTAGGATAGGTTCCGATTTAGAATGTAGGCTTTGTTAAACCATATCACATGAGTTCCAATACTGATTTGGTTTACGAGACCTCATTCTACCCGATCTTCCGATTTAGGAATCGATTTATTAACTAGTGATCCGATTACTAGGTGTTATCTGATTTCCTTTGTTTACTCGAGATTTGTTAGTTCACTTTGATCGAGGATACTTTGCACTTCGATTTGAGTACATAGTTCCCCTATTTTACTATTTTCAATTGTTTTGGGGTGATTCATATGTGTTAAACGATTTCGATGCTTTTAACGACGATTTCAAAAACGAATACTATGGTTTATATTAAACAATAACGATTTCGATAATGTGAACAAACTTGTTGGGCGTAGTTACATAATGAATGACATTCATTAACATTGATCAAGCCGACCAGTATTAGGTTATGGTACCATAGGATCTGACAAATCCCGTTATCGGACTGCACCCATGGTTATGTATGGGGGTTATGTGGGTAACGACTGAACCTGATGATTGTTAATTTACCCTTTGGTGGTTTGTTACTACGAGTTGAACGAGTTGAATGATGGACGAGTTACGAAGGTTTGAATGTTATAAACGAGATGACCAAAAGTAGTTTTCACAACTAAAATGAGAACGATTTTGAACTATTGAACGATTGAAACGATAGAACGATTTGAACGATTTAAACAAGTTAAACGAATTGAAAGAACGATGGGTTTTTGGTTTATGATTAGATAACGAGACGGGTGTAACATGATAAAAGCATGGTAGATACGCCGCTGGTACTTCTTATATATAAGTGCTTTTATCATATTACATTCCGTGGCGATATTTAGTTCAGTTGGACGAACGGTTTTTAGACGATGTCACACAAATGAGGTTTACGAAACGATATAAACCATACGAGTTATTTTACGAGAACGATTTACGATTTGGGTTTCCATAAACAAATGTTTTGAGTTAAGATACATGGCATGGAGGTTTCATAAACTATAACCAATCTGTTTTGACTTGGTTATTCATTTTACAATACAAATGTTTTACAAAACAAGGTTTTCTAATATCAATTGACGACGTGGTATGAGTTATTTAAACATATAAACGAGCCATGAATCTGACACTCACACAAAACCTATGTGCTCGCCGGCATTTCTTTGCTCACTTTATTTTTACATATGTTTCAGGTGGTGTCGAATGATGTTGATTACAAGTAGGATGCATGCTCACTTAGGACGGGACGAGGCCTTAGTGACTTAATAACGATGATAGACTATGTTTAACTTGTTTGTTATTTTTCCAAGACAATGTTTAATGTTAATATTTCAATAAAACGAAACTTTTGAATCCATGGTTGTGAAACAATAATTATGCCACTTCACTCCCCACGTTTCCGCCGCGGTTTCGTTGTTTTAACGCGGTCGGGGTGTGACATATTACATAAAAAAAGTTCTGGCCCATCAGTATCACACCCCAACCGATGGCGGAAACATCAGAGTGAAACGAAAACGAGATTATAAGAGACTTCATAATGACTAATTGTGACAATATTTATATAACTCAAATTTCATTGATACTAAAATGGAAATACATTGTTTGAAATGGAAAATACAATAAGTTGCACATAACGAACAACATGGAACAAAAACAAAAGTTTAAACTAGGTGCGTTTCTAATCCACCCTAAGTAATATTCTTCATTGTCCTCTACTAATTTCCATCAACATGTATTAAAATAATGATCAACAAAACGTTGGTGAGTATACAAGTTTAAATACATAGCATAATTGTGAATAAAAGTCGTCTCATATCCAACATGGTAATTTGCATATATTGTTCGTTATCATACTAGCATGTGTTAACTATAAGTCAAACCAAAGTGTACCGCAATCATGCATACCAATGTCGCTGAAACGACAAGGTTGTGAAATAGTTTACTTAACAATACCACAAGAATACGGGCAATGCGTTAATCCTATAGCGCTACAATTGTTAAGGTGGGCTTGCAAAGTTAATAAGCATATAGAACACAAGTTTAACATAACATGCGATAACAAGAATAATACAAGTATCATGTTATTAGCGGATAGAGTATGTGCGTAAACAAGTTTAATCGTGATTCGTGATTTGTATAAGTGTACACGTTTCACCCAAAGTGTTTAAAACGAAAAATGAGATTGAGTATACTCACTGTTTTGCGTAGAAATCCCGCGTACGTGAGTTGAAGCGTAAGAGAGTTGAGAACACCGAAGTTAGCCTACATTGAGGAAACGAAGGTGTGTGAGTATATGGAATTTGTGGAGAGTTCGGATTTGGAATTAAGTATAAAAGTATATATGTACGCAAAAATATATATCTTGTCTAAACACTCGTTTTGACACTAAGTTTCTATGTGTTTTCACGGGTTCTAACTTGGCCATTAGAATCAGAAACGAGTTAGAACTAAGATAACATAACCTAAGTTCATGACATCTAACCATAATCCAGTTAACATCAAGAATTCAGTTATATATATTGTATATTATATAGATTATGTTATTATTTAGTCCATCATGTAATATCATGTAGCATCATGTAAGTCAAGCATGGAGATAGGATGATTAGCATCAATTAAACCTAAATTGTATGAATTCACCAAAGCACAAGGTTATCAACGTAGTTGATAACCCGGTTGGTCATGAATATTAAAAACATAACTAACTAGTTTGCCAAGTAGCCAAGTAAGATCAACCTGGGTGTTCCATACCCATCATGGTAAATGTTGGAGGTGCGGCAGGGTTGTGTTACTTTGAGTCTTGGAAGCTACTTGGATGAGCATAGTAAAACATCAAGTGAGGTGGTGGAACAAGTTTGGAAAGCCAAGGCTTTCATGGTTAACACCTTCACCAAAACACAAGTCTCACCATATTGAAGATGGTGAGCTTGGTTGGTCTCAACACTTGTAGGTTGTCTAAACCTTTGTCAAAACAGAAAGTTTAGAGGTTCTTGGACCTTAAACTTGATGGAGAACAATCACACCCAAGCCCCGCAATCATGGGTTTGATTGAGAACAAGGTGGATACAATTTCTTCACAAGAAATGAACTAGAAGATGAACCTCTATGAGGTTTAGTGAAAGCAGAAAATCAAACTCACTTTGGACACCAAAATCGGAGTTGTACCACCTTGTTAGACCTCAGTGAACATCGGGTAACAAACCTTGATGTTGTCCAAGTGTTTTGAAACAAGAAAACTCAAAGAATAAGTAGTAGAAGTGAGTTAGAACTCACTTTTAACTCCAAAGATATTCTGCCCAAAATCAGAATTTTCTTGCACTTTGAGAGAGTTTAGAGAGTTTGTAAAGTGTGGCGGAGTTATGGAAGTGATGTATATATAGTTTGGGATTAGGGTTTGGGTTAAAAGGAGGTTGGAAGGTGATTGGAGGAGAAGGGAGGTGGAAAAAAGGTGAATTTTAACATTCTGTCCACCCAGATTTGTAGGCTACGACTTGCAGGCCGTAGGCTACGAATTAGTCTGTTTCAATTTTTTTTTGCATCTTAAGGGATATATTCAGTGTGTGAATATCAAGAATGTATATGAGTATGATTCCAAATATAATTTAAACATCAAGTATAATTCGGTTTCGTATATAAAGCACGTATTCGAGATTGATTAAGTATCATGAATTTGCGCATAAACAAATGTGAATAAAAATTTATTACCATTATGATTAACGTCTCGAATTGTGATATTGGAATGGAAACACAAATGTAAGGTTTCTAAACATAGGATGCGAATACGAACTTTCTAAAAATAGGAATACAGAAATATGAGGTGTTACAATCAGACCATTTACCCAACCCATCAGAACCACATAGCCTTCTAAGGTTCGGTTCGTGGTTCTTAATTCCATCAATAAAAGGGTATTCGGTTTTGATGGGCCCGGGTCGGGTCGGTTATGACCCTTTGCACAGCCCTATTTGCCTCCTTCTGTCAAACGACCGTTTATTTGACTGTGCAAAAAGTGAGGAAGTGACTATTTTACCCTCAGCTCTTTTATCACCCCCTTTCAAGCCCCAATTTTCCCTTTTCCCCATCGTTCATTTCTATGTAATTCGAACTGCTTAGGTTTTAAAACAAGTAGCAAGTTAAAGTTGTCCACAATAATCTTCAATTTAGTACTTCATATTGGAGTAGAGCCTTTGCTCTTGAAAATAATTTGATAGAATGAACGATTTCACCAAACAACAGGCACACAATCCCACACAGGTGTTCCATCAACATACCAACAATTAACTTACTTTAAGAGTCTCAACCACACCATGAACAATCTCATGCTCCAATCCATAATACCCCCCCCCCCGGGTATTATCCCTAATCACCACAATATCCACCTTATCATGTTGCGTAACCAACCCAGACAAACTAAACAATTCACAACCGAAGCAAGCAGTTCCAACTCTTTCCTCAAGAAAAGATTCAATGAGTATACCCCCCTCCACCGGAGTAACCAATCCACCCTTCAAACAGACCTTATTCTACCTAATAGAATCCATAGCCTCGTCAGGTATCTTGTTCATTGTGTTTTAACCTGTTTAACGATGCTGGTGACCAAGGAACCGATCGTGTCGTCGGGGATTAGAGTGACAAGTGTTGGTGATCAGGGAAACGAGTGTTGTGGTGTCATCCAGGTCCGGGCATGTGGATGACGGGGTGGAAGCATGATCATAGATGTGGTGGGGGTGTCGGAAAGGAGTCATTTTAGAATTATAGTGGTTGCTTGAGTCCTTTTAGGTATTAGAGAGAATCCACAACAAGTATTGCAAATGACAAGGGGTTGTATTTGGGGAGGGTTTGGGTGTCACACCCTGGCTTTTGCGGAAGCGTGGGTTTATTTGGTGTGACTTCTTAATACCATAGCACAATCATATCAATGCTATATGAAATTTAAAACACATGATAGTCATCCATTCATAAACTTTTAAAAGTTACCACAACAACATTGTTTTAAAAGTCGACACACGAAACAAAATACAATCATGACATAATTAAAAACATGTTCATACGACATGACAAAAGACTTGACTAGAAATACGGTTTAAGACTTGTAACCCGTCCAGGCAAGGGTCACACCTCCTAAACCTGGATGACATCATTATTCCCTACGCAGCTTGACGTGATTGCATACCTTTCCAGATCCATTAATTTCCTGAAATACATGTAGTTTGAAAAATCAACAAAAGTTGAGCGAGTTCATGTAATAGTGAGTATGTATAAACCTTTCAAGTATGAATAAAAGCCCTGGTATGTAGCAATAAGGAAAAAGAGATCACCAATGGGTTGCAAAGCCACTGGTATGTGTGAAAAGGTGTAGGAAAACTCAAACCTAGCAAATTTGTTACCGGGCTTCGACGGTAAGACACGGTCACCTCTATGGGCCGCCCCGGCCTCACGGGTGTGGGCTCGCTACACCCAAATAGATCTATCACTCTTGTGTCCCTCGGTCCTAACAACGTGGATTAATAGCCTTAAGTGTTGCACCCACCCCTCACATGATCTAGTAGTGAACCCTCCCTAAGCTAACTATACCATGTAAATAAATGTTTGTAATAATTGTCGCATGTATTTCACCCCCGAAGTATAAAACTGAAAACAGTAAAGAGAAAGGGGGGACATGAACTCACCGAAGTGCGTATCCTGTAACGTCAATCTCAAACTCGATCTGCTGCGAGACGACCTACACGTACTAATGTCTATTAGACGAACGGGCCGTGCCTTGGCTTAGGGTTTAGTGTTTTGAGTTGCGTTACTTTGATATTATACTTGTTAAAATAATAATAATTATTTTAACTTAACTTTTGTATTTAGGAAAATAGTTAGGTAACTATTTCGTATTCACACTTCTTAATTATTTTATAAGTGTATTTCCTTCCCAAGGATGGGGGTTTTTATACATGTACACTTGTAATTCCGAAAAATATATCTTAAGTCCCACTTAGAAAAATATATTTTAATCACTTGTCTAAAACATCTTAATTCCAAAATATATATATTTTTCGCAAAAATATTATATTTTACTTCATAAATTTTCCAAAATAATACTTTATTAAAAATATACGTATGAGAGTATTTTTCTGAAATATACATAAGTGACGTTTTAGCGTTTCGTATTGCAATAAAATTGCGTAACTTAAATATTTATTTCGTGAGAGTTTTTGGTATTATTTTGGAGTCGTAATTTCATAGTATATAGTAGTTATATTATTTTATCCTAAAAATAATATATCTAGTTCACATAATAAACAATCACACAAGAGTTTTAGTATAAAATATATATTCTAAATATATATTTAACAAATTTTATTTACGAAAATCAACCTCCGGCACATAGTATTTTTGTAATAGAAATCATGGCGAAGTTTATTTTGAAAACCAAGTTAAAATATATATTTGTAACACTTGTTAGAATGATATTTTCTAAGTGTTGAAATTTTAGAAAAATTTCGCCAGAGTTTCCTTTGTAAATGGACGCGTCCATGCTTACTAGCATATCATTTTCTTTTGTAAAATCATTCAATCAATTCTCAATCATCAACATACCACCTCTATTCATCAACTTTGTCAAAGATAAGCATAAACCATAAACTTATGAACTTGAAAATTTATACAAACATGTAGTAACTTATTAACACACTTAGTAAGTCTTGTTACCTTCCAAAATGTGATTAGTTCTTTAAAAACCTCATTTTAAAGAGTTTGTATTTTCACAACTTCTAGTCATATTTTCTAAAAATATTTCTTTGTGAAATTTCTTCTTACACAAGTGTTTCTACACTTGTTTACCCACTAAAAGTGTGATTAGTATATGTAAGATCCAAGTTTTATCAAAACTCATACCTTTCACTTGGTTCTTTCGAAAAACCACTCATAGAGCTTTAGATCTATAAGATTGTAACCCACTTTGATCTTTATTTTTCAAGAAAACATTTTATTTATCCAAGTTCATAATTTATGTGTGGATGATTTCATCATCCACACACCTATAACTTTCACATCTTGCTAGTTCATGTTCTTAAACATGATCTAGCAAGTCCATGTGATGAACTATATCATTTCAACTAGCAAGCAACAAACATGCATAACAACACAAATATATCATGATTTCATCATCATTTTAACAATACTTCATCACCTTGTTAGTTTATGTTCGAGACTTGTTTATGATTCTTTAGAGTTCTTGAGATTTCACCATTCTTTTAACTATTAACCATCAAAAGTATGAAGAAGATGAAGATCTAAGAAACTTACTACTAGCACAAGGCTAGGGGAGTTCAAGAGTGCAAAAGTGGAGGATAAAAGAAAACGAAAGAGGTCCTTGAGCTTTCAAACACACCGAGCTTTCTTGTAGGATCTCTAACACCTTTGGATGTATGTAGAATGCTTGAAGAAAAACTTGAAGGTGGTGGTATGGTGGTGGTTGTTGGCACCCGAACACAAGGAAGAGGAGAGGAAGAGAGCTTGTTTGAAAGTGTGTTTGTGAATGTAATGCATAACCCTTGTGTCTTTATATAAACCAAGCTCACCTTTAACCACTATGTAACATGTTCTTTTATCCACCAACATCATCAAATAAAATATTGAAAAGAATCATGGGGGGTGTCCCCACTTCCCATAACCGGTTCGAAGGGGGGGGGGCGTATGGGGTTGGTTTTTAAATGGATGGTTACAATCTAGTTAGAGAAACAAGTGTTTAGTTAATGGTTATGGTGTGTTATATAATATATAGTGTGTTAGGGTGTTCGGGGACCCTAACTAGCTCAGAAAAATAAAAACAATGTGTTTGGCAATATTTTTATGTTCCGGGTAAAGTCCGATTGTTCGGTTGGGTGTTGTTCCATTAAAGTGCTTAATTAATCCATAAAGTGTCTTTTATGTTACTTTTAGTGACACATTTAATTCCCAACACTTTGGAAAGTATCTAGGACTAGTTTTGCCAAGTTTTTGCACTTTACTAGCATTATTAAATGCTGAATTTTTGTTATTTAGTGCAGAATTCTGCATTTAAAGTGTGTTTTAGGCACTTCTCGGCACTATAACTATCATCTAGTGACGCAGTTTTATGGTCCTCACTTCCCTACACTCCCTACTAGTGTAGTATTCTATTTCTGGCTCATACTGGCCTAAAAAACATTGCCTGTCTAGGTGCTGGCATTGTCAGCATGTTTCTGGGTTATCCGTTTAGTGTGCTAACAGTGCTTTGTGCATCAAGTTTGTCACTAATGTTTGTTTGAAATAACTGAAGTGACAGTATAAAATGTGATGCATGTGTATGTATGTAACAGAAAGCAGAAAGCCGTTTAATAACAGTTGTAATCAAGCACAGTCATTAAGCATAAATTAAATATTAATTGAGTGTACGGATACCTGTAAATGTGAGGGTTGTCACATTCTCCCCCCGTTAAGAAAATTTCGTCCCGAAATTTTAAGTTCTGCTTCTAGTTGTAGGGGTCTTGGGAAATAAATGGGGGTACTTCTCTTTCATACGATCCTCACGTTCCCACGTGAATTCTGGGCCGTGTCGTGCATTCCATCGAACTTTGACGAGCTTGACACTACTCCTGCGTGTCTTGTTAATCTTCCAATCAGTAACCTCTACTGGTTCTTCGACAAAGTGGAGCGTGTCGTCAATATGAACTTCATCGGCTGGAATGACAACTGTCTCTTGAGTTGGACTCTTTTTCAGGTTTGATACATGGAATGTATCATGAACGCCATTGAGTTCAGCAGGTAGGTCCAACTTGTATGCTACCAGCCCAATCCTTTGCAGGATTCTGAACGGGCCAATGTAACGTGGATTCAGCTTCCCACGCTTTCGAAAGCGTGCCACACCCTTCAAGAGTGAAACTTTCAATAAAACCATATCTCCCACTTCGAATTCCAGAGGTTTCCTTCTTCGGTCCACATAACACTTTTGTCGATCGCGAGCCGCCTTGATGCGCTCTCGGATCTGTGCGACCTTGTCTGTCGTTTCCTGGACCAATTCCGGACCAACTAGTTGTCTATCACCTGCGTCAGCCCAACAAATCGGTGATTGCCATTTGCGTCCATAAAGAGCTTCGAACGGTGCGGCTTGAATACTTGCATGATAACTGTTATTGTAAGAAAATTCGACCAATGGTAGGTGAGTATCCCAACTTCCACCTAAATCCATTACGCAAGCTCGTAGCAATCTTCTAATGTCTGAATCGTTCTTTCACTCTGTCCATCCGTTTGCGGGTGAAATGCTGTGCTCAGATTCAATTGAGAATCAAATGCTTCTTAAAAGGATTGCCAAATCCTTGACACGAATCTTCCGTCTCTATCAAAGATGATTGAGAGAGGCACTCCATGTCATGCAACGATCTCTCTCATGTATATCTCAGCTAGTTTACTCGTGTTGTCTTTTTCCCTGATTGGCAAGAAATGCACAGATTTCGTTAAACGGTCCACTATTACCCAAATTGTATCGTGACCTTTGGGTGTCCTTGGCAATTTCGTTATGAAATCCATTGAAATCTGTTCCCATTTCTATTTGGGTATTTCAGGTTGCTGCAGAAGACCTGAAGGCTTTTGGTATTCGACTTTTACCTTGGCGCACGTTAAACATTTACTAACATATACTGCAACATCGCCTTTTATCCTTGGCCACCAATAGAAATCCTTAAGGTCTTCGTACATTTTATCTGCTCCTGGATGAATCGAGTACCGTGACTTGTGAGCCTCATCGAAAATAACCTTTCTCAATCCACCAAACAGAGGAACCCAAATTCGTTTCATGAAGCATAAAGTTCCTTCCTCGTTTGGTACCAACTGCTTCTCCATCCCACGGAGATACTCGTCCTCAATATTCCTTTCTTTCAGAGCTTCTCTCTGCGCGGCACGAATGCGCAGTGAGAGGTATGTCCGGACAATCATTTCCAAAGCCCTAACCCTTATGGGCTTGATTCTTTCTTTCCGACTTAGGGCATCGGCGACCACATTCGCCTTCCCTGGATGATACTTGCTCTCGTAATCATAATCGTTCAACAGCTCTACCCAGCGTCTTTGTCTCATGTTAAGCTCCTTCTGGTCAAATATGTGCTGTAGGCTCTTATGATCAGTGAAGATTGTACATCGCGTAGCATACAAATAATGTCGCCAGATCTTCAACGCAAATACCACCGCTCCTAATTCCAAGTTGTGTGTGGTATAATTTTTCTCATGGATCTTCAACTGGCGAGAAGCATATGCTATAACTTTCTGTCGTTGCATCAATACGCATCCTAATCCTTGACGTAAGGCGTCACAATATACTACGAAATCATCCGTTCCTTCAGGTAGCGATAAGATTGGTGCATTACAAAGCTTGTTCTTCAACAACTGAAACGCTTCTTCTTGTTTGTCTCCCCAATCAAACTTCTTGTCTTTCTGAGTCAGTGAAGTCAAAGGTTGAGCGATTTTTGAGAAATCCTCGATGAACCTTCGATAATAACCAGCAAAACCTAAGAACTGTCGGATCTCGGTTGGTGTCTTTGGAGTTTCCCAGTTCTTTATCGCTTCGGGATCCACATGGATTCCATCTCCATTAACCACATGTCCAAGAAATTGGACTTCGCGTAACCAGAACTCGCACTTCGAGAACTTGGCATACAACTTCTCCTTTTTAAGTAGCTCCAAAATGGCTCTTAAATGTTGTTCGTGCTCATCCTTCGTCTTCGAGTAGATCAAAATGTCATCGATGAACACAATCACAAACTTGTCGAGGTATGGCTTACAAACTCGGTTCATCAAATCCATAAAAACGGCTGGCGCGTTTGTCAACCCAAACGGCATCACCAGAAACTCGTAATGTCCATATCGAGTTCTAAAAGCAGTCTTGGGAATACTTTCCTCTTGTATTCTCAACTGATGGTAACCTGATCGCAAAACGATCTTTGAGTAGTAACTTGAACCTTGCAGCTGATCGAATATGTCATCAATTCTCGGCAGAGGATATCTATTCTTGATTGTCAACTTGTTCAGTTCCCGCTAGTCGATACACATGCGGAAACTACCATCCTTCTTCTTAACAAACAAAACTGGAGCTCCCCAAGGTGAGAAGCTTGGCCTGATAAATCCTTTGTCTAACAGCTCCTGGAGTTGCGTTGACAATTCCTGTATCTCCGAAGGCGCAAGTCGGTAGGGTGCCTTAGCCACAGGCGCGGCGCCTGGAACTAAGACAATGTGGAACTCGACTTGTCTTTGTGGCGGTAATCCTGGCAAGTCTTCTGGGAAAACTTCAGGGTATTCTTTTACGACTGGAATGTCTTCGATCTTTGGCTCAACAGCTTCTTTGTCCACGATGTGTGCCAAGAAGGAAACACATCCCTTCTGTAAACACTTTCTAGCTTTCAGACAGCTAATGATTCTTAGAGGCGTATCGTGCTTCTCTCCATGAACTACGATCGTCTCTCCATCTTCTATTAGGATGCGGATGGTCTTCTCATGACAGACAATCTCAGCTTTGTTGCTTGACAACCAATCCATCCCTACTACCACGTCGAAACTTCCCAACTCGACTGGTAGTAGATCCAAAGTGAACTCGCGTTCTCCCAGCTCAATTATGCATTCTCAGATGACTTCATTTGCTTCAACTAGCTTTCCATTAGCCAGTTCAATTGAGTACGGAATATCTAACTTACTAGCGGTTAACCCAAGCATGTTCTTAAATTCTAACGATACAAAGCTATAGTCGGCACCAGTATCAAACAGAACAGATGCAAAGCGTTGGTTTATAGGGACCGTACCAGTGACAACGTTTGGATCCTGTCGCGCTTCCCTTGCGCCTATGTTGAACACTCTCCCACGGGCTTGATTCAGTTTCGGGCACTCCCTCTTAAAGTGCCCAACGTCTCCACAATTGAAACATCCCGGTCCACGACCACTACCATTGCCATTTCCACCTTGAGTGTTGTTTTGGTTGCAATTTCCATTCCCAGCTTGATTCGCAACATTTCCACGGTTTCCATTTCCGCCATTTCCTCCTTGTTGGCGGTTTCCATTACCATTCCCATAACCTCGATTACCACCACGCCCAGCACCAGTTCCGGCCCAACACGTATCCTTCGTGTGGCCGTTCTTTCCACATGACTCGCATTTCCTCAGTCTGCACTGACCAGAATGATGGCGCCGGCACGTGTCACACTTGGGCAGAGTACCCATGTAACCCTTTCCTTTGTGTTCGACACCGGTTGTGGCTCTGGCCGGTGTGCTTGATTCACCCTTCTTGCTCACGTTGCTTGTACCTTGCTTGAAGTTGGAAAATTTCCGCTTATTTTCACCAGATGACTCCACATGAGTCTCTTTCTTCTTCGGTTCAGTAACTGAAAACTTGTTCAATCTAATAGCTTCCTCAGTAAGTGCCACACTGAGATCAATGGCTTCAGTGATCGTTGCAGGCTTGGACGTGGTAACCATGCTCATGATCTGAGGTGCCAATCCCCAGATAAATCGCTCAACATGTTTAAACTCGGGTGTGACCATGTACGGCACTACATGGGACAAATCATGAAATCTTTGAACATATTCTGCAATCTTAGGACCTTCCATTCTTAGGTGCCAGAACTCAGTCTCTAGCTTCTGTATTTCAGCACGTGAGCAGTACTTCCTTCTCATGAGCTCCTTCAGCTCATTCCAGGTTAACGCATAAGCAGCAGCTTCTCCTAAAGTTTGCACTTGCAGATTCCACCACGATAGGGCACCATCCAGAAATAGCCCTGAGATGTAGGTCACTTGTTGCTCGGGAGCACACTTGCTCATCCTTAGGACAGAGTCTGTCTTTTCAGCCCACCTAACAAATGCAACAGCACCTCCAGTGCCGTCGAAATTTACGGGCTTGCAGTCGAGGAATTGCTTGTAGGTGCACCCTGCACATACGTTAGAATTTACAAATGGTATTAGCGGTCGTCCTATAAATATCCAAATGTATCGTAGTATATCTCAAACGACTTAACATTACCATTGGGTGGATTGTTATTGCCGTTGTTGTTCGAGACATTTCCATTTGTTTCGGCATGAGAGGCCGCATACTGGGCTATAGCCGCGGCAATTATCCCTTGGAGTTCCGCCTCAATAGTGGGCATGCGCTTAATTAAAGTGTCTTTTATGTTACTTTTAGTGACACATTTAATTCCCAACACTTTGGAAAGTATCTAGGACTAGTTTGCCAAGTTTTTGCACTTTACTAGCATTATTAAATGCTGAATTTTTGTTATTTAGTGCAGAATTCTGCATTTAAAGTGTGTTTTAGGCACTTCCCGGCACTATAACTATCATCTAGTGACGCGGTTTTATGGTCCTCACTTCCCTGCACTCCCTACTAGTGTAGTATTCTATTTCTGGCTCATACTGGCCTCAAAAACATTGCCTATCTAGGTGCTGGCATTGTCAGCATGTTTCTGGGTTATCCGTTTAGTGTGCTAACTGTGCTTTGTGCATCAAGTTTGTCACTAATGTTTGTATGAAATAACTGAAGTGACAGTATAAAATGTGATGCATGTGTATGTATGTAACAGAAAGCAGTTTAATCAAAGTTGTAATCAAGCACAATCATTAAGCATAAATTAAATATTAATTAAGTGTACGGATACCTATAAATGTGAGGGTTGTCACATTGGGTGGTGAGATTACTTTTTTACCCCTGAAACGTACCGTCAAACAAACAGTCGATTGACAGAATGACGTAAACTGTGATAAATGGAATCCACAGTGGCACATATGGCAAGAAAAAAAGGTTTAGGGAGGCATCTTGCTCCTGCCGCCAAACCATGGGGAGGTAAATTGCACTTTTTAAGTTTTGATAATTATGCTTACAATCGGGAAAGGGGGACTAGGAGCCAGGTGGCTTTGTGGGATAGTAGGAAACACTGCGTCTCCTTCCAATCTTTTACCCATTTTGGTACTATCATGGCAATGCTCTCAATCGTCCGAAACTACAACCTCCCCCCTCTTATTTAATTTTAATTATTTAAATGTGGATCAGAGATGGTATACCATATGTTTTAGGATGGAGTTTAGAGATGAGAGAGAATCTTAACATATCGTTAAACTCAACAGTCTAAAAAAGTTAGAAGTTGGTGGAAGTATAAAAGACGGCCTAAGACTGCTCGGTGTGGGGGACGGCCCCGGTGCGCCGACAGGGCTGCACACTCCACCCCCTCCCCCCAAGGTCGTCTTCGTCCTCTCCGTCTCCTCCTAGACGTCGGTGTCGGGCCTCTTTCTTCATTATACCATACATACATACATACATACATACATACATACATACATACATACATACATACATACATACATACATACATACATACATACATACATACATACATACATACATACATACATACATACATACATACATACATACATACATACATACATACATACATACATACATACATACATACATACATACATACATACATACATACATACATACATACATACATACATACATACATACATACATACATACATACATACATACATACATACATACATACATACATACATACATACATACATACATACATACATACATACATACATACATACATACATACATACATACATACATACATACATACATACATACATACATACATACATACATACATACATACATACATACATACATACATACATACATACATACATACATACATACATATATATATATAGGGTAGGGATATTGTAAAAAGTGTTTAAAATGTGAGAAGGGTAAGAAGTGTTTTAAACCATTAGATATTTGATCTAATGGTTGAGATCAATAGGGTATAAAAATGTAAATTGTGTTTTAATTAGAGGGACCTTATGTAAAATTGAAGGGCAGTAGTGTCTTTTTCAATGTTTCAAATATGGTAACCGTATCCTACACAACCAAAAACACCTACATTCACTCCTTTTTCCTTAAATATCGGAATAAATAACCAAGATCTAAATCGGAAGCCTCTTTGTTTTATATAAGATTCAAGGCGTGGTGTTTTACATAAATGTAATCAGATTCATGGCGTGGTGTTTTAAAACATCTGGATAAATTGACTATGATTCAAGTCATGGTGTTTTATCTGGAATCCAGAAAACACCATGACTTGAATCATAGTGTTTTATCTGGAGACATTGTTTAATACACAACATAACTATAATTCAATACAAAACATTCTCAGATTTTAAAACACCATGACTATGATTCAAGTCATGGTGTTTTATCTGGACAATCAACACAAAACATTCCCAGATTTTAAAACACCATTACTATGATTCAAATCATGGTGTTTTATCTGGAGACATTGTTCATGGCGTGGTATTTTAAACATCTGGAGACATTGTTCATGGCGTGGTGTTTTAAAACATCTGGAAACATTGACTATGATTCAAGTCATGGTGTTTTATCTGGAATTCAAGTCAGATAAAACACCATGACTTGAATCATAGTCAATGTCTCCAGATGTTTAAAACACCACGCTATGAACAATGTCTCCAGATGTTTAAAAACCACGCCGTGAACAATGTCTCCAGATAAAACACCATAACTTGAATCATAATCAATGTCTCCAGATGTTTAAAACACCACGCCATGAACAATGTATCCAGATGTTTAAAACACCACGCCATGAACAATGTATGATTAAAAGATGTTGCGATTAAAAGATGATATAAAACAACCAGATGTATAAAATCGTAAAAACAAATATGTTTCCTAAAATTTCTCCTAATTCAAAATTCGATTCAATCCCTATAAAAACTCATCGCCAGTTGTTTTTTTTTTTTTTCTTTTGCAGGTATATTGGAAATCAATTAAATGATAAAAATGTCAAATTACTAATATACCTTTTTGAATTAATTAGGATAAAGGACACTTGTCATTCCCAAATTATTTCTCACACTTGTTACAAAAGTTCCACTTTATACAGAATCCTCTACCTATATATATATATATATATATATATATATATATATATATATATATATATATATATATATATATATATATATATATTGAGGCTCATCATCTTCATCCCCTTTAGTCTAAGACATCTCAAAACAATTGTCGGATATAAAATAAGAACAATAAGTAATAAAACATAAAATATAAAATACAAAAGCGAAAAAGTAAATACTATATATGGTGATGTTAAAAAGGTTGAATTGTGTGAATGGTCCAAGCAGGTGCAGGTAGCTTCCATTTTCAATAGATGGCCAGATTCATTGCATTTGTTCAAAAAGTCAAGAACGTCCCAGTGGACTCACCAGTCACTACCGGTAGCAATTCTCTTCAATGTTTATCTTTTATTTGTCCGCTTTTATCTTGATTCAAATTCTTTATGATACTTTTTTTTTTACCCACAAAAGACTTTTAAATTATTTAAAACAGCAAGATTACAGACTAATGGCAAGTAGACAAACAATAAGTTGCGCCGCTACCTCCTTCTAAATAGCAAACCCTACCCTGCTAAACACAAAATTCTACCTCTTAACATGCATGGTGTTACTGCTTACTACCCCTGAACCCGCTATAAAATACATTATTTGTTTTCTGTTTCTTACAAGAATGATTTCATTTCGGTGCCCTTATACATTATTTGTTTTCTGTTTCTTACAAGAATGATTTCATTTCGGTGCCCTTATAAAACACGTATTCATTGTATATTATTTCGGTTTATTTTGCATTACATATTACACACACTAGGTTAGACATAGAATTAGCTTTGTTTTCAAGGTTTAGATTCCCCTACACTATAGTTAGGTCTGTGCATCTAATTGTCTTCGTGCTTTTACGTCATGTGTTGTCCCATGAGGTTTTATTGTTATGCTTCTTGAATTTACTCTTTCACCTTTTATTATTACTAGTGAACTTCCCTCGCACGTTGCGGTGAGAAGTCGTTCTTTATTAGTTCGATTTAATAAGGTGTCGGTACTGTTATCGGCTCTTTGTATAGCGATCAAAATATAAACTTCTAAAAATAAATTTATAATATGTCCAAAATGATATTGAGATATGTTTTTATTGATCAAAAACTTTAAAAATGAATATTGATAAAGATTTAAAACATACAAATATCGGGGGTACTGATGTTCGGTTGAAATTGACGTGGTATCGATGTTTTTCGAACAGTATAAGTTTTGTTCGTCACCGACACTCATTGCTTATGATATAAAAAAGTATTTTATACCGCTAATAAAGTTGTTCTAATAGTATTGGTTCGGTTTGTCACAATAAAGAACAAAAAAATCAATTATAATCGACTCGATACAACAATCGAAAGAAACAACGAATATATGGGTGAATACAACTCCGTCTTTGACTAAACTTATTCCGGTATAAAATAGTAGCAACTGGTAATGTTGTAATTCGGTCAGAAGCAAATAGGTTCATCACGAAACTGGTAGAAATATCAAGGAAAACATAAAAAGAAATACCAGTACCTATGTTGTTAGTATGATATCACTCGATTCGTAACGGTAAGGAAAAACTCAATTATATATATAACTTATTTATAAATTAAACAAATATATATTCTCAAGAATTACTCAATTCAAACTTAAAATAAAAAATAAAGAGTAATACATCATTTCTTGTTATTTATGATTATTTAATTTAATAGTATGTAATAATTAATTTGTGGTTGGCACTATTCATTGAGAGTTTCAATTGATATGTATAACTAGTGGTATTCTTCGCGCTCCGCTGCGGGTTTCGGTCGGTATCAATATGGTTTGGTTACAGTACTGGTACGATTTTTGTACCTGCTACAACAATCGAAAAGAGATATACACATTTGGAAAAAAATTACCGGCACTCGCTAAGTTTATGGTACAAAGAAATACTCTATTGGGATATATCATAAAAACTATAAAAACGAATACTCCACCAATATCGATGTTTCTCAAACAGTAACGGTTCAGCTCGTCGTGGTAAAGAACAAAAAGCAACTATATAGACACATTCGAATTAAACTTTTATCAATTCGTAGACAAAGAGTAAGTATGTCGTAATGATATATACAACAATTTATAAAATAAAAAATGATTAATGCTAATATAAATAATTATAGGTTGGACACTAAAAGTAAATATATAAATTTAACAATTATGCGGTTGTATTTATGTTATAGTATATAATATAATAATTTTATTTTTCTAGACTTTAAATAATCCATGAAAACATAAATCCAGAAGTAATAACACTATGCAAGTAAAAGGCCAAAAAGCCAAGGTAACCATTTGTAGGATTTTAAGACTCAAGCCATTAATAATATATAGATACAAGATGGCAGAATGGTAATTAGTATTTGACTTTTGTCCAATCTATACACTGTTCCTAAGATTGTTCAACAATTGTTATATTAGGATACTGAAAACAAATTGTTGACAGTTGATGCTGATTTCCAAGATTGAGATGACTTGCAAAATAGAAGTTAAATCATAAGCTTACCTGGTAAGTGGTAACTACTATCTCATACTATTCGCGATTGTCAACAGTAAAGGGAATAGCATGACTAAATACATTTGTATCATAAATAATATTTCGTCAGTTGACATTTTTGAACCAAAAGACATAGCATAACTGAGTACTCAGCTCCTTACATTTAACAACAAACGTCGTTCCGTCTGTTTTCCTTTGCGCCTTATATATTCTGCCATAACCACTTGTTTATTCATTAGTGAACCATAACACTAACGTTAAATTTGTCATATAAGTGCCAAATAAATGAAGCATTTTCACAAACATCTAGCGTGCGTACACTTTCTGAGTACCAAAATCCCAAAAATTCATTCTAAAATGCTGAATAACAATTAGAGCAAGTCCAAAAGCATTGCTTTGTTTCTTTACATGAAAATAAAAGCAAAAACAAATAAAAAAATACCGACAAACCAATACACAATAGATCTGAAATCGATTTGGTAAACAAAAGCCCTTAAAACAATCATTGGATCAAGAATCGAGACATACCATCCAAATATTCAAAAGAAAACAAATAAAACTAGCAGCGAAAACATCAGACATATTAATACTTAATATTAACAAATGATTGCAAAAATCGATACCTCGCATATATTCGGGCCGGCGTTTGGTTCATCGGAAACGCATCTGATTTACCGGAAAGTGGCCGGAACCCTAGCGTCCTACCAGAACCGGCCAGGAGCATCGTGAACCCTAGAATCTTGAGAAAACACCATCGCCTCCATTGAATGTTGGTAGTGGTGACGCACGGTAGGTAATCGCAGATATGGTCCCCTTGATTGTACCCTAATTCACTCCAAATCAGAGCATCATCTTGCCAATATCATGCGATTGAAGGGAGAACAAAGATATTAGTGGTGGTAATGACTGGAAGATGTAGGTGAAGATAACCTAGAAACCGGAACTGTAGGTAAGATCCTACGCAAATTGTTTATATAGTATAATATAATATATAATATATAATATATTTATTTTAATTTAATATTAATAATATTATTATTTATTTTTTAGATGCCTATTTATGTACTTTTAATCCATTTATTTTGAAGTTAGAGGTCTTTCTGGAGTCTGGAGGGAGTATCTTTATTCCTAAAGATAGAGTTAAAACTTGTCTACATCTCATATTTATTTAACCTTGTCAATAACTTTGCTATTTGTGAGATTTTATCGAGTACGGTTGTTATTAGGGTTGTAAACGAACCGAACGAACACGAACAAGACATTGTTCGTGTTCGTTTGTTAGAAAATATATGTGTTTGCGAACTGTTCACGAACACTTATCGAACGAGATTTTATGTTCGTGTTCGTTTGTTAAGGAAATGAACTTGTTCGTGTTCGTTTGTGTTTGTTTGTTAATTTTAGGCAACAAACAAAAACAAACGTTGACGAACACAAATGAGCACAAACTAATGTTCATGAACACAAATGGAAACAAACGAACATAAATAATCGTTCATGAACAAAATATTAATACACTGATACTTATTAAATATTTAATTTATCGGAATTTTGAAGTATTTAAATAAATATAAAAACTAAAACCACTAGTGATCTATCAAACACAAACGAACACGTTACCGAACGTTCACGAACATAAACGAACGAACGCGACCTCTGTTCATGTTTGTTCGTTTAACTATACGAACGAAATTTGTTGCTCGTGTTCGTTTGTTTAATAAACGAACGAACACAAATGAACTTCCTCCGAACGGTTCACGAACTGTTTGCCGAACGTTTAGTTCGTTTGCATCCCTAGTTGTTATTTTATTATTTATATATATACTAGGTTAGAAACACGTATATTATACGGGTTGAATAAAGTACATACTAATTAGATAGTAATACAAATGAGGTTCGTGTTCCAGTGACAATACAAAATCTTTTTTTTTTAAACGGCAAATTTGGATCACTGACGATCCACTGTAGTATCATCGTGCCACCAGCAGAACCACCCATCTCCACTAGGCAATAATGCCTATACAACAATTCAGGAGGAAACCCAATAAATCTGGGAAAACCCCCTTAGTGGGAATCGAACCCATGACCTAATGGTCATAAGCCTTATCCCACCCCCAAGATACCACTAGGCTATAATGCCATGGGTAATACAAAATCTTTTAAAACACTTAAGTGTAAGGTCTTGAGAGTTGAGTCTCATAAGGAGCATATATTCGCCATTAAAAAAAATCTAATGTTTGCAACAAAAAAAATATTTAAAATTTTCTTTGGTGTCGTCGGATCATATTTGTAACAAAGGAAATGAAATCAAAAAACATTTTGAGTTTTAGAAAAGATTTTAGTTAACTTTTTAAAAATTTTCATTTATTCATTTTGGGTGAAATAAGAAAAATGCGTAAAACCTTTCAATGTGCTCACAAATCTGTAATATACTAATATGTGACGAAATATGAAAGATTTATAACCAAAATATAGATTACAAAATTCTTAACTAGTATTAATTTTTAACAATGTTTTTATTGAGTAATCAATCAATAAAATAAATTTATATCGTATTATAATGGCTATTTTTAAAAACTTGGTCTGTATTGTTTAATAGCAATTAAATATTATCAATTATGGTAAAACTTATATGTTTCGTATTTTAAGTAAAATAAAATAAGCTTTTAGAGGCTAATGATATATAGCACATAATCATAAACAAAGTTTTCTAAAACTTTAAATTGAAATAACACAAAAAAACTTATAAAAAAACAATTTACACAAATAAAAAATTCATTCTAAACTTTTTGTCATACAAAATATTTGAAACTTAAAAGCCACTCGATATCCCATTTATTTATTATAAATACTTTTGAATATAAGATAATATATATCTCTATGATTATCCATGAAGTTTCACTAGATTTGAAAAAAAAAAGAAAAAATATTTTAAAAGTGATTGTGTTGAGATACGAGATAAGATATAAATATTATGATTCAATTTTTTTTTCTTAAGACACATAAAAACCATATTAAATTAACATAAAAACCAGCATATTCATTGGAGCAATTTCTTATCGCAAGTAAATTTTGTAAGGATTTCACACTATTTTTGTATAAATGTTTTTAGTACATGCATCGAAGATGCTATAAATAAAAGCTAGACTATCTCCAATGGGCATTTGTAGATCAAGCCGTTGAAGCCTTGGATGCCTTTATCATTGAAATTGGAGCTCATCCACCTTTAGAACATGCGTAGTGGGCAAGATCCACCCTTTAGTGTTTTGCACCATGTGGCAGTCTAGTCAGCGAGGGGCATTATTGGGCGTTTTTCTAAAATGGATGTAGTTAGAATGTGGGCATTATTAGAAGATTAAATAAATGAAAAAGGAAGATAAGCTTTGATTAGCCAAAGCAAATTGATCCAAGCGTGTTTCAAAAAACGCCTGCGGGGGATTTTGCCGGATCACGCCAGCCAGTGGTGGGGAGGGCGGCTCCACTACGGGTGGTCCTAGAGACCTTTAAGTGAGATGTCCTTGCACAAGGACATGTGTTTGTCTTGGTTCATGTGATAAGGTGGGGTCAAAGTAAAAAAAAAAGTTTTATTTGAAATATTATATGTAATGCGTAGTTGATAAGGTGAAAATTAAGATGGGTAAAAATATTTGTAGGATTAAAGATGAAATTGAGGTTTTTAAGAATTTGTAAAGATATTATGTGATAGATAACATGACAGCTAAGGACGCCTTTAGCATTGGAGATAATCTTAATTACATCAACATCCTACTTAATGTTGCTTTTTTAAAATGAGATCATAAGATGGATATCGGTTTTGTTCATCATTGATATTTTGTCTCATGATCACGTTTTACAAAAATAATAACAAAAAGAGTAAATTATAAAATTCGTCTTTTATGTTTAGATCGGATTGCAAAATATGTCAGTTACCTTCAATAATTACAAAAAAAAACCTACTTTATGTTTGCAAACTCTAACACATTTCGTCCTTTAGCATTAACAAAAACAATTTGAAATTTCTTTCGTACTTGTCATTTATTATGCTTTCCATTATATTATAATAATATTAAATATAATAATAATATATAATATATAAAAATATAACAATAAAATATATAATAATAATAATATATAATAAATATAATATATAATATATAATATATATAATAAATATAATGAGTTGGCAAACTATTAACATTCAAGCAAAGGAGATCAGTTTGTCAGCTCACTAAAGAAGTTAAGGAGAGCAGAAAAAATGTCTTACTGTTAGGGTGTAAGGAGCACTCCCTTAAGAGGGGAGTCCCCTCTCTTACGCATAACCAATCCTCGTGTGCCACGTCAACTCCCCTCTTAAACTCTCCTAACACCCTAAATTGATGGCGGCACTCCCCTCTTAGGTGAGTTGGTTTTTTATTAAAAAAAAAAGGAAATTTCTCATTGGTCCAACCCTTCCCTCTATCCTCCCTCTCTTCAGTGAATCCCCACCGATTTCTTCCCTCTCTCTACCTCACCGCCTTGATGGCGGCACCCCACCTAATCGGCAACCGGGGTCACCGCAGGGGGTCACAGAAGGTGCCCCGAGTACTCTTAGGCATGAAACGACATGTGACCGTCTAGTCAGTAAAAAGGCATTATGACGAATAATATTTCATTAAAACCACGTCTCTCTATTTTGATTGGCCAATTTCATTTGTACCAGACACTTTTTAAAACATGCCAAAATGAAAAAAGCAAAAACCACGTCTGGGTGTAATGGTGTGTGGGCGTTTTTTGGGTGCTCCACGCCTAAACCAGCTCCACTAAAGGTGATCTTATATAGAATTGACATAAAATTCATGATGTTTGATAGTCTTTACTAAATTGGTTGGTAGTCTAAATGTATCTAGCTTTGACATAGTTTCTTTAGTTTTACATGAAAGACTAAGGGAGTGTTTGTTTTTTCAGTTTAACCTCTTCTGGCCTCTTATGTCTGCGCCGTGCAGACTACGCGCAGACATTTAGCTCTGCAAACCGTTTGTTTTTTAGAAGACATTTCATTAAAAAAATGTATGCAAACCTCTGCTCGTCCTCTTCCCCACGCAGACATGGTCCAATGTCTTCCCACCTCTTCCACACCTTCCTCCTCTCAACCACCGTTGTCGGAACCTGCCGGAACCATCGTCCCTACCACTGTTTCTCTCTCTCTCTCTCTCTCTCTCTCGCGCGCGCGCTATTTCTCTCTCTAGAGAAAGGGGTTTCGCGGTGAATCCACCGGCAGCGGAGGCGCGAACGGCGTCGATTTCATTCGGATCTACGAGCATAGAAGAAGGATGATCTCGCAGAGGCGAATTGTTATCGAATTGAGAGCAATTTAGAGCTTACGATTTGGCCTTCTTCATTGTTGAGAAGTGAGGTGGTCTGGTGGTGGCTTGTGGTGGTGGTGTGCAGGTGGTAGATGAGCGTTTTCGGTTGTTGTTGTAGGGTTTCGACATGTGAGATTGAGATTGAGGTTAGGTTCATTTTTGGTGGAGGAAAAAAGGGGAAATGAGGGAGGTGCAGACAGGGTTTGCAGATCTGAAAGAGAGAGGGTTTTGGGAGAAGAGAAGGTTTGCAGATGTGGGGTTTTGAGATAACCAAACACTCTTTTTATTAGACTCTGCAGACATTTGGTTCACCTCTTCTCGTGCAAACGTTTGCAGATGTGGTCCGCAGACTGCAGACCTTTTACATCTGAAAAAACAAACACCATCTAAATCATTAATTTATTATAGATCCCACAACGCATTCATAGAGTCATAGATCCTAATCCCAAAACGGCCCAACTAGTTATTGAGACCGGGATCATAAGGTGACACGACCCTACAATCACGATCATGATCTTGAATTTGATAACAACGATACACACACCAACTTTTCCTAGTCTGTTTTCATCAAACTAAAACTAAAACTGCATATATAGCAAAAGCTAATTTTATCAACAACTATAGTGCTAATCTAACTACTATAATAAAAGAAACCACTTTAGGGACACTTGTCATCATATTAGGTCATCTCTTATAGATAATTATTATTTTAATTTAATCTCTTCTAATTAATTATAGATAATCCTCCTACAAAATATTATTTAATTTAATATCTTATATTATAGATAACTCTCCTACTAAACGTTATTAGTTTAATATCTTATGAATAATTATTATTTAGTTTAATCTCCTTCTCATTTATAATATTAGTTATTTGAATTAATTATATTTGAACGTTTTGTTTAGTTTGTATAAAAGAAATTTTACGAAACTTAAAATAAAATTAACTAATATTATTTATCATTTATACATTTACGGCGTTTTAAATAAAGGGTTAAATTTATTGGGACTTCGTTAACAAATTTTGCAACAAAAAAATAATCTATTTTTATCACGAAAACCAAACTTTGTATTAATATATTAAATATTTTTATTTTCACTGTGTAAAATTACATTTACTCGACCCATGTAACACATGAGGTTTTTTAAGATATAACTTTTTATTATTTGATATATATGTCACACCCCGATTTCCACGTGTTTCACTGGTGGGCCCGGTGGGGGATTACCGTGACGTAGTTGGCAACAATATAGTCAAACCACAATATTTAAATGCACAGCGGAAGCATAAAGATAGATTATATTTCAACCATCGATTGTAATATCCAAGTATCACGAATAGTCGAAATAAATCCACAGGGGATCAAAATAGAAATATAAATATTGTTCAACAGATATGGCATCCCAAGCTTGCGAGACTCTAACGATGTTTAAGGAGTGGCCAGCCTATTTCGTGTAGATCCTGCATTTAATCTTTTGGGGAAAATACGTCAGTTTACACTGGTAAATACATTCAACCGACACTTTTGTAAAATGTTTAATAAAATTGATTTTAATGCACAGGGCACAAACTCTTTATAACTTGGGATAATCTATTAATTAAATCTTGTAAAAGAATTACATGTTCACTATGCGTTCGGTCGCCCGGGTCGTGCCGGGTTTAAGGTTAATAGACATGCCACAAAGCATAAAGCCGTGGCGGGAAAACCAACGGTTATACCTTTAATTAATATAGACACATTGCCGGGTGTACGCCTACACCCGCGTGTCGAGGTCGTGGCCATTTCGTAAAATGATGCCAAGGATATCCGGGACATGGTCATTAAGCTCCCAAAGGCGTAAGGCCAACAAAACCAATTTTTAAACGGGTCACATTGATAATACCCAACTACTAATGAGTTGGGGTCAATTGCCCGACCAAGCGGTATTTTTATATACCGTAACCCAAGCCCGTATAACGGAAAATAAGTTAAAAGTATTTACCTGAGCAAGTAATAACCTCAATCAAACAAATGCAAGTATCTTTTACTGGTCTCCTATTCTGGAACGAAGGTTTATAACAACCTATTAGAATCCTAACGGGTCTTTAATTTAGCCTTAGCTTAGACCGGTCAGTTTCAAAGGATAATTACGGTTTAATCGCGTGAAAGGCGAAAACCGGGAATGGAATGTGGTTTGGGCCCAACAAGTTTGAAGACTTGTTTATATGGGTATAATAACCACACTCTGGAGTTTGAAGTAAAAACGATAAGGTTTGACCCGTTTCGGCTAGTTTATGTAAACTAGTTACATAAACCGAACCGTGCGCGCAAAAGGCGTAACGGGCAACCGTAGGAGTCCTACACAGGTTTCCTAAGTTAATATGCTCTAAAGAGGTTGTGGTATCAGTAGGATACCTTCCATAATGCCCGTAACGAGTTTTATTCCATTATACGCCCCGAAGGGGTATTTCGGTCTTTTTAAAGATTATAAAAGAGATTTCCGAGTTCTACAGGGAATCTGAGTTTTCGAACAGTTTATAAAGTCCAAAATACTCTATTTACTATTTAAAAATCAGTAGCAACTGGAATCGGGTCAAAATACCATGTAGAACTCAAGTTATGTCCAAAAAGGGTATATTCGGTAATTACCGAATCGATGCCATAACCGCAGGTTATGAGGAGGTTAAAAATAATTAAAAATCTTTAAAAATCCCAAAACATTATTTTACATCAGTGTCAAAAAGGTTTGGAGTCGAAATTTGGGTTTAGATAGGCTTTATGCTAATTGCGCCGTTTAATTACTAAAGTTTCCGTAATCGCGCTATTTAGCATAACTCCTATTCTAGACCTCGGATTGACGTGAAATTTTAGGGACATGCTTAGAAATCAGTAACTGAGGTTATTGTCCTTTCACATGTCCAAAATTTTCGTTTTAAAGTGAAAAGGGCGTTATGGTCAACTTTTGAGCTTTTAACGGAAATGTGTAAAAGGCTCGGACAAACAACGAACCGGTCACAGAGGGTTAAACCATCATGTAACCTGGTCCTAAGAGAGTCCTAAGGCATATCTAAATCATACCATAACGGGTCAGAACTGAAGTCAAAGCAAAAGTCAAAGTTTTGCGACTTTCGGTTCCAAACCGGGTCAAAACAGTAAACGGTCGGATCAAACAAGTGTAGACTAGTTAATATGCTTATTATCATGTTGTATGAGTGTTAAAACAGGTTACACGCCATCTACATTACTGATTATGCATAAAATCGCAATTTAGCATTCTGTTGACTTTTTTCTAGGCAAGTTTGACTTGACATTCGGACTCGTTAGAGTGGGAATCAGAGGGTGCCCTTTTAAGGGTTTAATGCCCACATAATTACCAACATATAACTACCTTTGATTTGACAAACCACTGGACCATTTGTGATTTATCGTTAAGTCAATCGTTAATTACGATGGATTGACTTTTAAGCTAAAATTAAGCAAAACTTAACCAAGGAAGGGTGGAGCATACTTACAAGAGTCCTATGCACGACTTGTGAAGTTTAGAGAGAATGCTTGAGCCTTAGAAATGATCAGAAAGCAGAATGAAGGTGTGAAGAACTTGGTTGCAACTCATGGCCTTTTATAGTGTTCTAAATCCTCCAAGATGGTGACAACTAAGCCTATGGGGTGATCCAGATCATTTACAAGTGTTTCCTAGTGTCTAGGAAAGGTTAGGGGTAGCCCATGTCTCTGAAAATATCTTGGTAAGTCGGTTAAACTGTTATAACAGCCAACTTTCTGTCGCTGGGCGTTCCTTACGGACCGTAAGGCAGGGCCTTTGCGGTCCGTAAGCCTTTGACAGAGAAAATGTTTTACCCTTTCGCACCTTACGGACCATAAGGCAGGGCCCTTGCGGTCCGTAAGCCCTTGTCAGAAGCAAAAAAAATTAACCTTTCATGCATTGAACAGTCAACTTGCAATGCATGATTTCTGGCCATGAATTATCAGTACCATGCCTTTAACCCATGCTTGAATAGTTGTCTACCCCATTATGCAACGTAATTGAATTGAACAATGATAGGATTCATGAATGGAGATTTAACGTGCATTATTTTCATAGGATCCATTCTTGCAAATTTGGCATCCATCATTATTGGTAATCACCGGATTAAGGTATATTAGATGTTTATTAATCATGTTAGGGTTTTGGGATTTATAATGGAGTCGTTCAGAGGTATAAATTAACATGTCGACATGTTCAAAAATCCTACCACACATCTTTAATTAGATCCGGGTTTATAATACTTTTGTCGCAAGTGACACGTGTCGTTTACTTATTGGACACAAGATTTCGAGGTGTTACATCCTCACCCTCTTAAAAGAAATCTCGACCTCGAGATTTATTGAAATAAATAAGGGTACTTTTCTTTCATCGTGGACTCTACCTCCCACGTGTACTCGGGACCTCTACGGGCATCCCATTTTACCTTCACTATCGGTATATACTTCCTGCGAAGCTTCTTAACCTGTCGATCCTCGATCGACACAGGTTTTTCAACGAACTTTAAGCTCTCGTCGATGTGTACGTCTGTATGCGGTATAACCAGTGATTCATCAGCGGAACACTTCTTCAAGTTACAGATGTGAAACACATTGTGGATACCACTGAGCTCCTCTGGTAAGTTTAATTTATAGGCAACCGATCCGACACGTTCGATTACCTCGAAGGGTCCAATATATCTTGGGCTTAGCTTGCCTTTCTTACCAAATCGCATCACCCCTTTCCAGGGTGATACCTTAAGCAAACCTTGTCGCCTACTTCGAAATTGAAAGGCTTACGCTTCAAATCTGCGTAGCTCTTCTGCCTGTCTCGGGCAGCTTTCAGTCGATCGCGAATTTGGACAATCTTGTCCGTTGTTTCAAATATTATATCAGGTCCTGTCATCTGGACATCTCCAACTTCTGCCCAACAAACGGGCGTTCTACACTTTCTACCATATAGGGCTTCAAAAGGTGCAGCCTTAATGCTTGTATGGTAGCTGTTGTTATAGGAGAATTCGACTAAGGGTAGGTGGTTATCCCAGCTACCACCTAAGTCGATCGCACATGCACGGAGCATGTCTTCCAACGTTTGGATTGTACGCTCACTCTGTCCATCTGTCTGAGGGTGGTAAGCCGTACTGAAATTCAAACGTGTGCCCAAAGATTGTTGGAAACTTTTCCAAAAGTGTGATGTGTATCTGGTATCTCTATCAGAGATGATAGACACAGGCACGCCATGAAGGGCTACAATCTTATCTACAAACAACTGGGCTAGTATATCTGAGCTATGAGTCTCCTTTATGGGTAGGAAATGTGCTGACTTAGTCAGTCTATCAACTATTACCCATATTGTATCGTTTCCCTTCTTTGTCTTTGGCAATTTGGTGATGAATTCCATCGTCACCATTTCCCATTTCCACTCAGGAAGTTCAGGCTGTTGCAGCAAGCCTGACGGCTTTTGATGTTCAGCTTTTACTTGCGCACAAGTCAAACACTTTGCTACGTAGGTGGCTATAGACTTTTTCAAGCCTATCCACCAAAAGTTTTTGTAACAACTCTCACTAAAATTAATACTTATTATATTAATTCTCCAGTAAGGAAACCCTAATTGAGAAACCCAAGTAATCCTGCACAATCCCTAAAATTTTCAGAACAATCAGAATCAGGATCAGGGCCCCTAAAACTCAGGGGGGATATTCCCTACTCGACGATTATCCACATATCTTGTTGTCTAAATCGAATTTATCAATTCTGTTGACTCAGCTAGCCTACCCATGAACGTGGCAACCCTATGGTGAAAGGTGTTCCGTCGCGCCACGCGAAGGAGACAGGTCTCCCTGTCGCGACACGCGGGGGAGACCATTTTCCAGCTATAAATAGAAGGGTGTGGGACATGAAATTCTGCGTTAAAACGACGAACAAATTCGTCTTACACTTCGAAATATCGTCCAAATACTACCAACCACACACATAAGCTCGAATCTGCTCGATCACTACTACGTTTCAAATGGTTCAATTCTTTTCTTTCCTTCAGCTTCTATTATAGCAATAGCTCGGGTATTATATTCTAAATCCCAAAACTCTGCCTGTTATTAGAGTAATAACTCTAATCAACTGGTACGATACTCTATCCGATCGATTGAAACTATCCGACAGGATGTTTAAGTGTTATCCTTTGTCATTAGTCGTGATTCCGACAGGATGTTTGAGTACCACCCGAACTCGGAGAATACTCTATCATTCGTTGTGAATCCGACGGATGTTTAAGTGATTGTACTTTGTCATTCGTTGTGAGGGTTTTATCTCGTGATTATCGTTAAAGTTGAATTGAGTTATTACACTAATACGAATTCCCTTGTATCTAGAAATTAGAACTCGTAAGCAGGGAGCTGCTAGAATACTTAAAAGCTAAGTAAACTTAATAAGTTAAATAAACTTAGCAGTTAAGTTAGCTGAGTAGATTAATTAATTTGTTAATTAAGTTAAGTATGATTAATTAATCAGTTAATCAATATTAATTAAGCTAACAAGATTAATTAAGCTAAGTAAGATTTATTAAAAATAGATATATATGGGGACGTATGAGAACGTTTAATATTAATAATTAAATATATTATTTTTTTGACCTTACTCCGTTTTTAATGAAACTTAGGTTAAAACATAGATAAAAATATGCTCGTTCTAAAGACATATTCGTCGTTTTATAAAACGTCATATTTTAAAAGTTATACGAGAAAAACGAGTGAAGCAGCTGAATTAATATATATAAGCAAGCTAGCTAGCATGTCAAGCAGGTAGGTAGGCATGTCAATTGTATCCCACATCGACCAGAAGAATTGTTGAGGTGCTTGCTTGCTTGCTATAAATAGGAACCTAGGATTTCATTTCTCGTTACTCATTTATTTTCTTCTTCTCTCTATACGTTGGTGTTCTAACCAATAATCACCGATGCGATATTCTGTCCGATCGATTCAGGAACCAACTAACGAATACCAAAGTGCTATACTTTGTGAGTTCATTAAACGGATGCCAGAGTATTGTACTTTGTGAATTTCGTTAAATGGAATCCAAAGTATTATACCTTTTGAGTTCATTAAATGGATACCAAAGTACTGTCTGAATAAGAGTATACTTTGTGAAATTCGTTAAGGTTCGAATCTCGTGATCATCGTTAGGTTTGATATGGTTTTACACAAATACGTATTCCATTCTGTTAAACTATATGTTTAACCATCAGAATACTCCCAACTATACGCTTACAATCAAAATGGATGCTTAATCATCAGAAGATCCAAAACAATAAAGTATACGCTTAATTATCAGAAGGAATCTGAATCATGAAGCTTGTTAATTCAATACTGCATGCTTATAATGTGAGTCATTCTCTTTTTATCAACTCTTTTACAAAAATCCAAGTTATTTTCAAAGTTATAATTTGTCACACCCCGATTTCCACGTGTCTCACCGGTGGGCCCGGTGGGGGATTACCGTGACGTAGTTGGCAACAATATAGTCAAACCACACAATTATATGAATGCACAGCGGAAGCATAAAGATAAATATATCAACGTTAAGTGTAATTTCAAAGTATCACCATTGTTGAAATAAAATCCACAAGGATCAATAATAATAATAAAGTATTGTTCAACAGACTTCAGGCATCTTAAGCTTGCGAGACTTCTAATGATGCTAAGGAGAAATCCCAGCCAATTACGCATAGTACCTGCATTTAGTCTTTTGGGAAAATACGTCAGTTTACACTGGTAAATACATTCAACTGACACTTTTGTAAAATGTTTAATAAAATTTGTTTAAACGCACAAGGCACAAACTCTTTATAACTTGGGATAATTTATAATTTAATCTTGTAAAGAATTACATGTTTGCTATGCGTTCGGTCGCCCGGGTCGTGCCGGGTTAAAGGTTAATAGACACGCCACAAAGCATAAAGCCGTGGCGGGAAAACCAGCGGTTATACCTTTAATTAATATAGACACAATGCCGGGTGTACGCCTACACCCGGATGTCGAGGTAGTGGCCATTTCGTAAAATGATGCCAAGGATATCCGGGACATGGTCATTAAGCTCCCAAAGGCGTAAAGCCAACAAAACGAGTTTTTAAACGGGTCACATTGATAATACCCAACTACTAATGAGTTGGGGTCAATTGCCCGACCAGGCGGTATTTTAAATACCGTAACCCAAGCCCGTATAACTGAAAATAAGTTAAAAGTATTTACCTTTGCATGTATAAATCCTTAATTGAAATAAATTGTAGATAGCTTTTACTGGTCCCCTAATCTGGAACGAAGGTTTAAATTACCTATTAGAATCCTAACGGGTCTTTAATCTAGCCGTAGCTTAGACCGGTCAGTTTCAAAGGATAGATACGGTTTAATCGCGTGAAAGGCGAAAACCGGGAATGGAATGTGATTTTGACCCAACAAGTTTGAAGACTTGTTTTATAGGGGTATAATAGTCACACTCTGTATTCTGGTGTCAAAATAATATGGTTTGATCCGTTTCGGCTAGTTTATGTAAACTAGTTACATAAGCCGAACCGTGCGCGTAAAAGGCGTAACGGGTAACCGTAAGAGTCCTACACTGGTTTCCTAAGTCAATATGCTTTAAAGAGGTTGTGGTATCAGTAGGATACCTTCCATAATGCCCGTAACGAGTTTAAGTTCATATTATGCCCCGTAGGGGTATTTCGGTCTTTTTAAAGATTATAAAAGAGGTTTATGAGTTCTACAGGAAATCTGAGTTTCCCGAACAGTTTATAAAGTCTAAAATACTTTATTTATTATTTAAAATCAGTAGCAACTGGAATCGGGTCAAAAGACTTTGTAGAACTCAATTTATGGCCGAGAATGGTATATTCGGTATTTACCGAACCGTTGCCATAACCGCCGGTTATGAGCGGGTAAAAAAAATAATTAAAAATCTTTAAAAATCCCAAAATATTATTTTACATCAGTGAGTAAAAGTTTGGTGTCGAAATCCGGGTTTAGATAGGCGTTATGCTAATTGCGCTATTAATTACTAAAGTTTCCGTAATTTACGCTATTTAGCATAACTCCTATTCTGGACCTCGGATTGACTTGAAATTTTAGGGACATGCTTAGAAATCAGTAACTAAGGTTATGATTCTTTCACGTGTCCGAAATTCTCGTTTTAAACCAAAAAGGGTGTTACGGTCTACTTTTAAGCATTTAACGGAAACGTGTAAAAGATTCGGACAAACAACGAACCAGTCACAGAGGGTTATACCATCATGTAACCTGGTCCTTAGAGAGTCCAAAGGCATATCTAAATCAAACTTTAACGGGTCAGAACTGAAGTCAAAGCAAAAGTCAAAGTTTTTACGACTTTCGGCTCCGAACCGGGTCAAAACAGTAAATGGTCGGATCAAACAAGCTTAGACTAGTTTATATACTCATTATCATGTTTTATGAGTGTTTAAACAGGTTACATATCATCTACATTACCGATTATGCAAGAAATCGCAAAATAGCATTTCTGTTGACTTTTTCTAGGCACGTTTGACTCGACATTTGGACTAGTTAGAGTGGGAATCAGAGGGTGCCCTTTTAGAGGTTTAAAGCCCACATGATTACCAACATATAACTATCTTTGATTCGACAAACCACTGGACCATTCGTGATTTATCGCAAAGTCAATCGTTAATGACGATGGAATGACTTTTAAGCTAAACTAAGCAAAAACAAAGCCACAAAAGGGTAGACACACTTACAGAAGCTTGGTGCACGACTAAGGATGATAGAAGAGTGCTTTGGAGCTCCAGAAGTGATTTAGAATGCAGGTTTAAGGTGTGTTTCACTTTGGTGAAATGCATTGGCTTTTATAGTGAAAAATTGGGCTTAGGATCATTACACATCAACCTACAAGGGATCATGGATGTTCAGCAGGTGGCCCTTGGTGCTAGGGGGCATGTAGAGGGCGCCCATGCTTCATTAATTGCCTCAATGATCGTTCACAAGCTCAAACAGCAAGTCTGTCCAAAGTTTCTGCATCTGGGGTCCTTACGCGGCCCGCATTTGGATTCAGGCAACATGCACGCGGGCCGCCTGAATCTTCATGTCAGGAAACGTATCCACAGGTGGCTCGCGGCCCGCATTGACTTGCTGGTTTCACTCAGGCGGGCCGCCTGAGGCCTGGATTTCAAGATTTTCAAATCTTTTGTCATGATTAACCTGACCTTTCGGTTTCGAAGGGGTAACTTTGCGATTTGGCCCTCGATTATTTACAATTAAGGGCCTCGTGACTTTTACCCGCATTGTTAAGTCCCCGGTTAGTTTAATTACTATCCGAAAAGCCTTAACTTTTATTGTTGACGCTTTTAACCCCTCGCATACGAATTTGATCATAACTTTCTCGTTTTAAAACGGAACTTCGCGAAATTTATATAGTATATTCTAGTGAGCGTATTTCACTGTTACAAAGTCTCGGGTTCGTCAAAGGGTCATTCAGAGGTATAAATTAAACATGTTGACACAATTAACCCCTGTAGCTTGTAATCTCTCACTTTCTCCCGCGTTTCGCTCCGTACGATCCATGATTTATTCGTTTGAAGGTACGAGCATCATCTAGGGTTACTATATAGTATATTTACCCTTCGTTGACATTTATAACCCTCAAATTTACATACTTTCAAGGTTTGTCAACTTTAGTCCTTTATTTAATATTTAATGCCATGTGTAAACTCATGACACGTGTTAACACATTATTGGACACAAAATTTCGAGGTGTTACATCCTCACCCCCTTAAAATAAATCTCGACCCGAGATTTACTGAAATAAATAAGGGTATTTTTCTTTCATCGTGGCTTCAACCTCCCACGTGAATTCGGGACCTCTACGGGGGTCCCATTTGACCTTAACAATAGGTACATGCTTCCTTCGAAGCTTCTTTACCTGTCGATCTTCAATCGACAAAGGTTTCTCCACAAATTTCAAGCTCTCATCTATATGCACATCTGTATGGGGTATTACCAGTGATTCGTCAGCGAAGCACTTTTTCAGATTGCAGATGTGGAACACATTGTGAATTCCATTGAGCTCCTCCGGTAAGTTTAACTTATAGGCAACTGACCCGACACGTTCGATAACCTCGAAAGGTCCTATGTATCTCGGGCTTAGTTTGCCCTTCTTACCGAAGCGCATCACCCCCTTCCAGGGTGATACTTTAAGTAACACTTTTTCACCTACTTCGAAGTGAAAATCTTTACGCTTCGGATCCGCGTAACTCTTCTGCCTATCTCAGGCAGCTTTGAGACGGTCTCGAATCTGGACAATCTTGTCCGTCGTCTCGAAGACTATCTCTGGTCCTGATAATTGGACATCTCCAACTTCCGCCCAACAAACAGGCGATCTACACTTTCTACCGTATAATGCCTCGAAAGGCGCAGCCTTAATGCTGGTATGGTAGCTATTGTTGTAGGAGAATTCGATTAGTGGTAGGTTCTTATCCCAACTACCACCCAAATCGATAGCACATGCACGTAGCATGTCTTCCAACGTTTGAATAGTACGCTCACTCTGACCGTCTGTCTGAGGATGGTAAGCCGTACTAAAATTCAAACGTGTGCCCAACGATTGCTGGAAGCTTTTCCAGAAATGAGATGTGTATCTAGTATCTCTGTCGGAGATAATAGACACAGGTATGCCATGTAAGGCTACAATCTTATCAACGTATAACTGGGCTAACATGTCGGAGCTATAAGTCTCCTTGATGGGTAAGAAATGAGCTGACTTAGTCAGTCTATCGACTATAACCCATATTGTGTCATTTCCTTTCCTTGTCTTGGGTAACTTGGTAATAAAATCCATAGTTACACATTCCCACTTCCATTCGGGAAGTTCAGGCTGTTGTAGCAAGCCTGATGGCTTTTGATGCTCAGCTTTGACTTGCGCACAAGTCAAGCATTTGGCTACATAAGCGGCTACAGACTTTTTCAAGCCTATCCACCAATAATTTGCCTTTAGATCCTGATACATCTTATCAGCTCCTGGGTGAACAGAATATTTGGAACTATGGGCTTCCTGGAGGATAACATCTCGTAGTCCTCCATAAATTGGAACCCATATTCGTCCATTTAATCGTAAGATTCCGTCCTTGCTAAGAGTTAACTGCTCCTCAGTTACTCCCAGCTTCTCTTTAGGATAGTTAGCTTCCAACACAGCTTCTCTCTGTGCAGCTAACAACCTTTCAATCAAATTATTCTTCACTTCAATGCTCTTGGCATTGATTCGGATGGGTTTTACCCTTTCCTTTCTACTCAGGGCATCAGCGACTACGTTTGCTTTGCCGGGATGATATCTGATTTCACAATCATAATCATTTAAAGTTTCCATCCAACGGCGTTGCCTCATGTTTAACTCCTTCTGATTAAACAGATGTTGAAGGCTCTTATGATCCGAATAGATCACAAACTTGATACCGTACAGGTAATGTCTCCACAGTTTTAGTGCGAACACAACGGCACCCAGCTCCAAGTCATGGGTGGTGTAATTCTTCTCGTGCACCTTTAACTGTCTCGAAGCATAGGCAATAACCTTGCCTTTCTGCATGAGCACACATCCCATGCCAGTGTGTGATGCATCGCAGTAAACTACGAACTCTTCGGTACCTTCGGGCAATGTCAGTACAGGAGCGTTGCTCAACTTTTGCTTCAGAATTTCAAAGGACTCTTGCTGCTTAGGGCCCCAAACGAACTTTACTTTCTTCTTGGTCAGGGAAGTTAAGGGCGCAGCAATCCTTGAAAAGTTTTCAATGAAACGCCTGTAGTATCCTGCTAACCCCAGGAAACTACGAATCTCGGTAGGCGTCCTTGGCTCTTGCCAATTCATGACAGCTTCTACTTTAGCGGGATCCACTTGGATGCCACGCTCGCTGACAACATGTCCAAGAAATTGGACTTCTCGAAGCCAGAATTCGCACTTGGAGAATTTGGCATAGAGCTTCTCATTATGTAGAAGTTTGAGAATACAGCGAAGGTGTTCCTCATGGTCAGCTTGGTTCTTCAAGTAGATAAGAATGTCGTCGATGAAAACGATAACGAATTTGTCCAAGTACGGCTTGCAGACGCGATTCATGAGATCCATGAACGCAGCCGGTGCATTTGTGAGCCCAAAAGGCATCACTAGGAACTCGTAGTGACCGTAACGAGTCCTAAATGCGGTTTTATGTACGTCTTCATCTCTGACTTTCAGTTGATGGTAGCCTGACCTTAAGTCAATCTTCGAGAAATAACTTGCCCCTTGTAACTGATCGAACAAATCGTCGATCCTCGGCAAGGGATATCTATTCTTTATCGTGACCTTATTAAGCTCGCGATAATCGATGCACAGACGCATCGATCCGTCCTTCTTCTTTACAAACAGGACAGGTGCTCCCCAGGGAGACGAACTAGGTTTGATGAAACCTTTAGCTAGCAGTTCATCTAGCTGGGTCCTCAATTCCTTCATTTCGGTTGGTGCTAGCCTGTAAGGTGCTCTAGCAATAGGTGCTGCTCCAGGGATGATATCAATCCTGAATTCCACTTGCCTATCTGGTGGCAAACCAGGTAGATCTTCAGGGAAAACTTCTGGATATTCTGAAATGACGGGAATGTCTTCTATCTTTGGTTTAGGCTCTTCAATAATCACCTGTGCCATGTAGATGACACAACCCTTCTTTAGACATTTTGAAGCCTTGAGCATAGTCACTTGCTCAGGCAATCCGTACTGGGTATCTCCCCGAATGGTAAGCGATTCACCAGACGGAGTCTTTATCACCACTTGCTTTCTATTGCAGACGATTTGGGCCTGGTTGTGAGATAACCAGTCCATACCCAATACTAGGTCAAAACCGGCCAATTTAAAGGGAAGTAGAGATAGAGGAAAAGAGTGGTTCTTAATGGATATCACACATCCATCTAACACAGTGGAGACGGTTTCTATGGTGCCATCTGCTAGCTCTACCTCGTAATTCATTTTTAACGTTTTGACAGGCATATTCAGCAATTTGCAAAATTTATGATCTACGAAGGACTTATCAGTGCCTGAATCAAAAAGTACTCTTGCAAAGATATCATTTACGAGGAAAGTACCTGTGATCACGTTATCGTCTAGCACTGCTTCTTTCGCCTCCATCCTGAAGACTCTCGCATTGGTCTTCTTGGCCTCTTCAGGCTTCTTGGCATATTTAGGGCAGTTGCTTTTAATGTGCCCTTTCTCGTTGCAGCCGTAGCAGGTTGCATCCTTTATCTTTTTGCAATCCACGGTCTTGTGGTCCTTGGACTTGCATAACCCGCAAGCATAAGACTTCGACTGAGTCTGCGAGTTTGATTCGAGTCTACACTTTCCAAAGTGATGTCTCTTGCAATTCTTGCACTTGGGCTTCTCACCAGACTGTTGCCCATCCTTCCTTGACTCAGACCCTCTCTTGTTGTCACCGTTTCCACGGTGCTTCTTGCCCGACCTTCGTGAAGTATCATCTTCACGCTTTCTCTTCTCAGCCTCTTTGTTCCTTAGCGATCTTTGTCGGACCGCATCAAGAGTAAGGGACAAAGATATGTCGGCTACAGATCTAAAGGTCGCTGGTCGAGAGACCTTTACGCTTGCCTTTATTTCGGGGGCTAAACCACCGATAAAACAAGCGATTCTCTTTGGCTCCGGGGTTACCAGATACGGAACCAACCGGGACATCGTGTTGAAGCTCGTGAGGTAAGCTTGATAGTCAAGGTTCGTCATAACCAACGATAGAAAGTCGGTCTCGATCTTTTCAACCTCATGTTGAGGGCAGTAATTCTCCTTGATGAGATAAATGAATTCCTCCCATGTCATGCTGTATAGAACAGCCTTTCCCGAGGCCTGAACCAACGACCTCCACCAAGCCAGGGCCTCGCCCTTGAATGATTGTGACACAAACTTTACCACGTCTCTTTCTGCACAGCCGCTGATGTCCACCACGGTGTCCATCTCGTCTAGCCACGTCATGCAATCAACTGCGCCTTTCTCCCCAGTGAAGTCTCGGGGTTTGCATGATACGAAGTACTTGTAGGTGCAGCCCCTGGCGCGAGATGCATCAGTATACACTTTTTCAGGACGGACAATGTTTTCATTGGATGAGTGTGTTAGTGCACCTACGTCTGCTGACTACGTCTTTCATCAAGTTGTGAAGATTGAACAGATGAAATATGGCACGGAATCCTAGAATAGTTTGAATTATATAGGATCGCTTTTATGTACCAATCTAGGATCGTTTTTGTGTCATAGTTGTTCTGGATCGCCTTTATGGACTTGTTAGGATCGCTTTTATGGCTTTGAGGTGGAACCGCTCATACGGACATGTCGTATGAGCGGTCCAAGATGTCTATATATACCTAAGGGCGATCCAACACATAGTAACGGTGTAATTTCTTCCGGCGAGCCACGAAGTGCTGCCGAAGTGCTGTAAGAACTTGTAAGAGTGCTTGAAACCAATACAACAGCGATATTAAAGTGAATACGGCTTCAAGTGCACCGAATTATTAGTTTCCGCCTCTTAATTCGGACGAGAGCTTCTCTGAAAGACTCGTGAGATCAGAAAACGATCCTACAAGTGGTATCAGAGCTCAGGAGGAGGAGTTCTTGCCATTGTAGCTGTTATTCTTCTGATTTTCTACTCTTACTTCACTTTTTCGAAAATTTTCGCGGTAAAACAAGCTCAAAATCACACAGTGCACTCGAAATCATGAATTAATAAACCCTTGAAGTTTTCAGAACTAAAATCAAAGTAGAAATAGAGATTTTAGGTGTTTTGTTGATTCAGGTTCGCTCAAAATATGACGTAAGCACTGGAACCGCTCGAAATTACGTTTGGAACCGCTCGAAATTACGTTTGGAACCGCTCGAGATTACGATTGGAACCGCTCGAAATTATCTTGAGAACCGCTCGAATCAACATCTTGGTTGGATCGTTCGAAAATTTAAGCTTGAACCGCTCAAAAGATCAGCGTGTGGACCGCTCATTAGTCTGATCTTGAACCGCTCATAGTTCAGTACTTGGACCGCTCCAAAATCAAAGGATTGAATCGCTCTTTCAAACCTTGCTCGGACCGCTTATCAGTCAACATTATTGGACCGCTTATTAGTCCAATCGTTCGAGTGGACATAGTGTGTGGACCGCTCATTTGGATAATCAGTCATTTCTTTGGGCCGCTTTTAGGAACTGATTGATAAAATTTGGAAAACATTGTGAACTTTTGAAAAGTTTGAAAGATGGATACTGATTTTTATAATGCCTTTGCTACTCCGACCTCGATTACACAAAGTGCTTTGATCGAAAATGAAACCGGAACGTCTCAGAAACCACCAAAACTCATGGATATTGATGATTACAACGTGTGGTCAGAACGATTCGGAAATTGGGTAGAAGCTTATCATCTTGATGCGTGGGAACACACCGAAGTACCATATACTAAACCCACGAAAGACAATGTTGTGAATGGTACTCCACTAACACTTAGGGAAATGAGTACTGTGGATAAGAAGAAATATCGAGATGAGAAGCTTATGGTGAGTCTACTTCAACAGGCGATAAAAGAAGATATTCTGATCTTGCTTCAACATGACGGAACTGCATATTCAATTTGGACAGAGTTAGAAGCAAAGTTTACAGGAAGTGATGAAATGTTAAGAAACAAAATGTCGCTCATGAAAAAGGAATTTGATCTGTTTAGGGGATTAAAAAATGAAACCACCAAACAAATTATTGACAGATATTGTAATTTAGTAAGAAATATGACAAAATTGGGTGTTAAGAAAGATACTGATGAGTTAATTGAAAAACTTGCAGATGCGCTTCCATATGAAATCTGGGGAACATTCTTATGATGCTGAAGTCAAACAAAGAAGAATACAAAAGAATGAAACTAGGAGACTTCATCAAGCATTTAGAAGCCCAAGAGATGGAGCAGAGAAAGATCGCTAGGATGAAAAACTACGATGGAGAGCAGGATATCAGTTTGTACTACAAACATGGTGCTACTGATTCAACAAAGTTTTCACCTAAGATCGAAACTACCTACAGCGTTAAAGATTCTACTGAAGTGAAGACATCTCAGGGATCAAGCAGCAGCACAAGATTTTCATCTTTTGATCCTAACATCTCTGTAACAAAGAGTGGTAGAAAACTTCAGTGTAACATTGTGTTGAGTCTTGAAAATGATCAAGATTACTCTGAAGATATTGCTAAAAACCAAATGTCTTTGTTAGGGATGATTCTAGAATCTTATAGTTGTTTTGTTGCAGGAAAGATCGGTAATCCAATGCTCACGAAAGAGGATTACGATCAAATTGATGCTGAAGAAATGGAGTTGATGGATATAAAATGGTGTATGGCGAGTGTGATGAGACGTGCTGAAAAGTTCAAACAAATTACTGGCCGTGATGATTTTCGTGATGCAAATGTTTCAGCTTTAGGTTTTGACAAATCTAAAGTTACATGTTTTCGTTGCAGGGAGAAGGGGCATTTCAAGAGGGAATGTAAAAACCGTGAAGCTACCGGTGCCCAGAATCCTTTCGGAAACAATGATTATCACAAGAAGGCCATCTATCATCAAATCACTCAACCAGCACCACAGCATCAGGCACAAACAGCTCATGGAAGAGATGTGATTGATAAAAAGGCTTGTGTTGTTAGTCAGGGAAAGTATGATAATTTTACTTGGGAAAAGTATCTTCCAAAAGAAAGCAAAGTATGTGTAGCTGAACAAAATGACGAGAAGATGGCTGAAGGATTTACTTGGGATGATTTTTGTCAAGATCAAGATTTTATGGCCAAAAATACTTCTCATGCTTTCTTTGCTAATGCTTATGATTTGAAATGTGCAAAAAGGTGCAGAAAAGTCATGCAAGCTGCTGAAGAGAGACGAAGACAGATCAGAGAGGAGGTTGAAGAGGAAGAGAGATTGAAGGAAGAAGCAAAAGCGGAAAAATTGAGGAGAGCTCGATTTTTAAATTCAAGCAAGACAGTCAAAGAGGTTCCTGAATTCGAGATTAAAATAGAGGCTGAACCGGTCATGGTCCCAGAAAAATGCATGAATTGTGATTCTTTGATAAAGCAGAACAATGAGTTGTTGCACAACATTCACAAGCTGAAAGAATCGTATGATACAATGAACAGAGAAATCAACAAATATACAGATTCTGATGGTGAACAAGCTGAAGCTATGAACACGTTGAAAATAGCTTATCTGAGACAGCTTGATACAGCAAATTATAACATTAAGAAGTGTGCAGATCTCGAGCTTCAGTTAGCGACACAAAAGATAGAAACTGAGAAAGTCAAGAAATTATTGGACAGCTACTCATGTTCTACTTTTGTTATTGACAGGATTTATCCGGTGGTGAAAGATTTGAAGACCTTTGAAGAAGTGAAGATTGGTGAAGAAGAAAAATCCGTGACAAAAGATGAAGAAAAAGTGAAAGTTTCTGGTAAGAAACCGAGTGTATCCTACAATAGATGTCCGCCCCCGGTCGAAAATGGATATTCACCAAGAAATCCTAATTCAGAAAGAGTCAATAAAGCGATCAATCTGAAATGGGAGTCTGGGCTGTCGGATAACTTGCCAGAAAGTATCGATGTCACGTACACGTCATCAGACACTGATCATGAGTCAAAGTTGATAAAAAGTGTGGTCGATCAGGTGTTAGACAAAGATGACAATGAGGAGTCAAAACCCGAGTCAAAGTCTGGGTCCAGTGCGTCAAAGCAAACAGTCAAAAAGGACAAACGGGTTTATGACAAAGAGTTTTTACTTTCGAAATCTAATTTGAATGATGAATCAGTCAAAGTAGCATATACTTTGAAGGGTTCTGACAAATTATATTCAGATGAAAGTTTTCCAATAAGAAGTGTCAGAATTGAAATGATTCAAAAGGTTTTCAAAATCACAGAAATTAATATTTCTGAAATAAAAGATTTTAATCTTAACGGAAAACCTAAACAGTACACTTCAAGAGATCAACAAAGAATTAACAAGAAAATGGGTTACAATTGTGGTTATAGTTTTCAACAGAAATCAAACCATAATCGTAATTTCAAAAAGAAAGGTCTCGGTTTTATTCCACCGAAAAACTATAAAAATGAAAAATTTTATAAACAAAAAAATGTGTTTGTTTCAGGGAAAACTTCGGAAGCTGAAAAAGAAAAATTATTCAGAAATCAGACAAATCAGGAATTCCTTGCCAAGAAGCAAGAAGAACCAAAGAAGACCGAAGTTCTGAAGAAGGTTGAAAAGAGATCCTGTTTTCAGTGTAAAGCTGTTGGTCATCTTGCGAAAGATTGTCCGAAGACATTCAGACCAAAACAGGAAATCTCAAGAAAAATGAAAGAAAAAGTTGTTGAAACGACTAAACTATCAACCCGGAAGTTTACAGGCTTTGAGAATTCAACTTATGAAAAAGGAGAATCTTCAAAGAGTGCTTCCAAACGCATAGTCAAAGAATCAAATCAGAAATGGGTTGTGAAAGGTTCAGGTAATAGTTCTGGTGATGAATCTGATTCCATAAAATCAGAGGAGCCATGTGTTGAAGGAAAGGTTGTAAAGAAAACTCCGAAAGTGGACGATGTGAATTTTCCGCCACTACATGCTAAAAATTACAAATCTAAAATCGGAAAAGTTGATGTTCCAAATCAATTTTATTCAGACAAAAAGAAAATTGATGTTGGAAAAACTTTCAACGGCAATGTGAAACGCATCTTTGGAAGAATGGCCAGTGGTAAGGCCCAAAGTATTCAGGAGTTTTATGCTTCCAAAGGATGGGTTTACAAGTCGGTTGAAAAGAGGGATGAAAATGATGAGGTTACACCCAAGGATGGTCAGGCTTGGGTGGATATATTTTTCCAAGAATAAAATCCTGACTTGCCGGAGATCCCAAGATGGTATTGCGGATCATGAATCGGCATTTTTCTAAATCTGTTTGTGAAGTTGCAGGACTTGCCGGAACTCCCAGGTTTGTAAGCGAGGAGTAGGAATCGGCATCTTGAGAATTCAACCTAAAGATGGTAATTGGTTGAAAAACAGGTTTGAAGAGCTTGAATTGCTAAATTTACAAGTGGTTGTATGGTAGTGATTGGTATAGATATTACAAGTGGTTAAATCAAGGTCATTGAATTGGACTTGATTTAATTATCATTCAAGAATTTGGTAAACAAAGTGATGATTTGAACCCCACTTTACAGAAGATAAAAACAACTAAACTTATTTTCCGAAAAAAACCATTCTGATTAAAACAAACTTAAGTGTTTTGAAATCATTATGGGAAAATAGTTTGTTGTGAAGGGAAGTTCTGATTGTTTAAGCCAAACGGATGGAGAATTGAAGTGTTTTGATATCAGTTGTCATGTTCTGTACAGCTTGTTTTCAATTTTCTTTAGATGTATTTGAATTTTAGGGGGAGTAAGAATTTTTAGAAAATCCAAAAACATCAGAAAATTTGAAAAAGCCAAAAACATGATAAAATTGAAAAATGAGTTTTTGTTGCGAAAAAGAGGAAATGATAGTACATCAGTGAACTATCACAGCACGCTAAAGAAATGTAAAGTCAAAATGTGATAAACGATCTTACTGCGGATGTGTCAGTAGATTTTCGCACATTTAGTAAATTGAAACGAGATATAAACCTAAATCAAACTTACTTAATTAGTGGGTAACTATTCTTGGATATATGGGTAACCCCCGAAATCTTGTTTGAAAGGTCCCGTATTCTGAGATACTAGGTCTTTATGCTCAGTGATATCTGGGGTATTATTCCGGGACTTCTGCTGTATGGAAATACTGACCTAGTCCCCGAATAATACTTTCTGCAAAAAGCTTTGAAATATAAGCGCCGCCCTCAGCAAACTGATTAAACAATAAAATTGGTAATCTTTGCTGTTGTAACAAAAGATCCTCTAAAGGGGACCCACCAAAAGTCGAAGCCGTCATCTCTCTGCGTATACGGAAGTATCGACTTGAGCTCTCACGGCCCTCGCACATTACCCCTTTACAGATATCATCTGTGGTATACTCACCTGTAAGACTGAATATTTGGGATCTGGATACGGGAGTATATTCAAGTGGAGTGATACACAATTAAGTTTAAGTCTTTAAAACATTAATATCGTATCTCGAATCGATTGAAATCTGTGTTGAAAATTTAAGTGGACAAACATACTGACAATCTAGGTAAGTTGTTTAGAACTTAACATGTAATCAAGCTTAACGGTGTTTGTGATATGCTTCAAAACTGATATGATCCTCTTGCACGAACTCACAAAAATATTGTTTGTAAATATTTCTTTTTCGCATTTACTATCATTCAGAAAATCCAAAAAGATTTTTGGTGTGTTTTAGCATAAATTTTGAAAAGTCAAAAAGATTTTCGACAACTGGTATTGATATGCTGATTTTCGAAGTTCAAAGTGCTAAACTTGAAGTGGTTTGGGGAGTGTTTGAGAGAGAAATGATAAAATTGTTTTTGATGAAATCCAATAATGTTCTTGAATGCAAAATCATTATTATTGTGATGTATTCATCATAGTTTCTAAAATTGTTGAAAAATTTTATTTTTATAGAAACTTATGGTTGGGTAGAGATTGTGCAGGTGTTAAAGTGCCAGGTTACGATCTTAAACCTGATGAAATTTGAATTCCAGACTACGATCCCAGCTGAGTGAGAGGGGGAGTCTGAAGACACCAAGTCAACATTCAAGAGAAGAAGTTATTGATGATGGAAATAGAGAACCAGGATTCTTGGAACGACAGATATTTCAAAGGCAGATTGTCGACTGATGTAGATTGTAGATTGCAGACTGAAATGAAGACATTGATGAAGACTCCGTCAACATCCGAGGGAGAGTTTGTTAGTGCACCTACGTCTGCTGACTACGTCTTTCATCAAGTTGTGAAGATTGAACAGATGAAATATGGCACGGAATCCTAGAATAGTTTGAATTATATAGGATCGCTTTTATGTACCAATCTAGGATCGTTTTTGTGTCATAGTTGTTCTGGATTGCCTTTATGGACTTGTTAGGATCGCTTTTATGGCTTTGAGGTGGAACCGCTCATACGGACATGTCGTATGAGCGGTCCAAGATGTCTATATATACCTAAGGGCGATCCAACACATAGTAACGGTGTAATTTCTTCCGGCGAGCCACGAAGTGCTGCCGAAGTGCTGTAAGAACTTGTAAGAGTGCTTGAAACCAATACAACAGCGATATTAAAGTGAATACGGCTTCAAGTGCACCGAATTATTAGTTTCCGCCTCTTAATTCGGACGAGAGCTTCTCTGAAAGACTCGTGAGATCAGAAAACGATCCTACAGAGTGATTATCATCGTCCTTTTTGGGCTTAGACGGTGGTTTGCTGTGAGATTTGGAGTGGGTTTTCGGCTTTGAGTGTGGTTTGGATATGGTTCTGCTCCGGGATTCAGTATACTCCTCGTATTGTCGATCCAGGGCTGCCTTAACAGCATTGTCGACAAGAGCTTTTAATTCTGCGCCCGTCAAATGAACCTGGGCGTTATCGTATTCTTCTTCTTTCGAATGACTATTCTCCCCACTAGGATCAGCCATGGTAACTTGAATCTGTTACAGAAGATAACGAAAAAATTTATTTAGGAGTTTATTATGGAATTGTCTTTTATGGCAATTCATTAACCATGGTAAACAGTGACCATATCTGGTTAATTTGTTTCTCACTTTTATTTAGGATTTGAACATAACTTATCCTAATTACAAACAATAATGCTAGTGGCGCCTAGTCACGAGGACGTTTTTATAATATTAGCCGGGATTACAGAAAATCAAGGCATGAAGGTTTGAACCGTAGTTCTTTTACCTTTTCTGACAGGGAGTCATAGACTACCACTACCTTTTTGTCTTATATGACAATAATTATGGCCCGTAGGCTTTACATCACTAATGGATGTTTATAAGTTTGGCCCATAGGCACCACATCACTAATGGATGTTTATAAGTTTGGCCCGTAGGCACCACATCACTAATGGATGTTTAAATAAGTTTGGCCCGTAGGCACTACATCACTAATGGATGTTTAATAATTGATCATCTTCATTGATGATTTAACCCATGATTTATAAATCATTAATTTGGGTTTTGGAATCCTTAGAAGGATTCTTATACAACAATAACGCGTGCGATTTTAACGAATCACATCTGCCATGGATGTTAATATGATTACAGAGGTTAACAGGAAATCTGAATCTTTTAATCAGGTCTTACCATCTTGGCCGGATCTTATAAAGACACCTGGCTAGGTTTCACTCTTAAGATTCTTTATTTAGGCAGATTTAATTTTAAAAGGAATGATTTTTAACTTATTTCATATATAATAATAACAAAAATGAAATTTGTAACATAACATTCCGTAAACTTCAAATATGATTACACGCTGCCCTAAACGGGACTTTTTAAATAAGTAAATACCTACGCAGAGGTTTATAGAAAAACAAGTCCACGCAGGGACCGATACAAGATAGATGCCCGCGTAGGGACTAAAGATAAGTCCGCGTAGGGACTGAAATACGATAAATGTCCACGCAGGGACTAAATTGCAATTACAACAATACATAAGAAGACTAATGATTTCGTTTCTTCCTCCCTTTTAGTAGGTTTGCTAGGCCCTTGAGAAATCCACGATTACTCTTGCGTTCTTGTTCGAAGTCTCGTTCCACCCGGTTTAAACGGTGGAGTATTTCTTCTTGCTCCGGTGGAGAAAAACGTGGCTGCTGCGACGGTTGCTGAACCGGAGGTCTAGGAGTTATTGGATACCCATGAGCTGAGTAATCTGGTCTCCAAGAGGTTCCATGAAGGGTATTATAATTAGCCACTACCACATATGGATCGGCATCATAGTTATAGTTGTAGTGCGTGTGAGTCGGCTGCTCAAACGGGTTGTATGCCGTGGAAGAGCCGTACGCTGGTATCAGATTGTCATATCCGAATGGTGGCGGAGGTAGTGCAACTGGTGCAGAATTCACCTCTGCAGGGTGACCAGAAGGTTCCCCTAATTGGGGTTCTTCTTCAGGTACTGATGGAAAGTGACTCACACTCGAGTGGCGAGGGGTGCTGAAGTGGAATTCCCCTCCTCAGGTGGACATCCGTGCGCCTGATCTTCTACGCCTTGGCGGATCTGGAATTACTGGTTGAACCGGTGGCGGTGGCGGTGGCGTGACTGCCACGAACCACGAATCCTCAGAAGGATCCTGTTGTTGCTGTTGATCGTGAGGCGAGAAATGTTGCGATGGTGTGAAGTACCAATTACATTGGTCAAACCTCGCCTGGTAGCTGTCGGGACCTTGATAGGGCGTTCCATGGAAGGATGACCCATCCGAGATCTCGATTGGATGATTGGGAGTACCCCTTGCAAGTTTGACGGGGTCTGTATCCTCGTCCATATCCACTGCATTATCTTCAGAAAAGTGATCCTCTGGTCCTAAAGGGTTATACCCTATTGGCTCTTGGACATAATCCGCCGGGTTAAACTGTCCTATGAAGAAAGGTGAAGGATCGCCATAAGAACGGTGCGAAGCAGATCGCTGGAGAGGTATAAAGGATGGTTGAGGGTTATTGGGATTGTTTTCTGAATCTGGTCCAAATGAATGACGGTATGAGGGTGTTGAGCTGTGCGAGGTGGAATGTCTCGCAGGTTCAAAGAGGTTTCTTCTTCGTCTCTGTGGTTCTTCACTCCTTGTACTGGAAGGAGCTTGCATGTTCGAAGGTCCAGCCTCGTGATCATTGTGAGTAATGATCGTTCCTCTGCCTCTTCCACCTCTTCCTCGTCTGATTGCAGGTGGCATATTCCTGCTTTCAAAACTTTAAATAACAATAAACAATAAAAAGACAAACTGGAATAACAATTCGAATTTGTCCTATGTTCTTGTCTAGACTCAAGTATGTGCAATTGTGTCATTGAGATTAAACACTTAAGGATAGTGTTTAATTCACTCAACGTTGGCTCTGATACCAACCTGTCACACCCCGATTTCCACGTGTCTCACCGGTGGGCCCGGTGGGGGATTACCGTGACGTAGTTGGCAACAATATAGTCAAACCACACAATTATATGAATGCACAGCGGAAGCATAAAGATAAATATATTTCAACGTTAAGTGTAATATCAAAGTATCACCATTGTTGAAATAAAATCCACAGGGGATCAATAATAATAATAAAGTATTGTTCAACAGACTTCAGGCATCTTAAGCTTGCGAGACTTCTAATGATGCTAAGGAGAAATCCCAGCCAATTACGCATAGTACCTGCATTTAGTCTTTTGGAAAAATACGTCAGTTTACACTGGTAAATACATTCAACTGACACTTTTGTAAAATGTTTAATAAAATTTGTTTAAATGCACAAGGCACAAACTCTTTATAACTTGGGATAATTTATAATTTAATCTTGTAAAGAATTACATGTTTGCTATGCGTTCGGTCGCCCGGGTCGTGCCGGGTTAAAGGTTAATAGACACGCCACAAAGCATAAAGCCGTGGCGGGAAAACCAACGGTTATACCTTTAATTAATATAGACACAATGCCGGGTGTACGCCTACACCCGGATGTCGAGGTAGTGGCCATTTCGTAAAATGATGCCAAGGATATCCGGGACATGGTCATTAAGCTCCCAAAGGCGTAAAGCCAACAAAACGAGTTTTTAAACGGGTCACATTGATAATACCCAACTACTAATGAGTTGGGGTCAATTGCCCGACCAAACGGTATTTTAAATACCGTAACCCAAGCCCGTATAACGGAAAATAAGTTAAAAGTATTTACTTTTGCAAGTATAAATCCTTAATTGAAATAAATTGCAGATAGCTTTTACTGGTCCCCTAATCTGGAATGAAGGTTTAAATTAACCTATTAGAATCCTAACAGGTCTTTTATCTAGCCGTAGCTTAGACCGGTCAGTTTCAAAGGATAGATACGGTTTAATCGCGTGAAAGGCGAAAACCGGGAATGGAATGTGATTTTGACCCAACAAGTTTGAAGACTTGTTTTATAGGGGTATAATAGTCACACTCTGTATTCTGGGGTCAAAACAATATGGTTTGACCCGTTTCGGCTAGTTTATGTAAACTAGTTACATAAGCCGAACCGTGCGCGCAAAAGGCGTAACGGGTAACCGTAAGAGTCCTACACTGGTTTCCTAAGTCAATATGCTTTAAAGAGGTTGTGGTATCAGTAGGATACCTTCCATAATGCCCGTAACGAGTTTAAGTTCATATTATGCCCCGTAGGGGTATTTCGGTCTTTTTAAAGATTATAAAAGAGGTTTATGAGTTCTACAGGAAATCTGAGTTTCCCGAACAGTTTATAAAGTCTAAAATACTTTATTTATTATTTAAAATCAGTAGCAACTGGAATCGGGTCAAAAGACTTTGTAGAACTCAAGTTATGGCCGAGAAGGGTATATTCGGTATTTACCGAACCGTTGCCATAACCGCAGGTTATGAGCGGGTAAAAAAATAATTAAAAATCTTTAAAAATCCCAAAATATTATTTTACACCAGTGAGTAAAAGTTTGGTGTCGAAATCCGGGTTTAGATAGGCGTTATGCTAATTGCGCTATTAATTACTAAAGTTTCCGTAATTTACGCTATTTAGCATAACTCCTATTCTGGACCTCGGATTGACTTGAAATTTTAGGGGCATGCTTAGAAATCAGTAACTAAGGTTATGATTCTTTCACGTGTCCGAAATTCTCGTTTTAAACCAAAAAGGGCGTTACGGTCAACTTTTAAGCATTTAACGGAAACGTGTAAAAGATTCGGACAAACAACGAACCGGTCACAGAGGGTTATACCATCATGTAACCTGGTCCTTAGAGAGTCCTAAGGCATATCTAAATCAAACTTTAACGGGTCAGAACTGAAGTCAAAGCAAAAGTCAAAGTTTTTGCAACTTTCAGCTCCGAACCGGGTCAAAACAGTAAATGGTCGGATCAAACAAGCTTAGACTAGTTTATATACTTATTATCATGTTTTATGAGTGTTTAAACAGGTTACATATCATCTACATTACCGATTATGCAAGAAATCGCAAAATAGCATTTCTGTTGACTTTTTCTAAGCACGTTTGACTCGACATTTGGACTAGTTAGAGTGGGAATCAGAGGGTGCCCTTTTAGAGGTTTAAAGCCCACATGATTACCAACATATAACTATCTTTGATTTGACAAACCACTGGACCATTCGTGATTTATCGCAAAGTCAATCGTTAATTACGACGGATTGACTTTTAAGCTAAACTAAGCAAAAACAAAGCCATAAAAGGGTAGACACACTTACAGAAGCTTGGTGCACGACTAAGGATGATAGAAGAGTGCTTTGGAGCTCCAAAAGTGATTTAGAATGCAGGTTTAAGGTGTGTTTCACTTTGGTGAAATGCATTGGCTTTTATAGTGAAAAATTGGGCTTAGGATCATTACACATCAACCTACAAGGGATCATGGATGTTCAGCAGGTGGCCCTTCGTGCTAGGGGGCATGTAGAGGGCGCCCATGCTTCATTAATTGCCTCAATGATCGTTCACAAGCTCAAACAGCAAGTCTGTCCAAAGTTTCTGCATCTGGGGTCCTTACGCCACCCGCATTAGGATTCAGGTAACATGCACGCGGGCCGCTTGAATCTTCATGTCAGGAAACGTATCCACAGGTGGCTCGCAGCCCGCATTGACTTGCTGGTTTCACTCAGGCGGGCCGCCTGAGGCCTGGATTTCAAGATTTTCAAATCTTTTGTCATGACTAACCTGACCTTTCGGTTTCGAAGGGGTAACTTTGCGATTTGGCCCTCGATTATTTTCAATTAAGGGCCTCGTGACTTTTACCCGCATTGTTAAGTCCCCGGTTTGTTTAATTACTATCCGAAAAGCCTTAACTTTTATTGTTGACGCTTTTAACCCCTCGCATACGAATTTGATCATAACTTTCTCGTTTTAAAACGGAACTTCGCGAAATTTATATAGTATATTCTAGTGAGCGTATTTCACTGTTACAAAGTCTCGGGTTCGTCAAAGGGTCAATCAGAGGTATAAATTAAACATGTTGACACAATTAACCCCTGTAGCTTGTAATCTCTCACTTTCTCCCGCGTTTCGCTCCGTACGATCCATTATTTATTCGTTTGAAGGTACGAGCATCATCTAGGGTTACTATACAGTATATTTACCCTTCGTTGACATTTACAACCCTCGAATTTACATACTTTCAAGGTTTGTCAACTTTAGTCCTTTATTTAATATTTAATACCATGTGTAAACTCATGACACGTGTTAACACATTATTGGACACAAAATTTCGAGGTGTTACATAATTACAGGGATTAAATCTTTGTAATCACCAAGTTACAGCCGGTATGTGGGGTTTTGTATACGTTACTTGATAACCGTCACTATTGGACAACGAGTTAGCCAATGAGTGATATGACCATAGTCACAGACACCATCGGGCAAAGAGGCTACCGATGGTTGTTCGAGTGACAAGTACTGTGGGTAGTTGGTTTGATATCAGAAACATTGTAATCGCTCTTAATACTGTGAATTATAACAAATGCGTCGTTTTCAGTAAACTGAATGATTCACTCAGTATTTCCCCGCTGACAAAATCTTTTTAAAACGCATTTCAGGTAATTACAGTAGATTGGAGTAAGGATTGGATCCGGCACTAAAGGACTTCAAGAAGTGGCTTATTTTATTAATTAAATCAAATTAAGAAATATCATTTTTATTAAAGCTACGTTTGTAAAACATGGGTTTATCCCATCTATTTAATAAATAAAATCCGGTGTTTCTAAACTCTGATATTTTTCCTAACTCACGGTCCTGATGAAATTTCCGCTGCAATGTTTTTTCAAATAATCACCGGTACCACTGGGCTGCTCGCGGCTCCCGATTCCATCCAGGATGGGGTCAGGGGTCGTGACAGTAAAGGTGGTATCGGAGCCACTGACTTAAGCCAATAGGTGTTGTGATACTAATACCTAAGCTTAAATAAAAGAGTTAGGAAATTGCTAGTAACTGGTAGCATACATGATAGCATTTAGACTTGAACTTAAGAAAAGATGCCTTAGTATAAGCTAAGCCACTTGTTTAAGCAATTAGGTGTTGTAATAATACCTAAGTTTAAATAGAGAGTTAGGGACTTAATATTATCTGGTAGCACTCAGGATAATATTTAGACTTGAACTTAATAATTTTGCCTTAAAAACAGCTTCAAGATAAATTACTTATATAAGTATAATGTGATAAATATTGGTATGCCATAAGAATGACGACTAGCAGGCAATAGCACTTAATTGCTATTTATTCTTGTTTATTGATATTACTTGGTCTAGAATAAGATATATTATGGGAATACAAATTTCCTTGATTCTGGATAAAAGCCCTAATAAAAGAGGCACTTCTAAAATATTGAAAAGATACTATTTATGGGAAATAGAAAATTTTCTCCGGCAAAACTGGATATAGAGTAGCAGACTCTCCAGCTTGTCCGGATATACTGAGATTACCTCTCCGGCACGAACCGGATAAGACGGGGTACATAGTATGTCAAACAAGTGACAAGATTTCCCTAAATAATATCATGAGCTGATATCTGACTTATTTTGGAAATATGAATCTATTATATACATTTAACCTTATGAAAGGTATGTATATTACAGCATGTGAAATATATAATATAGATATGTATATCTATAAGGAATTCCAAAAGTCAATTAAGAATAAAGCACAAGCATATGTGTCAATAATAAATCTAGATTTCTTTATCAGGAATCTCTCGCATATATCTTTAATTCCGATGTCAAACATTCTTTCGTTTGATCATCTACCTCGTAACTCGTGCAACAAAATAATACTGGAAACCCATTAAGTTGGGACACCATCAAAAATATAAGAATTTCCAAATGCGTTACCATAAACTATTAACGCAAATAAGAAGCATATAAAGTTGTGTTAGTACATAAGAAAACACGTGAAACTTAATTTATATGTCCACAGACGTCGAAGTATGTCACACACGACTTTCAAAGCAAAACCTTTGGAAAATATAATTGGGCATGACGACACCAAAGAAAATCCCGTCAGTGGAAGAACTACTAATCAAAAAGCAGCACTTGGCCATGTGATCCTACAAATGACATGAATCTTGCTGAGATACGATAGAACCAGATTTCACAACAATCGGTGCACAGTCTAATCAAAGTCATAACTATTGGCACTGCAAAAGAAGTCATATACCTTTACAAATCCCCACTTTTATTTTATTCGACATTCTCTAGTAATATCACTTAACACTGGTTATCACACGGAATTCCAGGTAAAGTTCTTATATTTCTTTCGTTGGAAATCTTGACTTCTGCATATAATGAATTGACTTTCGCGTTTCTACTTTCCCTAATGGTCATCATACCATGAGGATTTCTTTCATAATAACAAATATTGATCTATTTCTTTTCTTGGTAAATCCACACGTTACACATGCACTGTTTGTTGCGCATGTGGTTCGCTTGATTTATGAAGACCACTGGAGGGCTTCATTCCAATTTGTTGTTTTTATCAGAAGTTCAATATCGTTTCACTATACTTGATTTTTGCATTTATAAACCACGTTTATTACAAAACAATGACTCTTTAATATCGAGTCAATAAGTTTCTTGAAAAACTCAATCTCCTTTGGCATACATGGTTTTTTTGTTGTGACCATGTCCAAAATTTCTTATTGATATATGAACTCGTTTTGTTTACACCAAGTTCAATTGTTTGAACTTGCTCGCATTACGTATTCAATTCAAAGTCCCATATGATGGATTGAAGCCATCATATTCAAAATAGTCCCAACAAGCACTTCAATTCTCTTGAACTATAACATGCTTGTTTAAGTCTTCGAATTCATCAAATCATTTCTTTGATCACGATCATCTTGTGGTGACGTTTTCACAAAGTTTGAAGCTTGCGCTAATCACGTTGCTCACATCATGCTCGGATATTAATTATTTAATTATTTATTATGTATTGATATTAAATCCGCTTGTTCGATCTATGTATTATCAGTCTTAATGCAATTGTGTGTTGAGATAATGGTACCCCAGTTCGTGTTAAATATTCCGGTGTACCTCTTAACGATTCTTTCACCATCGAGCGAACATTTCGTGATATTTATCGTCTTTCCTCTTCGCTCAAAAATACTGTTTATTCGTTCCATTTTTCAGTAGTAGATCCTATAAAAAATTATTTGAAACAAATATTCAGATTTACTATATGAGCCCTTTGCTTAATACTTGTTTGATCATTTCTATTATTGCCTTGTTTCAAACACTACGACACCTTGTGGTATTGATATGAACTTGCAAATTGTGCTAAATTACTATCAATCATTTCATGCGGAACTATTTATACTTTTCACACATTATATACGGATTTAATTTGTACTGAATCCGATTTGTTGGTTTATCCTATAAAAGCCATCTTAACACAATCGTGTGCTAAGATAACGATACACAAATTCTTGTCATATTTCAGTGTATCTCTTAATGATTCTTACAACATCAATCGAGCATTTCGTAATCTTTATTGCTTATTCATTTTCAATCGAAAAACATTTACTCAATTGTTACATTTTCAATTAAAAATCCTACTAGATTGTTTGAAACAAACATTCGGATTCACTCCGTTAAACTTTCATTTGGGTTCCGGCATGGTGAACTCATTCCGTCACCACTATTATTATTTAGATTACTACGAAACCTTGTGGTGGCGTTTTCATTTACTTAAAGCTTGAGCTAATCTCATTTTCATACCTAATGTACGAATTTATTTATTTATTTTCTGTCGGTTCATTGTCATAAACAATCTTAATACAATTATATATTAAGATAAGAGTACACAAATTCATATCATATTCTGTGTACCTCCAAAAGTTTCGTTCATCATTGATCAGAAATTTTATAACATTCATTTGGCCTTTTCATCATCAATTGAAAATCTTATTCATATCTAAAAATCCACTTCATTAAAGCTTTCAGTTAATTAGACGGTAAAATTGTTTGGTCACCGTAATTATTGAATCATTTCAATCATTACGACACCTTGCGGTATCGGTATAAACTTGTAGCTTGGGCTAATTATAAGCATACGAATCATTACAAAATCATGTATTTCTTTCGCTTGACTCATCCTTGAAAGTGGTCTTAATACAACTATGTGTTAAGACAAAGATACACTAAACTCTATCATATTCCGGTGTATCTTTGTAATTCAATAAATGTCAACCCATTGATTTTTCCTAGTTGACAAATCATTTTTGTACTTTTATTTCATTCAAGCTTGTTGATTCTGATTCTTTCTCAGTTAACAGTCGAAATAAGTTTCCTTTGGCAAATCATTCACAACTTGTAAACATTCAAGTTAAATTTCTATTGATCATATATCTTTTTTGACTTAAACCTAGTTACCTTGGAAATTATATCATTTCATCTCGTTCATTTGACATTGATTTTCTTTCAAATAGGTTCAGTTGAAACCATTGAGTCATAATTATTGTACAACTCATATTCACAAAATTTGATTTTTTGATTCAGTATCATTTACCTTCATATTATTCTTTTTGACCAAGGCATGGCATAACTCTAAAAGAGATATCGTAACCCAAATCTCGAGGACGAGATTTAAAACAAGGTGGGGAGGATGTAACAACTCTCACTAAAATTAATACTTATTATATTAATTCTCCAGTAAGGAAACCCTAATTGAGAAACCCAAGTAATCCTGCACAATCCCTAAAATTTTCAGAACAATCAGAATCAGGATCAGGGCCCCTAAAACTCAGGGGGGATATTCCCTACTCGACGATTATCCACATATCTTGCTGTCTAAATCGAATTTATCAATTCTGTTGACTCAGCTAGCCTACCCATGAACGTGGCAACCCTGTGGTGAAAGGTGTTCCGTCGCGCCACGCGAAAGAGACAGGTCTCCCTGTCGCGACACGCGGGGGAGACCATTTTCCAGCTATAAATAGAAGGGTGTGGGACATGAAATTCTGCGTTAAAACGACGAACAAATTCGTCTTACACTTCGAAATATCGTCCAAATACTACCAACCACACACATAAGCTCGAATTCTGCTCGATCACTACTACGTTTCAAACGGTTCCATTCTTTTCTTTCCTTCAGCTTCTATTATAGCAATAGCTCGGGTATTATATTCTAAATCCCAAAACTCTGCCCGTTATTAGAGTAATAACTCTAATCAACTGGTACGATACTCTATCCGATCGATTGAAACTATCCGACAGGATGTTTAAGTGTTATCCTTTGTCATTAGTCGTGATTCCGACAGGATGTTTGAGTACCACCCGAACTCGGAGAATACTCTGTCATTCGTTGTGAATCCGACGGATGTTTAAGTGATTGTACTTTGTCATTCGTTGTGAGGGTTTTATCTCGTGATTATCGTTAAAGTTGAATTGAGTTAATACACTAATACGAATTCCCTTGTATCTAGAAATTAGAACTCGTAAGCAGGGAGCTGCTAGAATACTTAAAAGCTAAGTAAACTTAATAAGTTAAATAAACTTAGCAGTTAAGTTAGCTGAGTAGATTAATTAATTTGTTAATTAAGTTAAGTATGATTAATTAATCAGTTAATCAATATTAATTAAGCTAACAAGATTAACTAAGCTAAGTAAGATTTATTAAAAATAGATATATGTGGGGACATATGAGAACGTTTAATATTAATAATTAAATATATTATTTTTTGGCCTTACTCCGTTTTTAATGAAACTTAGGTTAAAACATAGATAAAAATATGCTCGTTCTAAAGACATATTCGTCGTTTTATAAAACGTCATATTTTAAAAGTTATACGAGAAAAACGAGTGAAGCAGCTGAATTAATATATATATATATATATATATATATATATATATATATATATATATATATATATATATATATATAAGCAAGCTAGCTAGCATGTCAAGCAGGTAGGTAGGCATGTCAATTGTATCCCACATCGACCAGAAGATTTGTTGACGTGCTTGCTTGCTTGCTATAAATAGGAACCTAGGATTTCATTTCTCGTTGCTCATTTATTTTCTTCTTCTCTCTATACGTTGGTGTTCTAACCAATAATCATTGATGCGATATTCTGTCCGATCGATTCAGGAACCAACTAACGGATACCAAAGTGCTATACTTTGTGAGTTCATTAAACGGATGCCAGAGTATTGTACTTTGTGAATTTCGTTAAACGGAATCCAAAGTATTATACCTTGTGAGTTCATTAAATGGATACCAAAGTACTGTCTGAATAAGACTATACTTTGTGAAATTCGTTAAGGTTCGAATCTCGTGATCATCGTTAGGTTTGATATGGTTTTACACAAATACGTATTCCATTTTGTTAAACTATATGTTTAACCATCAGAATACTCCCAACTATACGCTTACAATCAAAATGGATGCTTAATCATCAGAAGATCCAAAACAATAAAGTATACGCTTAATTATCAGAAGGAATCTGAATCATGAAGCTTGTTAATTCAATACTGCATGCTTATAATGTGAGCCATTCTCTTTTTATCAACTCTTTTACAAAACTCCAAGTTATTTTCAAAGTTATAATTACAGGGATTAAGTCTTTGTAATCACCAAGTTACAGCCGGTATGTGGGGTTTTGTATACATTACTTGATAACCGTCACTATTGGACAACGAGTTAGCCAATGAGTGATATGACCATAGTCACAGACACCATCGGGCAAAGAGGCTACCGATGGTTGTTCGAGTGACAAGTACTGTGGGTAGTTGGTTTGATATCAGAAACATTGTAATCGCTCTTAATACTGTGAATTATAACAAATGCGTCATTTTCAGTAAACTGAATGATTCACTCAGTATTTCCCCGCTAACAAAACCTTTTTAAAAAGCGTTTCAGGTAATTACAGTAGATTGGAGTAAGGATTGGATCCGGCACTAAAGGACTTCAAGAAGTGGCTTATTTTATTAATTAAATCAAATTAAGAAATATCGTTTTTATTAAAGCTACCTTTGTAAAACATGGGTTTATCCCATCTATTTAATAAATAAAATCCGGTGTTTCTAAACTCTGATATTTTTCCTAACTCACGGTCCTGATGAAATTTCCGCTGCAATGTTTTTTCAAAATAATCACCGGTACCACTAGGCTGTTCGCGGCTCCCAATTCCATCCAGGATGGGGTCAGGGGTCGTGACAGTTTGTCTTCAAGTCCTGGTACATTTTATCAGCTCCAGGATGAACGGAATATCGGGAATTGTGGGCTTCCTGAAGGATAACGTCACGAAGACCTCCATAAACAGGAACCCATATCCTTCCATTCAATCTCAGAATTCCGTCTTTGCCATAGGATAACTGCTCTTCAGTTACTCCTAGCTTTTCGTTAAGATAGTTAGCTTCTAACACAGCTTCCTTCTGTGCAGCTAACAATCTCTTATTCAGACTATTCTTGATTTCAATGCTCTTGGCATTGATCCTTATTGGTTTTACTCTTTCTTTTCTGCTCAAGGCATCTGCGACTACGTTGGCCTTGCCTGGATGGTATCTTATTTCACAGTCATAATCGTTCAGGGTTTCCATCCAATGTCGCTGCCTCATATTCAAATCTTTCTGATTGAATAGATGCTGGACGCTTTTGTGATCAGAATAGATCACAAATTTAATGCCATACAAGTAATGTCTCCAGAGCTTTAGTGCAAATACAACAGCACCCAGCTCCAAGTCATGGGTGGTGTAATTCTTTTCATGCACCTTTAATTGTCGTGACGTGTAGGCAATCACCTTGCCCCTCTGCATAAGTACACAACCCATACCGGTGTGCAATTCATCACAATATACGACAAATTCTTCCATTCCTTCCGGCAATGTCAACACTGGAGCATTGCTCAGCTTTTGTTTGAGGATGTCGAAAGCTTCTTGCTGCTTAGGGCCCCAGTTAAACTTTATACTCTTTCTAGTTAAAGAAGTTAGGGGTGCAGCAATTCTTGAGAAGTTTTCGATGAAGTGTCTTTAGTATCCTGCTAAACCTAAGAAACTGCGAATCTCTGTAGGCGTCTTCGGCCCCTGCCAATTCATAACGGCTTCAACCTTGGCGGGATCCACTTGGATACCATGCTCGCTGACTACATGTCCAAGGAATTGGACTTCTCGTAGCCAAAATTCACATTTAGAGAATTTGACGTAAAGCTTTTCTTGATGAAGCAGTTTAAGAATACATCGAAGATGCTTCTCGTGGTCAGCTTGACTTTTCGAGTAAATGAGGATGTCATCGATGAAGATAATGACAAATTTATCCAAATAAGGCTTGCAGGCGTGATTCATGAGATCCGTGAATGCGGCAGGTGCATTAGTGAGCCCAAAAGGCATCACTAGGAACTCGAAATGACCATAACGAGTCCTAAATGCAGTTTTATGCACATCTTCGCCCTTGACCTTCAATTGATGGTACCCTGACCTTAGGTCAATCTTGGAAAAGTAGCTCGCTCCTTGCAACTGATCGAACAGATCGTCGATCCTGGGCAAAGGATACCTATTCTTGATTGTAACTTTATTCAGCTCACGGTAATCGATGCATAGACGCATCGAACCATCTTTCTTCTTGACGAACAGGATTGGTGCTCCCCAAGGAGATGAACTTGGTCTAAAAAAACCTTTGGCAGGCAGATCATCTAGCTGCGTCCTTAATTCTTTCATTTCCGTGGGTGCCAATCTATAAGGTGCTCTCGCAATAGGCGCGGCTCCTGGAATGATGTCGATACTGAATTCCACTTGCCTATCTGGTGGCAAACCAGGCAGTTCTTCTGGGAAAACTTCGGGATAGTCAGAGATGACTGGGATGTCTTCAATCTTGGGTTTTTCTTCACCGATAGTCACCTGTGCCATATAAATGACACATCCTTTCTTCAAACATCTGGATGCCTTTAGCATAGATACTTGTGCAGGCAATCCATGTCGAGTATCTCCCTGGATGGTAAGTGGTTCTCCAAACGGAGTCTTGATTACCACTTGTTTCTTGTTGCACATGATTTGGGCTTGGTTATGCGATAACCAATCCATACCCAACACTACGTCGAAACCAGCGAGTTTAAAGGGTAACAGGGATAGAGGAAATGAGTGATTCCTAATGGATATAACACATCCATCTAAAATAGTTGAGACTGTTCCCATAGTCCCATCAGCTAGTTCTACTTCATATTTCACATTCAAGGTTTTAACGGGCAATTTTAACAACTCACAGAACTTATCATCCACAAAGGATTTATCTGCTCCAGAATCAAACAATACTCTTGCGAATACATCATTAATGAGGAACGTACTGGTTATGACGTTGTCGTTCTGGATAGCCTCTTGAACATTCATCTGAAAGACCCTCGCATTGGTCTTTTTCCCTTCTTCAGCCTTCTTCACTATCTTCGGGCAATTAGTCTTGATGTGCCCTTTCTCGTTGCAACTATAGCAAGTTGCATCCTTGAGTTTCTTGCACTCAAGAGTCCTATGCTCAGAGGACTTGCATATCCCATAGGCCTTCGGCTGGGATTTCTTTTCATACCTACACCTTCCGAAATGGTGCTTCTGACAAACCTTGCACAAAGGCTTATCGCCCGACTGTCGGTCATTCTTCTTGTTCTCTGACCCCTTCTTGTGGTCACGATTTCCCCGGTGCTTCTTGTTAGATCTTCGTGAATCATCATCTTCACGTTTCCTTTTCTCACTATCAGCATTTCTTAATGATCTCTGCCTCACTGCATCCAGTGTGAGAGACAGAGATATATCTGCCACGGATCTGAAGGTAGCAGGCCTAGAAGCCTTCACGCTAGCTTTTATTTCTAGGGCCAAACCCCCAATGAAACGCGCGATCCGTTTGGGTTCCGGTGTCACAAGGTACGGAACCAATCTTGACAGAGTGGTGAAAGTCGTGAGATAAGCCTGGCAATCCAGGTTCTTCATGACCAGTGATAAGAAATCAGACTCTATCTTCTCAACCTCGTGCTGAGGGCAGTAGTTTTTTTTAATGAGAGCAATAAATTCCTCCAATGACATGCTATACAAAACAGCCTTCCCAGAGGCTTGAACCAATGATCTCCACCAAGCTAGGGCTTCACCCTTGAACGACTGTGATACAAACTTCACCACGTCTCTCTCAGCACAACCACTGATGTCCACAACAGTGTCCATTTCGTCCAGCCAGGTCATACAATCCACCGCGCCTTTCTCCCTAGTGAAATCTCGGGGCTTGTAGGAAACAAAGTACTTATACGTGCATCCCTTGGCGCGAGGTGCATCAGTGAACACTAATTTCTTGGGACGGACACTATTCTCATTTGATGAGTGTCGATCGTCATCCTTCTTAGGCTTAGACGGGGTCGAGGGTGGTTTGCTGTGAGATTTAGAATGGGTTTTTGGCTTTGAGTGTGGTGTAGATAAGGTCCTGCTTCGAGATTCGCTGTACTCTTCGTATTGCCGATCTAAGGCCGTCTTCACAGCGTTGTCTACCAAAGCTTTCAATTCAGCGCCCGTTATATGAATTTGGGCGTTATCGTTGTCATCCTCCTTTGAATGACTATTAACTTCATTTGGGTCAGCCATTGAGATCTTGATCTGCTACAAAGGATATGACAAAATTTTATTTAGGAGTTTATTATGGAATTGTCTTTTAGGGCAATTCATTAACCATGGTAAGCATAGACCATATCTGGTTAATTTGTTACTCACTTTTATTTAGGATTTGAATATAACTTATCCTAATTACAAACAATATTGTTAGTGGCACAAAAGCCTAGTCACAAGGACGTTTTTATATATATATATTAGTAGCCAAGATTTCAGAGAATCAAGGCATGAAGGCTTGAACCATAGTTCTTTTACCTTTTCTGACAGGGAGTCATAGACTGCAACTGTCTGTTGTCTTATATGACAATAAGTATGGCCCCTAGGCACTACATCACTATTGGATGATTTAACCCATGATTTACAAATCATTAACTTAGGTCTTGGAATCCTCTGAAGGATTCTTATATAAGAATGACGCGTGTGATTTTAACGAATCACATCTGCCAAGAATGTTAACATATTTACAGAGGTTAACAGGAATCTGAACCTTTTACTCAGGTCTCACCATCTTGGCCGGGTCTTATGACGACACCAGGCTAGGTCTCACAATTAAGATTCTTTATTTAGGCAGACTTAATTAAAAGGAATGATTTTTAATTTATTTCATATAATAATGTATTAAAATGACAAAAATGAAATTTACAACCTTAACATTCCATTAATCATAATAATGATTACACACTGCCCTAAACGGGACTTTCAATAAACAATTACCTACGCAGAGGTTTACAGAAAACAAGTCCACTCAGGGACCAAATACAAGGATAGATGTCCTCACAGGGACAAAAAGATAAGTCCACGCAGGGACTGAAGGCAATTGTCCACGCAAGGACTAAACATAATAAGTGTCCACACAGGGACTACAACAACAGATGTCCACGCAGGGACTTGATTAAAATAAGAATTACAATAGAATATATAAAGACAAATGATCTCGCTTCTTCTTCCCCTTTAACAGGTTTGCTAGGCCTTTAAGGAATCCACGATTGTTCTTACGTTCTTGCTCAAAGTCTCGTTCTACCCTATTTAAACGGTGAAGGATTTCTTCCTGTTCCGGTGGGGAAAAACGTGGCTGCTGCGTTACTTGCTGAGCCGGAGTTCTAGTAGGAGCTGGATACCCATGAGTTGTGTATCCTAATCCCCAAGGATCCCCATAAGGTCTGTCGGGATGGAGGGTGTTGTAATTGGCCGCTACCACGTATGGCTCGGCATCCGCATAATTATAGTTGTAGTGCGTGTGAGCTGGCTGCTCAAACGGGATGTACGCTGTGGAACCGGCGTACGCAGGTATAGGGTTATCATACCCAAATGGTGGTGAAGGTGGTGCAACTGGTGCAGAATTCACCTCTGCAGGGTGGCTCGAAGGTTCACCTAATTGCGGTTCTTCAGGCAACGGCGGATAATGACTTGCACTCGAGTGGCGAGGGGTGCTAAAATGGAATTCTCCTCCTCGGGTGGACATCCGCGCGCCTGATCTCCTACGCCTTGGCGGATCTGGAGGTGCTTGTTGAACTGGTGGCGGAGGAGGCGGTGGCGTAACTGCCACGAAACGCGAATCTTCGGAAGGATCCTGTTGCTGGTGAGGTGATGAATGGTAAGAGGGTGTAAAATACCACTCGCACTGGTTAAACCTCCCCTGGTAGCTGTCGGGACCTTGATAGGGTGTTCCATGAAAGGATGACCCATCAGAGATCTCGATAGGATGGTTGGGAGTACCTCTAGCGGGTTCGATGGGATCCGTGTCCTCGTCCATATCTACCGCATTATCTTCGGAGAAATGGTCTTCAGGTCCTAAAGGGTTATAACCTATCGGTTCTTGGACATAATCAGCCGGGTTGAACTGGCCTTGGAAGAAAGGAGTGGGATCGCCATAGGAACGGTGCGAAACAGATCACTGGAGAGGTATGAAAGAAGGTTGAGGGTTACTGGGCTCGTTCTCCGAATTTGGTCCAAAAGAGTGACGGTATGAAGGTGTCGAACTGTGTGAGGTAGACCGTCTTGCGGGCTCAAAGAGGTTTCTTCTACGCCTCTGAGGTTCTTCATTCCTTGTGCTGGAAGGAGCTCGCATATGTGAAGGTCCGGCCTCGTGAACATTATGAGTAGTGATCGGCCCTTTGCCTCTTCCTCCTCGTCTAATTGCTGGTGGCATATTTCCTGCTTAACAAATTTTTAAATCACAATAAACAATAAAAGACAAACTGGAATAACAATTCGAATTTGTCCTATGTTCTTGTCTAGACTCGAGTATGTGCATTTGTGTCATTGAGATTAAACACATAAAGATAGTGTTTAATTCACTCAACGTTGGCTCTGATACCAACCTGTCACACCCCGATTTCCACGTGCTTCACCGGTGGGCCCGGTGGGGGATTACCGTGACGTAGTTGGCAACAATATAGTCAAACCACAATATTTAAATGCACAGCGGAAGGATAAAGATAGATTATATTTCAACCATCAATTGTAATATCCGAGTATCACGAATAGTCGAAATAAATCCACAGGGGATCAAAATAGAAATATAAAATTTGTTCAACAAATATGGCATCCCAAGCTTGCGAGACTCTAACGATGCTTAAGGAGTGGCCAGCCTATTTCGTGTAGATCCTGCATTTAATCTTTTGGGGAAAATACGTCAGTTTACACTGGAAATACATTCAACCGACACTTTTGTAAAATGTTTAATAAAATTGATTTGAATGCACAGGGCACAAACTCTTTATAACTTGAGATAATTTATTAATTAAATCTTGTAAAAGAATTATATGTTCACTATGCGTTCGGTCGCCCGGGTCGTGCCGGGTTTAAGGTTAATAGACACGCCACAAAGCATAAAGCCGTGGTGGGAAAACCAACGGTTATACCTTTAATTAATATAGACACATTGCCGGGTGTACGCCTACACCCGCGTGTCGAGGTCGTGGCCATTTCGTAAAATGATGCCAAGGATATCCGGGACATGGTCATTAAGCTCCCAAAGGCGTAAGGCCAACAAAACCAATTTTTAAATGGGTCACATTGATAATACCCAACTACTAATGAGTTGGGGTCAATTGCCCGACCAAGTGGTATTTTTATATACCGTAACCCAAGCCCGTATAACGGAAAATAAGTTAAAAGTATTTACCTGAGCAAGTAATAACCTCAATCAAACAAATGCAAGTATCTTTTACTGGTCTCCTATTCTGGAACGAAGGTTTATAACAACCTATTAGAATCCTAGCGGGTCTTTAATTTAGCCTTAGCTTAGACCGGTCAGTTTCAAAGGATAATTACGGTTTAATCGCGTGAAAGGTGAAAACCGGGAATGGAATGTGGTTTGGGCCCAACAAGTTTGAAGACTTGTTTTATATGGGTATAATAACCACACTCTGGAATTTGAAGTAAAAACGATAAGGTTTGACCCGTTTCGGCTAGTTTATGTAAACTAGTTACATAAACCGAACCGTGCGCGCAAAAGGCATAACGGGCAACCGTAGGAGTCCTACACAGGTTTCCTAAGTTAATATGCTCTAAAGAGGTTGTGGTATCAGTAGGATACCTTCCATAATGCCCGTAACGAGTTTTATTCCATTATACGCCCCGAAGGGGTATTTCGGTCTTTTTAAAGATTATAAAAGAGATTCCGAGTTCTACAGGGAATCTGAGTTTTCGAACAGTTTATAAAGTCCAAAATACTCTATTTACTATTTAAAAATCAGTAGCAACTGGAATCGGGTCAAAATACCATGTAGAACTCAAGTTATGTCCGAAAAGGGTATATTCGGTAATTACCGAATCGATGTCATAACCGCAGGTTATGAGGAGGTTAAAAATAATTCAAAATCTATAAAAATACCAAAACATTATTTTACATCAGTGTGAAAAAGGTTTGGTGTCGAAATTTGGGTTTAGATAGGCTTTATGCTAATTGCGCCGTTTAATTACTAAAGTTTCCGTAATCGCGCTATTTAGCATAACTCCTATTCTAGACCTCGGATTGACGTGAAATTTTAGGGACATGCTTAGAAATTAGTAACTAAGGTTATTGTCCTTTCACATGTCCAAAATTTTCGTTTTAAAGTGAAAAGGGCGTTATGGTCAACTTTTGAGCTTTTAACGGAAATGTGTAAAAGACTCGGACAAACAACGAACCGGTCACAGAGGGTTAAACCATCATGTAACCTGGTCCTAAGAGAGTCCTAAGGCATATCTAAATCATACCATAACGGGTCAGAACTGAAGTCAAAGCAAAAGTCAAAGTTTTGCGACTTTCGGTTCTGAACCGGGTCAGTAAACGGTCGGATCAAACAAGTGTAGACTAGTTAATATGCTTATTATCATGTTGTATGAGTGTTAAAACAGGTTACACGCCATCTACATTACTGATTATGCATAAAATCGCAATTTAGCATTCTGTTGACTTTTTTCTAGGCAAGTTTGACTTGACATTCGGACTAGTTAGAGTGGGAATCAGAGGGTGCCCTTTTAAGGGTTTAATGCCCACATAATTACCAACATATAACTACCTTTGATTCGATAAACCACTGGACCATTTGTGATTTATCGTCAAGTCAATCATTAATTACGACGGATTGACTTTTAAGCTAAAACTAAGCAAAACTTAACCAAGGAAGGGTGGAGCATACTTACAAGAGTCCTATGCACGACTTGTGAAGTTTAGAGAGAATGCTTGAGCCTTAGAAATGATCAGAAAGCAGAATGAAGGTGTGAAGAACTTGGTTGCAACTCATGGCCTTTTATAGTGTTCTAAATCCTCCAAGATGGTGACAACTAAGCCTATGGGGTGATCCAGATCATTTACAAGTGTTTCCTAGTGTCTAGGAAAGGTTAGGGGTCGCCCATGTCTCTGAAAATATCTTGGTAAGTCGGTTAAACTGTTATAACAGCCAACAGCCAACTTTCTGTCGCTGGGCGTTCCTTACGGACTGTAAAGCAGGGCCTTTGCGGTCCGTAAGCCTTTGACAGAGAAAATGTTTTACCCTTTCGCACCTTACGGACCGTAAGGCAGGGCCCTTGCGGTCCGTAAGCCCTTGTCAGAAGCAAAAAAAAATAACCTTTCATGCATTGAACAGTCAACTTGCAATGCATGATTTCTGGCCATGAATTATCAGTACCATGCCTTTAACCCATGCTTGAATAGTTGTCTACCCCATTATGCAACGTAATTGAATTGAACAATGATAGGATTCATGAATGGAGATTTAACGTGCATTATTTTCATAGTATCCATTCTTGCAAATTTGGCATCCATCATTATTGGTAATCACCGGATTAAGGTATATTAGATGTTTATTAATCATGTTAGGGTTTTGGGATTTATAATGGAGTCGTTCAGAGGTATAAATTAACATGTCGGCATGTTCAAAAATCTTACCACACATCTTTAATTAGATCCGGGTTTATAATACTTTTGTCGCAAGTGACACGTGTCGTTTACTTATTGGACACAAGATTTCGAGGTGTTACAATATAAAATTAGATTTACTCAATTCGTACAATACACGGGGTTTTCTAAGGATATATATTTTTTATTATTTAGTACAGAAAATTACATTTATTCAAACCGTGTAATGCACATATTTTTAAAGATGTAATTTTTTTTATTGTTTGGCATATAAAATTACATTTATTCAACTCGTGTAATAAATGAGGTTTTTTAAAGATGTATTATTTTATTATTTGATAAACAATATTACATTTATTTAACCCGTGTAATACACGTGGTTTTAAAGATATAACTTTTTATTTTGTATATAAAATTACATTTATTCAACCTGTACAATATGGTTCTTATAGATATAATTTTTTATTATTTAATATATAAAATTATATTTATTCAACCCGTACAATAAATGAGGTTTTAAAGATATAATGTTTTATTATTTAGTATATAAAATTTATTTATTCAACCCCGTGTAATACACGGGGTTATAATCTAGTATTTAACATAAACTAAAACTACATATATAGCAAAAGCTAATTTTATCAACAACTATAGTGCTAATATTTAACATATTTATTTTAAACAAATGGATTCATAATCTATATCTATGTCTATATCTATATATATATATGTATATACATATATATAATAAAAGAAACCAATTGATGGACATTTTTTAGTTTTTCCGCCATATATCTATGTTTTTTTTTATCTTAAAAATTAAAAAGTTTTAAAATAATTTATCAAGTTATCCCATATTTTAAGTTGTCGTTTATCTATAACTATATCTCTATATTTATATTTATCTTCTAATATATTCTTTATGCTTATCTTTATTTTATTATTTTGCAAATAAATTACACAAAACGTCCTTTATATTTCCTCAAACTTGCAGGTTCCAACCTTAATGTTTAAAACTTGCTAAAAACATCCTTTAAATTTATTTTTGTTACTGGTTTAATCCTTTATAACTAACCAAGTTAATTATCTCAGTTTATTTCCCTCACACCTAACATGTGAGGGTCCCACTATCGTTTAATGACTGACATCAACTGAATCGCAAAATGGAACGGAGATGTGGTGCAAACACAAAACTGCCTGAAACCCAAGCAAAATTGTCTCTGTTTTCACCGGAGATGTAGTCCAAACACAATTGGATCTCTTAAATTTATGGGGCCATTCATATGGAGCAAGCCCCTTTTCATTCTGAGCTATCAATATCCACTCGAAGGAGAGATCCAGCCCGCGTTTCGCTGACTAAATGCCAAACAAGGCATATTTGCAGGTTGATAGACTCACGTTAGTTTTGTATGTGATTTCAAATTGAAAAGTGCATATTATTTTTTGTAATTGTTTTCCTCTTTAATTTTGATTACTTGATTGAATGTATATTTGGGTGCAAAATTTGCGTTTCTTTGAATTGTGAATAGATTCATTTCATACTCAAAAGTCTCTAATGGCGGTGGCTGAGTGCCTGAGGCTTTTTATTTTTACCCTTAATAATAATAACTATTTAATATTTTATTGATCCGACCACATGTAACACAGACGTTTTTAACCTGTTAATAAATAAAAAAAAAACAACAAAGTAAAATGTTATAATATTTGTAATTCACAAGTTTATAACCTAATAATAGAAAAATAAAAACAAAACAACTTAAAATGTTCTAATATGTAAATAGTATATCAAAGTTCTTTTTACCAAAAACGTATTTTGACGATTGTGTGTGTTAACCGATTACATTATATTTATTCAAGCTGTGTAGTACACATGCTTATTCAACTTATGTTATATACGGGTAATTAAAGATTTAACTGTTTTGTTATACAAAAATATATTTAATCAACCCATGTAATACACGGGGTTCTAACCTAGTTATTATATAATTTAAGCACGTTATTTAATCTTTTCAAATTTCTGTTAGTTGTGATCCGTGGGCCTTGATTAAGATATTGCCTTGGACCTATTATTTCAATTCCAGTTGTTAAAAACCGGACCATTTTTTTATTGGGCCTTGTCACGTGATTCAAAACGTTATCGCTATCAAAATTTAAAACCACACATATACGAAAAGGCATACAACATGTTTTCTTAAAGGAAAACGAGGAAATTGGTCGCTAGTGTGTCACTATTGTGAAATAAACTTTTGATGTCTAAAGAGATTGACAAAGATCTTGTGGGCTGTCAAGAATAAAGATACCAATGTGACGGGTCTTAAAAAGATTTAAATTTGTGATTTTATATAATATTTATGGTCGTGCAATCATAGCCTAATAGTAATGTTCCATTTTTTATATTATTCATAATATTGGACGGTTTGTTGGTTATATGTGATGTGTGTCAATAACATTCAAATTTTGTACACCTCCCCTACTTCTTGTTGATTTAAAACTCAACAGCAGATTTCGTTGAAACTCGCCTGAATTTTGTGATGTTGGCGGCGGCGGTGGTGGTGGTGTCGTGGTATTAGAGGAGGGTGGCTGTTGAAGTGTGTTTACAATAGTTCCGGTGGTGTTTAAGAATAAGAAAAAAATATATGTTATAATAGCTTTAGAGATCATAACTCAGATTTATCAAAAGGGTAAAATTGTAGTTTATTTATTTATTTTTTTTTTTTTGCCCCAAATTATTATTTTTTTTTTTCATTCCAATCAACAGGGCAAATTACATAAGGATAGCAGGTAGACGAGCAACAAAGTGCGCCACCATCCCCTTCTGAATAATATTAAGAGCCCTTTAACAAATATTTATTTCACGGACTGTGTGAATTACAGATTTTAAAAAGAATGATAATGATTGATTAGTGTAACTTTAAATATTTAATATTGAAATCATAGTTAGCTACTAGTAGTAAACTATAAAGATCGATTTGTGTAATTTAATGCTTCCCAAATACGTATAGTTATTAGATGAGAATATTGTATAGTTATTAGATGAGAATAAGTTGATTTGAGATAAGATTAACAATAATGTATTAACATATTAAAATTTTTATTTGGTAAAGTAAGCATATAAAAGTTTAAAAGTATTGTTTATGCTTTTATAATTGTTTGATGATTAAATAGCAGGCTCGACGGATGAGGTTAAAGCTAACCGCAACATAAAAAGATTATTGAAGCAAAAATTATGTAGTTTTAGAAACATTCAAATATTATTTTAGGCAATTGTCTAATAATGTTATCATTATTATTATTCAATGTATTTCATCTATTTATTACTAAACAAAGGAGATAACATTGTTTCTATTAAGGTGTTATGAGGGTGTGGAACGTAGTATGTTATGTCTTCCATTATATGTATGTGTATATAAGGTGCACCATTTCCTCAATCTATCATGATACTCTAGGTGGATACTTAGGGTAAAATGATGTGATATTTTGAGTCTCATTGTTGCTTGAGTCTCTACTGCCGTACAAGAAGAAGTAGGGGTGATTGGATATGGAACGACGACAACCTATGGCAATAAGGTGGTTCATAGTGGGATAAGGATGAGAATGTCTGGGTGAAACTTGACATGGTCATGGTCATCCTATATGTACACGGTGCAAGAGCCAATGATGGAAGACTTGGTGAATGATAAAGTAGACTTTTATGATTTGTTATACAGATAATTTATTGTATTGTTTCAGGTTGTTACGTAACTTAATGTTAATTTCTAATTTTCTTGGGTCATAGCCGAGATAAGTAACTGTGGCTCGAAAGACACAATTTTCATCACCTTCTACTTGATGTAAGGTTGAAAGACATTTGAGATGTGAGTAGTATGGTATGTTTATGAACTTTTACAATATGTTATTACAGCTAATTAAGATCACCGCCTTTGAAAAAAAATGAATTGACATATATAGACCGACATGCATTGAGATTACGGTTATAGAACATACATCTCTATATGTGTTGATTCAATTATGTATTTATCAAGTACATTTAACTTGTTATGTAGATGCGTGTCCCATTCATATTTTTGTTACAAAAAACTGGTGGAACACATTGACAAGTCAACAAAAATAGGCCTAAGAGTTGATAATATGAATAGACCTGGCTATTTTAGTAAACTTTTTAAGATATAAAAATTGTGAGATTTTTTGAAGACTGGGCAAAAGAGGTACTACTCTACAATATACTGATTCTCTTACATATGAGAAAAGATTCAGTAATATAATAACAAACAATCTTTTGGGCACTTGCATATATGCACTGCACACTACATATACCTTGGAATGAAAGTAAAAACATTCTCACACAGTGTAGGATTGTTGGATGGTATCTATGTCGATGTTCTTCAGTTTTACAACTGATTCCACGTGACCTTTCAGCGTAAGCAACTCTCGCAACCTGCATGTATGCAATGCACGCGTATAAACTGATATCTTTCAAATAAATATATCAGTGGCTTATGAGCTTATCTTTTATGTTTGTTCTAGCTATGTAAGAATACTAAAAAGGGAAGTGTACCTTGTCATCTCAGCTCGGCGTTTTGCATCTTCAGCCATCTGATTAAGTTCATTGTGGTTGTTGCGGTCAACGCTATGTATTTCAGGCGGGTCCAGCCCGTGTAGTGTCCGTTGTGCTTGAGCCCATTTAAGCTCACGGTCTTCCTTCCCAAAGTTTCTTTTCCTGGTGAAAGCAACCTGCACCAAAAATGTATTTCAAGTATCCTGTAGATAAGGGGTGCATTAATTAGTTGGTCAAAGTTTTACTCACGCGTTGGTCAATGACAAGATCCCATGCTCTACCACTTATAGCATATCTGATGAACAACTTTATGAAATCGAGTGGGATGTAGAATACAATGTTGTAGAGCCATATTACACCTGCCCAACCCCATCCGATCCCTTCGATTGCAGAAAAATTCCAGTCTGCATAAACTGCAATCAACGTTGCAATCTGAAAAAAAAAAGATTTATTAACTAACTACGTAATAATCAATAATAATCATAATTGGTAAATCCGCTCACCAATTGAGCAATCAAGAAGGCACCGAAAAGTAGAGCTCCTGGACGTTCATAAACGGACCAGCTCCTAGAACGTGTAACAAATATTAAAGCTTGACTGATGGTGCTCACTTGTAGGTATACTGCTGAGGCTAGCTTTTTTTTAACATCGTCCAATGTAACTTGACCAGTTTTCTGAAGGCTAGAAACTCCAAAAACACGCTGGAAAATGGCACGCCAGGAAAAATTTTTAAACTTATAAAGTGGATGATTGAGAAATTTTGAAAATAATAACTTAGGAGTACTTCTTATAAAATCTAGACAATGCTCTATAAATATAGAAAAGCAATGATTATTTCTAAAATTAAACAATGAAGAGAAACTTTCTTACCGGGAAAAAATCGGTCTCATACGCAGCCCAGAAGAAAATTACAGTCATCATAGCCAAGTAGCTACCGAGAATGATCCCTGTAGCGAAAATCTCTGCCAATTTCCAGCTGTCCGGTTGAGGAGACGGTTTCACTCTATCCTTGGAAATTGTCATAATGGTACCTGGAAAGTGCAACTAGTTAGTTGAGATGACACTATCAACAAAATAGATAAATACATTAATAAGAAGGTATTATGGGCTTATGGCTGTGTTGAAGAACAAATTCTAACCGTCGTTAAGAATTGCAATGATCAGGACCATGAAGGGTGGAAAGTCAAACTTCCATATGAGGGCTAGTAGCATGAAACCAAGCTGTTGAGAAAGAGATTTGAGAATGTAAGTGAAATAATAGGTAGAAAACATAGAGTTGTGCATAGTAAAAGTCAGGACAGCATAGTAGCATACCACTATACGGATAGTAATGGAAACTGCGTATATCTGCATAAGAGAAATTGGGTATTACAAAATTAGAGGGCTTCTTAACATGATATAACAAATATCTGTTACAAAGAGTGCTCTTTTGTTAGCTTCTTAATTTATTTTTTACCCGAACCTATAAGTCCTGCCCATTTTCTTTCAGTCTAAGTTATCATATTAAATATTAATAGATGGCAAAATGGGTCAAAATTGGACGGATCGGGTAACGGGTCAAAACTGTTAGATATGCAGTGTTGGTTAGAGCAAAAAGAAATGATTTTAACTAGAAATGGTAAAAATCGAGTGCCCAAAATGGACAAAAAAAGTATGATACTTTTAATCGGAAAAAAGTTAAGTATCCCAAATGCAAACTTGCAAAAAGTTTAGTGTCTTTTTTGTAAAATAACTGAACAGTGACGAATACATTAAACTATTCACTGAAATAATAGCTAATAAACTAACTTTTTTTTATAAAACCATCTTGGGTGTTTTATGCATTTAAATACAACTCATTTGACCCGTATCATTTTTCCTTAAATCATTTAGCTAATATTGTTGATCCATTATAATAAAACACAACCAAATATGGGTCAAACTTTGTTATTTTGTGGTCTATTACCAAAATATAAGAATAAATGGAGGTAGGTCCATGAGATAAAGATTGGCAAAATGAATGAATACGCTTCTCAAGATCAGAGCTTCAACTTACAGTGTAATTTTTCATCCTCTGAAAGATTGCTCGGCTAGTTAGTACTGCACTGATAATAACACTAAGACCAGGTTGAGTCAGCACTATATCAGACGCACTACGTGCAGCATCAGTTGCATCTGCAACCGCAATTCCAATGTCCGCTTTCTTAAGTGCAGGTGCATCATTCACTCCATCACCAGTCATACCACATATATGCTTTCTTGCTTGTAAACGTTTCACAATTTCATATTTATGCTCTGTAGCAAAGCCACAAATTTATGCCTATGATTATTGTTTATTACGTTAGTGATGAAGCTCTCATGCATATATACAATGAACGTACCAGGAAAGACACCAGCAAATCCATCAGCTTTTTCAATCAACTCGTCAATGGGTAAGGCGGCAATTGACTCGTCTTTGTTCTGTCCCAGTAATGCAGATGAAGGGTACATGTTGGTCCCCATTCCTAGACGCCGTCCTGTTTCCTTTCCTATTGCTAGCTGATCGCCTATTCGAGATCAAAAAGGTCATGCATATGGACCACAGACTTAGAAACTTGTTTTATTAACCTTCAAGGGGATAGCGCCCTTGAGTTCCTCTAACAGAGGTCTCAGGTTTAAATCCAACTTCCACCGGCTTTAACCCCCTTGAAGGCCACCTTCCCAGCACAAGTTGCGTTTTGCTAATATAAATGACTAAATGAGAGTAAAATGTCATTTTCGTCCTTGAGGTTTGGCCAGTTTTGCGACTTTCGTCCAAAGGGTTGTTTTTCCGCATCTGGATCCAAAAGATTTGAAATGTTGCCATTTTCATCCAGCTCGATACTCCATCCATTTTTCTCCATTAAGTCAGGGGTATTTCCGTCTTTTTTTGTTAACTTAATTCGATCTTTTCCAAGGGTATTGGGTCTTTTTACATAAAGTGGAAAGACCGAATTGCCCTTTAAGTTAGCAAAAAAGACGGAAATACCTCTGACTTAACGGAGAATAATGGATGGAGTTAACGAGCAGGATGAAAATGGCAAGATTTCAAACCTTTTGGATCCAGATGCGAAAAAACAAACCTTTGGACGAAAGTCGTAATATTGGTCAAACCTTAGGGACGAAAATAGCATTTTACTATATATATAAATATAAGTTTCTATGATACTTGTCACATCTGCTATGATAGAAGAACCCACACCTGTGATCATTTTGACGCTTACTCCCAGATTCAAAGCCCTTCTAATTGTCTCTGCACTGTCATGTCTGGGTGGGTCAAAGAGAGGCATAAGACCGATAAACTCCCATGGACCTCCTGGGCTTTCCTTCTTTCCCGCAGGGACTTCCTGTTTAAAAAGATTAGTATATATCGAAAAACTAACTACAGGGTCTTTTGTTTTAGATTTTTTTTTTCAAACCTGGTAGGCTACTGCAAGGGATCGTAAACCACGCTCGGCAAACTTATCTATCACAAGATGTACTCTACGCTCAATTTCTGATTTATTATGTGCAAGATTCAAAATCTGAAAAATTATAAAAAGACATGTAGTCGGTTGGTCAGTTACTGATGATTGTTAAAAGTTAAAATGTATGTGCATCAGTTGCTTTACCTGTTCAGGAGCACCCTTACTGACACGATGCATTTTGTTTTCACCATCAATGTAAGTTAATGCTGTCCTCTTATCGGTAGGGTTGAATGGAAGGAAATGGACCTCTTGAATACCTCCCCGTGCCTAGATAAAACATATGATATTAATATATTATTAGATTATTTCAAACCAGATCAGAAAAACAATTGATCTAATTTTGTGTATTATCGTTAACGATAGATATTAACCTCCTTAGGGTCAGCCAACATCCCTACTATGGCAGCATCTATTGCGTCTTGGTTTTCCACCCTAGAAGCTCTTGCAGCCATCAACACCACCATATCAGCATCCACTCCTTTAGCAAATATCTGCAAAGATAAAGGATGCGTTATAGAATTTAAAGTGAGACAGAATTTTGAAACAAACCAAGTGTTCAAAACTTCAAATGATCAAGCAACCTCTATAAGATTTTTGTCAACCGAAAGCTTGTTCAGGGTCAAAGTCCCAGTTTTATCACTGCAAAGAACATCCATGCCTGCCATTTCTTCTATTGCTGTCATTCTTTTTGTGATAGCTCCCTGTAGTGATGTAGAAAAGTTGCGCACATATTAGGGTCCTTCTGACAAGAAAAGCATATGAAACAACAAAAGCAGAAAGGGTTTTAAACGTACCTGCTGAGATAAACGATGAGAACCAATTGCCATTGTGACCGATAAAACTGTTGGCATTGCAATAGGAATTCCACCAATGAGAAGCACTAGCAAATTGTCAATTCCAGGACGATATTTACGGTTTTGAATTGGGTACATCACGATGATTTCTACTACCATTCCGATTGCAATTGAACATATACAGAAGTTCCCAATCGCTGTCAGAACCTGCAAATTGTGATATCTTTATTACCAGAGCAGCCATCGTTTTTCAAACTTAACAAAAGCTGGTATTTGTTTCAAATATAATTAGATGCACGTGTACTTTCATACCTTCTGAAAATGGCCTACTTGGTTTGTAGAATCTACAAGATGTGCAGCCTTTCCAAAGAAGGTATGCACACCTGTCGCAATAACCACTGCTTCAATTTCCCCCTGTTTGCATGTAGAGCCTGAATAAACTCCATCCCCAGGGAGCTTTGTTACAGGAAGGGATTCACCTGTTAAAGCAGACTGCAAATCAACCAATTGGAATCATTAGAAGATGAAATGTATAAGAAAAGGATGAACCAAATAATTCAGTATACGATGAATATGACTGTCATAATAATAAAAGAAAAAAAAAGACCTGGTCTATCTTTAAAGGATCACCCTCAAGAAGTCGAGCATCTGCTGGGATGATATCTCCTAGTTTAATACTGATTATATCACCTGGAACAAGAATTGCTGCTTCTTCCTCATTCCATTTTCCATCGCGAAGCACCTAATATTTCATTTATTGACATTGTTAATTTAATATATAGAACATATTACAGTCAATCACAAGAGATGCCAAACTCAAATGAGATGTTAGTACCTTCGCTTTAGGTGCAAGGTGTGCCATGAGAGCTGCTGCTGCGTTACCAGCATTGTTCTCCTCTATAAAGCTTATTGTTGAATTTATGACAAGCAGTGTGATAATCCCAACAAAATCCTGCCAGTCAGGTGGTTTACCCTGCACAATAACCAAGATCCATCAATTAATTTGAAAGAAACGTCAACATAACACCACATGTATATAGAACTTATATAGCTATCAGCACAGTGCTAAATATTTAAATACATTTGAGATTACTCACTCCTCCATTGGCAAGTGCAATGGCCATAATTGCTGCAACTTCCATGACCCATGATAGTGGGTTCCACATAAACCCTAAGAACTTCAAAATTTTGCTTTCCTGAAATTAAAACATTTAGTGAATCTCAAATCTCCTCAACAGAAATTTACAAATTAATCAGGTTTAAGAACAATAATTGTAAGCCTGACACCTAACAAGCAACAAATAATTAGATATGTAGGTACAATACGCCACACACCTCCTTCTCTTCAAGCTTATTGTGCCCAAATATCTCTAATCTCTTTTCAGCATCCTTTGATGTTAGCCCTTCTTTGGAACATCTCAAATTTTCGAAAACTTCCTCGACTGGTATCGTTTCCTATAATTCAAATTTATTACATTAACCATACAAGACAAAAATAAAAGTATATAACTGTATTAAATAATTCATAATCCTTTACTAAATAACAATCAAGTAGTCTGGCAAAAGCTAGCATTAACATCATAATCGACTAAGAAATCGTTCATAATATAAAACACACACAGATATAGGTTACAGTTCCTAACCAAATCAACCGCTTCCTTCTTCACGGCTTCCATAATATCATCCGCCTCCGCCATCCCTATCTCTTACTTTTCCAGCTCACTACAACATAAAAACTTAATAATATCAGTTATTCCAAATGACGTTCAACTGCCACCAAAAAACTAACTGAACTCATATTTACAAGCAACTAATAATCTGCCACAAATTTCAATTCATTTTGAATTAAACCCACAGTAACCTTTCATAAAATACTCACCAACAGCACACGGTTAATCAATCTTCTGAGAACACAAATTACATAATCTTTGAAAAAAATATTAACGTAAACTAAACGAACGAACAAACAAACAAGTAATTCAATAAACGATGAGAGATTACCTGAAACTCATCAATTTTGTTATCGTATACACACATACAAACGAATATAAACGATTCAAGTGACCGCTAAATCGTCAGAACCGTTACTATATCACTAATCATCGGAATTCCGATTTACAGAGCATGAACCGTCAGATCGAAACAACAACCGCTATTTCACAGTTTTTCAGAGAGATTACACATAGTTTCAAATCATTTTCAGAATCGACGTACACAACACGTAATTAGCTCAATTCGCACGGTTAAACTACTCAAATCAATCATCGTCAAGCACAAATGTATTAATCGATTATGGACACTTCTAATAACAAGCTGATTGATAAGAATCTAAATCAGTTCATGAAATCCACTTATACAACACGTAACTAGCTCAATCCGCATGGTTAAACTACTCAAATCAATCATCATCAAGCACGTATGAGTTAATCGATACTTCTACAACACGTAACTAGCTTAACAAGCTGAAAAACAGAATTCGAATAACATAATTCATGAAGAACAAAGAGAATTAGGTCAATGAAATACACCTGAAAATGATGAATGATGACGTAACGGTTGCTCGATTTCGTACGGATGCTGTTAGCTTTGACTAACTGATTGAAAGATGAGGGAGGCGTATAAAGCATGGGAAAATTTGTTAGTTGATATAGTGATCTGTGAGTGTAATACGGTGGTAGGTGTAGGGGTAGAAATGTCTTTTTGATTAAGATGGTGATCAATTTGGCGGGTACCACTTATTAGACTTTCAATAGGGTTTTTTATTTATTTTTTGTTGGTGACTAGGAGATGGATTTGTATGGTAATTACTTGTCAAAATGAGAAAGATGTTTGGTGGTGATAGGTATGTAATTGGAGTGGTTCATTATGATTTTTTTAATCTTTTTGTGAAGATATATGTGATTTGTGTGTTACAAACTTATAATCGTGTTATCTTTAAGTTTTTGAAGAAAAGTTAAATTAAGATCATTATATGAGTGACATGTTGATTGTTGATCGGAAACATAATGGAAAACATGAATAACATACCTGATGTAGCAGACAGGTCAGTAGAGAATCTAGATGGAAACGCAGCAATAAAGTTTGACATGATTGTCAGCTTGATCTGATTCCTTCTTAGGATGCAAACTAATGATGGTGATTAAGAACCGAATAAAGGGTAATTCGGATGGAGAGAGAGGCGATATTATGATGTTATTGAGTAATCAAGATAGATTGCTAACCTTGTAACCTCTATAATAGTCTCCTTATATATGCACCCAAGAGGAAACCTAATTAGTTAATAAGGGTAATATGGTCCATCAACAATTACCAACTAATTATTTAATAGGTTGTTATATATTTTGATCTATATAATGTAAATGATTATAATAGCTACTAGATTAAATACAATATAATAATATATTTAATCTTACATGACAATTATTGTGTTTATGCAATAACTTTTTTATAAAAGAGAATATTACATTATATAGATATGAAATTAAAACAAAATCAATCAAATTTGAAACATTTTTAAAAGAAAACTACTAAAAAAGAGAATCAATCAATTCAATTCGAGTAGTGGTTGAACATCACAATTAGTTTTTTTTCCCTTAAAAAAATAGTTATATGACAAATGTTTTAGAGTTCTAAAAGTTAACAATAACTAGTGGTGTCAAAACCCACAATTAACTCGGAACGCAAATGGAATTCAGTATGTAGCGCACACCATGGTAAGCGATAAATTAAGTTGTAATATTAAACAAAGAGTAAAGTGTACGGATAGTTCTTGTGGTTTTGTAAAATAACACCCATAGTCCCTAACTTTTGGAAATTACACCGGTGCTCCCTGTGGTTTGACAGTTTGTTACTCGGATAGTTCCTGGAGTGGATGTCCATTAGTTTTCTCCGTTAAATCTATGTTAAATGACAAAATTACCCCTATACACACACATAAAATATACACACTTACGTATTTTTCCCTCTCCCTTTCTTTATTTACAGAAAGCCATTACCACTGCCAACACCACCGTGGCATCACCATCACCTCCACCAATCATCGTCATCACCAACTTCCACCACCACCGTTACAACCACCTCCCACCACAACTACCACCGTTTACCACATCCCCTTCTCCACCACCGTCATCCACCTCCCCTTCCCTACCTTCGCCACCCACCTCCACTACCGTACAGAAGAGATATGTGGGGTGGAACCTAAACAATGCAGATTCATTGGCTTATCTTGTTGTGTGTCACCGTTAACCACCAGGTACTACCACCGCTTTGTTCGTAGCCCAAATCGATTTCATTTTTAAAAATTAGGGTTTCATTGGTTTGATTTTATGGAAGGAAATAAGGATTCGTTGTCGGTTTGATGGTGGTTGGTATTGTGGCGTTGGGGATGGTGAAAACTAGTGGTTGCATTGGTTACTGAGGTGGAGGCAAGTAGTGATGGAAGCGTTTGATGGAGGTGGTGGTGATATGGGATGTGGGATGCACAACTATTGGGTTTTATGTACAGACAAGGAATTTTTCATCTTGAATCATGTATGATCATCAAAAGCTAAGTCTGTTAATGATTTGGTTTGTATGTTTGTTCGTTCTCTCAGCAGTTGCTCAGGATGATTGATGGGATGGGTTGAATTTCAAGGAATTTGTGGCATTTTTGTCCGTGTTTAGTTCACGTGCCACATTACAGCATAGAGAAACGGTGGTGGGTGTGTTCGGTGGTGGAGGGGAAACGGTGGTGGTGGGTGTTCGGTGGTAGAGGGGAAACGGTGGTGGTGGCCGGTTGTTTATAAGGGAGGGGTGAATAAGGTGGGCCCACATTTTTAATAATCCATATTGGTTTTTTATTTTTTATAGGGAGGGGTAAATAAGTAATTTTAGATGGACTTAACAGAGAAAACTAACCTCCATCCACAACAAGGACTATCCTAGTAACAAACTGTCAAACCACAGGGACCACCGGTGTAATTTCCAAAAGTTTGGGACTATAGGTGTTACTTTACAAAACCACGGGAACCATCCGGGCATTTTACTCTTAAACAAAATGATATATGTATGTGTTCAGTTTGTTTCTTCTCAGCTTTGTACATCGAAACTTAACGACAAAAAGTACATTGTAATTTAAATAAATCGTGATCGTACACCAGTAATAAAACTATAAAAAACGAAGAATAACCCAAAACTGGAAACATTTATTAATATTAAAAAAATCACTAGTTATATATAAATACATTTACTTAGAATTAATAAAAAGATATTAACAAAAAACAATAACAAATCAAAATAAATTATACTACTTAACTAAAATCAGTGTTCTAAAATTTGGATTTAAAGACCGATTACTCGGCGACTACTCGGTACTCGGCATCTTACCTTGAAAAGTTACTACAAGTCAGCGTTTATAAGGCGGAGGCAGTCAAACTCGGCCTACTCGACGACTATTCGGTGGGAAACTTGAAATACTCAGTGACTATTCTCGGAATAGTCGGTCAACTACTCGAAATGTGCTAATTGTGACATTAGTTATGCTTTTTTTACACCTTAACTTTTTCTTGTAATTACCAATGAATCAAAGCTTGTCATGTGTGATTTTGTGCAACAAATTTCAATATAGCGCAGCATGAATTAAAAAATAAACATATTAGTTAAATGAAAATATATAATAGACACACATTATTTGTAAAATAAAAAAAATAAATTAATAATACAAAAATATTTTTTGTTAAATATAAGTATATTATAAAAACATTATTTGTAAAAAATAATTAATAAAAAATATTATATGTAAATAAAAAAAGTAAATAAAATAAAATAATTAAACCTGTCGGTCAAGGTCTGACGCGGCAGATTCAATTTGTCATGTGGCGTCTTATGATTAGTGGAACCTAGTTCCTACTAAAAAAAAGTTAGAAAAGTCAAACGGATATTTTGTAATTTTGAAAAATCATTGTCTTTTTGTTAATTTGATCAGTCAATATGACCATTCTTGTGACTTTCCTTTCATTCATTGATGCGGTAGAGTGTGATGAAATGAACTAGACAATTACGATAGTTAAACAAAATAATTACTATACTTATATCTAGTTACATAATTACCAAATTCATACAAATAATTACGCTAGTTATATAGATACATACACAAAACTTAATAAGATTCAAAATAGGTGATTTCTTAATTACGCTAGATATGATTAAATAATAGCTCTAGTTATGAAAATAATCACGCTAGTGATAAAAATACATACACAAAACTACATCAGGTCCAAAATATGTGATTTCATAATTATCATAGTTTAAATTAGATAATTACTCTAATTATTTAAAGTAATTACCCTCGTTATAAATCAAGCAACTACTCTAGTTATTTGTAACATAATTTTTTTTGTTTTTTTGAAAAGTGAACTTCATTAGAAACCGTCAACCCGCGAAACGAGAAAACACGCCGACACAGCTACGTAATTACAAAATTACACCACTCGGACCAAGACAAAGACCTATTTTTGGATATATTACTAAACCACAAGAAACTATCCGATTTAATTTCAATACAAATATCTTCTATTCGGGCTTGACCATTAGAAAATTTGACACCATTTCTGGCCCACCATAACCTTCAACAGCAAACCATAACAATTCCATGGAAAATCTCTTTCGTGAGGCCTCGCAACCCAATATGATCATGAATATCTAACAACTCCCTAACTGTGTTGACAGCGAAAGGCGCAACTTTACACCATCTAGAGACAAAAAGCCATACTCTGCTAGCCACAATACAATACAAGATGTGAAAAGATGGTTGCTCGTTTCATCGGTAGAGCCGCATAGAGGGCACATGGAATCTTCAATCTCTATGTTTCTGCTTCTTAATGCCATAGTGGTAGGGATTTTATCCATCTCAGCTCTCCAAGCGTGCACATTGCACTTTACAGGGATCCATTTGCTCCCCTTCAACACGTAGTTACTACTATGGTCCATCCCTCTTTTTAGCATTCTTTTAACCGCCCCCACCGAATAGTCTTCTATTTCGATCCACGTCCACCTATCACTCAGATCTTCAATCTTCACCGAATCTGGGTCCCTGTTGATCCAATTTAATTCCGAGATCTCCAAAAAGGTTCTTGGGTTGCTTCTCCAATTCCAGGTCATCTTGCAAGTACCATCTATTCCTAGAAAACCTGCTTTCCACACTACATTTTTTATAAGACTCAAGATTAAAAATATTAGGATAAATATCTTTCAAAGGTTCGTTACAAAGCCAAGGGTCCAGCCAGAACGAGGTGTCACGACCATTACCGACTATACTTTTAAAAAAATTCCGTAAAGGAGTACTGTCCGCCATAGTTCACGCCACCATTTTAGCGATGTTATGCCACATTCCTTTCAAGCTCCTTTACACCGGAAGAAAACCCCAATTGCTCCTATTCGTATGGAGTGTGTCCACTACCTTCCTCCAAAGATGATTCTTCCCAGTCTTGAATCTCCATCCCCATTTGGATAAGAGGGCAGTATTAATATGTTTCAACTTATTTAACCCAAGACCCCCTTCATCTTTATCAACCGCCACACGGTCCCAAGCAACTCAATGCATCTTTTTGTTTTCACCCGACCTTCCCCATAGAAATCTTTTAATCATAGATTCCAATTCCTTGATCACCTTAGCCGGAGCTTTGTACAAGGAAAAATAGTAATTAGGCAAACTTTCAATAACCTATCAACGTGATGCGGCCTCCATAGATAGTAAATTAGCTTTCCATCTCGACAGTCTAGCTTCAAAGTGTCACACCCCAACCGATGGCGGAAACATCAGGGTGAGGCACTGAGCGAAACAGATTGTCCAGGAGAAATCCATAACAACTAAATTACCAAATATTTAACTTTATGTCCCATACCATAACATATCAAAATAAAGTAGTTATTACAGACAAAGTATCTTAAAGACAAATAAAGTTGTTCCGACAACTCATAAATTAATTGTTTTGTTTCTAGACTCTTCCTAACTTGATTCCACAAAAGCTAGCGAAGCACAACATCCTAAACACCTGTCACATACGTTAAAATAGAGGTCAATACACATAGTGTAAAGGTGAGCATACAAGTTTAATAGTATAATAGATAGCGAAATCGGTTTACGCATAACCAACATGTAACATGTTGAAAAGTGAAGCTAGAAGGTTATCGACAATGAAATATGCACAGACATGACTGCGAGTTGTAGAATGCGCAACACATATCACCACTATGACACGTGAAGTAAAACCCTTAACAACCCCTGTCCGCGACAGGTGCTGAGTCCAAATTATAGTACTATCGTTGCTAAGGTGTCAGGCAACAATCACTGTGTACACATAACATACAAGCATTCATCGAGTAACACGTATAACATGCAATTACGGTCAGCGTATAAAAGTGTTTGCGTTGTGTGTCGATTGTGATTTGGAATAGGTAACGTATGTAACACCCAAAAGTGCGTAAAGCAAAAAGGGTTCGAGTATACTCACAGATAGCGTTTAATAAATAAACATTGTCTTGGATTGAAGGAAGCGTTGGAAAGTTGGCCTGATTACAGAATGATAGCATAAGTGATGAACAGTGTCTCGGTGAGTTAAGTAACGAAGGGTCATTCGATCGAATGACAATCCGAACGGATGGTCATCCGGTCGGATGACCATTCGGTGGGATTGTCATTCGTTTGGGATGGATGTGTTTGTGCATGATGCGACTTTGAAGTTTTCGTTGTAGCATTTTGAAAACAGAGAAGTATCACTACCTTTCAGGTCGTCCGGTCGAACGGTCATCCGATCGGATGGTTGTTCGATTGGAAGGCAATCCGTCCATATGAGACATTTCACAAAACCAAGTCTCCTGTTAGAATAGTCATTCGATCGAATGACTATTTGTTGGAACTGGTATTTTCTTGAAGTTCGTAAAATTGTTTAAGTGTTGGAGACCACAAGTCATCCGATCGAATTTGTCGTTCGATCGGATGGCAATCCGATCAGACGGAAATCCGTTCAGTGACCTGATCGTTTGAAACTTGCAAAATTTTGTTAAGTCTGAAAAGTTTGTGGTTTGACCAAGACGGTATGACAACGTGTTAAACAACGGAAACTCACCAAGTCCAAGTCATTCGATCGAATGGGAATCACCCCGTCCGATCAGTTAACTGTTCTTGACAGTTGTTCATGTTCAACCCGTGAATCAGTCGTCTCTTTGATAGAAATCAGTTCTCACACCGGCACTTTGCTAGAGAAATTAGTAGAGGGCCTGTATGAGCTCAAACTCTATCGGTTTTGAGTGCAAGAGTGTAAAGGAATGTGGTACAAAAGTTATGAAAACATCTTTCAACTCTTTTAACCTTGTGAGGTTTGAAAATGTCTAGATTTAGGTGAAATCAGTGTTTAAACATGTTGAAATCTCTTAGATCTGAGTTGTTCTTGGTGGAATGAGGTCACACTTTGAAGTTCATGAGAACCCATGATGACATCATCCTAGAACATCTCAAATCAGTCGATTTCATGGTGAAAAGTTAAGATTTGATGGTGAAATTGATGAGAAAGTGTGTGCTGATTGAGAAAGTACAAGATTTGAGGTAGAAACTTACAGGAATCGAGAGGAAATAGGCTGAGAAGTCAAAGGGTCGGAGGAGAGCTGTCACATCACTGTTCATGATGTGACAGGTGAGTATTTATAGGTGAAGAGGAGAAGACGCGGTGTAGTGGTGCGATCGGAGGGAAATATCGGATGGTCATCCGGTCGGATGACCATTCGATCGAATGGTCCTTCGATCAGATGTGTTTTGCGAGTTGGTTTCCGACTTTTCGTTTCGTGCGTTGAGCGTTGTGATGTGTTTAAGCCAGTGTCGATTAAGCGGTGCGATAGATTTAAATAATGGCTACACAATTAACAAAACTAACATACAACCACATAAATAACCTTGCGTTTAGCCTTTGCGATTAGATTGCGATGCGATAGAGTTGCGATTACGTTTTTTTATTAATCACCACAAACATATAAGTAAACATGCACAAGTAACACATAATAACACACACGTAAAACAATATCCAGAACATGCGACTCAGGTTGCGATGCGATTGCGATGAGATTAACGATAAATAGCGATTAAACTGCGATTATTAGCATATACTCCACATAATACAACTAAAGTAACATAAATTAGAGTATCGATTAACAAGTCAACTAGTACAATCAATAATTAAGCAAGGAGTGACAGATCACATTTAGCAATCTTTTCTTCCTTTGACTTTGACTTTGACTTGTACTTTGACTTCAAAGACGCGGGTTGTTACACAAAGATATCATACACTGGCTTCCAATTATTTATTCGATTCATGTTGCCCCTACCATTAAACCAAGATATTTGAAATGAGTACTCCCCGCTTTACACCCAACCATCATAGCCTTGTTTCTTACCTCTATCATATCAACACCAATACCGTAAAGGTTCGACTTGAAACATTTATCTTTAAGCCTAAGCACAGATAGAATACCCGAAGAATTCTGACCACATTTAGAATGTTAGAATCCGACCATTCTCCAAGATTAATAGTATCATCCACATAAAAGAGATGTGAAATTAAGGGACCATCATTAGGCAGTTGAATTCCTTGCATCGCTCCTCCTGCAACTGCTTTACCAAACAAACAAGACAACACCTCTATATCAATAAGAAATAAGAAGGGAGAGAGAGGATCACCTTGTCTCATACCTTTACCGCATTGGAACTCGAACGTAGGAACGTCGTTGACTAAAACCGAGGACCTCGCCGAAGACAAAACTCCTAATATCCATTTACACCACAACTTTGGAAACCCCATTTGGTTCATCACGCTTATCACAAAATTCCAATTAACATTATCGTAGGCTTTCTCAAAATCAATATTTAAAATATAAAAAAATTTCTCTTTTTTGCTCCAAGATAGGATCTCATTAACCACTAAAGGCACGTCAAAGATAAATTTCCCTTTAAGAAAAGCCGATTGAGACTCCGAGATAACACCCTCTAAAACCTTTTCTAAGACGATTAGCAAGAATCTTCGAAATAACCTTACTAATAATCCCAACAAGATTTATAAGGCGGTAATTGTTGAGCTCTACTGGGTCTTTAACTTTGGGGAATCAAAATAATAAAAAAACTACCCACTTCCACAACTGATATTCCTAGACTTATGAAATCTCTCTATGACCTCATAAAAATCATTCTCAAACATTTGCCAAAAGTGTTTAATGAATTTCATATTTAGGTTGTCGGGTCCCAGAGCCTTGTCGTCACCGCATTCAAAAACCGCTTCTTTAATTTCATTTTTGTGAAACTTCTTGACGAGAGCCACTTTGAGATCATTCGATAATGTCTTTAAATTCGGACACTCCAAGTGGCAACAATTACCACACTACACATCCTTATTCGGATTCCAATTTGACCTCTACAACCGATACAATACACATCAAGAACAGACGCCACTACCATCATCAAATATTCCTTTTAGCCATACAATAATTAACTACAAACATATAACAATCATCTTAAGCAAAATACACATATAAAAAAGTAGCAAATACATAACATAATCAGAAATTAGCATACTAGTTACACAATAATAATTGAAAGATACATTGCCGGAGAATACACCGTTCACGTTCCGGTAGGTTTTAGGCTTCGTAGATACGACACTCATCTGTTTCTGGATTTTCCTGGCAAAACGACTGCAATGGATCCTTATTCTCTTCCAGTTTCCGACTTACATCTGCTGTCGCTTCAGCCACTTTTGCCTTTATCAGTCCGGTCAGTTTATCCTCTCTCATCTGTGTGCCTTTGTAATTTGTCGATCCTCCCTGATCGCATTCACAACAACTGAAGTTCGCCGAAACGTTTGTGGTGTTGTTATTTGAGCATAGATCAGAGTGTGGATCGTGTTAGCGGCGACGAGAATGGCTGGTAGTGGTGGTTTGGGGAGGTGATGGTGGTGGGTGGTGTCACGGCCTCCGACCCGATTTACCCGGTTCAGAAGCCGCGGGACAGAAACCCGTGGTATTGGTGTTTGATTTGGCAGCGGAGATTTTAACAGGATCGTTTAAACTGAAAACACTCGATTATTTTATTATAAGTTTTGGGACAAACCCCGTAATTTACAATAAAGGAATTTTACTGAAAATCCCTTGTTTACATAATACATGTTTATTTATTTACAGAGCCACTTCATTTATAACAACCCTCCAAAATATTTTTCGACACCCCTAAAGTATTTAAAATATCCCTATACGTCCTAAAATACACCCCGTATACGAAAACAGGGCCCGAACACCTTTATTTTATTAAAATTAATTAAAAACAAGATTTTTACTTCGCTCACGGGCCGCAAAGGCCTTGCCTTCAGGCTACGCGGGGCGCGACAGTCAGCCACCAGGGCGAGCCCCAGGCTGCCACGTGTCATGATCGTGTCGAAGCTAAAATCGACTAATCAGCAGCCCTAGAGCCTACAACCCTACGTCGCGGGCCGCGAAGGATCATCCTTCGGCTTACGCGGGCCGCGAGGGAGTCCAATATCAGCCCTATAAATAGCAACGAAGGATTCAGTCGACAAACCGTTCAAATTTCTTTCTCTCTCGAATTTCTATATTGTAGACACTATTTTCGGGTATAATACCCCCCAAAATAACGAAGTTCTGCCTCGTTGTAAGTATCATAACCCCGGTTACGTATTAGATATGCTGCCCGATTGATCCAGGGTTCCGTAACGGTTGTCGTGGTCCTGCCCGACGTAGTCGTTGGAATGGCGTCTCGGGGAGGGTATTGCTAATGTAAATATTGGGTTATTATACTAACGCGTGTGCATTTGTGTAAATTATAGATAATCACCAAGAAACCCTTAAAGAAAACCTAAGAGAGCAATGTGAGTAATCTCCTTTTTGTAAACTGTTTTTACATAACCTTAAATGTTTTACAATGTGATTAAGCGGTGATTGAGTCTTTGTAATTCTTCAATTAGTAACGGTATGTTGGGGTTTTGTATACAAAATGTGGAACACGTTACCATTGGACAAAGAGTTAGCCAATGGGTAATATGACCCACCAGACAGGATTGACAGTACTGAATGAGTAATTGTGTAGATGTAAACATTGTAATCGCTCTCAATACTGTGAAAATTGATAAAACTCTTCTTGATTAAACTGGGATTCACTCACCAGTATTTCCCACTGATAAAATGTTTTTAAACGCGTTTCAGATCAAAATGTGAAAGCCAACTAGAAGCCAGCTGGACAGCACTAAAGGCTTGGAAAAGTGGCTATAAAAGTTACCTAAATAAAAGAAGATGTTTTATTCAATAAAATAGGGATTTTCCCTATGAAAATGTTTGTAATGAAAACTTGGGTTTTATCCCAATATGTTTAATATTATAAAAGCGTGGTATTTACTCTGATAAAATATTTCCTAACTATGGTCCTGATGAAATTTCCGCTGCCAAATTGATAAACACCGATACCACCAACACCGAGTCTCGCGGCCGCCCGTTCCCGGGACAGATAGGGTGCGGGGGTTGCGACAGAAGGTGGTATCAGAGCTAAGCCACTGATTCAGCCACAGAAGTGTTCTGCTGACACCAAAATTCAATATGTTAGGAAATAAACTACAGAACTACGTGCATATCTGTATTTTATTGTTGTGTGTTATTTGACTATTTGTTAGTTTACAGTATGAGCGACCAAGGACCTTCCGACGCCTACCGTCAGTTGTCCAGCTCACCTAGGAGCGAAGGCACCTCTTCAAAGCCTGCCCTCTCAGGGTATTCAGCTGATAATGAAGACGGGATATTCGTGTTTAAGGCTCAGCCTGAAGAGCCATTCCCTCCTAAAAAGAGAGGATGGTTTAGTAGGGGAGCACATGAACGTAGGAAAAGAATGAAAAAGTTACAACAGCAGCGAGCCCTAGCAGCCGCTAAAAGAGAGACAGATGCCCACGCCCAGGATATGCTTAATAGGGGTCTAGCCAATTTCCATATCCTAGCAACCACAGCTGCCGACCCTAACTTAAAGCAACTGATAGTACCCCAACCATTACCACTATTCCCCGCTCAGCCAATGGAAATAGAAAACAACCCAGAAAATCAAATCCAAATGCATGATTTTAACCCAGAAGAGATACCTAGGATACCAGCACCCAATCCCTTAGACCCAGACTACGACCCGTGGCTAGATGAACTTAGGGATTATCAGCAACGCTACCCAATCCCAGAAGACGAACCATGCCGAATCTAGCAGCCTACCCAGGTTTGGACCCTCTAGATCCCTGACGAACCCATGCCGAATCTAGTAGCCTACCCAGGTTTGGACCCTCAAGATCCCTACTACAATAACGATCAATACATTAGAGAAATTCTAGAGAATCCTTACCCATACCAGGAACCCATGCCCCAGTTCCCAAACCCAGTCCCAGCACCTGCACCCCCAATGAGTACAGAAAATGTGCAAGAGCTCCGAACTTTCGGAGATGAAATTTTAGAAAGTAGCGAGAGGATGAGGCAGGTAGGAGAGCGACTCGTCTGGAAGTACGGCGAGCGCAATATGGAGTTCTAGATGAACCCATATCAGTGAAGGTGATTGTGGAGGTAGTAATAATAATAATAATAATAATAATAATAATAATAATAATAATAATAATAATAATATAATGTAATATAATAATATGTGTGTATGTTTGGAAAAAAATATATAGACAATAGTTATGGATGCATAATAGTATTGTAATTTTTAAATTCCAGTTCTGGTTTGTATTAGATGCATACTATATATAAGAAAGAGTAAGTCGCAATGCTCGACGCTTTTGATCAACATGCGTGTCATGTGATTGATAGAATTAAATATTATCTTGTGATATTAATACGTGGTAAATGTTTAAAATTCAGATGGACAACGAAGTGAACCAGGAAAACCAGAATGACAATAACCCGAAAAACGATAACCCGAATAATGATAATCCGAACAATGATAACAATGGAAACCAAGTGGATCACAGTGCCGTCCAACACATAGTGGCACAAGGGATAATAGATGCAATGCCATATATTATCAAAACAGTTAAGGAAGCGGATAATAAGAGTAACCATAGTAGTAAACGACCCACTGAACCAGAACACAACGTAAACAATGGACCCATGCTTCAAGCGCCCATTCCCAAAAGAAGAAGAACCATGCCTTATGGTTGTTCTTATAAAGAATTCTGGTCTTGTAAACCAATGGAATTCTCGGGCAATGAAGGGGCCGTTGCAGCTTTACGCTGGATAGAAAAGACTGAGGTTGTCTTAAAAATAAGCAAGTGCGCGGAAGAGGATAAGATAATGTTTGCTTCCAATCTGTTTAAGAACTCAGCCTTAGAATGGTGGAACACTATCCTCCAGTCTAGGGGAAATGATAGGATATACAATATGGAATGGGAGGAATTTAAGAACATGGTGGAAAGGAAATTCTGCCCTCCCAATGAAAAGGAACAGATAGCAAATAAATTCCTAAACCTTAGGATGACTGGAGTGGATAGTGAGGGATAACTATATTATTCTTTGAATATGCTAGAATAGTACCAACCCTTGCATCACCTGAACTAGTATTAATCTCCCGTTACATCTGGGGATTAATCAGTGAAATAAGGCATGTAGTCAAGGCAGCTAGACCTCAAACTATAGAAGAAGCTGTAGAACTAGCAAATACCTTGACAGGTGAGTTAGTTCGTACACGAGAAGAGGATCAAAGGAAAAACCTAGCTCAAAGGCTTACCCAAGAATTTCGCTCTGGAAATTCCAATCGTGGCAAAAACGTAGGTTCTACCTCTGCACCTTATTGCAAGTATTGCAAAAGGAAGCATTCTGGAAGATGCTCCATATATTGCAACTTCTGCAAAATATCTGGACACAAGGAAGAAGACTACAGGAAGAAACCTAACAACAAGATATGCTACAACTGTGGAGAACAGGGCCACATCAAGCCAAACTGTCCGAAACTAGCTCCAGCTACGAACAACAAGAATACTAAGAATGCTAGAGCATTTGTTCTAACCACATAAGAAACTAAGGTGATCCCGGATGTGATCGCCGGTACGTTTTTAGTTAATGATGTTTTTGCTAAAGTATTATTTGACTCTGGTGCGAATCAAAGTATTATTAATACTTCATTTTGCAAACTTCTTAATCAACCATTAACTAAACTCCCACAAGAATGTCTAGTAGATACAACAAATGGGGAAACCGTTAGGATTTCTGAAATCTTGCAGGGAGCAAGAATAGAATTTTTAAATTAAAAGTTTATTGCAAACCTTTACCCAATGAATCTGGCAGGATTTGATGTTGTATTAGGAATGGACTGGTTAATAGCCAATAAAGCCAGTATTTTATGTGATCAAAAGTCAATCAAAGTAAATTCACTAAGGGGTGAAAAGATCACAATTAAAGGAGATAAACCGTCTATATCCACGAAATTCATCTCTGTGATGAAAACAGCTAGTTGTATAAGAAAAAGGATCTATAGTGTATTTGATTTCCATAATCACTAACATTAAAGGAAAAGAATTAAAAGATGTTCCAATAGTATCTCAGTTTCCAGATGTATTCCCAGAAGAATTACCAGGACTACCGCCAGACAGTGAAGTGGAATTCAGAATTCATCTATTACCAGGTACAACACCAATTGCCAAAGCACCTTATCGTTTGGCACCCGCAGAAATGCAGGAATTGAAGAAATAGTTGGACGAATTATTGGAAAAAGGATTTATACAGCCAAGTTCATCGCCATGGGGAGCGCCGATCTTATTCGTTAAAAAGAAAGATGGATCGATGCGTATGTGCATTGATCATCGCGAATTGATCAAAGTCACGATTAAAAATCGGTATCCATTACCGAGAATCGATGATCTGTTTGATCAGTTGCAAGGAGCTTGATTTTTCTCGAAAATCGATCTACGGTCAGGATATCATCAATTAAAGGTTCACGAAGATGACATTCCTAAAACCGCATTTAGAACAAGGTATGGCCATTATGAATTTACTGTCATGCCATTTGGTTTAACCAATGCCCCAGCTGCATTTATGGACATGATGAACCGAATATGTAAACCATATTTGGATAAATTCATAATTGTCTTTATAGATGATATTCTCATTTACTCTAAGAGTTAAGAGGAACATGCAAAACATTTGCACGCAATTCTAAGTCTATTGAGAGAGGAAAAGCTTTATGCTAAATTTTCCAAGTGTGAGTTTTGGTTAGAACTGGTACAGTTTCTTGGACATCTGGTTAATCATGAAGGAATTCATGTGGATCCCACCAAGATCGAGGCGATTACTAAATGGAAAACCCCTGAGTCACCAACCGAGGTTAGAAGTTTCTTAGGATTGGCCGGTTATTATAGAAGATTTATTCGAGATTTTTCTAGAATAACCATTCCCTTAACTAAATTAACTTGTAAATCCATTAAGTTTGAATGGGGACCAAAACAGGAAGAAGCCTTTAGAATTCTTAAGCAAAGATTAACCAACACACCCATACTAGCGTTACTAAAAGGAACTGAAGACTTTATAGTCTATTGTGACGCTTCTAAGTTAGGTTATGGATGTGTTTTGATGCAACGTCAAAAGGTTATAGCCTATGCGTCTAGACAACTTAAGAATCATGAAGAGAATTACTCAACCCATGATTTGGAATTAGGAGCCATAATTTTTGCCCTGAAAATTTGGAGACATTACCTTTACGGTAGTAAGTTTACCATTTTCACCGACCATAAGAGTTTAAGGTATGTCTTCGGGCAAAAGGAGTTGAATATGAGACAAAGACGCTGGATGGAGATTCTTAGTGATTATGACTGTAATATCCAGTATCATGCATGAAAGGCAAATGTAGTGGCTGATGCTTTAGGTCGAAAGTATCATGAAAAGCCAAAAAGGGTATGTTCTCTTAAATTAAATCTATAAGTAGATTTAAATGAACAGATTAGAAAAGCACAAGAATCAGTAATCAAGGATGATACAGAAAAGTTAAAAGGAATGATTAAGGAATTAGAACAAGGAACCGATGGAATTTGGAGATTCCATAAGAAGAGAATGTGGATACCTAAATTAGGAAACTTACGTCACCGTATACTGGAGGAAGCCCATAAGTCTAAGTATACGTTGCATCCTGGAAGTTATAAGATGTATCAGGACTTAAGAAATTTTTTTTGGTGGATAGGAATGAAAAAGGATATAGCAGCTTATGTTTCTAAGTGTTTAACCTGTTCACAAGTTAAAGCTGAACATCAGAAACCCTCAGGGTTGTTGCAACAATTAGAAATGCCAGTATGGAAATGGGAATTGATAACAATGGATTTTGTTACCAAGTTACCCAAAACAAGGAAAAGTAATGATACAATCTGGGTAATTGTAGACAGGCTAACTAAGTCAGCTCATTTCCTACCAATGAAAGAAACTTTCAATATGGAACAGTTAGCTAAATTGTATGTAAATGAAATAGTTTCATTACATGGAATTCCTTTATCAATTGTTTCTGATAGGGATAGCCGTTTTACCTCTCATTTTTGGACAAGTTTCCAAAAAGCAATGGGAACCAAGTTGAATCTAAGCACCGCTTATCATCCTCAAACGGACGGACAAAGTGAAAGGACAATTCAGACAATGGAGGATATGCTTAGAGCTTGTGTAATTGATTTCGGAGGTAATTGGGATGACCACTTACCGTTAATAGAATTTTCTTATAGTAACAGTTATCACACAAGTATCAATGCTGCACCATTCGAAGCACTTTATGGACGAAAGTGCCGAACCCCAGTCTGTTGGGCAGAAATTGGGGAAAAGCAATTATCCAGACCTGAAATAGTACAAGAAACAACCGACAAGATCATTCAAGTCAAGGAACGACTGAAAGCAGCACGTGATCGACAAAAGAGCTATGCAGATAACAGGCGAAAGCCGTTGGAATTTCAGGTAGGAGACAAAGTGCTATTAAAAGTCTCTCCTTTGAAAGGAGTGGTAAGATTCATCAAAAGAGGAAAGTTAAGCCCCATGTATGTTGGACCTTTTGAGATTATTAGAAGAATAGGACAGGTAGCCTATTAGCTACAACTGCCAGAGGAAATGACAGGAATACATGATATATTTCATGTATCTAATCTCAAGAAATGCTTAACTGATGAATCAATGGTAGTACCTCTTAAGGATATAGAGGTAAATGAACAATTAAAATTTGTAGAGAAGCCTCTACAGATCGAAGACAGGAAAGTCAAGAATCTCAAACCCAAGAGATTAGTTCTGGTCAAAGTGAAATGGGCCTCCAAAAGAGGACCAGAGTACACATGGGAACTTGAATCGGAAATGCAAAGGAAATATCCACACTTGTTCCAGTAGATCTCGAGGACGAGCTCTAAAACAAGGTGGGGAGGATATAACAACCCTCCAAAATATTTTTCGACACCCCTAAAGTATTTAAAATATCCTTATACGTCCTAAAATACACCCCGTATACGAAAACAGGGCCCGAATACCTTTATTTTATTAAAATTAAATAAAAACAAGATTTTTACTTCGCTCCCGGGCCGCGAAGGCCTTGCCTTCAGGCTACGCGGGGCGCGACAGCCACCAGGGCGAACCCCAGGCTGCCACCAGGGCGAGCCCCAGGCTGCCACGTGTCATGATCGTGTCGAAGCTAAAATCGACTAATCAGCAGCCCTAGAGCCTACAACCCTACGTCTGGGGCCGCGAAGGATCATCCTTCGGCTTACACGGGCCGCGAGGGAGTCCAATATCAGCCCTATAAATAGCAACGAATGATTCAGTCGACAAACCGTTCAAATTTCTTTCTCTCTCAAATTTCTATATTGTAGACACTATTTCCGGGTATAATACCCCCCTAAATAACGAAGTTCTGCCTCGTTGTAAGTATCATAACCCCGGTTACGTATTAGATACGCTGCTCGATTGATCCAGGGTTCCGTAACGGCTGTCGTAGTCCTGCCCGACGTAGTCGTTGGAATGGCATCTCGGGGAGGGTATTGCTAATGTAAATATTGGGTTATTATACTAACGCGTGTGCATTTGTGTAAATTATAGATAATCACCAGGAAACCCTTAAAGAAAACCTAAGACAACAATGTGAGTAATCTCATTTTTGTAAACTGTTTTTACAAAACCTTAAATGTTTTACAATGTGATTAAGCAGTGATTGAGTCTTTGTAATTCTTCAATTTATGCCGGTATGTTGGAGTTTTGTATACAAAATGTGGAACACGTTACCATTGGACAAAGAGTTAGCCAATGGGTAATATGTCCCACCAGTCAGGATTGACAGTACTGAATGAGTAATTATGTAGATGTAAACATTGTAATCGTTCTCAATACTGTGAAAATTGATAAAACTCTTCTTGATTAAAGTGGGATTCACTCACCAGTATTTCCCACTGACAAAATGTTTTTAAACGCGTTTTAGGTAACAAAATGTGAAAGCCAACTAGAAGCCAGCTGGACAGCACTGAAGGCTTGGAAAAGTGGCTATAAAAGTTACCAAAATGAAAGAAGATGTTTTATTCAATAAAATAGGGATTTTCCCTATGAAAATGTTTGTAATGAAAACTTAGGTTTTATCCCAATATGTTTAATATTATAAAAGCGTGGTAAGTACTCTGATAAAATATTTCATAACTGCGGTCCTGATGAAATTTCCGCTGCCAAATTGATAAACACCGATACCACCAACACCGAGTCTCGCGGCCGCCCGTTCCCGGGACAGATAGGGGGCGGGGGTTGCGACATCATTCAAGCTGGAGTGCTATGCGACACTTTTCCTTGTTCACAGTAAATCACCTGAAACATGTTTTAAAAAGATTTGATCAGCGGGAAATATTGGCGAGTGCATTCAATTTGTACAAAAGACACATTGTTATAATTTACAGTATTAAGAGCGATTACAATTGCCCCTATCTTATAAGTATCTGGTCCAGTTGTTAGTCGACCGGATCTATGACTGTGGTCATATCACTATTGGGTCTTGTCACCCAATAATGACGTGTATCACTAACTAGGCTCGCCCACCTAAGAGTGATAATATAGCAGTAATGTGCACAATACCCCACTTACTACCAGTAATTAAAGATTTGCAAAGACTTAATCCCTGTAATTATAACTGGAAAACATTTAGGGTTTTACAAAGCAACTTTGATAAAAACAGAATGACTCACTTTGCAAGTTTAGATGGACAGAGTCTGCCTACTGATTTAGCCGGTAACCTAGTTAAATAAAAATGCAAACGAAACTAGGTTAGTAACTTAATACAACATTTACAATAACTCACGAGATCGAAACCCTCACGCCGAATGACAAAGTATAGCCCAAGATTTGGACAACACTTAAACATCCATCGGATCGGTTTTAATCGATCGGACATTGTATCATAGCAGTGATCGAGTTATTACCCCGTTATCGTAGCAGCGTTTCACTATGTCGGACGTGTTTTTAGAGCAGATGATAGTGATTTTTAAAGAAATTTGCGAACACAGAAGACTGCCCATGCAACGTTCTATTTATAGCTGATTTTTTAGGTTTCTCGCGCCCTGCGACAACTTAAAGGGGGATCCTTCGCGGCCCGTGAGGGCCACCCTAGCTACGGCTAGGGCTGTCGTGTCATCCCCTAGGCTTGCCACGTGTGTGACACGTGGCCTTGATCATTATCCGGAACCTCAGAGCTATCGCGCCCCGCGAAGACCCATCTTAACTCCTTCGCGGCTCGCGACCGAGTAATAAAACTTGTTTTTCTTGATTTTTCATAAAATTAGGATTTTAGGGGTTCGGGTTTTCACTTACGGAGCATTTTAGGACATTTTCGTGTCAGTCGTTACAAGTGGCTTTAAAGGATGGAGTGGGGAAGAAGAAAAAGGGTGGGATGGGTGGGGCCCACTTATTTCTTTTTTTAATCTTAAGGGTAAAACAGATCTTTCGCACATACTTAACCGAAAAACTTAACATGGTTAGTGATAAGGATCACCCGAGTGCGAAAATTGCAACCACTGGACCAGCTTTGTAATTGTTGAAGCAGTGGGACCAAGTCTGTAATATCTTCAAACCACAAGGACCAACCACGCATGTAACTCTAATTAAATAGAAAAGATTAAACTGAATAATAATTCTTTATATGGAAAATTACTTTTTGAGTCTCTGTGTTATAGTGGTTTTAACCACTTTAGTCCAAAATCAAAATGTTTAACGTCTTGAGTCCCTAAGCGTTTTTTTCTAACATTTTGAGTCCAATTTTCTAACTCTGTTTGAATATTCTGTTAGTTTCTAATAAAAAGACTTAAATGCCCCTATATTAAAAAATAGAAATAGAAATAGAAATATAAATAAATAACAATACTTATCTCACTTTTACAAACGCTCAAACCCACTCACCAGTCTCTCTCTCTCTAAACACCACCAAGAACCATCATACACCACCTCCTCCTAGCAACCACAACCACCTCACCTGCAGGCTGCAACCATACACCACCATCACCATAATAAACCACCGCCATACACCACCTCCGGCCCCACATCCGACACCACCATCACCACAATAAACCATCACCATACACCACCTATGGCCCCACCTCCAACAGCACCATCAACACAATAAACCACCACCATTGCCCTACCTCCGACAACACCGTCGTCACCATCAAAGCCGCCACCATTGAAACTCTAAAACCACCACCACTGAAACCCTAAACCGACATCACCACAGCCACCACTGAAACCCTAAAACCGCCACCACTAAAACACTAAAACCACATCACTGTCGTCACCTCTCCAACTAGATCTGGTGGTGGTCTCGATTGTTTATGTTTTGTTTCTATTTCTATAATGTTAGGTGAGTTTAGTGGTTGTCTTGACTGTTTATGGTGATCTCGACAGTGGTGGTTGACAGTGTGGAAGGTGGTGATAATAGTGGAGGTGTTGTTTGCAGGTGGTTGGCGGTCAACGAAAGGTGGTGATAGTAGTGGAGGTGCGGTGGGGATAGTGGTGGTGTAGTGGTGTTAACGGTGGTGGTAGGTTCTAGATGAGAGAGGGAGAGGAGAGGGAGAGGAGGGATGGATAAGTGTGTGTGTGTGTGAGAAATGTTTGTGTGTGTAGGTGTGTATAATAGTATATGTAATTTATTTTATATATAATATTAAAATCTTTATGCATTAGACACTTGTTTCTTATACTTTTATGCATATAAGAGTTGTACTTTGTGTATAAATGACTAAATTGCCCTCCTGGTTAACATTCTTAGTGAATGGTGTTTAAAAAAATGGAATCAAAGGGTTACAAAATAAGCTTTTAGGGACTCAGAGCGTTAAACATTTTGATTTTGGACTCAAGTGGTTAAAACCACTATAACACAGGGACTCAAAAAGTAATTTCCCGTGTTTATAATTAATTAGGAGAGATTGACAGGACGACCAAAAGATAGATGTCCTAATATGATGACAAGTGTCCCCTAAAAGTTTCTTTTATTATATAGTACCAGATGTAAACCCCGTGTAAAAGCACAGGTAGTCTTTAGAAATTTTACAAAAGGATAACGAAGTTATTATAGTTATAAGTTTGTCACACCCCCAAAAATCCACACGCGGAGTACCACCGCTTGGGAGCGTGACTGACCAGGATCAAGCCATCAATCATATCAAACATAGCATTTAATAATAAAAGTAATCAATGTAAATCATCATGACATGATTGATGTTTCAAAACCAAACATCGTTTAAATAGCGGAAGCATAGTATGTAATCTCAAAATAGTTATAAGTTCAGAATAAGTTCATGATCCGTATCCCACAACGACCTGCTCCTCCTTGTGCAAGCTCCAAAAAGTACCTAAGGTCCTGCAAGGCATGCAGCAAATAATCAACAAACTAGTTGAGCGAGTTCACAGAAAGTAAGTTCATAACATAGCGCATAAGTATAACTAGTGGGGGCTTCCCATACTAGTGTGTACTAAGGTGGGGGCTTCCCAAACCTTGTGTTTATATTACTGGTGGGGGCTTCCCACGATTATCCTTACTAATGAGGGCTTCTCATCAGTGGTACTTACTAGACAAACTTCCGACCATGTGTTCTTCTTTACCGAGAACAGGAAAACGTACAGGGTCACGTAGGCTTTACGTGACGTGCCCTTCCCCGAGGACATGGTACGCGTGGGGGCTACGTAGGCTTTACGCAGCGTGTCCTTCCGACTCGGAAGACAGTAGAAGGTATTGGGTTACGTAGGCTTTACGTAACGTGTCCTCCCGACCCGGGAGACATATGGCAATTACTGGGTTACGTAGGCTTTACGTAACGTGTCCTGACTAACCCGAGGACGATGGTCTATAGTCTAGAGTATGCGTAAGTACGAGTAATCCTTTTCCAACATATCCAACCCAATTCCCAACCCGGGAATCCCATGCCTTGGCTGTGTGAACTCACCTTGGTTTGCTCGGCAGATACACAAAGAGTACAGGTAGCAAGTAAATGGTCAACCACGTCCTATCATGGTTATTATACAAGTCAGGTCTTGACTAAGGTGATACACGGGGCATCACATATGTTAACATGTTACTATCACGTATGCATGTGAACAGGTAAGAGCATGGCATTAACATTCAACCAATACATATAACAGCCCAATCTAAATAGTCCAGATTCTCAATCGGCCCAAATAGTAAACGCGTACTGGTCCAATAACAAACAGTCCACAAATCCAAACATTTGGCCCAACTGATTGGGCCCGTGACAGCGAAGGCCCAAAAACAGTGTACGTGCAAAGGTGGTCTCGAGTCGCAACCGGCGATCTCGAGTCGCAACCGAGAGTTACGAGTCACAGCAGGAGATTACGAGTCGCAACAGGAGATTACGAGTCGCAACAGGAGATTACGAGTCGCAACAGGAGGTTGCGAGTCGCAATGGTGATTTCGGCTCATCATGGTCCGGTTACGAGTCGCAACGGGACTCGCAACCATGGTTCCGGCTGATGTTGTTGTGTGGTCTCGAGTGGGGTACCGACTCGCAATCCGAGTCGCAACCAAATGTGTAACTGATTTCCTGATTTCCTTAATTATTAACAACATCAACTCCGTGATTTCAGCAAACATGTTTCAACAGTTTCAGAAACAGATCAAACACCGAAAATAATAGTTTCATAACAATCTTCAAACATGTTCATAAGTCTAAACATAACAGCCTTGATAACAACCAATCGGTTCATCAAAACAACCTAAGCCGAATCATAATCATATCCTCATACTAGCATGCAACCTAGTCGGTTATCATTCATACAAAAATCTGATTATATTTATCATCAAAGCAATCAAAACAATCAACCCGAGGACCAAGCATAACAACATAATCTAATCGACCCTAGTGTATTATCATGCAACTCTAATCGGTTTAATCTAAGCATGTAATCATAACATCATATCAAATCATCATCAACATGCCGAGCATATACAACACACATCAATGGATAACATACTAACCGGTTACGAGTAAGGAGGTGTGATCCGAACAAGAGGATGATCGGATGGTCTTGTGCCGTCGGGTCCTAAGCAAGCCGAGAGAGAGAGGTAGAGAGCAAATAGGGTTTGTGTGTGTTATGAAAATTGTAACAACAATGAGAATCAAACCCTTACCCTTGGTTTTGGTGTTTGCGAGTGGGGAGTGGGCCGAGCCCACTCGGCTGCCCTATGATGTCCGATTTCAAAGTGTGGCCCAAATGGGCTTGTGTGACCGGTTAGCCTTGTGCGATCGGGTTCTAGTGTGTGGTTTGGGCTCGTGCAACACATAACATACATACGCACATAATGCACATAAACATAACATATCAGGTATTCATCTGATTAATAACGTTCTCGTAAACACGTATCGTTACACAAAGTAAGTCTGAGATTTGAGTTGTCACATTATCCCCAACTAATCGGAAATTTCGTCCCGAAATTTGGTATGCACTCACTGAGGAAGCTAGGTAAACTGTATTGTTTACTGATTTTCCTGGGGTGTCACATCCTCCCCCCGTTGATCTGGAATTTCGTCCCGAAATTCCGAAGTAGTAGCTTCAGCTTCAGTAGTGGTAGCATTGGTTTCGAATAACTGGGGGTACTTTTCTGTCATCCTGTCTTCGCGTTCCCAGGTGTACTCTGGGCCACGTTTGGAGTTCCAACGAACTCGAACAAGAGGGATTCTCTTGTTTTTGAGGACCTTCACATCCCGGTCCGTGATTTCAACTGGTTCCTCGACGAACTGCAACCGCTCGTCGATAGTGAGTTCCTTAAAAGGAATGATGAGGTTTTCATCTGATAGGCACTTCTTTAAGTTCGACACATGAAAGACATTGTGAACTGCCCCGAGTTCAGCTGGTAGGTTTAACTTGTATGCTACTTTGCCAATCTTTTCTATGATTTCGAATGGTCCGACGTACCGCGGATTCAGTTTGCCCCGTTTGCCAAAACGTACCACACCCTTCCAGGGTGAGACTTTCAATAAAACCCGGTCCCCGACCTGAAATTCCAAAGGCTTTCTACGCTTGTCCGCGTAGGCTTTCTGACGGTCGCGTGCTGCCGCCATGCGGTGTCTTATTTGTGCAATCTTTTCTGTGGCGTCCACTACAATCTCTGGACCCGTGATCTGACTATCCCCCACCTCTGCCCAACAGAGAGGTGATCGGCATTTACGCCCGTACAATGCCTCGAATGGAGCGGCTTGAATGCTGGTATGATAACTATTATTATACGAGAACTCCACCAAAGGGAGGTGCTTTTCCCAGCCGTTGCCGAAGTCTATAACGCATGCCCTAAGCATGTCTTCAAGTGTTTGGATCGTTCGCTCAGACTGCCCATCCGTCTGAGGATGATATGCTGTGCTCATGTCTAACCTTGAGCCGAATGATTTATGCATCGCTTGCCAAAGCTCTGACGTGAATCGTGCATCGCGATCCGAAATAATAGATGTGGGCACCCCGTGCCTCGAAACAACTTCTTTGAGATATACGTCTGCGAGAGTGGAGAACTTATCCGTTTCCTTTATAGGTAGGAAGTGTGCAGACTTGGTGAGTCGATCCACGATCACCCATATGGTATCGTTCCCACGCTGGGATCTAGGTAAGCCTGTAACAAAATCCATGGAAATTTCTTCCCATTTCCATTGCGGTATCTTAGGCTGCTGAAGTAGGCCAGCTGGTTTCTGATATTCAACCTTGACCCTCGCACAGGTCAAGCATTTTCCAACGTACGTAGCGATGTGGGCCTTCATACTAGGCCACCAATAAGTAGTGCTGATGTCGTGGTACATTTTGTCCGACCCTGGATGTACCGAGTAGCGAGACTTGTGAGCTTCATCCATTACAAGTTCGCGTAGACCGCCATAACGTGGAACCCAAATACGCCCCGTTACATAGTAGGCGCCGTCTGCCTTCTGTTCCATCTGTTGTCGTGAGCCGCGTAAGGCTTCAGCCTTGACGTTTTCGGGCTTCAATGCTTCTACCTGAGCATTTCGTATCTGTGCTGGAAGGCTAGACTGAATCGTAAGCTGTAGCGCTCGCACGCGCCGAGGTAAAGTGTCTTTCCGACTAAGGGCATCAGCCACAACATTGGCTTTGCCTGGATGGTACTTGATAGCGCATTCGTAATCGTTTAGTAGTTCAACCCATCTTCGTTGACGCATGTTCAAATCCTTCTGCTTAAGGATATGCTCGAGACTCCTGTGATCGGTGTAAATCGTGCACCTGGTACCGTACAGGTAGTGTCGCCATATCTTAAGCGCGAAAACAACAGCTCCCAGCTCTAAATCGTGTGTCATGTAATTGCGTTCATGAACCTTGAGTTGACGAGAGGCGTAGGCAATAACCTTGTCGCGCTGCATTAACACACATCCAAGTCCCCGAATAGATGCATCACAATAAACCACGAAGTCATCCGTGCCCTCTGGCAAAGAGAGGATAGGTGCGCTGCAAAGTCTATCCTTTAAGTGCTTAAAAGCAGTCTCCTGGGGCTCTCCCCAGCGATAGGTAACACCCTTCTGTGTCAGTAGCGTAAGCGGCTGAGCAATCCTTGAGAAATCCTTGATAAACCGTCTGTAGTAACCCGCCAAACCCAAGAATTGGCGTATTTCTGTCGGTGTACGCGGTGCAGGCCAGTTTCTGATCGAATCTACCTTTGATGGATCGACATGGATCCCATCCCTGTTCACCACATGGCCTAAGAAGTGGACTTCACGTAGCCAGAAGTCGCATTTAGAAAGCTTGGCGTACAACTGTTCCTTCCGAAGGAGTTCCAATATAAGGCGAAGATGCTGCTCGTGCTCCTCCTGACTCTTGGAGTAAATCAGGATGTCGTCGATGAATACTATGACAAACTTGTCTAGGTAGGGTTTGCACACCCTGTTCATAAGATCCATAAATACAGCAGGCGCGTTCGTTAATCCAAACGGCATGACAAGAAATTCGTAGTGACCATAACGAGTTCTGAAGGCTGTCTTGGAGACGTCCTCATCCCGGACTCTCAGCTGATGGTAACCAGACCTCAAGTCTATCTTCGAATAGTAGCACGACCCTTGCAACTGGTCGAATAAGTCGTCGATGCGCGGAAGAGGATAACGGTTCTTCACCGTCACCTTGTTGAGTTCACGGTAGTCGATACACATCCTGAACGTACCGTCTTTCTTTTTCACAAAAAGTACTGGAGCTCCCCAAGGCGAAGAGCTTGGACGAATAAAACCCTTTTCCAAGAGCTCTTGCAGCTGCTTTGACAGTTCCTCCAATTCTGATGGAGCTAGACGGTATGGTGCGCGAGTTATGGGTGCTGCTCCTGGAGCGAGCTCGATCTGAAATTCGACCTGACGATGAGGCGGTAAGCCAGGTAAGTCTTCAGGAAACACCTGAGGGTAATCACGTACAATTGGAATATCCTCCAATTTCTTTTCTTTTGTTGATGCGTCTGTAACGAGTGCCAGAATGGCAGTATGCCCCTTTCGTAAACATTTCTGAGCCTTCAAGAAAGAGATGATGCCAACCACAGCACCACTCTTGTCGCCTTGAACTTCTAGAGGTTCCTGACCAGAACGTGGAATACGAATGATCTTCTCACTGCATAAGATTTCTGCCTGGTGTTGGGATAACCAATCCATCCCAATCACGACGTCGAAGCTACCCAAAACTATGGGAATGAGATCAATAGAGAAGGCTTGACCAGCTAGGATAAGATTACAACCCTGAACTACGTGCGTGGCTTCTAAACTTTTACCGTTAGCTAACTCTACTACATGTTTGGTGGGTAAAAGTGTTGGTGCACGTTTTAGCGTTTGACACATTTTCACAGACATATAGCTTGTATCCGCACCCGAATCAAACAATACAGTAACGTAAATATTGTCGAGGAGAAACTTACCCATAACAACGTTGGGATCGTTCACTGCGTCGCCTCTACCTAGCACAAAAGCACGTCCCCTAGCTTCGTTGCCATTATTGTTGTTGTTCCCACCGTTGTTGTTCCCGTTGCCCTGGTTGTTGTTGTTGCGATTCTGATTCTGGTTCAACTGAGGGCAGTCGCGTTTGAAATGACCTTCAGCCCCACACTGGAAACATCCCCGGTTTCCACGATGTGGCTGCTGCTGCTGCTGCTGGTTCTGTGGAGCGGGTTGCTGAGGCTGCTGATTCTGATTCGCAGGCCGTGGACTCCTACAGTCTTTGGCCTCGTGACCCATCTTAAGACACCTTTGGCAACGAACCTTGTTACACGGGCCATTGTGATGTCTGTGGCAATTGTGGCACTTAGGTTGACTTCCCTGATATCTCCTCTGTCTATGACCACCAGAGGATTGCTGACTGGGACTCTGATAGTGGTCAATCTTCTGCTGCTGAGCTTGTGGCTGAACAGTCGCTGAGCCCCTGCTGGAATCTCCATCCCATTTTCGTTTGCTTTCGCTAGTAGTAGCAGGAGTAGCTGAAGGAGTGACTGTAGCAGTAGCGCTGGCACGCTTAGGCAGTTTATTCTGATCCACTGCCTGGTCGGTGATACGATGAGCGAGACGCTGGATTTCCTGGATGTTGTCGAGATTAGCCGATGTAACGTGGCTCTGGATCTCTGGCGCCAATCCCTTGAGATACATCTCAATGCGCTTGTATGGAGGGTCCACCATAGTTGGACACAGAACGGCCAGCTCATTCGACCGTTTAGTATACGCTTCGATCTCTGACCCAACCATTTTCAGATTATACAGCTCGTCTTCCAGCTTGTGAATATCTTCACGTGTACAATACTCACGCTTGATGAGTTCCTTGAAATCGTTCCATGGGGTGGCGTTAGCAGCTGCCAACCCAAGAATTTGCACCTGCGCGTTCCACCAGGTTAGCGCGATTCCTTCCAAGGTGCCGGTGGCAAACTTGACCTTGCGAGCCTCAGGGCACTCGCACATTTCGAATACTGACTCTAGCTTTTCAAACCAATGGAGGAGTCCCACTGCCCCCTCTGTGCCGCTGAAAGAATTTGGACGACAGTCCATGAAGTTCTTAAATGTGCAGACAGGCTGCTGCGCGTGTTGACCTATTGTGTACGAATAGGATGAAGTTAAATACGAGAGTTAATGTAGGATCTAAAGATCCTAGTGTGTGCCTATACTGCAGGATATACTACCTGCTTGAGCTGCTGCAACTGCCGCAGCAACTTGGGCTTGAACGAGAGCCTCTAGCTGGGCTTGTGTCATGTTGATTCGTCCAGACATGATCTTCATAGTAAAAGTAACGTAAATGAGAGTGGTTCGCGAGTAGGGCGATGACAGAAAAGTGTAAGCACGTAGGGATTCTCATGCTACAGTATCGTGTGTATCTAATCGTAATGCGAGCAAAGTTCTAAACAATTCTAGCAAACAGGCAATAAACATAAACCTTATTACCTAGGACGTCGAGTCTTGCACGTGGAGCGAAGCGTCGTTGTGGATCGTTGAGAGCACTGTACTGGTTATAGTCCGGTTTTAATAAAAACGTTTTCCCATATTAAAACCAAGTTCTCTATAACCAATGGCTCTGATACCAATCTGTCACACCCCCAAAAATCCACACGCGGAGTACCACCGCTTGGGAGCGTGACTGACCAGGATCAAGCCATCAATCATATCAAACATAGCATTTAATAATAAAAGTAATCAATGTAAATCATCATGACATGATTGATGTTTCAAAACCAAACATCGTTTAAATAGCGGAAGCATAGTATGTAATCTCAAAATAGTTATAAGTTCAGAATAAGTTCATGATCCGTATCCCACAACGACCTGCTCCTCCTTGTGCAAGCTCCAAAAAGTACCTAAGGTCCTGCAAGGCATGCAGCAAATAATCAACAAACTAGTTGAGCGAGTTCACAGAAAGTAAGTTCATAACATAGCGCATAAGTATAACTAGTGGGGGCTTCCCATACTAGTGTGTACTAAGGTGGGGGCTTCCCAAACCTTGTGTTTATATTACTGGTGGGGGCTTCCCACGATTATCCTTACTAATGAGGGCTTCTCATCAGTGGTACTTACTAGACAAACTTCCGACCATGTGTTCTTCTTTACCGAGAACAGGAAAACGTACAGGGTCACGTAGGCTTTACGTGACGTGCCCTTCCCCGAGGACATGGTACGCGTGGGGGCTACGTAGGCTTTACGCAGCGTGTCCTTCCGACTCGGAAGACAGTAGAAGGTATTGGGTTACGTAGGCTTTACGTAACGTGTCCTCCCGACCCGGGAGACATATGGCAATTACTGGGTTACGTAGGCTTTACGTAACGTGTCCTGACTAACCCGAGGACGATGGTCTATAGTCTAGAGTATGCGTAAGTACGAGTAATCCTTTTCCAACATATCCAACCCAATTCCCAACCCGGGAATCCCATGCCTTGGCTGTGTGAACTCACCTTGGTTTGCTCGGCAGATACACAAAGAGTACAGGTAGCAAGTAAATGGTCAACCACGTCCTATCATGGTTATTATACAAGTCAGGTCTTGACTAAGGTGATACACGTGTGCATCACATATGTTAACATGTTACTATCACGTATGCATGTGAACAGGTAAGAGCATGGCATTAACATTCAACCAATACATATAACAGCCCAATCTAAATAGTCCAGATTCTCAATCGGCCCAAATAGTAAACGCGTACTGGTCCAATAACAAACAGTCCACAAATCCAAACATTTGGCCCAACTGATTGGGCCCGTGACAGCGAAGGCCCAAAAACAGTGTACGTGCAAAGGTGGTCTCGAGTCGCAACCGGCGATCTCGAGTCGCAACCGAGAGTTACGAGTCACAGCAGGAGATTACGAGTCGCAACAGGAGATTACGAGTCGCAACAGGAGATTACGAGTCGCAACAGGAGGTTGCGAGTCGCAATGGTGATTTCGGCTCATCATGGTCCGGTTACGAGTCGCAACGGGACTCGCAACCATGGTTCCGGCTGATGTTGTTGTGTGGTCTCGAGTGGGGTACCGACTCGCAATCCGAGTCGCAACCAAATGTGTAACTGATTTCCTAATTTCCTTAATTATTAACAACATCAACTCCGTGATTTCAGCAAACATGTTTCAACAGTTTCAGAAACAGATCAAACACCGAAAATAATAGTTTCATAACAATCTTCAAACATGTTCATAAGTCTAAACATAACAGCCTTGATAACAACCAATCGGTTCATCAAAACAACCTAAGCCGAATCATAATCATATCCTCATACTAGCATGCAACCTAGTCGGTTATCATTCATACAAAAATCTGATTATATTTATCATCAAAGCAATCAAAACAATCAACCCGAGGACCAAGCATAACAACATAATCTAATCGGCCCTAGTGTATTATCATGCAACTCTAATCGGTTTAATCTAAGCATGTAATCATAACATCATATCAAATCATCATCAACATGCCGAGCATATACAACACACATCAATGGATAACATACTAACCGGTTACGAGTAAGGAGGTGTGATCCGAACAAGAGGATGATCGGATGGTCTTGTGCCGTCGGGTCCTAAGCAAGCCGAGAGAGAGAGGTAGAGAGCAAATAGGGTTTGTGTGTGTTATGAAAATTGTAACAACAATGAGAATCAAACCCTTACCCTTGGTTTTGGTGTTTGCGAGTGGGGAGTGGGCCGAGCCCACTCGGCTGCCCTATGATGTCCGATTTCAAAGTGTGGCCCAAATGGGCTTGTGTGACCGGTTAGCCTTGTGCGATCGGGTTCTAGTGTGTGGTTTGGGCTCGTGCAACACATAACATACATACGCACATAATGCACATAAACATAACATATCAGGTATTCATATGATTAATAACGTTCTCGTAAACACGTATCGTTACACAAAGTAAGTCTGAGATTTGAGTTGTCACATTATCCCCAACTAATCGGAAATTTCGTCCCGAAATTTGGTATGCACTCACTGAGGAAGCTAGGTAAACTGTATTGTTTACTGATTTTCCTGGGGTGTCACAAAGTTGTTTAATATACTTTTACACATATCAAAGTCATAAACAATACAAATTATAGGTTGTTTAATATATATATATATATATATATATATATATATATATATATTACAATATATACACTTTTACACACATCGAATATATAAACAACATACAAGAAGTCATTTTGCTAGCCAGTTGCCACGAACCACTGCCAAGCCATGCTACTGAGCCTGCAACAACCTCATCGGCACATAAAGGAGCGACGTTGGTCATATAAAGTTAATATGTCTCCTGGTACTTAGGGTAAATGATGGTTTAATATACTCGTATTTAAGTTCGTTCATATGTGATAACTGATGGAGGACACATGAGAACCATAAAAAACAAACTGGCCTGACTCGTACTACAAATAATCCATTTCAATCTTAATCTGTTTTAACATATTACTCAACCCCTAGCTCACTCATCCTGTCACCTCTAATCGGAAGCCAATACTCTCTGTGAACGTAAGCTCAGATGCAACTATCTTGTGCTGGACACTTGTTATGGATATAAATATAGATATAGATATAGATTATACTATAATAAAATAATAGTAATACTACTACTAATAATACTTGTAATACTTATTAAAATAATAATAATAATAATAATAATAATAATAATAATAATTATTATTATTATTATTCTAATTATATTCTAAATATTAATATATTTTCTTTTATTTTTTTAATTAAAGAGTTTTGAATGAAAATGGCAAAAACAAAAGATAATTGTAAAGTGACCAAAATACCCCTGATTTAATTGGTTTTTTGGATGGAGCTAGAGGGGTGGACGAAAATGACAAAAAAACAGCAAACGTCGGGGATTCAGAGGAGAAAAACAAACTATTTAGACTAAAGTGATATTTTAAGTCAAATCTCTAAGACTATAATTACAATTTACTCTTTCTACTCACTAAAATAATAACTTCAAATAAAAAAGACATTTTATAGACAAAATATCAACAAATGTGTGAATAATTATATGGCTGTGGATAATAAATAGCTTTTGGAATGTGAGAGCAACCGATTGTTCTTATACGGTCTAAACTTTGATTATTCTAACTTATTTATTGTATGATTGTTTATGTCTTTTTCATGTTATCGTTTTGAAACTTGACCGTATTGAATACTCGGCAAAAGAAAACGACCACAACTTTTGGACTACAATAATTAATAAACAAATGAAGCCTAAAGGCTTGGATTTTTGGTGATATCATTTTAATCAATAAAATTTAGGAGGGTATTGATAAGGGATTGTGATTAGACTAGTGATGAGTGAAACAAATGCTTACCTTTGGACATGAAGCAACATGTGGCCGCCTAGTCAGTAAAGGGGCATTTGTTAAAAAAGGGTGTAGTGGTATATATAATGCCCCAAGCCCCCAATAATGATTACCCAGTTATTATCTTTTTAGAAAAATAAAATAAATAAATGAGTTGTAAATTTGTTATTGGTTAAACTTTGAAACTTTTGAACAATCTGGCGTTTTAATCAAAACGCCCAACAATCAAATGCAAAAAAACACCCCGGGGGTCGGTGCGCAGGCATGAAAGGGTGTGGATGGGGGAAAACGCCCAAATAGGGTGCCACTACGGGTGGTCTTAAGACCATGTTTCACTATTTAACCGTTATATCATAAAGTCCCTAACACATTATTAACAAATCACGAGATCACTTTCTTTCGCTTCTTTTTCACATTTGTGTGTTAAGATTTCACAAAGTTTAACTATCCACTAGTTATTAAAATAATATTTAAATGAAATTAAAAAATAACAAAGACTAGCGGGACAAGTGTTTTTTTTTTTCATCGGGTCTCCAATTTAATTCCTATCACCTATTTGGGTGTTGGAGGTGTGCAAATGGTGAAGGGGGTAACGCCCAACATCATATGCCTCTTTAACAACGGCCACCTACGTTAATCAGTAACACATAGCCTAATAATACGAACTGTAGACGATACTTCTGTAGTCTATAACTCAATACTATGTTCGATCTAGCCTAGCCTAACATGGCCCAATGGTTTCACACACTAGTCAATCTCCCTATACAAGAGACTAAGAGCCCTTCACGGCAAAGTAGATTACTCCTAAATTTAAACCGTTTGTCTACAATGAGACTAGAACCATCACCACTTTGAAATGAAGATATCAATGCAACAGCTTGATACCATTAGATTACAAGCCCGCTAGGTATTCATTGGGTCCATACCTTATGACTTGAAACCGGCTACAACCTGGGTATACCCGACCCGAACCAATCAAAACCTAAAGAAAAAAAAGCAAGTGGAACCGAAAAACCTAACCACCATCTATACAAAACCCGGTCTATTGCAATACGGGGATTTTTACCCTCTAGATCATACCCAAACCATTAAAAAAAAACCTGGTTTGTGCACCTCTAGCCAAGATTGATCTTCTTCTAGAACCGAGACCGGAATAGAAACCGGACCATAGTCCGTAAAGAGATTTGGGCTACACCTTGGTGGACCGGCGTTTCAGGCGGTTTTTGAGAGATATGGATCGTGAACTAGACCGAAGCGGTATGAACCAAACCAGGACCACATGAAATAAGAAAATGTATGGTCCTAAAATATCAAAACAAAAATCCACATCAAACAACTCTCTACAGCTGGACCCTGCATGCAACAATATCAAATCATTTTCCCTATCAATTTTCATACAACTTTCAACTTCTGTAACCACACATTTTTCCCCTATAATAACTTCAACTAGTTACAAATCATTATTTACCAAATCCTCCCTATTTGCATTGCTTCGATCTGAAACTCTGACCGGACAATAGGGAACTAATTAGATTCCCAACCCTCTTTGAACCTGAAGTCGGTCTGAGTAACGTTATATTACCCGTTACAGAACACGGGTCCGACCCATTTACACTACTTCCAATGCACCATCCTCCAGGAACGATCATATCCGGGCCACGGAAAAGTAACTCAGAGTCGATTTTATCGAGGACCGGGTCATCTTGATGGAACTTTCTGGCAAATGGGGCGTTGCTGTCGACCATTTTCTGAAAGTCGTTGGTTGTGAGATAGTGTGGATGTTGTTTGGGCGGGTTGTCCCATGAGATGAAGTGGAGATCGCTGTTGACTGTGGTGTTTTGAAACTCATGTGCGTTGCATACGACTGTGTGAAAATAGCCTTCGGGTGATGAGATGAAGTTTGTATAGTACATAAGAACGGTTCGGGGTAAGTTGTCGTAACCCCATATACAGAAGTCGATAAACGGGCGAGATAAAACCATCCATGCGGACCCTGAGTTGAATTGCAAAACAATTGTTGTTACTTTTGCAACTAATTTATCTTATAATGTTACAAGCAAAGAAAGTATACAAAAAAAAAAAAAAAGATGAATATATATAATATGTGTGTGTAATAGATGAATTGTTGAAAAATTTAATAAAGTAGCAACCTTCCTAAATATGAAGTGGCAAAATTTTCTTTATTTAAATTAACTGTTTTTGCTACATGTATCTAAAGGCTCAAGATTTAAAAAAATGGTTGCAGCAGCAACAAAACTATCATGATGTTGATTTAAATTTTAATAACACGTGTATACAGCAAAACTTGAAGCTCTTGTAAGTATGAACTTCATAGCTGGATACATATATTACGCAAGTGCACGCTTCACGTAAATATAAGATTGGCTGGCAATAGATATCTGTATAAGACACGATTAAACCTGTTTACTGAAAAAGTATATTAGGTTTTTTACTTTTTTAAAAATAAATAGAATTAGGAGGCTATGATCCATAATTTCTTCTCCTTGGTACATAAAACATACAACTGTGTTATAGATATGAGATATAAAGTAGTTAAACAAGTTGTATTGATGTTTAATACTTGTGTTATTCGCGTCGTCAGAGACCTGTTAAACCCGATAAGACACGATTTGCCAGCCCTAGATTTGTACAAGATCTTAATTGTCCCTACATATACTAATGCAAGTAAACAGACTTCAAAACCATATGTAAAATTTCCACAAAAAAAATAAGACAAAAGACCATAATAACAAACACTGAAAATCTTTGATCATGTTGGGATCATCAACTTATCCACATACAGAATAAAATCATCAAATAGTGACCTAAACCACCAAGTAATGCACATCAAAACTTAACAGGAACTTATAACATCAGAGCAGAAACTAAAATAACTGTAAGGCGATATAAAATACCTGTAAACAATTTAAACGCCGTAGGCACACTTCTCCGCTGCGTAATCCAAAACACATCAGCCTTTTTCGCCATATACAACCCCGGATCAACTATCACAGGCTTTGCTCTTTGAGACCTACTCGTTCAATCAACAAATTAAAAACAAAAACAAATGTGGTAACCGTATTCGAAACATGTACGATAAAAGCACGAATCACTTACATTTTCCATCCGATTTTACTTGTGTGATCAAGAAAATTAAGATCCCTCGGTAAGTAAGAGAATGTATGAAGCAGATCTAAAACAAATACAAATAATAATATCAATCAAACAATCAACCCTTATCCTAACACTAACAAACTTAAAGGGCTGTTTGGCAACTTCTGAATGGCTAAGTGCTAAACCAGCAAGAGGTCTGAACCATTAAGAGCCAGTATAATGCTTAACCATTCAGAGGCAAATGCCTGATCAATTTAGATTAGAGGTCTTAACCATTCAGACTCCGTATAATGAACCGTATAATGAACCATTCAGAGACAAATGCCTGATCAATTTAGATTAGAGGTCTTAACCATTCAGACTCCGTATAATGAACCGTATAATGAACCATTCAGAGGAAAATGTCTAAACCATTCAGACATCTGCTCACGAAGCAAACAATCTGAACCATTAAGAGCCCCCGTTAAGGGCTAAACAAACAGCCCCTAAACCACATCAAACCAAAACACACATTACCATCTTGAGTAACAAGAGGGTAATCCGAGGCACTAAGATTAATAAACCAATCCCAATCCCCCCCTTCTCTCAACAAAACCGCAGCCGCGTGGAGCGTATTCGCCACCATAGTCGGTCCACGATACGTCACAAGGTTCGCTTTACTAATCACAACAACATTCCCAAACTTCACAAAAACCGGATGGTTTTTCACAAACTGGGTCAACTCAACCCGCTCTTCGGGCGGTGAATCGGCATCTAAATGAACAACATAGCGGTTGTTAGGGTGGTAGAGGGCTAGGAGAGTTCGCCGGAGCATGGAACCGTCGTGTTTGGAGCCGGAGATGAGGTAGGCGAGTCGGGGTGGTGGAGGGAGGGAGGAGGTTGGGATGGGGTGGAGTTTGTGTTCGACGAAGGCTGAGGGGGGAGCTGCGGCGTAACGGCGGTAGAGGGGGAGGAGGAGGGTTGTTAGGAATAGGAGAAAGAGGGAGGAGATGGATGCGAGGGTTATTGGGTAGATCCATTGGCGAAAATGCATGTAATATGTTTTTAGTTTTTTCATGATTTGGGTGATAATGAAGAAAATTGTGGATAATTATGAAGATTGATTGTTATCTGGATGGGAGTATTGAACAAGGTGAGATTTGGGGGAAAGGAAATGGCATATTGGGAATTCAATAGGATGAGGAGATTTGGTTGATGAAACGAAAAGTACAACCTGCGAGTGTGTTTGAGCGAAGATGGATTGGTGAGGAAGTGAAAATGGAAGATTTCAGATTTGATTTGAAAGTGGAGTGGAGTTTGAGTTTGAGGTTGAGGTGGGTGATGTGGGTTTGTCTTTGGTCGGTGTGTGCGGTTGGTTGGTTGGGTGAAACGTGTAACATGGTATTTAATAATAAAGGCCGTTTTAATCCTTGTGATTTAGCAAATATGACATATTAGTTTAAGAGTAAACTGCGATTTTAGTCCATGTGGTTTGGACACTTTTGTCATTTTAGTCAAAATCTCAAACTTTTTACATCTGGGTCCCTGTGGTTTGCATTTTGTTATCATTTTAGTCCAAAATTTAAAAACCCTATTTTTTGACTGTTGCAACCTCCTATTTTATCTTTTAGTTCAGGAGCATTTTGGTAATTTTGCTTTTCATTTAACATCCATTCCATCATTTTTGTGGAATTTAGGCTGTCACCGGAATGCTCTGAACCATATGGTTCTTTTTTTACTGGCAGTTTGTGAATGCTCTGAACTACCACCACACCACCACCACCCCGACCACCGCATCATCCCCACCACCACCATCCCACTGCCGCCAACACCACCATCCCCGTGAACTCTCTCTCTAAAACCTGCACACACACACTCTCTCTTTCTCTCTCCAAACACCCATCTCTCTCTTCTCTCTCTCCTCTCTGTCCACCACCACCACCACCACCACCACCGTGAACTCCACCACCGCCACCACCACCACCACAAACTGCCTGAGCCCACCCCAGCCCGACTCAGCTCGTTTACATCCCTAAATTGACTTGTATACACCGAATTCAACAAGTATGGAGTCTAATTCCTATTTTATCCAACAAAAATTCAATCAAAACACATCATATTAACCACAAACATTACCGGAAGAGCAGAATCGGTCGCCAGAATCAGTCGCCTGAAACATTACCGGAAGAGCAGAATCAGTCCGCTGTTGAGTTTCTTTCTAGTTAGGGTTTTATTTGGGGATGATGATGATTTATTTGGGAAAACTTCGAACCTCCTTCATCAGCGAGAGAGAGAGAAGAAGAAGAGAGAGAGAGAGAGAGAGCTGATTATGTAGTGTCGGTGGTGAGAAGGGGGATGACGCCGGAGTGGGTCTGACTGTTGGATGGGACGACGCCGGAGTGGCGGTGGTGAGAAGGGGGAGGAGGTGGCGGTGGCGGTGGTGTTATAGAGAGAGAGAGAAGAGAGAAAGAAGAGAGAGAGAAGAGAGAGAGAGAGAGAGAGAACTGATTATGTTGGGGATGATGATGATTTATTTGGGTTTTATTGCTAAAAAAACTAAACATAAATGACCAAAATGCCCCTGCACTAAAGGACAAAATAATCAGTTTTCAACAGTCAAAGTAGAGGGTTTTTGGATTTTGGACTAAAATGGCAACAAAATGCAAACCACAAGGACCCAGATGTAAAAAATTTGAGATCTGGACTAAAATGGAAAAAGTGCCCAAACCATAGGGACCAAAATGGCAGTTTACTCTTAGTTTAAAGAAAGGTCTATTTTTTTTCTTTTGTGTTCCTAAAGTTTACAATTTTTATCTTTTATTACTTTACATTTATCTTTTGTTTTTGTTATTTTTATTCAAAATTGTAATTTTACCCTCTGGGATTTAAGCCAATTGACACTCTGACCCCCTCTAACGAAATAATTGCAATCCCCCCCCAACGTTGTTGTTATGTCGCAAGATTACCCCCTGCCGTTAACTTATGTTAAAAGTCAACATAATTAAGTAACGGCCAAAGGGTATATAAGTCATTTCCACTATACTTTTGTATCTTACACATTACAACCCCCTATACATTTGAGACTCCTAGCACTCTTACCCCCCCCCCCCCACCTTCCCACACCGCTCCTCCACATCTCCGGCGATCTTCATCTCCGGCGATCTTCTTCTCTGGCCATCTTCATCTCGTAACCCTAACCTTTTTCCCTCAAATTTCCAGATCTTGTTTCTCCAAAAAGCACACCTGCAAACACCACCTCTCTCTCTCACCATAATTGCCTTCTTCTCCAAAAAGCACACCTGCAAACAGGGTATGAGTTGAAACCATATTGGGTCGTGTAATGGATCAAATCAAAATCTTGTTAAAATGGGTTGGGGCAAAGCACGTTTACCCACCATCTTTGGTGTTATGGTTTATGATAAAAAAAGAAGATTAGTTCAGTATATTTTTTCAATATTTTATGTGATGGTTTCTAATTAAAAATAATAATAGGAACAGATCATGAAAATGTATTGATTCACAAATCTCTATAAATCAAAATCAAGTCTTGTTTTCAAGTGACCGGAAAATGAGTGTGGCGCCGGTGGTGGTGTATCGCCGGAAGTTGCAGGTTCGTTGGAATCTGATTAAAGTCGTCGGAATCATGAAAACGTACAACTGATTATGCATAGTGTACACCTGGTCATGCATATCTGAATAATCGGAATACGAAAAAATGAATTCTGTTGACTGGTTTTAAGTGATGATGAAGTCCGAAATTGTTTTAATGATAGCTATGATAAATCTTTGTTAGTATCTTAAGTGGCGATGATGATGATGATTCTGGCTAGTTTTCAAAGAAGATGATGACTATGCCTCTGCTCCTACTTGACATTTCTATGCTCAATGCTTATATGACTTTCTTAATTAGTTGATTGATAGTAACAAAAGAAATGGCTGATGGTCGAACGTACATATCGTATGAACTGTGCTATGAGTCTATTATACAAGATGAAGAAGATGGGTTTTTCTTTTGGGGAATGTACAAATAATATTGCGTATGATACAACTGAGGTGCTATGAAATTCAAAGTTGTGAATGAAAAGCAGTTTGTCGTTTTCTATTTTATTATAGGAAAGTTAATGATTTTGTTTGGAGGTGTCGCACCGGGGGTAATATTGCAGAGTAAAACAAATCACAGGGGGTAATTATAAAGGACAATTTAGTCATTTTACACTAGGGGGTAATATTACAGAGTAGAACAAACCATAGGGGGTAATATGAAAGGGTAAGATAGTCATTTCACATCCAGTTAACAGATCTGTTAACTTATTTAATGGCAGGGGGTAATTATGCGACATAACAACAACGTTGGGGGGGGGGGATTGCAATTATTTCGTTAGAGGGGGTCAGAGTGCCAATTGGCCTAAACCCTAGGGGGTAAAATTGCAGTTTACTCTTTTATCCAAAATCTATTTTACATTTATCTTTTGTATGTCTTTTCACACACACATATATATTCACATAGAAAAGGTTTCTTCGTTCAGCGACATCATTCTGCTGAGGTGTACCTGGCATGGTGTATTGGTTCACGATCCTCTTATTCTTACAAAACTCATAAAATGGACCAGGAGCTTGACCCACATCAGCATGTCTTCCATAATATTCACCGCCTTTGTCTGATCTCACAATTTAATTTGACGATCTAGTTGTTTTTCAATTTCAGCTTTATAATCGTTAAAAGTTGTAAGTGATTCAGATTTTTTTTTCTTAATGAGATACAAGTACCTGTGACTGGAATAATCGTCAATGGAAGTGATAAATGAAATACGTCCAGTTGTGCCATCGATGGGGTAAGGACCACTAATGTCAGTGTGAATGAGTTCTAATAAATTATAGCTCCTAGTGGCACATTTCTTATTCGCTGATGTCATTTTACCTTTAAGGCATTTGACACATGTTTCAAAGTCAGTGAAATCGGGAGGTGGTAAGACTTTATCCTTTACAAGTCGAGTTAATCGTTATCGTAAGATGTGGCCTAAACGTTGATGCCACAACATGGATGAAATCTTTAAGTCTCGTTTCTTTTTCATCTTTGTGATTGATTCTTTAATAACATATGAAAACAAAGATTTGGAAAAGTCATAATCTAGTTCTAATCTATAAAGACCACCATCCAGAATGTCAGTACCATACACTACTGAATCATAAAGAATAAAGAGTTTGCGATAACCATGAGAAACAACAAAACCGTCTATGTCTAACTTTGGTCTTAATACAAGGTTCCGAGTAACCTTATGAACATATAAAGTATCATAAAGTTTAATACATAAACCAGTTTTCATAAATAATTGTAATGTTCCTACAACCTTCACTTCTAGTTCCTTGTCATTCCCCATTTTTAGTGTTCTTTCGTTTCTTCCTAACATCCAGAATGTTCACATGGACAATAGAAGCAGAATCAAACCACCAAGAATTAGTAGGAACATTTAAATTATAGGACTCAAATATCATGAAAAGATTATTACCTTTCTTAGCCAGCCATTCCTTAAAGTCAGGGCACTACTTCTGCTTACGTCCTGTCTTTTTACAGAACCTGCAGTAAGGCTTACCTAAAGAGTTCTTATAGCTGGAAGGTGCACTTGGATTAGGCTTTTGGACTTTATAAGCTTCCTTCCTTTGATAGTTTTTATTCCTCTTCTTGGAATTTGAAGTTGAAAGATAAGCCACGTCAGCAGTTCTGTCCATCTTCATACGTTCTTCCTCCTGCATGCACATGGTGATCAGCTCACTCATTGTCCATTTGTCCTTCTGGGTGTTGTAATTGATCTTAGATGCTTCATAGGACGAAGTAAGAGATGTCATGATGAAGTGTACGAGTAATATGTCACTGATCTCCATGTCTAATCCCTTCAGTTTATCGGCCATGTCGTTCATCATCATGATGTGCTCATGAATGTTGCTCCTCCCATCATACTTAGTAGTCACCAGCTTGAGAATCAAGGTACTAGTGTGTGCCTTAGACGTCCCTTTGAATTGCTCCTCCACAGAAGCCAAGTAGGATTTAGCATCATTCGAGTCTGGATTGTCTCTTCTAATGCATTGCTGATGGAATTCTACATAAACATGAGAGACATGCGATTGCACCTAGTCCATTTTTCAAAAACTATTTGTTATTGAGGTGTGGATGAAGGAGTAAGTGCTGCAGGTTGTTCCTCAATTAAAGCATAGTCGAAGTCCAGCAAAGCAAGATTAAGAATGAGTTTGTCTTTCCAGGCAGCAAAGTTATCACCAGTCAAAGGTGGAATGCCACGGCTAGAAGCTACAAGTGTATAATTAGATGAGACAATTAAAGTACTAAACTAGAAGTCATAATGTGATCTAAGGGCACATTATACTAAGGCAGACATAAGTAATGACCATTTTAATTATGAAGTTGTGATATGTCTATTACTGACATCAAAATAATAGACTAGGTTAATTTGAAAATTCTACTTAAATGAAGACAAATCACCTCTGGGTAGAAGTGAAATCATTTAAGCATGTGTGCGAAGTAATTGTGACACATCACCTTTGGGCAGAAGTATGACAATCACCTTAGTTACGCACAGTTAAATATGCAAGACATGAATGAATCAAATCACCTTTGGGCAGAAGTAAGACATTCATATTTGTAAGACATAAATAATATAACTTATCATTATACTTGAACAATAAGATAGATGTATCAAATCACCTTTGGGCAGAAGTGAAACATCAAAAGCTCATTCAAGTTAAGCAATTTGGTTTTGTAAAATATCTAATTTTATTCAAGTGATTTACAAAACCATTTAGTTAATTACAAACCACCTGTTAGCCAGACCGACCTAAATTTTGGTGAAATAAGGTGATTTCGAGTTGGATTGAGTTTTCGAGTTCCTTTTAAAATCTCAAATCCTCATGAGTTCTCGAAAACTTATGAGATTTTGAGTTCTCTAATGAGTTTTCGAGTTTAAGTGGGATTTAGAGCTCTAAAGAGATTTCGACTTAGGTGACGATCTCGAATTCTGATGGGATTTCGACTTAAGTGATTATCTCGAATTCTGGTGCGATTTCGACTCAAGTGATGATCTCGAATTCTGATGAGATTTCGACTCTTGTTATGAGATTTCGAGTATTGTTGAGAATTCGAGTTCCCTAATGATTTTGAGTTCCTTTTATGAAATCTGTAAGACTTACAAGTTGTCGAAATCTTGTGATTTCGAGTTAAGTCGAGGTTTCGATTTTTATGAAATCTTAAAATCTCTGAATGAGATCTTGAAATCTTGTAAATCAATCTCGAAAACTTGTTCATCAATCCTAAAATCTTCTTATTATCTTTTAGTAATTGTGATAAGTAAGAATGATTTCAAATTTTTAACAAATTATCTATTTTCCTAAAATAAGGATTGGATAATTATTATCCTTGATTTCAAAATCTTCTAAATAATATATCATCTCATGATTTCGAAAAACTTATGGATAAAATTAAATTAAACTTAGGAAAAACATAACCTTTTAATTTGATTCATCCATAATATTATAAATTCTTCGAATTTTATGATGAACACGAAGAACATCATCGAAGAATTTTTATGAACATTCATCTGGAAACGAAACCTTAAAAGTAATTGTGTGTGTAGATTTCGATTTTAGCATTAGTTTGGAATTTTAATAAAGATTAACTGTCACAACCCCCATCCCCTAACAATCCAGGAACGGGTGGCCGCAGCCAGTTTCAGTGGTATCGGTGTTTATCAATATGGTAGCGGAAATTTCGTCAGGACGGTTGATGCGTGTGTAGTGTAATATATTTTAGGTGTATATTTTAAGCTCTTTGACACTTTTTTAGCCAAGTTCTAAATTTATAAAACATATTTACTAACACTAAACACACATATGGGCAAGTGCACCCATCATGGACGTAGTATAGTGTTGGTAAGATACTGAGGTCGTCCAAGGACACAAGAGCTTTTAGTACCGGTTTATCCTCAACGTTTAATCAAATCAAAAGTTAGAAAAAGGGTTTTTAAACTAGAAAAATAAAACTAACTAAAATGCTGAAAATAAAAATAAAAGTAAAAACAGATAGACAAGATGAATCACTTGGATCCGACTCGTGTGTAGTGTAACCTCTGATTATTTCCGCACTTTTGCACATTTTAAGAGATTATCTTAGTTATTGTAGTAGGCCCCTCTTTTGAAGGTGACGTTACCCTCAACCAGTAGTTTGAGTCAGCAAGGATACAATCCTAAAGGGTCGGATTATTGAAAGATAATTAATTAAGTTATTAATGCATAATGTGGTAGGCCCCTCTTTTGAAGGTGACGTTACCCTCGGCTAAGTAGCCTGAGTCAGCAGGGATACAGTCCTAAGTAGCCGGGTTAAAGTTTTAATAGTAGTTTAACTTATGAGGGGATCAAAGAGTTTGGACCCCCGCCATCCAATACCGGTGGGTATTCAAGGAGGTCCTACTAAATTTGACCCAGGTCCTTTGCAGGATCTATACACTGAACAATGGCAAGACTTTTACTAAATCGTTCCCTTAACCCCCGACCAGGTAGCCAACATATCTCCATATAGACCGTGGAGATATGAATGGTGAAAATCTTTTATTTTATATAGACAGTAAAATAATGCCAAGACACCACGAACAAACGATAAGGAAGAATCACCTTCAACATAAGAAATTAGTTATTAAAGTCATTAATACATAACCAAATAAAAAGTGCGAAAAGATTAAAAATAAAAAGTATTACACTAAACACTTGTCTTCACCAAGTGATGTAAGAGACTTAGGCAAACATGGCCTTTGATTGTCAAGAACTCTTACGATCAATCTTGGATCCCGAGACGACTCACACACTCTATGATGGACAATGGATGATGGTGGTGGATGATGGTGTTGTGATGGTGGTGGGTGATGGGTGAAGTGTGAGAGAGGTGGTGTGCCAAGGGATGCCTTTGAAGTGAACCAAGCACCGTGTGCAGAAGCGCATCTATACTATCAAAAGCCTGGACACGGCCCCGTGTCCACCCTTTTCTCTTCCTTCATTAATTGCAGTTTGTCTGCATTAGTTGACCACGCCCACGTGTCCGCTGGGCACGGCCCCGTGTGCAGAAGCGCATCTGTACTATCAAGATTTGCTTGGATTCTGCGAATCTTAGCGTTGACCACGACCCCGTGTTGAGCTGGGCATGCCCCCGTGTCGGGAATAGAAGCTTCTACAAATTTGTCTTTTCTGCAGACACCTGAACACGCCCCCGTGTCCGCTGGGCACGCCCCGTGTTGAGCTGGGCACAGCCTCATGCTCAGCTGGGCACAGCCCCATGCTCAGCTTTCTTCTTGTTTTTTGCTTTGGGAGATGCTGTCGAGGGGTCGGGCATGCCACGTTTCTTCCCTTTCTTTGTATTTATGTTGGTTTTGGCTGTATATTTGTTCCTTTTGTTCATTTAAGCTCATTTAACCCTGAAAATACAAAAAGAAGACAAAAGCACACTTTTTCCAACATTAGTACTAAAAAAGGGTTAGTTTTATGTCTCATATGATGTAATTTATATGTTGCATTTTATACACATCAACCGTAGTTAGGAAATATTTTTATCAGAGTTAAACACCAAAAATATTCAAAATAAAGAAATGGGATAAGATCCAAGTTTCTCTGATAATACATTTATAGGGAATAACCCCAATTATTGAAAACAATTCTTCTTTTTAGTTAGGTAACTTTTATTGCCACTTTTCTAAGCCTTCAGTGCTCTCCAGCTGGCTTTTATTGGCTTCACACTAAGTTACCTGAAACACGTGTTTAAAACATTTTATTAGCAGGAAATACTTGTGAGTGAATCCCAGTTTAATCAAATTTAATAAAGACCATTGTACAGTATTGAGGGCGGTCATGCAATTAAATTTGTTTCAAAGTCATATCAATTACCACCCACGGTACTGTCGTCTCGACTTATGGTCATGTTACTCCTCGCAAGGCAGTAACAAATTTTGTATACAAAACCCCAAATATACCGACGATAATTGTATCCTTACAAATACTCAATAACTGTTTAATATAATATTAATTAAGTGAGGTTTTGTAAAAACAATTTGCAAAAAGGAGATTACTCACAAAAAGGTTTACAAAAAGTAGGATTACTCACATTGCTAATTCAGGGATTTCCTTGTGACTTCCTGGTTATAATCTAGTTAAATAAACAATGAACACGTGTTAGTATAATAACCCAATTTACATTAGTTATACCCTCCCCGAGGCAGAACTCCAACGACTACGTCGGGCAGAACCTCGACAGCCGTTACGAAGCACTAGATCAATCGGGCAGCGTATCTAATACGTAACCGGGGGTTAAAATACTTACAACGAGGCAGAGCTTTGCTAATTAGGGGGGGTATCATGCCCGGGTATAGTGTCTACACTATAGAAATTAGGGAGAGAATTGAAAAGTTTGAACGAATTGAAACAGAATCCAATCCCCTCTATTTATAGTGCCTGATCGGCATTTCGTCGCGCCCCGCAAAAGAGGAGAAGAAGGTTTACGCGGCCCGCGAGGGCCCTAAGGGCGGCGATGTGCTTGCTGAGTCATCCCGGGTTCTGACGCGTGTCCTGCCACGTGGCGGCTCCTGGCTGCGCCACTTATCCTCTCGCTCGCGGCCCGCGTATGAAGACCAAGTCTTCGCGGCCCGCGAGAGACTATAAAAACTGATTTTTATTTAGTTTTTATAAAAATAAAGGTATTTAGGGCCATTTCTCGTATACGGGGTGTATTTTATGACGTATAGGGACATTCTACATATTTTAGGAGTGTTGTTATATTTTAGGTATAACTCCTGAACTATTTAACAAACTATATAATGCACTCATTAATTATAGTAACCCAATTCAACTTTATCCCTACGTCACGAGACAGAACCCCAACGGATTTAGGCAGAGCCTTGACATGCGTTACAGGGCTCCAGATCAATCAGACAAGGTATCAGTGAACAGGGGTTATGTAAGTGCAGTTCCTGCCGGGTAACTGTCGCTTATCAGATCTGGTCAACCAAAGCAGAAGTCCAAGTTAAAGTCAACGATAATGAAGAATTCTAGACTACATGAAGACCATGCACTGATCAAGGGGGAGTTTGTTAATGCACTTTGGGTGAAAAGTGCATGCCTTCCAATTGTTAGGGTCTTTATTGTACATATCTTGGAACTTAGTCCAAGGTTTACCCTTGGACAATTTGTCCAAGTTTTGGTCTAGAACTTTGGTCAGGGGTTTGGTTTTTGTGTAAATTGTTTTGTCTGAGTTTTGTCCCTAGTCTATATATATGTGTTGTATAGGATTAGGGCAAAAACAACGAAGATAAACTCTTGAGTGCTTGGTGCACCTCTCACAAGATCCCATTCCATTCTCCATCACTGTGTATATTCTAGAGAGAGAGGGAGACTATGTGTTAGTGAGAGAAAGCTAGGTTAAATCTTTGTGATCTAAACCAGCTTGTAGATGATGTATACTCCTTTGGTTTGTGTAATCTGTGATGACTGATTCATCAATAAAGAGATTCATCTTCTACATATTTCTATCTTGTTCATATTTTGTTCTTCATGTCTTGAATCAAGTGCAATGTTTGATGTTTGTCATCGATCGGGTGCTTTCACAGTGGTACCAGAGCATGGTTACCGATTCAGAATGGTCTAACCGTCTTCCGAATCACCATTGCTCTTGATTTGATGTTTGTTTCCGCCAAACATCTTGAAGACGTGAAGATTTTGGTCCTGATATGAAGATATTCGAGCTGTGTTGGAGAAAACTGCTGGGTTTTTGGAGATCTAGGGTTTTGATCCAAAAAAAAGGATTGTCTGAGTTTTAAAACTCTGTGTTTGTGTTTCCGGGGTTTTGGTGAACTAGTGTGAAGTCACACTAGGGAGATAGTCCGGAGACTTGTTTCTGAGCTTTGTCCGAGTTTTAGAACCTTCAAAAGGTCAGAGTTTTAGAACCTTCAAAAGGTTAGAGTTTTAGAAACTTCAAATGGTCAGAGTTTTGGAAACTCCAAAAGGTCAGAGTTTTGAAACCTGAAAGTGTCCGAGTTTTTGTTCCATGTATTACAGTTATCAGTTCCGAGTCTTCTTTAGATTCAATCAGAGTTTTGATTATCTCACTTTTTAGTTCCGAGTTTTAATTTTCATATCAGCTCTGAGTTTTTTAATGTTAACAGTCCGAGTTTCCAATAGTCTGAGTTTCGGTCGATTAATTGTTCTGAGTTTCCAATAGTCTGAGTTTCCAATAGTCTGAGTTTTGGTTTTAATTGTTCTGAGTTTCCAATAGTCTGAGTTTTAGTTTCCAATAGTCCGAGTTTTTTTTTGGTTCCTTGTGTCCGAGTTTAGCACTTCTTTGTGTCTTGTGTCCGAATTTTAGATCATTTTATTAGAAGATCCCTAGGTCCGAGTTTGTCTCTAAAACTTTTACCAGGTCCGAGTTTTAGCCTATGCTTTTTGTCTGAGTTTCCTTTGTTTCCTTGAGTCCGAGTTTTTCCTTGTCTTCATTGGATCCGAGTTTAAGTAACCCTTACTTGTTCCGAGTCTTTGAAGAAGCTTAGGAATTATGTTGTTCCGACTTTTATGTAAGCCTTCACTCTGTCCGAGTTTTAAAAGACTTGCAAAGTTGTAGGATCGTTTTCTGACCTCACGAGTCGTTCAGAGAAGCTCATATCCGAATTAAGAGGCGGAAACTAATAATTCGGTGCAATTGAAGCTGTATTCACTTTAATCTTGCTGTTGTATTGATATCAAACACAATTACACGTTCTGACAGCACTTCGGCAGCACTACGTGGCTCACCGGAAGAATACACCGTTAACTATGTGCTTGGATCGAACATCTATATATAGATATTCTGGACCGCTCATACGACATGCCGTATGAGCGACCCTACAGAGTGCCATATAAGCGATCCAGCCACATGATCATATAAGCGATCCATATAACTACTTGACACATAAGCGATCCTAGATGTGTACATATGAGCGATCCATATACAAACTCCTATTCTAGGATTCCGTGCCATCTTTGTTCTCCTTAATCTTCAAGACTTGATGGAAGACGTAGTCAGCAGACGTAGGCGCACTAACAAACTCCCCCTCGGATGTTGACGGAGTCTTCATAATTGTCTTCATAAATCATTCCAGTCTGCATTCGCACATGTCTATCTACTGTCTTCATCAGTCGACAATCTGTCTCTGAAATGTCTGTCATTCCAAGAATCCTCGTTCTCTCTTGAATGTTGACTTGGTGTCTTCAGACTCCCCCTCTCACATAGCTGGGATCATAGTCTGGAATTCAATCTTTCACTGGTTCTAAGATTGTAAACAGGCTCCCATCAGATTCAAGATCGAAATCTGGCTCCATTCTCTCTCAGGATCAATACCTGGCTCAAGTCTTGCACAATCTCTACCCCACCATAAGTTTCTACAAAGATTAAACTTTTCAACAATTTTGAAACTATATTGAACCAACAATCATGATTTTGCATTCAAGAATATTACTGGTTCTTATCAAAACAATTTCACTATCAACACACAAACATTCTCCAAACCAGTTCTTCAAGTTTAGCACTTTGAATTTTGAAAATCAGCATCTCAACACCAGTTGTCGAAAATCTTTTTGATTTTTCAAAATTTTATGCTAAAACACACTGAAAATCTTTTTGTATTTTGAAATAAAGAAACTAAAATGCAGAATTAAACTATTTACAAACAATATTTTTGTGAGTTTGTGCAAGAGGATCATATCAGTTTTGAAGCATATCACAAACACCGTTAAGCTTGATTACATTTTAAGCTCTAAACAATTTACCTAGATTGTCAGTATGTTTGTCCACTTAAATTTTCAACACAAATTTCAATCGATTCGAGATATGATATTAATGTTTTAAAGACTTAAACTTAATTGTGTATCACTCCACTTGAATATACTCCCGTATCCAGATCCCAAATATTCAGTCTTACAGGTGAGTATACCACAGATGATATCTGTAAAGGGGTAATGTGCGAGGGCCGTGAGAGCTCAGGTCGATACTTCCGTATACGCAGAGAGATGACGGCTTCGACTTTTGGTGGGTCCCCTTTAGAGGATCTTTTGTTACAACAGCAAAGATTACCAATTTTATTGTTTAATCAGTTTGCTGAGGGCGGCGCTTATATTTCAAAGCTTTTTGCAGAAAGTATTATTCGGGGACTAGGTCAGTATTTCCATACATCAGAAGTCCCGGAATAATACCCCAGATATCACTGAGCATAAAGACCTAGTATTTCAGAATACGGGACCTTTCAAACAAGATTTCGGGGGTTACCCATATATCCAAGAATAGTTACCCACAAATTAAGCAAGTTTGATTTAGGTTTATATCTCGTTTCAATTTACTAAATGTGTGAAAATCTACTGACACATCCGCAGTAAGATTGTTTATCACATTTTGACTTTCCAATTCTTTAGCGTGCTGTGATAGTTCACTGACGTACTATCATTTCCTCTTTTACGCAACAAAACTCATTTTTGATTTTATCATGTTTCTGTCTTTTTCAAATTTTCTGATGTTTTTGGATTTTCTAAAAATTCTTACTCCCCCTAAAATTCAAATACATCTTAAAGAAAATTGAACACAAACTGTACAAAACATGACAACTGATATCAAAACACTTCAATTCTCCATTCGTTTGGCTTAAACAATCAGAACTCCCCCTCACAACAAACTATTTTCCCATAATGATTTCAAAACACTTAAGTTTGTTTTAATCAGAATGGTTTTTCCGGAAAATAAGTTTAGTTGCTTTTACCTTTTGTAAAATGGGGTTCAAATCATCACTTTGTTTACCAAATTCTTGAATGATAATTAAATCAAGTCCAATTCAATGACCTTGATTTAATCACTTGTAAGATCAACTCCAATCACTATCATACAACTACTTGTAAGTTTAGCAATTCAAGCTCTTCAAACCTGTATTTCAACCAATTACCATCTTGGTTAAATTCTCAAGGTGCCGATTCCTACTCCTCGCTTACAAACCTGGGAGTTCCGGCAATTCCTGCAACTTCACAAACAGTTTTAGAAAGATGCCGATTCCTAGTCCACAATACCATCTTGGGATCTCCGGCAAGTCAGGTTTTCATTCTTGAAAAAATATATCCACCCAAGCCTGACCTTCCTTGGGTGTAACCTCATCGTTTTCATTGCTTCTTTCAACCGACCTGTAAACCCATCCTTTGGAAGCATAAAAATCCTGAATGCTTTGGGCCTTACCACTGACCATTTTTCCAAAGATGCGTTTTACATTTCCGTTGAAAGTTTTTTTAACATCAGTTTTCTTCTTGTCAGAATAAAACTGATTTGAAATGTCAACTTTTCCGATTTTAGATTTGTAATTTTTAGCACTTAGTGGCGGAAAATTCACATCGTCCACTTTTGAGACTTTCTTTTCAATCTTTTTCTCAACACGTGGCTCCTCTGATTTTATGGAATCAGATTCATCACCAGACTTGTTACCTGAACCTTTTACAACCCATTTCTGATTTGTAGCATTGTCTATTCTTTTGGAAGCACTCTTTGAACATTCTCCTTTCTCATAATTTGAATTCTCAAAGCCTGTGAACTTCCGGGTTAACAGTTCAGTCTTCTCAACAACTTTTTCTTTCATTTTTCTTGAGACTTCTTGTTTTGGTCGAAATGTCTTTGGACAATCTTTCGCAATATGACCCACAGCTTTACACTGAAAACAAGATCTCTTTTCAACCTTCTTCGGGTCTTCCTTCTTCTTTATGTCCTCTTGCTTTTTAGCAAGGAATTCTTGATTAGTCTGATTTCTGAATGATTTCTCTTTGTCAGCTTCTGTTGTTTTTCCTGCAACAAACATTGTTTTTGGTTTATAAACTTTTTCATTTTTATAGTTTTTCTGTGGATTAAAACCAAGACCTTTCTTTTTAAAATTACGATCATGGTTTGGTTTCTTTTGGAAACTATAACCACAATTGTAACCCATTTTCTTGTTAATTCTCTGTTGATCTCTTGAAGTGTATTGTTTTGGTTTTCCATTAAGATTGAAATCTTTTATTTCAGAAATATTAATTTCTGTTAGTTTGAAAACCTTGTGAATCATTTCAAGTCTAACACTTCTTATAGGAAAACTTTCATCTGAATATAATTTGTCAGAACCTTTCAATGTATATGCCACTTTGACTGATTCATCATTCAAATTAGATTTCGAAAGTAAAAATTCTTTATCATAAACCCGTTTGTCCTTTTTGACTGTTTGCTTTGATGCACTGGACCCAGACTTTGACTCGGGTTTAGACTTCGGTTTTGATTCCTCATTGTCATCTGTGTCTAACACCTGATCGGCTATACTTTTTATCAACTTTGACTCATGATCAGTGTCTGATGACGTATATGTGACATCAATACTTTCTGGTAAGTTATCCGATGACCCAGACTCCCATTTCAAATTGATTGCTTGATTGACTCTTTCTGAATTTGGATTTCGAGGTGAATATCCATTTTCGACTGGGGGCGGACATCTGTTATAAGATACACTCGGTTTCTTACCAGAAGTCTTCAATTTTTCTTCATCTTTTGTCACGGATTTTTCTTCTTCAAATATCTTCACTTCTTCAAAAATCTTCAAATCTTTCACCACTGGATAAATCCTGTCAACAACAAAAGTAGAACATGAGTAACTGTCTAATAATTTCTTAACTTTCTCAGTTTCTATCTTTTGTGTTGCTAACTCAAGCTCGAGATCTGCACATTTCTTTATATTATAGTTCGCCGTATCAAGTTGTCTCAGATAAGCTATCTTCAAAGTATTCATAGCTTCAGCTTGTTCACCATCAGAATCTGTATATTTGTTGATTTCTCTGTTCATAGTATCATACGATTCTTTCAACTTGTGAATATTGTGCAACAGCTCGTTGTTCTGCTTAATCAGCGAATCACAGTTCATGCACTTTTCTTGGACCATGACCGGTTCAGCATCCACTTTAATCTCAAATTCAGGAACTTCTTTCACTGTCCTGCCTGAATTTAAAAAATGAGCTCTTCTCAATCTTTCAGCTTTCGCTTCTTCCTTCAATCTCTCTTCCTCTTCAGCCTCCTCTTGAATCGTTCTTCGTCTCTCTTCAGCAGCTTCCATGACTTTTCTGCATCTTTCTGCACATTTTAGATCATAAGCATTAGCAAAGAAAGCATGAGAAGTATTTTTGGCCATAAAGTCTTTATCTTTACAGAAATCATCCCAAGTAAATCCTTCAGCCATCTTCTCGTCATCCTGTTCAGCTAAACACACTTTGTTTTCTTTTGGAAGATACTTTTCCCAGGTAAAATTATCGTATTTTCCCTGACTAACCACACAAGCCTTTTTATCAACCACATCTCTTCCATGAGCCGTTTGTGCCTGATGCTGCTGTGCTGGTTGAGTGATTTGATGATAAATGGCCTTCTTGTGATAATCATTGTTTCCGAAAGGATTCTGGGCACCGGTAGCTTCACGGTTTTTGCATTCCCTTTTGAAATGCTCCTTCTCCCTGCAACGAAAACATGTAACTTTAGATTTGTCAAAACCTAAAGCTAAAACATTTGCATCACGAAGATCATCACGGCCGGTAATTTGTTTGAACTTTTCAGCACGTCTCATCACACTCGCCATACACCATTTTATATCCATCAATTCCATTTCTTCAGCATCAATTTGATCGTAATCCTCTTTCGTGAGCATTGGATTTCCGATCTTTCCTGCAACAAAACAACTATAAGATTCTAAAATCATCCCTAACAAAGACATTTGATTTTTAGCAATATCTTCAGTGTAGTCTTGATCATTTTCAAGGCTTAATACAATGTTACACTGAAGTTTTCTGCCATTCTTTGTTACAGAGATGTTAGGATCAAAAGATGAAAATCTTGTGCTGCTGCTTGATCCTTGAGATGCCATCTTCTCAGCAGAATCTTTAACACTATAAGCAGTTTCGATCTTAGGAGAGAACTTTGTTGAATCAGTAGCACCATGCTTGTAGTACAGACTGATATCCTGCTCTCCATCGTAGTTCTTCATCCTAGCGATCTTTCTTTGCTCCATTTCTTGAGCTTCCAAATGCTTTATGAAGTCCCCTAGTTTCATCTTTTTGTATTCTGCTTTGTTGGACTTCAGCATCATCAAAAATGTTCCCCAGATTTCATATGGAAGCGCATCTGCAAGTTTTTCAATTAATTCATCAGTATCTTTCTTAACACCTAACTTTGTCATATTTCTCACCAAATTACAGTATCGATCAATAATTTGTTTGGTGGTTTCATTTTTTAATCCCCTAAACAAGTCAAATTCTTTCTTCATGAGAGACATTTTGTTCTTTAACATGTCATCACTTCCCGTAAACTTTGCTTCCAATTCTGTCCAAATCGAATATGCAGTTCCATCGTGTTGAAGCAGAATCAAGATATCCTCTTTTATCGCTTGTTGAAGTAGACTGACCATCAATTTCTCATCTCGATACTTCTTTTTCTCATCTGTACTCATCTCTCGAAGTGTTAGTTGCACACCATTTTTAACTGGTTTATCATATGGTTCCTCAGTGTGTTCCCATGCATCCAGATGATAAGCTTCAACCCAATTTCCGAATCGTTCCGACCACACGTTGTAGTCATCAATATCCATGAGTTTTGGTGGTTTCTGAGACGTTCCGGTTTCATTTTCAATCAAAGCATTCTGAGTAATCGAGACCGGGGTAGCAAAAGCATTATAAAATTCAGAGTCCATTGTTCACAATTTTCAAAACTTGTCAAACTGTTCAACTGAGCGAACTATCTTAATAAGCGGTCCAAAAATTTTCAAATAAGCAGTCCACACACTATGTCAGTTTGAGCGATCAGGCCAATAAGCGGTCCAATAAGAATGACTGATAAGCGGTCCGAGCAATGTCTGAAAAAGCGATTCACAAAAGTCTGTTCGAGCGTTTCAACCTTGTATGTTCGAGCGATCCACAATATGTTCGTTCGAGCGATTCACACTTGGTTCGTTCGAGCGATTCACAACAATTCGTTCGAGCGGTCCAGACAGGTTGAACGTATAAGCGACCCTGAAATTGTCAAATGAGCGATCCAAGACAAAGATTTTCGAGCGGTCCAACTAAAACTGTTCCTTGGAGCGGTCCTGACACGTAATTTGGAGCGGTCCAGAAGCTGATGTCACCTAATGAGCGATCCTGAATTAACAAAACACCTAAAATCTTGGTTTCTACTTCGATTTTAGTTCTGAAAACTTCAAGGATTTGTTAATTCATGTTTTCGAGTGTACTGTGTGATTTTGAGCTTGTTTTACCAAAAATTTTTTTGAAAAAGTGAAGAAAGTGTAGAAGAATAGAAGAATAGCAGCTAAAATGGCAAGAACTCCTCCTCCTGAGCTCTGATACCACTTGTAGGATCGTTTTCTGACCTCACGAGTCGTTCAGAGAAGCTCATATCCGCATTAAGAGGCGGAAACTAATAATTCGGTGCAATTGAAGCTGTATTCACTTTAATCTTGCTGTTGTATTGATATCAAACACAATTACACGTTCTGACAGCACTTCGGCAGCACTATGTGGCTCACCGGAAGAATACACCGTTAACTATGTGCTTGGATCGAACATCTATATATAGATATTCTGGACCGCTCATACGACATGCCGTATGAGCGACCCTACAGAGTGCCATATAAGCGATCCAGCCACATGATCATATAAGCGATCCATATAACTACTTGACACATAAGCGATCCTAGATGTGTACATATGAGCGATCCATATACAAACTCCTATTCTAGGATTCCGTGCCATCTTTTTTCTCCTTAATCTTCAAGACTTGATGGAAGACGTAGTCAGCAGACGTGGGTGCACTAACAAAAGTTCTGAGTTTTCGTATTGTTTACAAAGAGTTAAGTCTGAGTTTTTTTTTAATTCTCTTAACAAAAGCTTGACAATTGTTTCCGAGTTAAAAGACTTTCAAAGTTTCCGAGTTTTAAAAGACTTGCAAAGTTCCGAGTTTTTGTATTGTTTACAAAGAGTTAAGTCTGAGTTTTTAATTCTCTTGACAATTGACAATTCTGAGTTTTTGCATGTCTGAGTTTTACATCCTCTAAACTTGTTCCGAGTTTAATTCTATGGTTCCGAGTTTTGAAGTCTGATGGTTCCGAGTTCCCTGTTAAAAGAGTTAAGTCTGAGTTTTATGAGTTTCCAGTTGTTCCGAATTTAACAAGACTGTTTTTCCGAGTTTTAAACAGTCAAGACTGTTTTTTCTGAGTTTTGAACAAGTCAAGATATTGTTCTTATGTTTTTCCGAGTTTTGAACAAGAGTCTTATGTTCCGAGTTTTGAACAAGAGTCTTCTGTTCCGAGTCTTTTTAATTGTTTTGTTCCGAGCTTTATAAACAGTTGAGCATGAGTTTTGTTAAAAGGCTTTTTGTTCCGAGTTTCAGTTCAGTTTTCAACAGGTCCGATTTTGGTTGACATATTGAACATTTTAGTTTTCTTGATTGTACTTGTCTGCTGGTCCGAGTTTTGTTCTTGACTGCCAGGAGTTTGTTCAAAATCAATCTGTTCAAGCTTCTTTAGTCCAAGATTAGTCTTTCGGATAGCAGTCCCCTGGTTTCTTCAGAGTTTCCTTTATTTCTTTGCTTGTTTCGAATTCCTTTACTGCTCAATGATTTGATCCGAGGTTTCAAGGTTTATCCTTGGACAATTTGTCCAAGTTTTGGTCTAGAACTTTGGTCAGGGGTTTGGTTTTTGTGTAAATTGTTTTGTCTGAGTTTTGTCCCTAGTCTATATATATGTGTTGTATAGGATTAGGGCAAAAACAACGAAGATAAACTCTCGAGTGCCTGGTGCACCTCTCACAAGATCCCATTCCATTCTCCATCACTGTGTGTATTCTAGAAAGAGAGGGAGACTATGTGTTAGTGAGAGAAAGCTAGGTTTAGATCTTTGTGATCTAAACCAGCTTGTAGATGATGTATACTCCTTTGGTTTGTGTAATCTGTGATGACTGATTCATCAATAAAGAGATTCATCTTCTACATATTTCTATCTTTTTTCATATTTTGTTCTTCATGTCTAGAATTCTTCATTATCGTTGACTTTAACTTGGACTTCTGCTTTGGTTGACCAGAACTGATAAGCGACAGTTACCCGGCAGGAACTGCACTTACAGTCTCCCCCTTAACTGTTGCATCAGTTCTGTGTGGCATTGATAATCTTCAATCATCGGATACTGCTCTTACAGACTCCCCCTTGACTGATGATATCATGCATGCTTTTAACTTTAGCTGAGACTTGATCTTTTAGGTAGAGCACAACGATCTTCAACCCTTCTAATTAAAGACTTGCTGACGATCACTTAAATTGCCACTTTGAGAAACCCGAAGAATCCGACATCAAACACTGCAGATCCTCCCCCCTCAAACTACTCCCGAATCAAGTTAACGCGAACCGACCTACAACCACATGTAGGAATATCGCTCGATACATTAATCTTCAAACTTAACCGGTAGAAGAACGAAACGTCGGATTCCAATGCCTAACATCAAACACTTCAAATTCCGCAAAGACATGAAGTTTGGTTCGATAAGTTAATAACAAACCAGACTTTGAAAATGTACATCCACCATCTTGATCAAGGTCTTCAACTGAGTGTCTGAGATCATTTCATCTCGAATCTTCAAGATCCAATCTCGTATCTTCACAAATCCAACAATTACCCGATGACTTTCGTCTCTGATCTCCCCCTCAATGTAAGAACCCCTATTTCGAGAATCCGATTAGTCACCAACTTGGAAGAGGTACCAAGAAGACTAATCTTCTCTACTCTAACCAGCATACGATAAAGGCTTGACCTTCAACTAGTTGCCAAACGAACAATTTGCTTCATCACCTCGAACAAACTTGACAAAACTCAATCATACACTAGCTCTAACTTGCTTCATGTTTTAAACACTTCGCCACCGGTAGGATTAACACTAAGTTAATCTCAAAGATAGTAAACATGAACTTGTTTCGATGTAGCCCCACGAGCTTTTGGTTTACAAAGAAAATAGGAATTTCAAAATTTTTATAGTCCAAGGTTTATCCTTGGACAATTTGTCCAAGTTTTGGTCTAGAACTTTGGTCAGGGGTTTGGTTTTTGTGTAAATTGTTTTGTCTGAGTTTTGTCCCTAGTCTATATATATGTGTTGTATAGGATTAGGGCAAAAACAATGAAGATAAACTCTTGAGTGCTTGGTGCACCTCTCACAAGATCCCATTCCATTCTCCATCACTGTGTGTATTCTAGAGAGAGAGGGAGACTATGTGTTAGTGAGAGAAAGCTAGGTTTAGATCTTTGTGATCTAAACCAGCTTGTAGATGATGTATACTCCTTTGGTTTGTGTAATTTGTGATGACTGATTCATCAATAAAGAGATTCATCTTCTACATATTTCTATCTTGTTCATATTTTGTTCTTCTTGTCTTGAGTCAAGTGCAATGTTTGATGTTCGTCATCGATCGGGTGCTTTCACAGGTTAAAACACTTAAAACAGGGCATGGCTATCATTATTATTATTAAAAGAAAACAAGAAAATATCTAAAGAGAATATAGAGGGAGGTCGAGAAAGTGAGTAGAAAAAAAGGAGTTTAGCTATTTCCAATTGTTGAATGGCAGCTCTTATATAGTGTCTTGTAAATTTTTAGAGTGCAAGCCACGTACACATATGTACACAAAATTTTTTCAATGTTAAGTTTGAATTATTTTATTATTATTATATTACAATTCCTTAAAGGTTAAGTTTAAATTATTATTATTATTATTATTATTATTATTATTATTATTATTATTATTATATTCAAACGTACGTACATTTTGATTATTATTATTATTATTATATTATAATTAATTCAGTTGCTTTACTCAGTTAGCGCTTATAACTTCTAAAATATGACGTTTTATAAAACAATGAATATATCTTTAGAACTAGAATATTTGTTCCTATATTTTGAACCAAGTTTCTTTAAAAATGGAGTAGGTCCAAATATAATGTATTTCTATTATTATTAAACGGTTCCTACGGTTGCCAAAATACCTTATTTTCTATTGGTCAACTTACCCATGATTTACTCGGGTAATAACTTTATTTAAAATTTAAATTTTGGGAATGTCACATCCTCCCCACCTTGTTTTAAATCTCGTCCTCGAGATTTGGGCTACGATATCTCTTTGGGTTTACGTCACGTCTTCTAGTTAGTAAAAACAGTTATTAAGGTGCTTGAAGTAAAAATTAGAATATAAAGATACCAAATAACAATTGAAATTCAGTTGTCCAACTTAGTTTCAGGAATTGATAAACTTAGAGGAAATGATACAATCATCGAGGTGGCTAAGTTTCACAAATCAAGAGAGAGATTTGATAGAATTCGAATACAAATGACTTTTTAGAAACAATAGGATTTATTGTCAAAAGAGAACTTACTTTAATTGTCAATTGAGGGAGATTCTGAATCAATAATCTCAATTTGAGAATGGAAGTATGAAAAATGATTTGTCAATGATCAAACCAGAAATCAGTGACATTTATTTAAGTGGCAGGGATACACCGGATGATACAATAGAATTTAGTATATCATTGTCTTAATACATAATTGTATCCAGACTACTTGAATAATGAGTCAAACAAATTACGTATGAACTGATATGATTAGGGATATTAATTAGCTCAAGCTACAAATTTGCACAGACACCGCAAGGTGTTGTAATGATTGAAAGAATTCAATGATTTAAGGTGACCGAACTAGTTCACCGTTCTCGAAATTGACTGAAAGTTTCAATGAAGTGAATCTGGATATTCAAAAGATAGGATGCCCATTGAAAGAAAAAATGAATATTGCATGATTAATTTAAGGATGAAAGAAATGTTGGAGGCACATTGGAATAAAATTTAGGTACCTTTATCTGAACACAAAATTGTATTAAAACTGGTTTAGGATAATGAAAATTCGTACCTCATCTGTGAAAATGAAATGAGTCCAAGTTTCAAAGAAATCGCCACCGCAAGGTGTCGTGTTTTAACAAATGATACATTGAAATTGAAGACTTTAAATAAGTTTACTATGATTCAAACAATGAGATTACCTCGAATATCATGATCTCAATTCATCATATGGGATTTTGAATGGAATGTATTTTGTGAACAAGTTCAAACAATTGAGCTTGGTTTGGACATATTCCAACAATAGATATATGTATTGACAAGAAATGGTTTCAATGAAAAATCTGGTAAGGAGTTTTCCAAGAAATTTGTTGACTTGATTATCAAAATTCGGCATTTTCACAATCAGAGGGGGGGGGGATCTATCAAAATGAGTATAACGAAAATATTTATTAAAACTCATGAGTAGATGATCTTTTGAAGTAAATTCACATGTATGACAAGCGATGCATGTATGACATAAGAATTTATCAAGAGACGAGACAGATGAGAGTTGGTTTTATAAAAGAAAAATAAAGACCTTTTATTGATGAAGTTTTGATTGGAATCGAAAGTCAACTAATACTTAAGTGCAGACAAAACATAAAGGTGCTTATTTTAAAAGTTACGGTTATTTCTGGTGTTGTAAATATTTATGCGTTCTCCTTAGCTTCATCGGGGTTTCGATCCTCGTTTTCGGGTGCCTCAGATATTTTGGGGCAGTAGGGACGAATGTGGCCTGGGTCTCCGCATTTGTAACATACATTAGTTTTCCTTCTACATTCTTCCTCTGCATGTCCAGCTTTCTTGCAGAAATTATAGCGGTGTGTCTTTCTAGAATGGCGTTTTCTTGAATGCTTTTTTTGTTGCAGGTAGGCTGTGTGATTGCTGGTTCCATTTCTTGGTCTTTACATGATTTGTCGGAGCGGAATTCCTTATAGGAGTATCCATAGGTTGTGGTTTTCTTTCGTTTGGAAGGTGAAGTTCTGATACGAATATCATGACTTCCCTTGGAACTTGGGTTAGGTTTGAAGTGGTGAGTATGCCTACAATGTATAGTACGATATTCGTTTATAGGCACAGAAATCTTAATAGCTTCAATGATCGAAGGTATGGCATTCGATATTCCTTGAGCTATTATATTTTCTATAGTATTTTTATCCAAAGAGTTTTCATTACTAGCCTGAATTTCTTGATCACATGCTATTTCCTTTGACATCTGAATTGCAAACATGGTTCGATATAATTATCACAGAATTTCGCAATTATACAGGCAGACTGTGTTTAGCATAATTATAGTCATAACTATCAAGATTATGCGTTAATATATTTAGATATACACATATATACATGTCACACCCCAACCAATGACGGAAACATTGGGATGAGACGAAGTGTGAAGATTGCTGGAGACATCATAACGCTATTTGTGACAATATTTAATAAACCGATTTCATTTCATAATTCATTTGTCAACATTACAAAGAAATCAAATAACATCAAGTTCAAGGGAAATACAATACAACATAATCAAAAATTGATACAACGATTAAACCTAAACGTCTATATGTGTATCTAGGCATCAACGCTACTTCATTTCATAGCATCATCATCCTCAACCTGTAACATGTTTAAAATAAAGTTCAATGCAAAAGCAAAGGCGAGTATACAAGTTTGGTACATACGTATCAAAAGATAAGTTTAAACAATTCCATGTGGCAAGCTCTTGTAACGAGATAAACAATAAAATTGGCATGTGTCAAACATATCAAACCAATAATGAAACGCAATATGCTCATGACATAACCACAAGTCTACGGGCGGGTCGTTAATTTTATAGCGCTATATATGTCATGGTTTGGCTCTTACGAAGTTAATGATAAGTCTAACACATAATGTCCTTAACCCAAGTTTAAAGTATCAAGTAATCAAATAAGCATGTGTGTAATAGGAATGTATATGTATTATGATAAAGATTGTGTGTAAGTTTATAAATAACATGTTACACCCCAAAAAGTGGTAAACGAAAAAGGGGTTCAAGTATACTCACAAAGTTTGCATATGCTTTCCGATTATCCAATTGTTGACGAGTAGAGATTTAGAGTCCGAATGTATAAGGGTTAAAGTTCAAGTATGCTTAGAGTCGAGATTCGGAATAAAACAACATGAAAGTATTATATCAACATAATTACCTTCAACACATAACACTTGTATGACACTTAGTAACCACGAGGGTTATAATAATGTTTTCATGAGTTGAACACTCATAAGAATCATAACAAGGTTTAGGTCCTAGATGATGTCCTACTACTTTGACAAATGAACATGAATTCAACATCAAAGGTTCGAATGTACATAAATATTATTTAGGTTAGGTAGTATATATTAATAAGTCCTTACTACAAGTATTTCAAGCATGAGGTAGAAGATTTAATCTTCATTTAGGTACCTCAAATGTGTCATAGAAGTCATGTAGGAGGTAGGAAGAACAAGCTCCCATTTAGACACCTCTTATGTGTTCACCACTACACATGATGTACAAACAACCAAGGTGGGTCTTGAACAATATTAAGACAATAATAAGAACAACTATACTATGAGAAATCATCAAATCATGTGGGGATTCTATGTTGGATAACCCAAGTTGATCCATAATCACTCCTTCATCAAGCTTGAAGCTTGAACATGACTTGTGGATCAAAAACCCTAAACAAAACAAAAAGTATTTGAGGATTATCCTCTGATTTTGTATGTCTCAACCTTGTTTTTAAGCCTAACTAGCCATAGGAGTGGTTATAAGCATAAGGACATAGGTTTGAGTGAGTTAAACTCATGTCTAAACAAAGATTAATGAAAACAAACTTAAACAGTGGACTTTGAAGCCTTTTTGCCGGAGTTCCAGGGACTTGTTTGCTGTGAAACACCCCTAGAATCGTAGCCAAGGTCAAGCCAAGCATTCTGGAAAAAGAATGGACCAAAACGGATAAGAAATGAAGAAGTTATGCCCATTTTCGTAAAGCTCGATGAATCTGCTCGAACATTGAATTGCAGCTATGTTTTAGGTGACTTGAGAGTGTTTTAGATGAGTTTGTAAAGTGTATGAAGCTTGGATTATGTTTGGGTTTTATAGGGAAGAGTTAGGTTAGGTTGTGGTTGGATATTAATGGCTAAAACATGGTTTAAAACTCAAATAAACTCAAAAACTCGCGCCCAAAACGAGCTGAATAGGGGCCTAATCGCGGCTGTTGGGCTGGGCTGTCGCACTGAGTCTTTAAATGATTTTCGACCGGGTTTCTTTCAACAAAAAGATCCAGCTCAGCTGGTTAGGTGCACGTTTGGTTATGCTGATGACCCGGGTTCGATCCCTGTGGTCATCAGTTTTATTTTTATTATTATTATTTTTGTTTTAAATCACCCACTTTCAGCAAGTTACTTAAATGGTCCCTGAAATTTCAACAATTTATTCTAAGATCCCCCTAACTAAGTTATGTTGTTTATAAAAGAAAGTAATTAACTTTATAACTTAAACTAACTAGGTTAGTTTATATTTTCTAACTTTAAAAGCTAACGAGACTAACTAGATTATTATACAAATAGACTTTTAAATAGTAACATTAATTCTATTAATTTAAACAATTGTTAATTAACCATAATTATTATGAGTTAGATTAAAAATAAAATATTTCTTCTACGGTTATCCATTTCGCGAAACTTCCAAGTTTCATGAATTAGGATTCGACTTCTCTTATCTTACGAGTTCTAACTAGATTAACGAGCACCGAGTTTTATTGCGTAATAACAACCAAGAGTCTCGGATAATATATTGTTCAAACGCGAATTTCATTGTGATTTAAGTCTCGGATTCTACAAAGATTACCTCGAAACGACGATTACAAGAACACAAATTTCCAAAAATAGAATTTTAAGCAGTGGTTTCTAAATATGGGAAGTATGAAAACGCAGGGCGTTACAGTCTCCCCTCCTTTAGGAAATTTCGTCCCGAAATTTATTCAAGAGGAAGACTTCAAAAAGGTGATTATTAAGAATTGAGTCTTGGAAAATTTGAAACGTTTTCAAAAGTATGGAGTTTTGGAGAACAACAAGGTCTAGTACTTTGAATAAAGTGATATCGGTCTACAAGTACGTCTATACAAGAAATAAGAATAGGATGACGGTTTTAAAGTTAAGGCGTCAAGTTAGGATTTGAACGTTTAAACAGAGTTGATTGTGAAAGAGCTTCGAATAAAAGATAAAAATAATGGAGAATAATAGGTATAGAAGTGAACGATTGACTCTTAATAACGAATGCAGGTATAAGGATGGCATGAGTAAAGGAAAGACGAAAGTGGTGTGTTAAGAATGAAGTCTCGTCGTGGATAATCGGATATAATGCGTTTGTGAGTTGTTTAAAGATTGAATTAGGTCTAAATAGGTCTGCAAAACACGGAATTTCTCATGGCGCGTTTACAAAAGTTTGGTAACATGGTGAAAACACTTATATATAGGAAGTACCAGCGGCGTATCCACCATGTTTTGGCCACATTATGTCCGTTTCGTATTCGGTGTCATGTTATGTTCTGTGTTTTACCATACACAATAGTACACTCTATGGTTCTCATGAGCCAATCACTATAATCCCGTGTGCACCCGCGATTATTTTGATCGTCGCATGATCCGCATAGCTTGTACTAGTTATGTATGAATTAGGGTATACATAATTTAAAAATTTAGAATGTGTATGTGTAAGAATGTAGTATGTAAGCAAGTCCATGCTTAAGTATGTATGGGACCCATGCAAGCAATTCTCTCGGATTACGCTTGTGTACGGGTACGAATGTATGAATCATGTGTATGAATGAAAGTATGAGCATGAGTATAGGTTTAAGTATGAATAAGCACGTAAGTATGAGTATAAACATAAAACGTATGACTAGTATGAGTATAAGTATAAGCATAAAACGTATGCGTATAAGTGTAGATACGAATAATAAAATTTACGTATATGGTGTACGTTGGGACATAGCGGATTTAAACGTATAAAAGTATTCAAAAGGTTGAGTATGTAAATACGAACGCTATGAATGATGTTATCACGAGATATCGACTAAAATGTGTGTGATGATATGCATGTGTAATTGTTTAAACGAAACGTTGAGTTTATCGAATCAGAATTAGATTGAGCTTGATTTGAAGGGTAGAATATAGTTTGTATTTGTAAGAGGGTATAAAGTACTCATTGATTATGCAGGATGTATTTTGTAATGAATGGAAATGCTACTTCTGTGTAAAAGGGTTTATGTAATTCGAAGATGGTCAGTCCCCATGAAGTCTTCTTGCCCACGTGTTTTGTAAATTGGTGAAGGAAAAAGGTTTTTGATAAAAAGTAAGTTCGTTTAATCAAACAAGAAATTACGAATTTAGGGGGTTCTTGTGAAAACAAGGGTCCTTAGAAAAGAAATTTAGCAAAACGACATAGTGATTGTTAAAAGTTTTATCAAATGATTTGTTGGTGTTGAAAAGAGTATTTGGTAAAAGGATCATATAACATCTATGAGATCTTATAAGTAATTGGGAAAGGTTAGTTTGATTTCGATTAACAATGGAAGCCTCTATTATGATGATATAATGTGAACGTGTTTTAGTTAATAAATCAGATATGGAGTTCATGGGCGAGAGATTCATTAGACCGATTAAATTGATAGGTAGCATTTCGTAAGGTTTGGAAATTCGTGTAGTAAAACGTTTAAGACATGATTAAAAATCTCGTGTATATGATTTATGTGAAATATATAATGGATTAAAGAATACGTTTGATAAAATAATAAATTTTGAAAATCGCATAAGTAGGGATTTGATTAATGATAAGCAATTTAGGTATAAAATATGATCGAGTTTGCATAATAAGACATTTTAAAAGAACGTTTTGGTAACGATCACCTAGGTAAGGGAATCACCCCTAACTCGTTGGCGAGGTCGTTTTAAGGAAAAAGGGGAGTGGAGTTAATCATCAAGGTAAGGAATTCACTCCTATCTTGATGATATGTCTCCACTTGTCGTTACACGGGACATGAATCTAAATCATATGAAATCATGCATAGGTATAAATGTATGAAAGGACCTAGTATGATGCATGTGTGAGGAGGAAATATCGAAAGTAAATTCGCATTTGAAAGATTGCGTCGTATAAAACAAATAGTAGAACACATGTTTGATTAAAATTTAGAATGGTTCCAAAACGGAACTTTGACTAACCAAAGTGGTCGAAAAGTCTTTCGAGTTTGAGGAGCATGCTTTGGCCTAATAGGTGAAATACTCTCGCCGACAAGTCGGTTAACGGTATTTACCCTTCCGGTTACTACATGTCCCAAATCAATCGAAATTTCGAGACTTGGCGGGATTTATGAAAATCAAGGAGTGGAACTAGTTGACCAGGTGCGGGTTTCACCCCTAACTTGGCGATTTAGTATCCTAAATGTGGTTGGTACTCGTCGGGTCAAAATTTAATTTCAACACTTGACGAGGGTCCACTAGAATTTAAAATTTGAATTTCTCCATCAAGGTGAGGATTTCACTCCTAACTTGATGGTGAACTTCGTGTAAGAAAAGAAAGTAGAAGGATTGAGAGTCATTCACCAAATTGTGGGTTTCACGCCTATTTTGGTGAAATCATCTCGTTTGTGTATTATGAGTGGTTTTGATTCTTAGTATAAACGAGTAAAAGACATATGATCAAAATAATAATAACAAGTATAAGCACGTAAATCATTTTAAGAAAATAACACGTAAGAGACATTTCAAGAATAACATGCAAAGATATTTCATAAAAGTAGCATGTGAAGCAAGTATGGTCGAATTTTGGTGCTTAACTATAGACTAGGTCAAAGCATGACAATTTTCCTAATTCACTATAGTTATGGCTCTGATACCAATCTGTCACACCCCGACCAATGGCGGAAACATCAGGATGAGACGAAGTGTAAAGATTGCTGGAGACATCATAACGCTATTTGTGACAATATTTAATAAACCGATTTCATTTCATAATTCATTTGTCAACATTACAAAGAAATAAAATAACATCAAATCAAGGGAAATACAATACAACATAATCAAAAATTGATACAACGATTAAACCTAAACGTCTATATGTGTATCTAGGCATCAACGCTACTTCATTTCATAGCATCATCATCCTCAGCCTATAACATGTTTAAAATAAAGTTCAATGCAAAAGCAAAGGCGAGTATACAAGTTTGGTACATACGTATCAAAAGATAAGTTTAAACAATTCCACGTGGCAAGCTCTTGATACGAGATAAACAATAAAATTGGCATGTGTCAAACATATCAAACCAATAATGAAACGGAATATGCTCATGACATAACCACAAGTCTACGGGCAGGTCGTTAATCCTATAGCGCTATATATGTCATGGTTTGGCTCGTACGAAGTTAATGATAAGTCTAACACATAATGTCCTCAACCCAAGTTTAAAGTATCAAGTAATCAAATAAGCATGTGTGTAATAGGAATGTCTATGTATTATGATAAAGTTTGTGTGTAAGTTTATAAATAACATGTTACACCCCAAAAAGTGGTAAACGAAAAAGGGGTTCAAGTATACTCACAAAGTTTGCATATGCTTTCCGATTATCCAATTGTTGACGAGTAGAGATTTAGAGTCCGAATGTATAAGGGTTAAAGTTCAAGTATGCTTAGAGTCGAGATTCGGAATAAAACAACATGAAAGTATTATATCAACATAATCAGCTTCAACACATAACACTTGTATGACACTTGGTAACCACGAGGGTTATAATAATGTTTTCATGAGTTGAACACTCATAAGAATCATAACAAGGTTTAGGTCCTAGATGATGTCCTACTACTTTGACAAATGAACATGAATTCAACATCAAAGGTTCGAATGTACATAAATATTATTTAGGTTAGGTAGTATATATTAATAAGTCCTTACTACAAGTATTTCAAGCATGAGGTAGAAGATTTAATCTTCATTTAGGTACCTCAAATGTGTCATAGAAGTCATGTAGGAGGTAGGAAGAACAAGCTCCCATTTAGGCACCTCTTATGTGTTCACCACTACACTTGATGTAAAAACAACCAAGGAGGGTCTTGAACAATATTAAGGCAACAATAAGAACAACTATACTATGAGAAATCATCAAATCATGTGGGGATTCTATGTTGGATAACCCAAGTTAATCCATAATCACTCCTTCATCAAGCTTGAAGCTTGAACATGACTTGTGGGTCAAAAACCCTAAACAAAACAGAAAGTATTTGAGGATTATCCTCTGATTTTGTATGTCTCAACCTTGTTTTTAAGCCTAACTAGCCATAGGAGTGGTTATAAGCATAAGGACATAGGTTTGAGTGAGTTAAACTCATGTCTAAACAAAGATTAATGAAAACAAACTTAAACAGTGGACTTTGAAGCCTTTTTGCCGGAGTTCCAAGGACTTGTTTGCTGTGAAACACCCCTAGAATCGTAGCCAAGGTCAAGCCAAGTGTTCTGGAAAAAGAATGGACCAAAACGGATAAGAAATGAAGAAGTTATGCCTATTTTCGTAAAGCTCGATGAATCTGCTTGAACATTGAATTGCAGCTATGTTTTAGGTGATTTGAGAGTGTTTTAGATGAGTTTGTAAAGTGTATGAAGCTTGGATTATGTTTGGGTTTTATAAGGAAGAGTTAGGTTAGGTTGTGGTTGGATATTAATGGCTAAAACATGGTTTAAATGTAACACCCCCAAAATACCACCTGCGGAAACCCCCGCGAGGCGTGTTACACATCAGAGTCTGAGCCACCAATCACATTGAACCAATAGAAAATACTTAATAAAACATGTTATCAATTCAATAATGTTGAGTAGCGGAAGCATATAATAAATTGTTTTGTAATCGTTTCATAATAACTCAAAACCAAAGTGTCAATACTAGTAATCCCATAGCTTCGATCCATGACAACTCCAGCACTCCCAGATAGCAAGTCCACGCTCCAAAGTTAACGACCTACAAGCATGCAACAAGTGTGTCAGACTACGCTGGTGAGTTCAAGGTGTTATTACGCGTTGTGTTACCAGATATATGTTAATTCGATTCAATGATATGTTACGATGTTGCTCAAGTTAGATTACCCTAGGGACTACGCCCTTACGTAACCGAGGAGTGTGCCTCTTAGCAACCCACTATGTTGTTCGGTTAGTTACCCTAGGGGAACCGCCCTTACGTAACCGAGGAGTGTGCCTCTAAACAACCATAGTGAAACCCAGATAATTAGTACCTAATAGCGCTATCAACTAATTACCCCCATTGCCCTCCAGGCAATAACCAAAACCGATTAAGTTGTTTACCCAATGTTTCCCGTCCAATGTTTACCAGTTGTCCCAAACCACCGGGACGCATGCTTGAGAAAATGCAATGAACTCACCTGGGATTGCTCGGTATGATACACACAGTTCAATTAAGTTATAGAGCGATTAACCACGTCCTACCAAAGTTATTATGCTAGTCAGATTCGTATACAAGTTGTGCATGTAGGTTCTACACGTATCGTAACAAGTTGTACAAGTATTCGACATCATATCCCACGTATAGGCATCGACGTAAACAGTCACGTAAACAAGCAAAGTCCAAGTGTTCAGCCCAATTAGTTGGGCTCGTACCGTGTGCAGGCCCAATGACAAGGTGTACGTATAAGTGGTCACGAGTCGAGACCAAGCTCTCGAGTCGAGACTAGGCGGTCTCGGGTTGTCCTGGTTTCACAGTCTCGAGTCGCAACGAGGTAGTCTCGAGTCATTATGTTCTTGCCGAGATCACACGGTCTCGAGTCGCAACCGGACCCGCAACCGTGATCTCGGTTTGTGCTGTTTTCTCAGTCTCGAGTCGCAACGTGACTCGCAACCAGAGTCTCGAGTTGTGCTGTGTGTGTACAAGTGTGGGGTCTCGAGTCGTAATGGGAGATTCCGACTCGCAATCCGTGTCGCAATCAGTGCACGTAACAACTTTCCTGATTTCCTTATTTGCATCATAATCAATTCCGTAAAAACAGTTAACAACTTTGGCAGTTTCGAATTTAGATCAAATCAGTTATTATTTCACAATCAACCACATTCAAACTGTTCATACCCTATTCAAGAACATACATCTTAATCATTCACACAGATTCTTAAACACGACCATATAAATTCAGCCGATTATACCTATCCGTTTGGTTGTAAGCAGGCAATTCTGATTTAACATAGGTAAACAGCCGGTTAACAAGCATCATATCCGATTAGACACGAACATACAAACATGGCCGATTCATGAACATTAATAGTTAACATCATAATCAAACATACTATCATGCAACAATACTCACAAGAACATTCATATAACCGCCAACAATAAACATATCAATTACTAACCGAATTAGAGAAGAGACAAGAATGATCCTCGGTGGTAGGGTGTGGGTGTGTCGCCGGGTTCCAAGTAGCCGAGAGGGAGAGAGAGAGTCTTGTGTGTGTGTGTTGTAACTAACTAAGGGTAATAACCCCTAAAGAGATGTTTGTTTGCGGGCATGAGAGTGGGCCGAGCCCCACATCTCGAGTACAAATATTACGGCCCAAAGTTCATGTTGTGTGGTTTGGTTTGTTTATGACATACATACATGCACTCATATAACACAAAACACAAAATCATAACGTCATAACAATCGTAATAGTTCACATCAGTACATAATGTTACACAGAAGTGGGCTCGAATTACGAGTTGTCACAGTATCCCCAACTAAAAGGAAATTTCGTCCCGAAATTTAGTACGCACACACTGAGAAAGCTAGAAAGCTAGATAAGTTCAAGTTAGGTAAGTTATATCGTTTGCTGGTTTTCCTGGGGTGTCACATCCTCCCCAACTTGAATGGGAATTTCGTCCCGAAATTCGTTAGTTGCACCAACACTAGGTTCGCTAGGTTTTGACTGGTCTTCGGGGAACAAATGTGGATACTTAAGTTTCATCTGGTCCTCGCGTTCCCATGTGAACTCTGGACCACGTCTTGAGTTCCAACGAACTCTCACAATCGGTATACGGCTGTGTTTACGAACTTTAACTTCCCGATCCATAATTTTAATTGGTTCTTCGACAAACTGCAACTTGTCATCTATCTTTAGCTCTTGGAATGGTACTACTAGTGTTTCATCGACCAAACACTTCTTTAGCTGAGATACGTGAAATACATCATGGACATTACCCAACTCGGCCGGTAATTCCAATCTGTAAGCCACCTTTCCAATTCGTTCTAGAATTTTGAACGGTCCCACATAACGAGGGTTTAGTTTGCCGCGTTTCCCAAAACGCACCACACCCTTCCAGGGTGAAACCTTTAACATAACGCGGTCATTAACTTCAAATTCCAACGGTTTACTACGCTTGTCAGCGTAGCTCTTCTGTCGGTCACGAGCTGCGGCCATACGGTTTCTGATCTGCACAATGCTTTCTGATACTTCAAGGACAAACTCAGGGCCTGTGATCTGGCTGTCACCCACCTCATGCCAACAGAGAGGTGAGCGACATTTTCGTCCGTACAGTGCTTCGAACGGAGCTGCCTTAATGCTTGAATGGTAGCTGTTGTTGTAGGAGAATTCTATCAATGGTAGGTGCTTCTCCCATCCTTTTCCAAAGTCGAGTACGCATGCCCGAAGCATATCTTCAAGTGTTTGGATGGTGCGCTCGCTTTGACCATCCGTCTGCGGGTGATAAGCGGTACTCATGTCGAGTTGGGAACCAAACGATTTATGCATTGACTGCCATAATTCTGAAGTGAAACGCGGATCACGGTCTGAGATGATAGAAGTTGGCACCCCATGCCTAGAGACCACTTCCTTAAGATACACTGCTGCCAGCTGAGAAAACTTGTCTGTTTCCTTGATTGCTAGGAAGTGTGCCGATTTCGTGAGGCGATCAACAATCACCCAAATAGTGTCGTTCCCAGCCTGAGTTCTTGGTAGCCCTGTTACGAAATCCATAGCGATCTGCTCCCACTTCCATGTGGGTATTTCTGGTTGCTGCAGTAGACCTGAGGGCTTTTGATGTTCTGCTTTGACTTTAGCACAAGTCAAACATTTGCTGACGTAGGTTGCTATATGAGCCTTCATGCTGGGCCACCAGTAGGTAGTTTTCAGGTCGTGGTACATCTTATCTGATCCAGGATGTACAGAGTAGCGTGATTTGTGTGCCTCTTCCATTACAAGTTCCCGTAAGTTGCCAAAGAGTGGAACCCAAATGCGCCCGGTTACGTAGTAAGCGCCGTCTCCCTTTTGTTCTAGTCGTTGCCTCGAGCCACGTAAAGCTTCAGCTTGAACATTCTCTGGTTTCAACGCTTCCAACTGAGCGTCCCGTATCTGGGAAGGAAGGTTGGACTGGATCGTGAGTTGCAAAGCTCGCACACGCCTAGGTGCATTATCCTTTCTGCTGAGAGCGTCAGCTACAACGTTCGCCTTACCCGGATGGTACTTGATGGCACATTCATAATCGTTCAATAATTCCACCCATCGTCGTTGTCGCATATTCAACTCTTTCTGGTCGAAGATGTGCTGGAGACTTCTATGGTCGGTGTAGATGGTGCATTTGGTACCGTACAGATAGTGCCTCCAAATCTTCAACGCAAATACCACCGCTCCTAACTCCAAGTCGTGTGTCGTGTAGTTCTTCTCGTGCACCTTCAGCTGACGAGAAGCATAAGCTATCACCTTCTCGCGTTGCATCAACACGCAACCGAGACCCTGAATCGAAGCATCACAATAAACCACAAAATCTTCGGTTCCCTCTGGTAGCGACAGAATCGGTGCACTGCAAAGTTTCTGTTTTAACAATTGGAAGGCCTCTTCCTGCTTCGTTCCCCAAGAGTACGCCGTGTTCTTCTGTGTCAGTGAGGTGAGAGGTTGCGCGATTTTCGAGAAGTCTTTAATAAACCTTCGATAGTATCCAGCAAGACCAAGAAATTGACGCACCTCAGACGGAGTCTTTGGTGCCGCCCAATTCTTGACTGCATCCACCTTCGCAGGATCCACATGTATCCCTTTCTCGTTAACAACATGCCCAAGGAAATGCACTTCCCGAATCCAAAAGTCGCACTTAGAAAATTTCGCATAAAACTGCTCCCTCCTCAAGAGTTCCAGGATGAGACGTAGATGACGCTCGTGATCTTCCTTGTTCTTGGAATAGACTAAGATGTCGTCAATAAACACTATAACAAACTCGTCGAGATATGGCTTGCATACGCGGTTCATGAGATCCATAAAAACTGCTGGTGCATTGGTCAATCCAAACGGCATGACCAAAAACTCATAGTGTCCGTAGCGCGTTCGAAAGGCGGTCTTGGGAACATCCTCTTCCCTAACCCTTACCTGGTGATAACCCGACCTTAAGTCGATCTTTGAATAGAAACTCGACCCTTGCAACTGGTCGAACAAGTCGTCGATGCGTGGTAACGGATAGCAGTTCTTAACGGTCACCTTGTTGAGCTCTCGATAGTCGATACACATACGGAATGACCCGTCCTTCTTCTTTACGAACAACACTGGGGCTCCCCAAGGCGAAGAACTGGGTCGAATAAAGCCCCTGTCCAACAACTCCTGCAGTTGATTAGACAGTTCCTGTAACTCTCCTGGTGCTAACCGGTAAGGAGCTCGAGCAATTGGAGCCGCTCCCGGTGCAAGATCAATCTGAAATTCTACTTGACGGTGAGGAGGTAACCCTGGTAGCTCTTCTGGGAATACATCAGCGAATTCCCGCACCACTGGTAGATCCTCGATCTTACCTTCCTCAGACTGAGCGTTGGTAACTAACGCTAACAGTGCAGGATACCCCTTTTGTAGATACTGTTGTGCACGCATGGCCGTGATAATCCCAACCATCGTCCCACTACGATGTCCTTGAACTAACAGTGGCTCTCCATCAGGGAGAGGAATACGCACAATCTTCTCCTTACATAAAATTTCTGCTTGGTGCTTAGACAACCAATCCATGCCTACCACTATGTCAAAACTACCGAGCGTAACGGGAAGGAGGTCAATATCAAACACCCGGCCCACGAGATCTAGTTTGCACCCGAAAAGGACGTTCGAGGCTTCTATCGTTTTACCATCTGCTAGTTCTACTATTTGTCTAACCTCTAAAGGTGTTGGGGTTATCCCTAATCGTTGACTAAACTCTAGGGACACGTAACTCCAATCGGCACCCGAATCAAATAATACAGAAGCAATACGATCATTAACAGGAAACGTACCAGTTACAACGTTGCCGTCATTCCTGGCATCCCCTGCTCCAAGCTGAAACACTCTGCCCCGAGCACCATTACCCCCGTTGTTGCCGTTGTTGTTGTTGTTGTTCCCAGCATTGTTGTTATTCGGGCGGTTGTTGTCGTTAGCGTTCTGGTTTAACTGAGGGCAATCCCGCTTAAAGTGACCCTCGTCACCGCACTGATAGCACCCCTTTCTGAAACCCTGGTTCTGCTGAGGTGGTTGCCCCTGTTGTCTCTGGTTTTGCTGGTTCTGTTGCTGCTGGTGTTTGGGTTGTGAGGTCCTACAATCCCTGGCCTCATGGCCTGGCTTACCACACTTGTTACACGTCCGACCACACGGCCCCCAATGATGATAGCCACATTTGTTACACCGTGGCTTTCTCCCTGCATAAGAACCCTGGCTGTGGCTACTTCCCTGGCCTTGATTGACAGAAGACGACTGGCTGATGTTGCGGTTGCTGTTGTCTGGCCTTTTCTGAGTCTGGCCAGCACTGGATGCTTTGTCATAATCACCCCACTTCCGCTTGTTATCATTAGCGGACGCAGTGGCAGTGGGTGTAGCAGTAGTAGCGGCCGAAATACGCGGAGGTAACGAATCGTTTTCCACCTCTTGATCCACAATCTTATGAGTCAGACGAACGATCTGTGTCAAATCATTGAGATGGGCTGCAGTGACCAAGCTCTTCACACGCGGAGGCAATCCTTTGATGAATAACTCAATCCTCCAGGACATAGGCCGAGACAAGTTCGGGCACATGTCGGCCTGTTCATACGATCGCTTCACATACGCTTCGACTTCAGATCCAACCATCTTCAAGTCGTAGTATTCGTTTTCCAACTTCTGGACCTCGTCCCGAGGACAGTACTCCTCCCTGATCAGTTCTTTAAAGTCTTCCCAGGTTGTGGCATTCGCTGCCTCGATGCCCAACAACTGTACCTGGGCGTTCCACCACGTTAGGGCACCATCTGCCAAGGTACCCGCAGCATATTTCACCCTGTCCCCAGCGGGACAGTTACAGATAGCGAACACAGACTCTGCTTTCTCGAACCATCTTAGAAGTCCCACAGCCCCTTCAGTTCCGGTGAAGGTCTGTGGCTTGCAATCCATAAACATTTTGAATGTACACGCAGGCTGGTTGGGTTGAGGTTGCGCTTGTTGACCTAAATAACGAAAGGGAACACATTATAGGGATGAAAAGATGTGTACGTGGTATAAGAGTAAAGAGTACTTGGTACACTCCGTACCAGCTTGATAGGCTGCTAAAGCCTCAGCCACGCGGGTATTGATTAGGTCATTCAACTCAGCCTGAGTCATGTTGATGTTGCCACGTCCGTGTCCTCGTCCACTCATGTTTCTATAGTTGGGAATAAACCGATTTAGAAATCGAAATGGAACAGGAGTCAAGTATCATACTGATATTCACGTACTACTAAGTTCACACATAGTAAGGCAGAACCCTTCTCACGCTCGATAAGCCTCACTGGGACTTGCATGCACTCCGCGTTATTATTAAGTGTGCACCCATAATGATAAGGCGATTTGCATGTTCATCTCAGAGCCTCTTAGCTTGCGCTCGAAGTTTCCCCCGTTCAAATAACACAACGGACGGTATTACAGGTCTATGATCTACATGAGTCGAAGAGTAGTGTCACACTATCAAGTCACTACAGTATTAAATGTGTCAGTTCATATACGTTGTGAGTGTGTGACTGCTAAGCTAGTAATGCATAAAGGGAGAGACGAACCTTGCAATCTGGAGCTGAGTGTCATGATCGATGTTCGAAGGCGTTCGGTTATAGTCTGGTTTTACAAAACGTTTTAAAACCTAGTTCACTATAACCAGTGGCTCTGATACCAAACTGTAACACCCCCAAAATACCACCTGCGGAAACCCCCGCGAGGCGTGTTACACATCAGAGTCTGAGCCACCAATCACATTGAACCAATAGAAAATACTTAATAAAACATGTTATCAATTCAATAATGTTGAGTAGCGGAAGCATATAATAAATTGTTTTGTAATCGTTTCAAAATAACTCAAAACCAAAGTGTCAATACTAGTAATCCCATAGCTTCGATCCATGTCAACTCCAGCACTCCCAGATAGCAAGTCCACGCTCCAAAGTTAACGACCTACAAGCATGCAACAAGTGTGTCAGACTACGCTGGTGAGTTCAAGGTGTTATTACGCGTTGTGTTACCAGATATATGTTAATTCGATTCAATGATATGTTACGATGTTGCTCAAGTTAGATTACCCTAGGGACTACGCCCTTACGTAACCGAGGAGTGTGCCTCTTAGCAACCCACTATGTTGTTCGGTTAGTTACCCTAGGGGAACCGCCCTTACGTAACCGAGGAGTGTGCCTCTAAACAACCATAGTGAAACCCAGATAATTAGTACCTAATAGCGCTATCAACTAATTACCCCCATTGCCCTCCAGGCAATAACCAAAACCGATTAAGTTGTTTACCCAATGTTTCCCGTCCAATGTTTACCAGTTGTCCCAAACCACCGGGACGCATGCTTGAGAAAATGCAATGAACTCACCTGGGATTGCTCGGTATGATACACACAGTTCAATTAAGTTATAGAGCGATTAACCACGTCCTACCAAAGTTATTATGCTAGTCAGATTCGTATACAAGTTGTGCATGTAGGTTCTACACGTATCGTAACAAGTTGTACAAGTATTCGACATCATATCCCACGTATAGGCATCGACGTAAACAGTCACGTAAACAAGCAAAGTCCAAGTGTTCAGCCCAATTAGTTGGGCTCGTACCGTGTGCAGGCCCAATGACAAGGTGTACGTATAAGTGGTCTCGAGTCGAGACCAAGCTCTCGAGTCGAGACTAGGCGGTCTCGGGTTGTCCTGGTTTCACAGTCTCGAGTCGCAACGAGGTAGTCTCGAGTCATTATGTTCTTGCCGAGATCACACGGTCTCGAGTCGCAACCGGACCCGCAACCGTGATCTCGGTTTGTGCTGTTTTCTCAGTCTCGAGTCGCAACGTGACTCGCAACCAGAGTCTCGAGTTGTGCTGTGTGTGTACAAGTGTGGGGTCTCGAGTCGTAATGGGAGATTCCGACTCGCAATCCGTGTCGCAATCAGTGCACGTAACAACTTTCCTGATTTCCTTATTTGCATCATAATCAATTCCGTAAAAACAGTTAACAACTTTGGCAGTTTCGAATTTAGATCAAATCAGTTATTATTTCACAATCAACCACATTCAAACTGTTCATGCCCTATTCAAGAACACACATCTTAATCATTCACACAGATTCTTAAACACGACCATATAAATTCAGCCGATTATACCTATCCGTTTGGTTGTAAGCAGGCAATTCTGATTTAACATAGGTAAACAGCCGGTTAACAAGCATCATATCCGATTAGACACGAACATACAAACATGGCCGATTCATGAACATTAATAGTTAACATCATAATCAAACATACTATCATGCAACAATACTCACAAGAACATTCATATAACCGCCAACAATAAACATATCAATTACTAACCGAATTAGAGAAGAGACAAGAATGATCCTCGGTGGTAGGGTGTGGGTGTGTCGCCGGGTTCCAAGTAGCCGAGAGGGAGAGAGAGAGTCTTGTGTGTGTGTGTGTGTTGTAACTAACTAAGGGTAATAACCCCTAAAGAGATGTTTGTTTGCGGGCATGAGAGTGGGCCGAGCCCCACATCTCGAGTACAAATATTACGGCCCAAAGTTCATGTTGTGTGGTTCGGTTTGTTTATGACATACATACATGCACTCATATAACACAAAACACAAAATCATAACGTCATAACAATCGTAATAGTACATAATGTTACACAGAAGTGGGCTTGAATTACGAGTTGTCACATTAAAACTCAAATAAACTCAAAAACTCGCGCCCAAAACGAGCTGAATAGGGGCCTGATCGCGGCTGTTGGGCTGTCGCACTGAGTCTTTAAATGATTTTCGGCCGGGTTTCTTTCAACAAAAAGATCCAGCTCAGCTGGTTAGGTGCACGTTTGGTTATGTTGATGACCCGGGTTCGATCCCTGTGGTCATCAGTTTTATTTTTATTATTATTTTTTTTTTGTTTTAAATCACCCACTTTCAGCAAGTTACTTAGATGGTCCCTGAAATTTCAGCAATTTATTCTAAGATCCCCCTAACTAAGTTATGTTGTTTATAAAAGAAAGTAATTAACTTTATAACTTAAACTAACTAGGTTAGTTTATATTTTCTAACTTTAAAAGCTAACGAGACTAACTAGATTATTATAAAAATAGACTTTTAAATGGTAACATTAATTCAATTAATTTAAAAAATTGTTAATTAACCATAATTATTATAAGTTAGATTAAAAATAAAATATTTCTTCTACGGTTATCCATTTCGCGAAACTTCCAAGTTTCAAGAATTAGGATTCGACTTCTCTTATCTTACGAGTTCTAACTAGATTAACGAGCATCGAGTTTTATTGCGTAATAACAATCAAGAGTCTCGGATAATATATTGTTCAAACGCGAATTTCATTGTGATTGAAGTCTAGGATTCTACAAAGATTACCTCGAAACGACGATTACAAGAACACAAATTTCCAAAAATAGAATTTTAAGCAGTGGTTTCTAAATATGGGAAGTATGAAAACGCAGGGCGTTACAATACATGTCATATTTTAACATTTTCTCTTACTATATATCTTATCAAAATATAAGGAAAAATGTATATTTTATATGTGTTGTTTCTTTCTTTGGTGCAATAGTTTTTCTATATTGTCTTAATTTAATTATATTTCCAGAACTCATGGCTGGATAGGTAAAAATAAAGGTAAAAGCATTATATGAAATTTTGAGATTTTCCGTCATTGACTCATTATTGTTTTTCAAGAGGTGGTGCTAGTACAGATATCCTTAAGATATCCTTTGAATTAAAACTGGGTATTAAAATAGATCTTAAGTAAACATGTAGGTTTGTTTCTTCTGTTATATAAAAATTTGTCCTTCTACCGAAGACATTTTATCATTATATTATATATATTATCAAGAAAATTGCGTGTTGTATATACATACGTACAAATATAAGGTTTTAAAATTTTCTGTAATATATACACATAATACCAAATCAATTACATAACTAATTATACTGATTATTCTGGTTATTCCCATAATTTTGTTAATTTCTTTAACAAGATAAATTTCTATCAGATTTATTGAACATAATATTTTAGAATAAAAAGGAATTCATCAAAAGGAATAAATTTAATAAAGTTAAATCTTCTGAATTCTTTTAGAATAATTTAATCTTGACAGGTTGACTTAATTTTGGTTATAACATATTTAGAACTTGATTCTTATTCTTAATTTATTATATCTATTTATTAAAGAATCATAATAGGTAATACAAAGTCTAGTATTTTTAGATGGAAAATTGGTATTTAATAAACCAACCTTTAACCAGTTGGTAAATAATAATCCAACCTACAGAATTGGTATATAATAATCCTACCTATCAACATGTTGGTACTCAATGAACTTCCGTTAATTTTTTTTAACTGAAGTTAGTTTTTAAGTTTTATTTAATACACAAACAGTCCATGTAGTTGTAATTTACTAGTTTTAACTATTTTATAAACCTCAAATCGAGGAAAATGAGGATTTTTGAGTGATTTTTTTGTTTCATAAAATAGTTAAAACTAGTAAATTACAACTACAGGGACTGTTTGTGTAATAAATAAAACATAAAAACTAACTTCAGTTAAAAAAATATAACGGAAGTTCATTGAGTACCAATATGTTGATAGGTAGGATTATTATATACCAATTCTATAGGTTAGATTATTATTTACCAACTGATTAAATGTTGGTTTATTAAATACCAATTTTCCTTTTTAGATTTGATTCTTAAGTAATGAAATATCATTCTCATATTAGAATATACATATGACCTAAATATAGCTTAAGAATTAAACTTTATCAATTGGTAAAATTTGTTTCTTCTTGAGATGTATATATACATATATTTTAAACCATATAGTTATATCGTCCTAAATATCTTTTGTACATATTTTACTTTATGGATGAGATGTCATTTGTAATATTGATATAAAATATATATACATCTGACTTACATATAATTTAAGAAATAGTTTTAAGCTATTTCCTGTTGATATATAGGTATTACAGTATCAAGTTGTTATACATATTCCTATTTCATAAATACGGTCTTACAAAATATTTTATATCTTCCATTGTATATATATATATATATATATGTGTGTGTGTGTGTGTGTGTGCGCGCTTAAGTTTTAAAATCGTCGACTACGAATTACGAACTACAATAATTATTGTTTATTATTTGTATAAACTGAATTAAGAATTTTGTTTTATAAAATTCTTTTAACATAACTTTATTCAAGAGCCAATTATTTTATTTTTCCAAAATATTATTATTATTATCAGTAGCTTTGGTGCTTGACTCTTGAGGCTCGTGAAACTTGAGACTTGATTGAACGAGGGACTAGAGTCTTGTCACTGGTGGAAACTATGGAAACTTTTGTGTTAATGATGTAATCTAATTATGTAATTCTATTACCCAATGATACGCAACGCAACGCTTAATCTAAACTCGTAAATCGAATCAAAGACGGGAACGCGGAAAGGATGGGATTGACCGAATGGCAATCCGATCGGATGACCATCTGATCGGATGACCATCTGATCGGATGACCATCTGATCTGATGACCATCCGATCGGATGACTAACAGATCGGATGGCCATTCGACCGAGCTGCCATCCGATCCATGCACACCGCCTCACTCTCTCCCTCTGACACTATAAATAGGCCTGTCACATCATTCTCACTGATGTGACAGCCTCACTTGATCCAGAAGCACGCACTCCTACTTTTCTTCATTTCTCGGTGATTTCGATACGTTTTCCACTAGATTCTTGTACATCTTTGATCTACACGTTATTCTCTACATGATTCTCCTTTGAAATCTCACTCTTCACCGTGAAATCTCTAAGATTTGAGCTCTTGAAGATGATGTCATCATGGCGGTTTGAACCAAACTGTTGTGTGATGTCATTCTAGTCGAGATCTAGCTCAGATCTAAGGAATTTCATGTGTTTTACTCTGAATTTTAACTAAATCTAGACTTTTCGGCTAAAACTTATGTTTTTCTTCATCTTTTCTTAAACTTTCACTTAAAACAGTGGAATCCGGACTGGGGACTTGATGATTAGTCTTGAGTCAGCCTGGAATGTATTGCTGCCGGAGAAGATGACCGAAGTACGGATTCCGACATAAGCACTATCATGGATAGATGACTGATCGGACTGGGGTGATTCCCATCCCATCAGATCGGCTCTACACTGATGTGCTTACCGTTGTCTCAATACGTACCATGTCGTCACCGTTTAAGCAGAAACTTAGAAAATTTACAAGGTTGTGAACGGGACAAGGACAACTCAATCGAATGGCAATCCAATCGGATAGCCATCCAATCGAACTGCCATCCGATCGGGTGACACTTGCCTCGGAACTTTAAACTTATTGGAAACTCTGAATCTTTGATCGTCGAATGGCAATCCGATCGGATAGCCATCCGATAGAACTGCCATCCGATCAAAGTAACAATGGATTTTTGGAACCTTTCAACACTTAGAAACTTTTCAGAAACTTGAAACTTTGGAAACCTTAATAATCGAGCGGCAATCCGATCGCACTGCCGTTTGATCGGATAACCATCCGATCGAGGCGACCTAACTTGAACACTTGGTAATCAATTTGGAATCACAACAGTTGGATCGAATGACCATTCGATCGAATGGCCATCCGTACGGATGACCATCCGATCGGATGGCAATTCGACCCCCACACAATAGTCATCCCAATCGAATGGCAATCTGATCCGGATAGCCATCCGATCGAACAGCCATCCGATCAAGATGACTAATCCAACACTTGGTTTGAATCTCGTTGTTTTGTCCGACACTTATCTGTCGTAATCTAATCAGGCTAAACCTAAAGAGCTCCCTTTGATCCAATAACAGTTAATCTGTTAAGCAATCACTGTGAGTATACTCGATCCCTTTTTGTTTTAAATGTTGGGATGCAACATGTATTCTATTAAACTATGATACTTGAGACTTTTGGAAGCTAAACTCTATCCTATATGTATGTGAAACTTGTGATCCTTGATTCTAGACTCTTTGTGCTATGTGGACGTTTAATCCAGAGTGTGTAGTTCCGCCTTAACAATAGTAGCGCTATAGGAGATGCACCTCCCGATTATTCTCGGGGGTATTGTTAGGAGGATTCTAGTTTTCCTTGAGACTTGGGAAAACACTAAAGCATCGGGATACTTGGGCTATCACTTGTTGGACTGTGAACACTAGCATGGCTGAAACTATTTTTGTATCATTTACACGATGGATATGGGTTGTTTTAATCTATTATGCTATTACTCAAACTTGTATACTCGCCAGTGCATTTTGTACTGACTTTATTTTAATACATGTTGCAGGCTGACAGGATGCTAGGAATTGTGAAACAAGCTAGGATGTAACTTAGATACTCCACGTAGCTAAAACTAGAAACTTTGAAACAATGATTATGTTTGTTTTAGTTTGATAATATGTTTTGGTGGTTGATGTTGTTTTAGACAATTGCATGAAATGAATCTAATTTATATTGAAGCTATTTAGTGTTATGGATTCTCATGAGCAATCTGAACGCTTAGTGCACGCACCCCGATGTTTCCGCCATCGGTTGGGGTGTGACAGATTGGTATCAGAGCCATAACTATAGGGAATTAGGGTAGTCTATATTTCTAGGAATCTTGATTCTTATCTGTTGTTTAAGACTTATGCATTCTACCATACCTGCTTCCTAGCAACACATTTTCCTGTTAAACGTACATGCCTTTCCTAAGGCTGACACAATATACACTTGATACCTAGAAAACATTGTTAACCAGTGTTTGTGTTTTGCACGAGATTTGCCCTCAGGTTAGGGGTGACATCCGAACCTTGATGGAAAATCTCCATATTATTCTAGTAGGTTTTGTCTGTGGATAAGTACCGACGCTATTAGGGTACGATGTTATCAAGTTAGAGGTGAAACTCAGATCTTGATAACTCGACCCACTCTTTGACGTTTTATGTCTCACCAAAGTCTCGAAACTTCCATTCAATTAGGAACGTGAAATGACCAAAAGGACGAATACCGTAGGCCTAACATCGATGACGTATTTGTCTAAGTAAGTCAAGACACGTTACCTCAATTCGAAAGGGGTTCGAATCACTTTGGTTAGTCACCGTTCCTCTACCTGGAACAATCCTATGTTTTATGAGCCTATCTTTTATGTTATCTCGATTTTATGTGTGGTTTTAAACTCGATTCTTCGTTTATCTTGATTCTTCGTTTATTTTGAGGCTTTTACACGAAATGCACATATGTCCGCAATCTAAAACGTTAATTCTGATCTCAAGATCAAACTAAATTTATGAAGCTTATTTCATGATAACAATCTATGTGGGAATCTTGAACGACTATGATGCTATGTGAATCTATATGATGAAGCTATGTGTTATTTGGTTGTAAGACTCTAAATGTAACATGGCATAGAATACGAGGGGAAAGTGACGTGTCCGAAACATGGTGGATACGCCGCTGGTACTTCGTATATATAAGTGTTTCAGGCATGTTACCAACTTTTGTACCAAGTGCCATGCGAAACTTAGTGTTTTGCAGACCGGTGATGAGGATGTTGAATTCTAAAACTATGGGGAACTACTTGTGTAATCTATGTGGAATCTAAGTATGATCTATGTGTAATCTATGTATGTGTTGTTTTGAGAAACAAAATACGAAACGTAGCCTAGCGCCGAGGCCAAGGCGGACGTGGCATGTCCGAAGTATGGTGGATACGCCGTTGGTACTTCCTATATATAAGTGTTTCTGGCATGTTACCGAACCTTCGTACTACGCGCTAAGTGAAGTTCGTAGTTTTGTAGGCTCGGGTTGAAGTTGTGGAATCTATTTGGTTAATCTATGTTGTGAATCTATTCGGCTAATCTATGTTGTGAGAAGTGATATGGTTAACGAAGCGTGACACCGATGACGGGACGGACATGGCATGATTGAAGCATGGTGGATACGCCGCTGGTACTTCCTATATGTAAGTGCTTCCGTCATGTTGCCGAACTTTCATAGCACGTGCCATGCGGGATTTCGTTGTTTGTGGATTGTTAACACTAATCTATGTGAATCTATGTGAATCTATTGGAATCTATTAGAATTTATTGTAATCTATGTGAATCTATTGGAAACTATTGTAATCTATGTGAATCTATTGGAATCTATGTGAATGATGATGATGAGTGTGTTTTGCGACACGTAACATGACACCGAGTACGAGGCGGAAGCGATGTGCCAGAAGCGTGGTTGATATGCCGCTGGTACTTCCTATATATAAGCGTTTCTGACATGTTGCCAAACTTCGTACAACGTGCCATGCATAGGTCGTGGGTTTTGCGGTGTTGAATCTATTGAAATCTATGTGAAACTTGAATCTTTAACCTATGTGAATCTTCTTGAGTCTTGTGTCTTAATCTATCATGTGTGAATCTATATTGTGAGGCTTTGTGAAATCTAGACTTATACGATCCTTTTGTCGGATCTTTAGATGTCTTCTCGAAAGCTATCCGACACTCTCAAGAGATCCAGGGAAAAGTCTCAGAAAAAGATGATGTCATTTATGGCTGACCAGATTGCTTGAGTCGTGCCAAAGATCGTCTCTGAGATCCAAGGATCAAACACTCGCGCATCCTCTGTGGACTCGAAGGCCGAGAAGCTAAAGCCTACTAAGTTCAGCTACAAACATTTCATCTCCTGCAACCCTAAGCCTTTCACGGGCAGTGATGGGGTGACCGCTATGCTCGAGTGGCTTGACAGCATTGAGGTTACTTTTATCAACAGTGAGTGCCCAGATCATCTAAAGACTAGGAGTGCGACTAGAATGTTTCAAGGCAGAGCGTTAGAGTGGTGGTCAAATGAGAGAAACATCTGTTCGAATGAAGAAGCCTACGCTCTTCCATGGGACGAGGTGCATGAACTAATGATGCTTGAGTTCTGTCCTCCCCATGAACAGTTGAAGCTTGAAGAAGAGTTTTGGCACTTGAAGCAGATTAGTGATGATAATCTGGCTTATACTACTCAATTTAAGCAGCTCAGTTTGATCGTTCCTCACTTGGTTCCTTCTCCTAAGCGTACGATAACCAAGTACATCCATGGTCCACCTCCTGCTATGCGTGATTCTATTGAAGCAGCTCAACTAGAAACTATTGAGGAAGTCTACCATCTTGCAGCTAGTCTCAACAACAACCGTGTTCGTGATAAGCAGTTTGCTAACTCTGCTCCCTCCAAATCTGCTTATCAAGTTACCCAGCAGCCAAGTGGCAGCAAGAACAAGAGGCGAAAGTCTCAGGGTTCAGGATGCAATGCTATTGTTCCTTCTTCAAATCCTGCTGCTAAACCTGCTCCTGCTGCTGTTCAGAACCCCACTGTACCTGAAGTCAAGAAGCAGTACTCTGGGCCTTACCCCAAGTGTGTGACTTGCAGCTTTCATCATCCTACTAACTCTGCATGTCGTTTGTGTACGAACTGCAATCGCTATGGTCACACGACTCCTTATTGTCGTCAAGCTAACCCTGCTCAACCAGCTCAGCAAGCCCAGTTCAGGCAGCCCTAACAGCTCTTCCAGCTTCCCAACAGAATCCGAGGCCAACCAACACCGTTCGCGCGTGCTACGAATGTGGAGATACTTCTCATCTTCGTAACCAATGTCCTCAGCTGACCAGGATCAGCAGCCAGCCGCTCGTGGGCGAGCGTTCAATCTTAATGCTAACCAGGCTCGTAACGATAATGACGTCATTAATGGTACGTTTCTCGTGAACAACCTTTACGCTTCGATTCTATTTGATACTGGTGCCGATAGAAGTTTTGTGTCCGTGGAATTTGAATCTTTGTTAAATGTGCATGCTCTAAGTTACCTAAGTCGTTTTCGGTGGAGATTGCTGACGGGAAATCTATTCTAGTTGATTTTATTCTCTGTGGTTGTTCCCTGACTCTTAACGACCACGTGTTTGCTATTGATCAAATACCCATGCAATTAGGTAGTTTTGATGTCATAATAGGCATGGATTGGTTGCGTAAGAACCATGCCGAGATTGCTTGTCACGAGAAGTTTGTTCGATTAACTCTTCCATCTGGTGATATTTTGCATGTCTATGGAGACCGACCTTCAAAAGGACTAAGGTTAATGTCATGGACTCAAGCGAACAGATGCTTACGTAAACAGAACTTTACCTTATTGGCCCACGTGGTGGAACAAAAGGTCAAAGGGAAGAACATAAGCGACGTCCCAGTAGTGTGTGATTTCCCTGAAGATCTTCCTGGTCTTCCTCCTTCTAGGTCCGTTGATTTTTGTATTAATCTCATACCTGGTGCGAATCCTGTCGCCAAGGCTCCTTATCGTCTTGCACCTTCCGAGATGCAAGAGTTATCCAGCCAACTACAGGAACTGCTCGACAAAGGATTCATTCGTCCAAGTACCTCTCCGTGGGGTGCTCCTGTGCTATTCGTCAAGAAGAAAGATGGTTCGTTTCGTATGTGTATAGACTACCGCGAACTTAATAAGCTTACCGTTAAGAATCGTTACCCTCTACCTCGTATCGATGATCTATTTGACCAACTACAAGGTGCGTCCTGTTTCTCGAAAATCGATCTTCGTTCTGGTTATCATCAGCTTCGTGTACTCGAGGATGATGTATCCAAAACCGCTTTTCGTACATGTTATGGACACTACGAGTTTGTGGTCATGCCTTTTGGATTGACCAATGCACCCGCTGTGTTCATGGATCTTATGAATCGTGTTTGTAAACCTTATCTGGATCGTTTTTTGATAGTCTTTATTCTAAATCTAAAGCTGATCATGCTCGCCATTTACGCTTGATTCTTGAACTCTTACGTGGAGAACGATTGTATGCTAAATTTTCTAAGTGTGAGTTTTGGATTGATGAAGTGCAATTTCTTGGTCATGTCGTTGGTAAGCAAGGTATTCATGTTGACCCATCTAAAATCGAAGTTGTGAAGAATTGGAGTACGCCAAAACTTGCATCTGAGATTCGTTCCTTTCTAGGATTGGTGGGTTATTACCACCGATTCATCTCGGACTTTTCTAAGATTGTTTTCCCTCTCACTTCGTTGACTCAAAAAGAGAGACCTTTTGCTTGGGGTCCCGAGCAAGAGGAATCTTTTCAGACTCTTAAGACCCTTTTGTGTAACGCTCCTGTTCTTACTCTACCCGATGGGAATGACGACTTTGTGGTATATTGTGATGCCTCAAATCATGGCTTGGGCTGTGTGCTCATGCAGCGGGACAAGGTCATCGCTTTTGCCTCTCTCCAACTCAAGGTACATGAGAAAAAATATACTACTCACGATCTGGAGCTCAGTGCAGTCGTGTTTGCGTTAAAGATCTGGCGACACTACCTGTATGGTGCTAAGTGTGTGGTTTTCACTGACCATAAGAGCCTTCAACATATCTTTGACCAAAAGGAACTGAACATGCGACAGAGACGTTGGGTGGAATTGCTTAACGACTACGACTGCGAAATTCACTATCATCATGGCAAGGCGAATGTAGTAGCCGGCGCTCTTAGTCGTAAAACTCATGTTAAGGCTATTCGTATTTCTAGTGATCTGCATGCTTGTATTCGTGAAGCTCAGTATTCGTCAGCTAATGAAGGTAGTCTATCTGTTGAAGTTCTTGGTGCTAATGTGGATTAACTCGAAACTAAATTTGATGGCCTTCAATACTATCTCAATCGCATCTGGGTGCCAGATCGCGATAACCTTCGTGAACTCATCATGAATGAGGCTCACAAGTCCCGATACTCTATTCATCTAGGCACTAACAAGATGTACCATGATCTGCGTATGACTTATTGGTGGCCTGGTATGAAGAAGGACATTGTTGTATATGCTTCTAAATGCCTTACTTGCTCGAAGGTAAAGGCTGAACATCAGCGTCCTTCTGGACTCTTAGAACAACCCGAAATCCCAGTTTGGAAATGGGATAGCATTGCTATGGATTTTATTACCAAACTACCTCGTACACCGTTTGGTCACGATAGTATCTGGGTGATCGTTGATCGTTTGACCAAATCTGCCCACTTTCTTCCTATGCGCGAAGATTATAAAGTGGAGAAGCTTGCTCGAATCTATACCGATGAGATTATATGTCGTCATGGCATACCCCTTGACATAATCTCAGACCGTGATGGTCACTTTACTTCACGTCTTTGGCAAACCTTTCAATCCGCTATGGGTTCCCATTTGTATCTTAGCACGACCTTTCATCCTCAAACGGATGGACAGACCAAGCGTACTATTCAAACCCTAGAGGATATGCTCCGTTCTGGTGTCATCGACTTTGGTGGTAACTGGGATGTACATTTACCATTGATTGAGTTCTCTACAACAACAGCTATCATTCCAGTATTCAGATGGCTCCTTTCAAAGCTTTGTATGGCCGCAAGTGCCGATCTCCTCTTAGCTGGCATGAGATTGGTGACAAGCAGTTTACTGGCCCTGAAATCATTCAAGAGACAACGGATAAGATTCTTCAGATCCGTGATAACTTGATCAAGGATAGGAGCAGACAAAAGAGCTATGCTGATAATAAGCGTAAGCCTCTGGAATTTGATGTTGGTGACCGAGTTCTTCTCAAGGTATCTCCCTGGAAGGGAGTAGTTCGTTTTGGTAAGAAGGGAAAGCTCGCTCCTCGCTATGTGGGTCCTTTCAAGATACTTGAAAGGATTGGCAAGGTAGCGTACAGACTCGACCTGCCACAAGAACTAAACAACGTGCATCCAGTGCTCCACGTATCTAACCTACGTAAATGACTAGCCGACGAGGAACTGTAGGTTCCCCTTGAAGACTTGCAAATAAATGAAGCCGTACACTTTGTGGATAAGCCGGTCGAAATCATGGATCAAGGTGTCAAGCGACTGAGGCGCAGCAAAATTCCCATAGTCAAGGTTCGATGGGAAGGGAAGTGTGGCGCCGAATTCACTTGGGAACTGAAAAGTGAGATGAAGACCAAGTATCCGCAGCTCTTCGAGCAGTCTTCTTCCTAGATTTCGGGGATGAAATCTCCTAAAGGAGGGGAGACTGTAACGCCTGCGTCCATAGACTTTTAGCTAATTGTCACGTTTTGCCCATGTACTTTGAGATATTTGGTACTTTTGATACTTTGTGAATCTAAAACTATGAATCTTGTGAGATTTAACTCTAGATACTATGATTCTTGAAACTTGATACTTGTAAACTATGATTCTTGATGCTTGATACTTGGAAGCTATAATTCTTGATGCTTGGAATCTAGATTCTTGACTCTTGATACTTTGTGTCACGGCCCCCGACCCGGTTTTATCCGTTTCAGGAGCCGCGGGACAGAAATCCTGTGGTACTTAATTTAGGCGACAGCGGAAGTCTTTTTAAAACAGGATCTATTCAATATTTTGAACTGCCCGTTTACATAATTTAGGGATATATTCCCATAATTTAAGCTGATTTCACAGGGAAATCTTTATTCGAAACATGTTTCTTTATTTATTTACATTGAGCCACTTTTCTAAGCTGGTAGTGCTTCACGGCACTTTTCTTTGCTCACAACAGATCACCTGAAACATGTTTGAAAAAGGTTTTGTCAGCGGGGAAATACTGAGTGAATCATTCATTTTACTAAAACGACCCATTTGTTATAATTCACAGTATTAAGAGCGATTACAATGTTTCTGATATCATACCAACTACCCACGGTACTTTATCACTCGACCCACTGGCCCACCTGTCCAGTGGTGTCTGTGATTATGGTCATATCACCCATTGGCTGCCCCAATGTTGAAGATTATCAAGTAATGTATACAAAACCCCACATACCGGCTGTAACTTGGTGATTACAAAGACTTAATCCCTGTAATTATAACTTTGAAAATAATTTGGAGTTTTGTAAAACAGTTGATAAAAAGAGAATGACTCACATTGCAGATTTTACGAGCAGAGTATAAGCTTTACTGATTAGCCTTTTCACCTAATTTAAATAACAATGCATACACAAATAGGGTTAGTAACTAATTCAGCAGTTACGTCAATTCACGAGATTAAACCCTCACAACGATTAACAAAGTGCAATACTTAACAATTTAGCGGATTCACAACGAATGACAGAGTATAGTCCGAGTTCGAACAGCACTCAAACATTCAAGTCGAAATCACGATGAATAACAAAGTATAAGCTCAGTTTGAGCGGCACTTAAACAATCGTTGGATAGTTACAATCGATCGGACGTTGAATCGTAATAGCGATTGAGTTATTACCCTGATTGCGGCAGCGTTTCGACTTTAGTGTGTGTTGTGTACTGTTTCAGTGATAACTCAACGTAGAAATTGAGTTTGGACGTCGAATTGACAGCAAACTTCAAGTGCCAACATCCCCTATTTATATCTGAAAAATGCCCCCCCTCGCGTGTCGCGACAGGAACAAGGGCACCCGTCGCGTGGCGCGACGGGTCTACTTTCTAGCCTAGGGTGTTTCGTGTCCCAGATAGCCTCGATGAGTTGACAAACAAACGAATTTTAACTTCTACAGCAAGAATTTTAAGATAATTATCAGCTAGAGTTTACCCCCCTTGAGTTTTAGGGGCCCTGATCCTGATTCCGATTGTTATGAAAATTTTAGGGTTTATGCAGAATTGCTTGGGTTTCTCAATTAGGGTTTCTTTAATAGATGATTAAGCTACTAAGTATTAATTTTAGTGTGAGTTGTTACATCCTCCCTACCTTAAGAAAAATCTCGTCCTCGAGATTCACTGAAATAGATGAGGGTATTTCCGCTTCATTTCTGATTCCAGTTCCCAAGTGTATTCTGGGCCTCTCTTTGAATCCCATTTGACTTTGACTAGCACTAGTCGTTTGTGTTTGAGAAACTTGACTTTCTTGTCTTCTATTTACAGTGGTTTCTCTACGAATTTTAACTTTTCATTTATCTCTACATCTTGAAGAGGTACAACCAGGGATTCGTCTGATAAACATTTCTTGAGGTTGGATACATGAAACACATCATGTACTCCAGCTAGCTCTTCTGGTAATTGTAACCGATAAGCAACTGGTCCTATTCGTTGCTTTACTGGAAATGGTCCTACGTATCTTGGACTCAGTTTTCCTTTCTTACCAAATCGTACTACTCCTTTCCAAGGAGAGACTTTCAAAAGTACTTTATCTCCTACCTGAAACTCTAGTGGCTTGCGGCGATTGTCTGCATAGCTTTTCTGGCGATCTCGAGCCATCTTCAGTCTTTCCTTGATTTGAGTTATCTTGTCTGTGGTTTCTTGTACAATCTCTGGACCTGATAATTGACTTTCTCCTATTTCCGCCCAACAAACTGGAGTTTTGCACTTGCGTCCATACAGTGCTTCGAATGGAGCAGCTTCGATGCTTGAATGATAACTATTGTTATAGGAGAATTCAATTAAGGGTATGTGGCTATCCCAATTACCACCAAAATCAATTACACATGCTCGAAGCATGTCTTCCAGGGTTTGTATTGTCCGTTCACTTTGTCCGTCTGTTTGAGGATGATATGCCGTACTCAAATTTAGTCGGGTTCCCATTGCTTTCTGGAAACTGGTCCAGAAATGGGAAGTAAAACGACTATCCCTATCCGATACAATGGAGAGTGGGACTCCATGTAAAGATACTACTTCATCTACGTACAACTTGGCTAGCCTTTCCATGCTAAAGGTTTCTTTCATTGGTAGAAAATGAGCTGATTTGGTTAATCGATCCACAATTACCCAAATTGCATCATTACCTTTTCTGGTCTTGGGTAACTTAGTAACAAAATCCATTGTTATGAGTTCCCATTTCCATATAGGCATTTCTAGCTGTTGTAGTAATCCTGAAGGTTTCTGGTGTTCAGCCTTAACTTGTGAACAAGTAAGACACTTAGATACGTATTCAGCTATATCCTTTTTCATTCCTATCCACCAGAAATTATTTCTTAAATCCTGATACATCTTATTGTTTCCTGGGTGTACAGTATACCTAGATTTATGAGCTTCTTCTAAAATCTTATTTCTTAATTCTCCCTGCTTAGGTACCCAAATTCGTTTCTTGTGGAATCTCCAAATTCCATCCTTTCCTTGCTCTAATTCCTTTAGGTAACCTTTCATTCCTTCAGAATCGTCCTTGATTGCTGTTTCCTGAATGTTCTTCAATTGTTTCATTAAATCTATTTGTAGATTTAATCTAAGGGCACGGACTCGCTTTTGCTTTTCATGATACTTACGACTTAAGGCATCTGCAACTACGTTCGCTTTTCCTTCGTGATATTGAATATCACAGTCGTAATCGCTTAGGATTTCTATCCACCTTCTTTGCCTCATATTTAGCTCTTTTTGCCCAAATATGTACCTTAAACTTTTATGATCTGTATAGATAGTAAACTTACTTCCATACAGATAATGTCTCCAGATTTTAAGGGCAAAAATTATGGCTCCTAATTCTAGGTCGTGCGTCGTGTAATTTTCCTCGTGCTTCTTCAACTGCCTAGAGGCATACGCAATTACCTTCTTGCGTTGCATCAATACACATCCAAATCCTACTTTTGAAGCATCACAATATATTTCAAAATCTTCTGTTCCTTCGGGTAAAGCTAAAATTGGAGCATTTGTCAATCTGTGCTTTAGAATCTTAAAAGCTTCTTCTTGTCTATGTCCCCATTCAAACTTAACTGCTTTACAAGTTAGCTTAGTTAAAGGCACATCTATCTTAGAGAAATCTTTAATAAATCGTCTATAGTATCCAGCTAAGCCTAGAAAACTTCTAACTTCCATAGCTGTTTGCGGGACCTTCCAATTGGTGATTGCTTCTATTTTGGCAGGATCTACGTGAATTCCTTCGTGATTCACCATGTGTCCTAAAAATTGTACTTCCTGCAGCCAGAATTCACACTTCGAGAATTTGGCATAAAGCCTTTCCTTTCTTAACAAAGTTAAGAGTGCATGCAAGTGTTTACAATGTTCTTCCTGACTTTTGGAATAAATGAGTATATCGTCAATGAAAACGATTACAAATTTATCCAAATATGGTTTACAGATTCTATTCATCATGTCCATAAATGCTGCTGGGGCATTTGTTAGTCCAAAGGGCATAACTGTAAACTCATAATGTCCATACCTAGTTCTAAAAGCAGCTTTAGGTATGTCTTCTTCTTGTACCTTTAATTGATGATATCCGGAGCGCAAGTCTATCTTAGAGAAATATCTAGCGCCTTGCAATTGATCGAAAAGATCATCAATCCTAGGTAATGGGTACCGATTCTTAATTGTAACCTTATTTAGTTCCCTATAATCGATACACATTCTCATCGATCCGTCTTTCTTTTTCACAAACAACACTGGTGCACCCCAAGGAGATGAACTAGGTTGTATAAATCCTTTGCTTAGTAATTCGTCTAATTGCTTTTTCAATTCTAGCATTTCGGTGGGTGCTAATCGATATGGTGCCTTGGCTATTGGTGTAGTACCCGGAATTAGATGAATTCTAAACTCTACTTCTCTATCAGGTGGTAACCCAGGTAATTCTTCTGGAAAGACGTCTGGGTATTCTGAGACTATAGGGATGTCCTGGAGTTTCTTACTGTTAGTGTTAATGATTACCGAAATCATATACACCATTTCTTGTTTTCTTGAATAATTAGCCAACTTCATTACTGAAATGAATTTCAGTGGCTTTCGTGGTTTATCTCCTGTAATTAAAATTACTTCTCCTGTGGGAGTACGGATTTCTACGGAATTTTTATCACAAAGGATTCGAGCATGGTTGGCTACTAACCAATCCATTCCTAACACTACATCGAATCCGGCTAATTTCATAGGTAACAGGTTTGTAGAAAACTTATGGCCTAGAAGTTCTATCTTTTCTTCTTGCAATACCTTATCTATATTAACAGAATTTCCATTTGCCGTTTCGACTGTAAAGATCTGCCTAAGGGTAGTTAAGGATAAGTTAAGAGCTTGGCAGAATGAAGTATTGATAAAACTTTGGTTTGCACCAGAGTTAAATAATACTTTTGCATAAACGTCGTGAATTAAAAACGTACCGGCGATGACGTCAGGAATCAGTTCGGCTTCCTGAGTAGTCAATTGAAATGCTCGGGCGTTCTTCTTGGTTGTTCCTTCAGCTGGTTTGCCTTTATTATCGGTGGTTTTAACCAATATAGGACATTCTGTTTTGTAATGTCCTGTTTCTCCATAGTTATAGCAGACTATGGTTTTCTTTTTGCAGTTTTCTTCACTATGTCCCACAGATTTGCAAAAATTGCAGGTTATATTGCATCTTCCGAAATGTTTCCTTTTGCAATTTCTGCAGAATGGCGGGTTTGAAGATTTCCCTGTTCATTTTCTTTTGAAGCGGTTATTATTATTACCCATACGAAATCCTTGGTTAATTTTTTGAGCCAATTCCTTCTTTCGATCTTCTTCTTTTGTGCGTACCAGTTCATCTGTTAGGGTATTTGCTAATTCCACAGCATCATCAATAATGCGTGGTCTCGCAGCTTTAACGATGTTACGGATTTCTCCAATTAATCCCCAAATATAACGGGAAATAAGTACCGGTTCTGGCGAAGCCAGGGTAGGTACCACTCTCGCATATTCGAAGAATGTCGAAGTATATCCTCGACAGTCTATGCCTATCATACGATGACTCGGAAACTTGTTGGCCATTTGTTCCTTCTCGTATTCAGGATAGAATTTTCTTTCTACAAGACTCTTAAATTCTTCCCAATTCATCGCATAGGCCACCCTTCTTCCTTTTGCTTGTAGCACTGTGTTCCACCATTCTAGTGCCCCTTCTTTGAACAGATTTGACGCATACATCACTTGATCTTCTTCAGCACATTTACTTACTGCAATTACTGCTTCGGTTTTCTCTATCCAACGCAGTGTTGCAGTTGCCCCTTCATTACCTGCAAATTCTGCTGGTTTACAGGCAAGAAATTCTTTGTAAGTGCAACCAGGTGTTGCAGCTTTCATTTTCTTAGGGAGTGGGGCTTGTCGTGGTTCCGGATTATCATGATTGCCGCCTCCATTTATGTTGTTACTGCCGTTATCTTCTGAAGTACGTTTACTAGGGACTAATTGTTGTGGTTCGGCAGGTTTTTGAGCAGCAGCCATAATTTCTGGAATAGCATTGGCTATCCCTTGAGCAACAATGTTCTCGATATCTTGCCTAGTCATATACTGATTTTCCTGATTTTGCTCAGATTGATTTACTTCATTAACTGGTTCATTATTAGCGTTTTCCATCTGCTAATGAATATTGATATGAATTATTAGTATCTAATTATTGATAACAAAGTAAGCACACAGAAACACATAAATTCTTACAACACATATCTATACCCAAAATTGTCGATGCCTCGACTTCTATTTTGTTTTTATAGCTTATATATGCTTCCATACACTCTGTTTATCTTACAATGTTTTATTTCCTATTTTACAGAGTTAGATTTTACTACTACTGTTGTTGGGATTGAACCCTAACAGAGGAACAGATAATGTAAAGCCAAAACCGGATCCCATCAGTGGACACTTAATAAGCAGCAGTTTACTCTAATCTCTCCCCTTGACAGTGGTTATCTAATAGCTGATGGATGATTAAGTGCTGCTCAACTACAACAACTGATAAACCAAACTCTGATGATTATCTAACAACAGCTGAAGACAAACTCTGTTGCTCTATCTACTGCTGTATCCAAGTACTGCTGAAGACTCACGCACTGCCCTCTCAAAGACTGATCACCTTTGAAGAAAGCACTGAAGACTCAACATCTGTGCTAAGGCTACAACAGTGGAACGTGAAGCAGTAGTTTCCTTATGTTTTGTACTTTAGTGATTATCAGATGTTACATGACAGTAGTTTGTATAGAATAGTATTTATAGTTTGTTAGGTCGTTAGATGTCACTATCATGGTGACGTCAGCTGAAGCACATCAGTAGTTTGGTTTGCCTATAAGTATGACAGTACTCTGTACTGTTACACTTGATCGTTTTGAGTGAGTTTTTCTCCTCAATTCATCCTTTCATCTTGTGCAACCAACTCTGGTCAATCAGGCTGAGGGGGAGTTTAGATTGTAAGCTAGCACTGTAATCTTTTGCTTTTATGTAAATCTTTTGACTCAATGAAAAGCAATTGTTTATCAATCTACACTTTCCTTTGCTTGTGTTTACAAAGTTTGCTACTCATTTCCGCTGCACTTATTCGTTTTATGCAAACAAACACAATCACAGACAGCCTCAGATCCTAACAATTGGTATCAGAGCTTGGACAGTCAAATTCGATCTTACAATCAATTTGACATAACAGTTCAGCTCAAAATTCATTGATGCTAAGGTTGGTTGTATCCAGTTGAAAAACAGAGTAACGAGTGAATCATGGTTAAATGAATATTCAAATACTCTGAAAATCAACCAAGATGTCATATGACACACAAATCTCACACAACAAGCGTTTTCATACATATGTCACTCATAGTTTTCAGATCTGTAAAATATCTGATAAATTATGGGATCGTTCGATGTTTTCAAAATTGATTTCAATTGTTGTGTTGATTTTTGTGATGTTTAGTCAAAATTTCTCATGTGTTCAAAGGCAGGTTGAGAACTTTCAAAAGGACCAAATCAATTTTGTCCAAAACACATTGAGAAAATAAGGTGTCAAATCAGTCCTAATCATAAGTAATGTGAGATTTGAAATAAAACATGATCAAACATGGTCAGATCTCTCAAAACATTGCTTCAAAATGATTATGGACAAAGTATGTTCAAAATATAATCTCCTAGTGAGTATTTATGAACATATGAATAAACAGGGTATAAAGGGATAAGGAAAATGAACAAATCTTAAAAGTGTGGCTATCTCAAACTTTTGAAATCAAAAGCAAAAGAGTATAAGCATAAAACACTCTTGAGGTTCAAATTAGATCATCAGTGGTCATTGTGCAACTGTGTGCATTCATCAATACAGGAATTGTTCTGGTAACAATAGCATCTTCAGTGATGGTGCTTAAAAGGAATTTACAATCAATTGACAAGAAATTGACCCAAACAATGGTCAAAATAACTTGAGGATGATATGATCATGAATTTACTGGAAAAATTGTCGGATCCTTTTGATTATTCTCAAAACTTCCTTTGATTTTTGTTAAGGTGTTTTCCTATAAAATAAAAACCAGATATATTTCATTCCTTTATCAAATATATTTTGTTCTTTTACTCATTTTTAATAGTAAAAGCTCATCTCTGGTCACGATGTAATTTCCTTATTTTTGTGTGAAATTACTATCCTTAAATCTGGTCAAAAGGAAATGACATACATACCAAGGTCAGGTTGTGCTCAAGTTAGGTTTTCACTGATCATAAATTGATTGTAAATTGACTTAGACTACTGAGATACTCATGCTCTAGTTCAGGTAATTAGACACAAAATGAGCAGCTCTTGTAGAAATGTCTTCATCATCTAGGATGCTAAACCATTGTCTAAATAATAGACACTTGGCAAAACCTAGAACAAAAATTCCTGTAAACAACTGCTGGCAATTTAATCTTGATAATTTACATCTAAAATGTATTTTGTTAAGAATAGCATTTCAAATGCTCAAACAGATGTTAGATAAGATATTGTGCTTTCACAAAGCAAAATCAAGTTCTACATCTGAACAAGCAGATGCTAACATTTTTGTCAAAAGTTGAAATACTGCTGCACTATCAGTTGTTGAGACAAAAAAAAAATCTTCATTATTCTACCACTGTTGTATCTAAAATGCTGTTGTGCTTTAACATCTGCTCTCTAAAGTCTGTCCACTGCTAAAGTGTCAACCTCTGTTCTTCAAAAACACTGATGTTTAAAATCATTGTTTCATCCACTGATACATCCACTGTTTCATTTTATTACCGTTGTAACTACTGATACTTGCTCCCTCAGTAGTTGTCAAAACAACTGTCCTCCATTATTTACCATTCCATCAGATGTTTGACACGTGGTCAGTTTTTAGCCTTCAGATAAAAAATAACTGCTGCCACATCAGCAATTACTTTTTCCCTAAATAAAACCCTGATTAAATCCAAACAGGGTTTTACTGTTGAATTGAATTCCACAAGTTCTCTTCTCATAGTAGTTTCCCTCTCATAACTCCAAAAATCTCTTCGATCTTCTTCATCCAAAATGACGAAACCAAAATCGAAATCAAAATCAAAACCATCTTCTTCCTCCACAACAGCAGATGCCACTCAAATGGCCGCTGAAACACCGGAGATCCGCTACAAAGCTCCACACAACTATGTGGGTATACTCACAAAACCTACCGATAACCACACTTTCGACTCCATCCTTGACATCCTTTTTGCATCAAAGTACAAAACTTTGATAACAGCAGACGCTCCTATTTACCTTGATACCCAGAGAGAGTTCTGGAAAAATGCCACCATTGAAAAACAAGGAGACATCATCGCCGCCATCAACTCCTCGATACAGGGTAAGAAGGTAAAAATCTCACCAAAATCCATCTCTGAAACCTTTAAACTCGATGATTTAAATGGAAAAACCTCTTTTACAAAAGACGAGTTGGTAAAGGATTTCATGAAAAGGGACTATGCAGAACAACCAAACAGGGACACCCTACAAAAGGGTTACTTCCCTTCTGCACCCAGATTTTTATTTCACACACTGCTCATGTGTGTTTCAAATAAAACAACGTCCTTCAATGAGATACCAACAAAAATCCAATGCCTGGGGTATGCAATTTTGAACAATGAAAACTATAACTACTCCCAGGAAATATTTGATGATTTGGTAAAGAACGTTGATAATAAGGCATTTCTGCGCTTTCCGAGGTTTCTAAGTTACTATTTTGAACAAAAATTTGTCGAGAAAGATGCAGAATTGCCCAAACAAGGTGTCTCATTCAAAATAAACTGTTTAACAATAGAAACTTTTTCAAGAATGATGGCACCAATAAAATTAAAAACAAAAGAGGCAGAGCAGATTTTAGAAACTGCCACTGACCCTCAAGAAACCACTGCTGAGCCCACTGCTCCAGGTGATCAGAGTAGCACACCCACTGCTCTGAAACCCACACCTGCCACCACCAAAAAGACCAAAAGAAAACCATCCAGAAAACCCACCAAACCCAAAACAAAGGCAACTCTGGAAGATGAGATCCCAGAGCAACTGCCAGTGACAACACAAAAGTCACCAGAAACCACTACTGCTACTTCCTCACAGCAGTTGGTAGAAAGATCTCAAACCCAGCCTCAAACTCCTCTTGCATCCTCACAAAAGGATCAAGTTGTAAGCATAGGGACACCACAATATGAAGCTCTAGGTCCACTCGGATCTATCTTCCACATTCCTGATCCCAAGGACATGTCTCTTTCTACACCCATACCCTCACCAATCATATTGCCACAATTAATAATACCCCTGTTGCATGCAGTTGATATTGCACAGACAAAAACCAGTTCCTCTCAATCACCCATTACTGAGAGCATACCTCCACAAGTGATTGGGTCTGATGTTAATACCTCTGTTATCCAAGCAACAGTTGAGGAGGTTACACCCCCTGAGTTACAAGTAACTCTTGGTGGTAGTTCAAGTGGAGCAGCAACTACAACTGATGGATCAACAGATCTTTAGTTGGACAGTTGTTACATAACTAAGACTCCCTTGAAGGCAATTTCTTCCATGGCAACATCGGTAACCACCAGTGAGTTATCTTTAACTGCTGGTAACATCAAAGGATTATCGAGTGCCGAAGAAAGAAGTCTCCAGTACCAAGAAAAAGGGGCATCAATGGATGACTTTTGGGCTACAGCTCCTAAGTCACACATTGATACAACCACCACTGGTGGGGATTCAGATGATCCTGATAAATCAGGTGATGATTCAAGATACAACGAATTGACGGCCAGAGTTGAAAATCTAGAATCTTCAGTTGCCAAAATAAAAGATATGGTGCAGCAGCTGTTAGAAGCTCAAATAGCCCAATCTTCTGCTCCTCCTGCTCAAGCACCTGCTCCACAAGCATTTGCTGTAAATGAGCTATGGAATATTCTCCAACCACTGCTTGAACATCAGCAACAATTGGCTGCTAAACAGCAGGCAAATCAAGTACAAATGCTGACCAACATGGTGGAGTCTCGGTTCAAAGAGACTCAAGCAGACATCAAGGCTATAAAGGCCAGCATACAATAGAATGCTCAAAGTGAGAAAGGTCCATCTACCATTTTCTTCATGGATACACCCCTGGCAGATAATGCCAAAAAGGGGGAGAAAATCAGGTTGAAAAAGAAAGGTATAGATGATGGGATGCACATTGAACCTGAGAAACCCAAATCCTCAAAAACTTCAACAGCTGATACAACAGTAGTTACAAAAACTGTTGTCAGTAGCCAAACAGCTGCCATCTCATCAACACACACACCTCCAACACATACAACTACTGTTTCAACACACACCACCACAACTACTACTCCACCACCATCATCATCTGTGTCTATAACACAAAAACCACCACTATCATCATCTACAATCATATCACCACCACTGCCTCCTACCATAAAGCAGAAGACAGCAGATGTTACAACATCTGTTGTAATGACAACAGTGGTTGAAACACCAGTTGTTTCAACTACTGTCAGTCAGTCACAGTCACAAACCACTGATCCACCCAAAACATCATCAGCCTCCCCTCCATTAAAAAGGAGAAGGGTTCTCATTCTTGATGATGAGTCACCACCACCATCACATCCTCCATCCCCTGCTCAAAAGCAGAAGACATCTGCTGACACATCAGCAGTTGTAATGACAACAGCAGTTGAGACACCAGTTGTTTCAACAGTTGTTAGTCAACCATCCACCACTGCTCTATCCTTTCCTATATCACAACCAAAGCTCCTCAGTAGAAAAAGGAAGCCAATACCTGCCAATAAGGGAACACATGATCCTAATGCTGCAAAATATCCTCTGGAAATTGAAGCTCTCAAAAATGAGATGAGGCAATTCTATACAGAAGAAGATCCTTCAAAAAGAAGATTCTCCTCCCTCATAGGCTACATGCCACCAGAGGATATGGATGATTATCTCAAAATAAAGGCAAGGCAAGCTAAAGTAAAAGCCAAGGTTGACAGTGAAAAGGAAAGTCTAAGCGAAATAGGCATTGCTAAAAGACTGGAGTTCTACCTTGCAAAGGTAAAGCAGATAGAAGAATTTGCCCAAGAGCTAGAAAAGGAAAAGGCTGATCAAAAGAAGAGATTGAGAGAACAACTTCTAGCCTTCATCATGAAAGAAAAGTTCTATTCTGCTGAAGAATCTCAGTTTAAAGAATGGCCTTTAGTAGCTTTGAAGCATGAGGCTGAAAGGATCCAAAGAGTCAAAAATGATCCTTCAAAGAAGAAAACTGCTCCAAACTGGAGTAAGTACAAAAGACTCATTGCTGATCTCACTGCTGAATATAAAGTAAAGAAAAAGGAGTTAGTGGATGCTAAGATGGACACTACTAAAGCCATATCAAAATGGTCTAGGCAGCAAACTGATGAAGCCTATGAGAGGCTAAAGAAAAAGAAGAAAACTGCTTCAGATGCTTCAAAGAAAAGAGAACAGATGATGAAGCTTGAACAGAAAATTGAAAACCTCAAGACAATGCTAAAATCAACAGACAGTCCTACACTTGGGTCAAAACAAGATGAAGGCAAACAGCTGACTGAAGAAGAGGTCTTAGAAAAGGAAGCTGAGTATCTCAAGGACACCATCTCAAAAATGGGTCTAAATAAAGACAGCTCATCAAGGCTTCAAAACCTTTTTAAGAAGGTACTCAACAAACCTGCATCTCCAGACACTGCAAAAGACAAGACAGAAGTTGAAAGACAAGAGCTTAGTGAACAAGAAACTGCAGATGATATAGCTGCAGCAGACAGAGTCATTGAAGAAGCTTTCAATAGAATGTCTAAAAGTCTGCAGATGTTTTCAAGGCCATTATCCCTCAACTCATCAGAAGATAAATCTCTCCCAAGAAACCCATTAGGCTTTAAAATACTAAAGTGGATGTCTGATCAAAAGACCCACGTATTGACCCTGGTCAGAGCCAATGGTGAGGTGAAGCATATATCAAGGAAAGAAGCACTAGGACTTAGTGTTAAAGATTTGCAGGATCTCCTTGAGCTCTCACTGTGCAGGGATGAAGATGACCAGAGTGCCAAAGAATTTGAAGCTGAATTCAAAGAAAAAGCTAAGGCACTCTTGATGAGTAATAAAGGTCCTGAATAAGGAAGGGTTTTGGCATTATCTGTTCCAAGGGGATATTGTTGGGATTGAACCCTAACAGAGGAACAGATAATGTAAAGCCAAAACCGGATCCCATCAGTGGACACTTAATAAGCAGCAGTTTACTCTAATCTCTCCCCTTGATAGTGGTTATCTAACAGCTGATGGATGATTAAGTGCTGCTCAACTACAACAACTGATAAACCAAACTCTGATGATTATCTAACAACTGCTGAAGACAAACTCTGTTGCTCTATCTACTGCTGTATCCAAGTACTGCTGAAGACTCAAGCACTGCCCTCTCAAAGACTGATCACCTTTGAAGAAAGCACTGAAGACTCAACATCTGTGCTAAGGCTACAACAGTGGAACGTGAAGCAGTAGTTTCCTTATGTTTTGTACTTTAGTGATTATCAGATGTTACATAACAGTAGTTTGTATAGAACAATATTTATAGTTTGTTAGGTCGTTAGATGTCACTATCATAGTGACGTCAGCTGAAGCATATCAGTAGTTTGGTTTGCCTATAAGTATGACAGTACTCTGTACTGTTACACTTGATCGTTTTGAGTGAGTTTTTCTCCTCAATTCATCCTTTCATCTTGTGCAACCAACTCTGGTATATCAGGCTGAGGGGGAGTTTAGATTGTAAGCTAGCACTGTAATCTTTTGCTTTTATGTAAATCTTTTGACTCAATGAAAAGCAATTATTTATCAATCTACACTTTCCTTTGCTTGTGTTTACAAAGTTTGCTACTCATTTCCGCTGCACTTATTCGTTTTATGCAAACAAACACAATCACAGACAGCCTCAGATCCTAACAACTGTACAGACATACTTTCCAACCCCCTATCTTTTAGTCCACTGGCAGTTTCAGTAGCGACGCTCCCTCTCGTCGTACTTCCCGGAGATTTGTTCCCCCATTTCCCGGATCCTATTCCCTGTTCCTATCAGTTCTTCACCAAACTGTCGAAGTTCGGCTAAGTTTTCATAGCTCATTGGCGGATTGGGGATAGGTTCTGGATCAAACTGCGGGAGGAAGGAATAAGGACTATTGATCATATTTTGGAATTGTCAGTCATTTGTCCACCATTCTTCCATTTGGCCTAAAGGTCGTGTGTGGATTAGTGGGTCTGGAATAGCTGGTTCTAGGTTTATTGGGAGTTGGGTTGTGGCAGGGTAAGAGTAGAGATTATTGTTAACAGGTTCTATGATATCACAATTTGACAGTAGACGGTCTATCTCGTCTTGAAATGTGATCTCCTCAGGTTGTTTAGAGCTCTCTCCGATCTCGATTCCCTTTTGCTTAATATCTTCCCTTATTTCTATCTCTGTTGGTTTGGAACTTTCTCCGGTCTCCATTTCTTTTCCTTTGCTCACAGGGTTTTCTATTTTAGGAAGTTTCCTAGTGGCTGGCTTTCTCCTGCGCACTTTCCTCCATCCTACATATCTTCTTCTCTTTTTAGGTTTTGCTTTTTCCAGCGGTGGAGCTTGAAATTCCAAAGGTTCCTCTATATCAGCAACATATCCAGTAAAGTCGTGGGAGACTTCAATTGGTACTGGGTAGAGGTTAAGATTCTGGAATGCTTCAGATAGCTCACTCATGCTGTATAACATATATGCAAAATGCACAAAAATGCTAAGTTAAAACTTTGGAACAAACTTTAACAAATAAACATTGAAGTCTTATTGCATACTACTTTGTACAAAGGATAACAGGAAAGAGAACACACTCGGATTTATTTATTTACTGGGTAGTAATTTTTTCTACTAGACCAGGCTTATTGATAGTTTAGAGGTTTGCATTTTCTGCTATGGTAGCTAGCATATAAAGATTTGCCCATTTTTCATCTAAATTGTCTTCCCAAGGTGGATTATTGCCTAATTCCTGGACTTTGGATTAAACCTCACTTTCTTGGATGGGGTTTTCTTTTTCTCCTGACCCTTTCTAAGTATTGAATTTCTTTTCTCTGGGGTAAGAGGATTTTCATAGTTTGCCTTACGGACAAAAATCCCTTCTTCTAAATTGGCTGGATATTTGGAGGAAGAGGTTTCCTTTTCTTTATGTGTACTATCTAATTTGTGGTAGATGGCGGAAAGCTTTTATTTACCCATACTGTAATTTTAACAAATAAATTAGTTAATAAAACATATATTCACAGAATAGCAATCAGAATTCCTAAGTATTTTCCAGTTACTTTAATATGCTTAAAACAGTGAGCCTAAATCAGTAAGCTTAAAACAGTGGCTCTGATACCACCTTTTTCAGTCATGGCCCCCGACCCGGTTTTATCCGTTTCAGGAGTCGCGGGACAGAAATCCTGTGGTACTTAATTTAGGCGACAGCGGAAGTCTTTTTAAAACAGGATCTTTTCAATATTTTGAACTGCCCGTTTACATAATTTAGGGATACATTCCCATAATTTAAGCTGATTTCACAGGGAAATCTTTATTCGAAACATGTTTCTTTATTTATTTACATTGAGCCACTTTTCTAAGCTGGTAGTGCTTCACGGCACTTTTCTTTGCTCACAACAGATCACCTGAAACATGTTTGAAAAAGGTTTTGTCAGCGGGGAAATACTGAGTGAATCATTCATTTTACTAAAACGACCCATTTGTTATAATTCACAGTATTAAGAGCGATTACAATGTTTCTGATATCAAACCAACTACCCACGGTACTTTATCACTCGACCCACTGGCCCACCTGTCCAGTGGTGTCTGTGATTATGGTCATATCACCCATTGGTTGCCCCAATGTTGAAGATTATCAAGTAATGTATACAAAACCCCACATACCGGCTGTAACTTGGTGATTACAAAGACTTAATCCCTGTAATTATAACTTTGAAAATAATTTGGAGTTTTGTAAAACAGTTGATAAAAAGAGAATGACTCACATTGCAGATTTTACGAGCAGAGTATAAGCTTTACTGATTAGCCTTTTCACCTAATTTAAATAACAATGCACACACAAACAGGGTTAGTAACTAATTCAGCAGTTACGTCAATTCATGAAATTAAACCCTCACAACGATTAACAAAGTGCAATACTTAACAATTCAGCGGATTCACAACGAATGACAGAGTATAGTCCGAGTTCGAACAGCACTCAAACATTCAAGTCGAAATCACGATGAATAACAAAGTATAAGCTCAGTTTGAGCGGCACTTAAACAATCGTTGGATAGTTACAATCGATCGGACGTTGAATCGTAATAGCGATCGAGTTATTACCCTGATTGCGGCAGCGTTTCGAGTTTAGTGTGTGTTGTGTACTGTTTCAGTGATAACTCAACGTAGAAACTGAGTTTGGACGTTGAATTAACAGCAAACTTCAAGTGCCAACATCCCCTATTTATATCTGAAAAATGCCCCCCCTCGCGTGTCGCGACAGGAACAAGGGCACCCGTCGCGTGGCGCGACGGGTCTACTTTCTAGCCTAGGGTGTTTCGTGTCCCAGATTATAACAACCCTCGGTAAAACAAGACATCCTCATAATATTTCCGACACCCTAATATATTTTAAATATCTCAATGTGTCTTTATATGCACCCCGTATGTGAAAACCGAGCCCCAAAATAGATTATACTATGTAAAGTAAATAAAAACCTTAAAAGATAAGCTGAGGCGGGCCGCGTAGGGCCTCACCTCAAGTCCATGCAGGCCGCGCGAGTAGGAGAACCAGATATTATCAAACCATAAGCCCAAGCGGGCCGCGTACCTATTCAGTTTAGTTGATGCGGGCCGCGAGCGACCCAATTTGTGGCGTGACCCGGTGCGGCCACGTGTCATCATCGTGGCGAGTCTAGTATATGAGCCGGACAAGCTAGTCCGTTGACTAGCATTGACGCGGGCCGCGTAGACCCGGCCCAAACTTCACGCGGGCCGCGTGGGGACTCGAATTCAGCACTATAAATAGAAGGCAACGGCCTTCAGTCTGCTTTCGTTCATTTTCTTTCTGTCTCTCTACACTTTTAAATAGTGGGCATTATACCCGAGTTCCATACCCCCTAAAATAGCGAGGTTATGCTACGATGTAAGTATTATAACCCCTGGAGACGTATTAGATACGCTGCCCGATTGATCTAGGGTTCCGTAACGGCTGTCGTGGTTCTGCCCGACGTAGTCGTTGGAATGCCGTCTCGGGGAGGGTATTACTAATGTTAAAATGGGTTATTATACTAACACACGTGCATTTGTGTAAATTATAGATATTCACCAGGAAACACTAAAGACAGCAATGTGAGTTGATTCACTTTTTGTAAACCTTTTTGTTTACTGTTCTTACAAAACCTCACTTAATTAAATATATACAAAGCAGTTATTGAGTATTTGTAAAGGATACAATTATAGTGGGTATGTTGGGGTTTTGTATACAAAATTGTTTACTGGCGTGGTAACATCCCATAAGTTGAGTATGACCGTACCACTGATGTTAATTGTGATGTCTTGGATACAAATGTAATTGCGGATGTGCCCTCAATACTGCAAATTGGTTTTTACTTAAACTTGATTAAACTGGGATTCACTCACCAGTATTTCCCACTGACAAAATGTTTTTAAAACGCGTTTCAGGTAACAAAATGTGAAAGCCAAATAGAAGCCAGCTGGACAGCACTGAAGGCTTGGAAAAGTGGCAATAAAGTTACCTAAGAATAAAATGGATGTTTTTATTAAATAAATAGGATTTATTCCTATGAAACGTGTGTATCGAAAACTTGGGTTTTTACCCATATGTTTAATGTTATAAACATGGTGGTTTACTCTGATTAAAATATTTCCTAACTACGGTCCTGATGAAAATTTCCGCTGCCAAATTGGATAAATAAATGTGATACCACCGAAACTGGCTCACGGCCGCCCGTTCCCGGGAGATAGGGATCGGGGGCTGTGACAGAAGGTGGTATCAGAGCTATGCCACTGATTCAGCCACAGAAGTGTTCTGCTGACATCAAAATTCAAAGTGTTAGGAAATAAACTATGGAAATACGTGTATAATTGTATTTCTTGCTATGTGTTATCTGACTATTTGTTAGTTTACAGTATGAGTGACCAAGGACCTTCTGACGCCTATCGTCAACTGTCTGGTTCGCCTAAGAGCGAAGGCACCTCCTCTTCTCAGCCTGCCCTCTCAGGGTATTCTGCTGACACAGAAGAAGGGATCTTTGTGTTTAAGGCTCAGTCTGAAGAGCCATTTCCTCAGAAAAAGAGGGGATGGTTCAGTAGGGGAGCACACGAGCGTAGGAAAAGAATGAAAAAGTTGCAGGAACAGCGAGTGTTAGCCGCAGCAAAAAGAGAAACTGATGCTTATAATCAGGATATGCTCAATAGGGGTATCGCTAATATCCATATTTTAGCAACCACTGCTGCCGACCCAAACCTGGAACAAATACTAGCACCCCAACCACAAAATCCTGATCAACCCATGGAAATAGAAGACCAGATAGAAATGCCTGAGTACAACCCGGAGGAGATACCTAGGGTACCTGCACCTGATCCTTTAGACCCAAACAACTACGACCCCTGGTGGGACGATGTTAGGGACTACGTGCAACAAAACCCAATTCAGGAGAATGTGCCAATGCCCAACTTAGGAGCTTATCCAGGGTTAGATCCTCAAGATCCCTACAACATTAGTGATGCATATGTTAGGGAAATTTTAGAAAATCCATACCCGTATCAAGCCCCTATGCCTCCGTATCAGGAACCCGTACCTCAGTTTCCAAACCCAGTCCTAGAACCTGCACCCCCAATGAGTGCAGAAAATGTCCAGGAACTTAGGACTTTTGGGGAGGAAATTTTGGAAAGCAGTGATCGTATGCGACAGGTGGGAGAGCGTCTCGTCTGGAAGTACGACGAGCGTAATATGGATTTTTGGATGAATCCATATCAGTGAAGTTGATGGTAGAAACAGTAATAATAATAATAATAAAATAATATATGTGTGTATGTGTTAGAAAAAAAAAACTACGGATGCATACTATTAGTATTGTAGTTTTACATTTCAGTCGGTACTGTAATTTTAATTTCTGTACTAGTGTGTATTGATGCATACTATATAAATAGAGTAAATGTCGCAATGCTCGACGCTTTTGGTTAAAAAGTGCGTGTCATGTGATGGGCTATATATAAATATTATTTGTGATATTAATATTTGGTAAATGTCTAAAATTCAGATGGCCGACGCGGGAAATCAAGAAAATCTGAATAACGATAACCAGAGTAACATTAACGTGGTTAATGAGAATTCGGACAATAATAACAACGGAAACCAAATGGATAATAGTGCCGTTCAGCATATTGTGGCACAGGGAATTATAGATGCGATGCCATTTATTATTCAAACAGTTCAGGAAGCGAATAATAAAAGTAAGCATAGCAGTAAGCGACCAACTGAACCAGAAAACAGCGTGAACAATGGACCCATACTTCAAGCGCCCGTTCCCAAAAGGAGAAGAACCATGCCACATGGTTGTTCTTACAAGGAATTCTGGTCCTGCAAACCAATAGAATTCTCGGGCAATGAAGGACCCATTGCAGCTTTACGCTGGATAGAGAAAACTGAGGCAGTTCTGAAAATAAGCAAGTGTGCTGAAGAAGATAAAATAATGTTTGCTTCAAATCTGTTTAAAAATGCAGCCTTAGAATGGTGGAACACTATCCTCCAATCCAGAGGAAGTGATAGAATTTATAACATGGAATGGGAGGAATTTAAGAATATGGTAGAAAGGAAATTCTGTCCTCCCAATGAAAAAGAACAGATAGCAAACAAGTTTCTGAATCTAAGAATGACCGGGATAGATAGTAAGGGTTACACTACCACATTCTTTGAATATGCTAGGATAGTACCTACCCTTGCATCACCTGAACCAGTGTTAATCTCCCGTTACATCTGGGGATTAATTGGAGAAATTAGACATGTAGTCAAGGCAGCTAGACCCCAAACCATAGAGGAAGCTGTAGAACTAGCCAATACCTTGACAGATGAGTTAATCCGTACTAGAGAAGAAGACCAGAGGAGAAACCTAACCCAAAGGCTTACTCAAGAATTCCGTTCTGGGAATTCCAATCGTAGGAATGTAGGTTCTACCTCTGCACCCTACTGCAAAGCCTGCAGAAAGAAGCATTCTGGAAGATGCTCTACTTATTGTAATTTTTGCAAGGCCCCAGGACACAAGGAAGAGAATTGCAAGAAGAAATCTAGTAATGGAATGTGTTTCAATTGTGGGGAAAAAGGTCACATTAGGACAAACTGTCCAAAATTTGCTCCAGCTGCAACCAACAAAAATCCTAAAAATGCCAGAGCATTCGTGCTAACTACAGAGGAAGCCAGGATGATTCCAGACGTAATTGCTGGTACGTTTTTAGTTAATGATATTTTTGCTAAAGTATTATTTGACTCTGGTGCAAACCAAAGTTTTATTAATACTTCGTTTTGCAAACTCCTAAATCAATCATTAACTAAACTACCACAAGAATGTCTAGTGGAAACCGCAAATGGAGAAACTGTTAAGATTTCTGAAATCTTGCAGGGAGCAAGAATAGAAATTTTTAATCAAAAATTTATGGCAAACCGTTACCCAATGAATCTGGTTGGATTTGATGTAGTATTAGGAATGGATTGGTTAATAGCCAATAAAGCCAGTATCTTATGTGATCAAAAGATAATTCAATTAAAATCACCAAGAGGTGAAAAGATCTCAATTAAAGGAGATAAACCTTTTAGATCCACTAAATTCATCTCTGTGATGAAAACTGCAAGTTGTATAAGAAAAGGATCTATAGTGTATTTGATTTCAATAATCACTAACACTAAAGGAAAAGAATTAAAAGATATCCCAGTAGTGTCCCAATTTTCAGATGTCTTTCCAGAAGAATTGCCAGGACTACCGCCAGACAGAGAAGTCGAATTCAGAATTCATCTGTTACCAGGAACAGCACCAATAGCCAAAGCACCTTACCGTTTGGCACCCGCGGAAATGCAAGAACTGAAGAAACAACTAGACGAGTTGTTAGAAAAGGGATTCATACAGCCAAGCTCATCGCCATGGGGAGCGCCGATATTATTTGTTAAGAAAAAGGACGGATCAATGCGTATGTGCATTGACTACCGTGAATTAAACAAAGTCACGATTAAGAATCGGTACCCATTACCGAGGATCGATGATTTGTTTGATCAACTTCAAGGAGCTCGATTTTTCTCTAAAATCGATTTAAGATCAGGATATCATCAATTAAAGGTACAGGAAGAGGATATTCCTAAAACCGCATTCAGAACAAGGTATGGTCATTATGAATTTATTGTCATGCCATTTGGTTTAACCAATGCCCCAGCCGCATTTATGGACATGATGAACCGAATATGTAAGCCATATTTGGATAAATTCATAATTTTCTTCATAGATGATATTCTAATTTACTCTAAAAGTAAAGATGAGCATGCAAAGCACTTGCACTTACTTTTAAGTTTATTGAGAAAAGAGAAGCTTTATGCTAAGTTTTCAAAGTGTGAATTTTGGTTAGAACAAGTACAATTCCTCGGACATTTAGTTAACCATGAAGGAATTCATGTAGATCCAACGAAAATCGAGGCAATTACCAAATGGAAAACCCCAGAATCACCAACTGAAGTTAGAAGTTTCTTAGGATTGGCCGGTTATTATAGAAGATTTATTCGAGATTTTTCTAGAATAGCCATTCCTTTAACTAAGTTAACCTGTAAATCTGTTAAGTTTGAATGGGGACCAAAACAAGAAGAAGCCTTTAGAATCCTTAAGCAAAGATTAACCCATACACCCATACTAGCATTACCAGAAGGAACTGAAGACTTTGTAGTCTTTTGTGACGCTTCTAAATTAGGTTATGGATGCGTATTGATGCAACGTAAAAAGGTTATAGCTTATGCATCTAGACAGCTTAAGAGTCATGAAGGAAATTATTCGACCCATGATTTGGAATTAGGAGCCATAATTTTTGCCCTTAAGATTTGGAGACATTATCTTTATGGTAGTAAGTTTACCATATTCACAGATCATAAGAGTTTAAGATATGTCTTCGGGCAAAAAGAATTGAATATGAGACAGAGACGCTGGATGGAATTATTTAGTGACTATGACTGTGATATCCAGTATCATGCAGGAAAAGCCAATGTGGTGGCTGATGCTTTAAGTCGAAAATATCACGAAAAGCCAAAAAGGATACGTTCTCTTAAATTAAATCTACAAGTAGATTTAAACAATCAGATTAGAAAAGCACAAGAATCAGTAATCAAGGAAGATACTGAAAAATTAAAGGGAATGATTAAGGAATTAGAACAAGGAACGGATGGAATTTGGAGGTTCCATAAAAAGAGAATGTGGATACCTAAATTAGGAAATTTACGTTACCGTATATTAGAAGAAGCCCATAAGTCTAAATATACGATGCATCCAGGAAGTGATAAAATGTACCAAGATTTAAGGAAAAATTTCTGGTGGATAGGGATGAAAAAGGATGTAGCAGCGTATGTTTCTAAATGTTTAACTTGCTTACAAGTTAAAGCTGAACATCAGAAACCCTCGGGATTGCTACAACAATTAGAAATACCAATTTGGAAATGGGAATTGATAACAATGGATTTTGTTACCAAATTGCCTAAAACAAGGAAAGGTAATGATACAATCTGGGTGATTGTAGATAGATTAACCAAGTCAGCTCATTTCTTACCAATGAAGGAAACCTTTAGTATGGAACAATTAGCCAAATTATATGTAAATGAAATTGTTTCATTACATGGCATTCCTTTATCAATTGTTTCTGATAGAGATAGCCGTTTTACTTCTCATTTTTGGTCAAGTTTCCAAAGAGCAATGGGAACCAGGCTAAATCTAAGCACCGCGTATCATCCTCAAACAGACGGACAAAGTGAAAGGACAATTCAGACAATGGAGGACATGCTTAGAGCTTGTGTAATTGATTTTGGAGGTAACTAGGACGAACACTTACCTTTAATAGAATTTTCTTATAATAACAGTTATCACACAAGTATCAATGCTGAACCATTCGAAGCACTTTATGGACGAAAGTGTAGAACCCCAGTCTGTTGGGCAGAAATTGGGGAAAAACAATTATCTGGACCTGAAATAGTACAAGAAACAACTGATAAAATCATTCAAGTCAAGGAACGACTGAAAACAGCACGTGATCGACAAAAGAGTTATGCCGACAACAGACGCAAACCATTAGAATTTCAAGTGGGAGATAAAGTATTATTGAAAGTCTCTCCCTGGAAAGGAGTGGTAAGATTCATCAAGAGAGGAAAGCTTAGTCCCAGGTATATTGGACCTTTCAAAATTCTTGAAAGAATAGGACCTGTAGCCTATCAGCTACAACTGCCAGAGGAAATGGCAGGAATACATGATGTATTTCATGTATCTAATCTCAAAAAGTGTTTAGCCGATGAATCACTCGTAGTACCTCTCAAGGATATAGAGGTTAATGAACAACTCAAATTTGTAGAAAAGCCTCTACAGATTGAAGATAGAAAAATTAAAAATCTCAAGCATAAGAGATTGGTTCTGGTCAAAGTAAAGTGGGACTCCAAAAGAGGACCCGAGTACACGTGGGAGCTTGAATCCGAAATGAAAAAGAAATATCCACACTTATTCCAGTAGATCTCGAGGACGAGCTCTAAAACAAGGTGGGGAGGATATAACAACCCTCGGTAAAACAAGACATCCTCATAATATTTCCGACACCCTAATATATTTTAAATATCTCAATGTGTCTTTATATGCACCCCGTATGTGAAAACCGAGCCCCAAAATAGATTATACTATGTAAAGTAAATAAAAACCTTAAAAGATAAGCTGAGGCGGGCCGCGTAGGGCCTCACCTCAAGTCCATGCGGGCCGCGCGAGTAGGAGAACCAGATATTATCAAACCATAAGCCCAAGCGGGCCGCGTACCTATTCAGTTTAGTTGATGCGGGCCGCGAGCGACCCAATTTGTGGCGTGACCCGGTGCGGCCACGTGTCATCATCGTGGCGAGTCTAGTATATGAGCCGGACAAGCTAGTCCGTTGACTAGCATTGACGCGGGCCGCGTAGACCCGGCCCAAACTTCACGCGTGGGGACTCGAATTCAGCACTATAAATAGAAGGCAACGGCCTTCAGTCTGCTTTCGTTCATTTTCTTTCTGTCTCTCTACACTTTTAAATGGTGGGCATTATACCCGAGTTCCATACCCCCTAAAATAGCGAGGTTCTGCTACGATGTAAGTATTATAACCCCTGGAGACGTATTAGATACGCTGCCCGATTGATCTAGGGTTCCGTAACGGCTGTCGTGGTTCTGCCCGACGTAGTCGTTGGAATGCCGTCTCGGGGAGGGTATTACTAATGTTAAAATGGGTTATTATACTAACACACGTGCATTTGTGTAAATTATAGATATTCACCAGGAAACACTAAAGACAGCAATGTGAGTTGATTCACTTTTTGTAAACCTTTTTGTTTACTGTTCTTACAAAACCTCACTTAATTAAATATATACAAAGCAGTTATTGAGTATTTGTAAAGGATACAATTATAGTGGGTATGTTGGGGTTTTGTATACAAAATTGGTTACTGGCGTGGTAACATCCCATAAGTTGAGTATGACCGTACCACTGATGTTAATTGTGATGTCTTGGATACAAATGTAATTGCGGATGTGCCCTCAATACTGCAAATTGGTTTTTACTTAAACTTGATTAAACTGGGATTCACTCACCAGTATTTCCCACTGACAAAATGTTTTTAAAACGCGTTTCAGGTAACAAAATGTGAAAGCCAAATAGAAGCCAGCTGGACAGCACTGAAGGCTTGGAAAAGTGGCAATAAAGTTACCTAAGAATAAAATGGATGTTTTTATTAAATAAATAGGATTTATTCCTATGAAACGTGTGTATCGAAAACTTGGGTTTTTACCCATATGTTTAATGTTATAAACATGGTGGTTTACTCTGATTAAAATATTTCCTAACTACGGTCCTGATGAAAATTTCCGCTGCCAAATTGGATAAATAAATGTGATACCACCGAAACTGGCTCACGGCCGCCCGTTCCCGGGAGATAGGGATCGGGGGCTGTGACACAGATAGCCTAGATGAGTTGACAAACAAATGAATTTTAACTTCTACAGCAAGAATTTTAAGATAATTATCAGCTAGGGTTTACCCCCCTTGAGTTTTAGGGGCCCTGATCCTGATTCCGATTGTTATGAAAATTTTAGGGTTTATGCAGAATTGCTTGGGTTTCTCAATTAGGGTTTCTTTAATAGATGATTAATCTACTAAGTATTAATTTTAGTGTGAGTTGTTACACTTTGGTGCTTGACTCTTGAGGCTCGTGAAACTTGAGACTTGGTTGAACGAGGGACTGGAGTCATGTCACTGGTGGAAGCTATAGAAACTATGGAAACTTTTGTGTTAATGATGTAATCTAATTATGTAATTCTATTACCCAATGATACGCAACGCAACGCTTAATCTAAACTCGTAAATCGAATCAAAGACGGGAACGCGGAAAGGAGGGATTGACCGAATGGCAATCCGATCGGATGACCAACCGATCGGATGGCCATTCGACAGAGCTGCCATTCAACCGAGCTGCCATCCGATCCGTGCACACCGCCTCACTCTCTCCCCCCGACACTATAAATAGGCCTGTCACATCATTCTCACTGATGTGACAGCCTCACTCGATCCAGACGCACGCACTCCTACTTTTCTTCATTTCTCGGCAATTTCGGTACGTTTTACGCTGGATTCTTGTACATATTTGATCTATACGTTATTCTCTACATGATTCTCCTTTGAAATCTCACTCTTCACCGTGAAATATCTAAGATTTGAGCTCTTGAAGGTGATGTCATCATAGCGGTTTGAACCAAACTATTATGTGATGTCATTCTAGTCGAGATCTAGCTCAGATCTAAGGAATTTCATGTGTTTTACTCTGAATCTTAACTAAATCTAGACTTTTCGGCTAAAACTTATGTTTTTCTTCATCTTTTCTTAAACTTTCACTTAAAACGGTGGAATCAAGACCTGAACAGACTGGAGACTTGATGATTAGTCTTGAGTCAACTTGGAATGGATTGCTGCCGGAGAAGATGACCGGAGTATGGATTTCGACATAAGCACCATCATGGATAGACGACAGATCGGACTGGGGTGATTTCCATCCGATCAGATCGGCTCTACACTGATGTGCTTACCGTTGTCTCAATACGTACCATGTCGTCGCCATTTAAGCAGAAACTTAGAAACTTTACAAGTTTGTGAACGGGACAAGGACAACTCAATTGAATGGCAATCCGATTGGATAGGCATCCGATCGAACTGCCATCCGATCGGGTGACATTTGCCTTGTAACCTTAAACTTTTTGGAAACTCTGAATCTTTGATCGTTGAATGGCAATCCGATCGGATAGCCATCTGATCGAACTGCCATCCGATCAAAGTAACAATGGATTTTTGGAACCTTTCAACACTTAGAAACTTTTCAGAAACTTGAAACTTTAGAAACCTCATCGAGCGGCAATCTGATCGAACTGTCGTTCGATCGGATAGCCATCCGATCGAGGCGACCTAACTTGAACACTTGGTAATCAATTTGGAATCTCAACACTTGGATCGAATGACCATTCGATCGAATGGCCATCCGTACGGATGACCATCCAATCGGATGGCAATCCATCCCCCACACAATAGTCATCCCAATCGAATGGATATCCGATCGGATAGCCATCCGATCGAACAGCCATCCGATCAAGATGACTAATCCAACACTTGGTTTGAATCTCGTTGTTTTGTCCGGCACTTATCTGTAGTAATCTAATCAGGCTAAACCTAAAGAGCTCCCTTTGATCCAATAACAGTTAATCTGTTAAGCAATCACTGTGAGTATACTCGATCCCTTTTTGTTTTAAACGTTGGGATGCAACATGTATTCTATTAAACTATGATACTTGGGACTTTTGGAAGCTAAACTCTATCCTATGTGTATGTGAAACTTGTGATTCTTGATTCTAGACTCTTTGTGCTATGTGGGCGTTTAATCCAGAGTGTGTAGTTCCGCCTTAACAATAGTAGCGCCATAGGAGATGCACCTCCCCATTATTCTCGGGGGTATTGTTAGGACGATTCTAGTTTTCCTTGAGACTTGGGAAAACACTAAAGCATCGGGATACTTGGGCTATCACTTGTTGGACTGCGAACAATAGCATGGCTGAAACTATTTTTGTATCATATACACGATGGATATGAGTTGTTTTAATCTATTATGCTATTACTCAAACTTGTATACTCGCCAGTGCATTTTGTACTGACTTTATTTTAATACATGTTACAGGCTGACAGGATGCTAGGAATCGTGAAACAAGCTAGGATGGAACTTAGATACTCCACGTAGCTAAAACTAGAAACTTTGAAACAATGATTATGTTTGTTTTAGTTTGATACTATGTTTTGGTGGTTGATGTTGTTTTAGACAATTGCATGAAATGAATCTAATTTATATTGAAGCTATTTAGTGTTATGGATTCTCATGAGCAATCTGAACGCTTAGTGCACGCACCCTGATGTTTCCGCCATCGGTTGGGGTGTGACAATGCCAACAGATAATCTAGTGATTGATGGAGACATAGATGTAGATATGGTAGTCAGATTGATCTGGTTCCCGTTTTGGATGTATGCTACTGAGGTAGTTCCGAATTTTTAAGGGTAAAGAATTCGTAGTATGGAGAGAGAAGAGGTCGAATATGTGTGATGTTATGATTTTTGTCTAACCTAAACCCTCTCTGATCATCTCCTTATATACACCCAAGGGAAAACCTGATTATTTAATATTTTGATCTATATTATATAAATGATAATGATGGCTACTAGATTAAATACACATAAATATTTTGATATATTTTATATAAATGATAATGATGGCTACTAGATTAAATACATATTTAATCTTATAGAGATAGATATACCCACCCCAATTGCAGGTCTTTCTGATCTTCTGTAACCCACGTATAAACCACATAAATCATATTGTGCAACACATTTAAGGTTTTGATTCATTTGAGATAAAACGCAACCTTATTTGACATATTCATAGGTAAAGGGGTGGAAATTGCCGCCTCTACATTTAGCTAACAAGTGAAAATCGTGAAGTGTTAAATGTTTTGGATATTTTGAAAAAAAAAAGAATATGGAATATACAAGAATTTCTTACTTTTGTGGCGATCTCAAGATGTCGCTATAGCTCGTCATCATGTTCCTTCAAGAGAAGTGACAACTTTGTGATTGTTGAACATATACCAACAACACCATTATCGGCTTATTGAACAAAATTATCTCTGAAATCCACTTATAATTCGATAAAACAAAAGAATGTGCGTGCTTGAGCATTAACCTACATTATTAAGACATGACATTGTAATCACTGAAAACTATATGAGACAAAGAATACAGCAATGATCATACAATTTGTCTAAAATGAAAGTAAAACTACATCAATGAGCAAACAAATTGACCTACATGATCCATACATGGTCTTAGGTAACCTCCCAACTTATTACTTCTCGTTATTTAGTGCACCAATACATGTCATTAAATATTTGGAGAAAGTGAGGCGTAAATTTCTTTGGGGAGGTTGCTTTGATAAGAATAAGGTTAGTTGGGTACCTTGGTTTAAAGTTGTTGCACCAAAAGAACATGGGGGGTTGGGTATCAGCAGCCTAGCTTCAATGAATAAGGCTACAATGGTGAAGTGGATTGTGAAATTTAAAAATGAAACAACACATCTCTTGACGAAAATTATTATGGCCATACATGGTAGGAGACGAAGCTATCCCTCTATTCCGTTGATGAGTTCGATAGGAGGTGTGTGGAAAAACATTGTCTAGGAAAGGGGTCGAATCTCACTTTATCAGATGTACAAAACAGGTTGGAGGTCCAACTGGGTTGCGGGAATAAAAGTTTCTTCTGGTTAGACAAGTGGGTAGGTGACTTCTCACTACGTGAACGATTTCCCAGCCTTTTTAGATTGGAAACTGATAAATATTGCATGGTTTAACAACACTGTAGTATAAATGATGGGCAAATCTCATGGATATGGGGCAGTGGGTCTTCTTTGACTCAATCGGAAACAACAAAGGCGTGGGAAGATTGTGTAAAGTTGCTGGAAAATGTAAAGTTAAATATGAAATCAGACACGTGGTTATGGAAAATGATGAAACCCGGGAAGATTTAAAGGTGAGTAACTTGCAAACAGAGTTGGATGGCATTCAGATTACTCCGGAAACACAGGTACTCAAGTGGCTTAGCTGGATACCGAAAAAAATAATCTGTTTTCTATGGAGGGCGGTGCTGAATCGGATACCGGCAAGAGATGCATTGGCGACAAGAAACATAACTATCCCATTGGTTTTGTGTGCTTTATGTGGTTCAGTCAATGAATCAGTTGATCATTTATTGATTTCCTGTCAATACGCTCAACTGGTGTGGACAACGATTTCCTTATGGGTCAAAATACCTCTTCTAAGATATTTGCTCAGCTTGGTGGGATTAATGGAACATATCGAAACCTACAGTTCATACAAGAGAAGAAGAAGGCGATTTATCTTATTACTGCAGCAACATGTTGGATCCTATGACGGATTCGAAACAACTTAATCTTTAACCATAAGACAACACATGTATCAAAGACAGTTAGAGACGTCAAGGCAATCTCTTTCTTATGGCTGAAGGCAACATCGGATCTCGAATGGAAAGAGTGGGGCGACTTTAGTTGTTTTTTGTAAGGTTTTGAAAATTTCACTGTTTCTTTTACTTTCATGTATCTGTACTACTGCCTTTAGTATCTTGCTAAGGCATTCCTTTCTGGCTTTTTAATATATCTCCTTCTTAAAAAAAAAAAACTAGATAGTAACATCTTAGGATTCTTTTTAAGTTTTTCAAGTTATTCTCTTCCCAATCCCTAACAAAGATTGAGTCGTCCACAATCTTAACAAAACATATAATATCCTGGTGGGTTATACTCTGATTCTGCATCTACCATGATGCAAGCGTCTCAGGTTCAAAACTCTCCTAGTTTTCTGTGGTTGGTCTTTTCGCATTTTCAAGAAAGCTTAATTAAGCTGAATTAAGCCCATTGTCTTTTTATTGAATTTAAAATCTAGTTAGCAACCCCTTTTTCTAAAGTAATAATATGTTTATATTTGCTAGTTTCCTAATTGAGTAAAATGTCCGGATGGTCCCTGTGGTTTTTTAAAGTAACACCTATAGTCCCTAACTTTTGGAAATTATACCGGTGGTCCCTGTGGTTCGACAGTTTGTTACTCGGGTAGTCCCTAGAGTGGATGGAGTTTAGTTTTTTCTTTTAAGTCCATCTGAAATTACTTATTTACCCCTTGCTTTATTAAAATATAAGAAAAAATTCACACACAAACACACACACACCCACTGTCTCTAAAACACACACACTCTGACTCTCTCTACGCTCTCTCTCTTTCTTAGGAAAACCACCACCACCTACCGCCACCAGCACCACTACCTGCTACCACCACCCACCCCCACACCACAACCACCATCACAACCTTCGATTCCGACGAATCTGATGTTAACCAAAATGAATGATTCCGGCGAATCTGATGTTGGTCTCGTTTCAAGGTACACCGGAGTTCAGTTCAACGGTAAGGGTTTAGGTTTGAAAGAGATTTGAATGGAATGTGTGGACTTAACATCAGCATTCTGCACCTAATTATGTACCCCGAACCCAGGCACCAGCTTAAGCTTTGGTGGACGCCCGGACTTCCTTTTTGAACACGAACCCGAATTCTCCGAATTAAAGCCAGCAGAAGTAAAACTTGTTGTCGCAACCCTCGACCCCAACCCCGGGAGCGGGCGGCCGCGAGGACAGTATTGGTGGTATCGGTGTCTATGTTGTCAAAGACGCAACGCGCAGGCGAGGCACATCGGCCTCACCCGGAGCCTATGTAACAACTCTCACTAAAATCAATACCTATTATGTTAAATATCCCATAAGGAAACCCTAATTGAGAAACCCAAGTAATTCTGCATAAACCCTAAAATTTCCAGAACAATCAGAATCAGGATCAGGGCCCCTAAAACTCAGGGGGGGTAAACCCTAGCTAACGATTATCTTAATAACTTGTTGTCAAATTCGAATTTTGTAAAACTGTCAACTCAGCAAGGCTATACACGCAAAGGGCTACCCTATGGAGTAGGGTGACCCCTCGTGCCACGCGACGCCCATAAAGGTACCCCTCGCGTGACGCGAGGGGGGTCAAAATTCGTGTATAAATAGAGGGCATTGGCAATCGAAATTTGGCACTTGAACGACGTTAAAACTCAAATTAGACGCTGAGTTATAGCAGAAACAGTCCACAACACACACAAATCCCGAAACCCTGCCGCAAAACAGGGTAATAACTCGATCGCTATTACGATACAACGTCCGATCGATTGAAACTATCCAACAGATGTTTAAGTGCTGCCCACATTAGGGTTATACTTTGTCATTCGTCGTGATTTCAACTTGAATGTTTGAGTGCTGTCCAAATTCGGGCTATACTCTGTCATTCGTTGTGAATCCGCTGGATATTTAAGTATCGCACTTTGTCATTAGTTGTGAGGGTTTTAATCACGTGAATTGTCGTAACTGCTGTATTAGTTGCTAACCCAGTTTGTGTGCATTATTGATTAAATTAGGTTAAACAAGGCTAATCAGTAGGCTTATACACTGCTCGTTAAATCTGCAATGTGAGTCATTCTCTTTTTATCAACTGCTTTACAAAACTCCAAGTTATTTTCAAAGTTATAATTACAGGGATTAAGTCTATGTAATCACCAAATTACAGCCGGTATGTGGGGTTTTGTATACATTACTTATTTCCCGTCACCATTGGACAACGTGTTAGCCAAGGGGTGATCTGACCACAGTCACAGACACCATTTGGACAACGAGATAGCCAATGGGTAGTCGAGTGACAAATACTGTGGGTAGTTGGTTGATATCAGAAACATTGTAATCACCCTTAATACTGTGAATTATAGCAACTGTGTCGTTTTCAGTAAAATGAATGATTCACTCAGTATTTCCCCGCTGACAAAACCTTTTTAAAACATGTTTCAAGTGATCTGTTGTGATCCAAGAAAAGGCCGTGAAGCACTACAAGCTTAGAGAAGTGGCTCAGTATAAATGAATAAAAGAAACATGTTTTGTAAAAATAAAGATTTCCCAGTGAAATCACCTTATTGTAAATTATAAGGTTTTATCCCTAAATTATGTAAACGGGTATTTTTAATATCAAAAGATCCTGTATTAAATACTTCCGCTGTCGCCTAAATTAAATACCACGGGATTTCCTGCCTCGCGGCTCTAGACTAGGTCAAACCGGGGCCGAGGGCCGTGTCAGGAAAAGGTGGTATCAGAGCCACTGTTTTAAGCTTATTACTGATTTTAGCCTATTAAAGTAATTGAGAAATACTTAGGAATTTCCAATTGCCATTATGTGAATATGTGTTTTATTAACTGACTAATTGTTAAGTTACAGTATGGGTAAACAAAAACTTTATGCCATCTACCACAAATTAGATACTGCACCCAAAGAAAAAGGAACCTCTTCCTCCAAATACCCAGCATATATGGAAGAAGGAATTTTTGTCTGTAAAGCACAATATGAGAATCCTCTTACCCCAGAGAAAAGAAATTCGATTATTAGGAAAAGTCAGAAACCCCAATTCAAGAAAGTGAGTTTTAATCCAGAAGTCCAGAAAATAGGCAATAATCCACCTTGGGAAGACAAATTAGATGAAAAATGGGCAGATATTTATATGTTAGCTACTGTAGCAGAGTATGCAAACCTCTAAACTACCAATAAGCCTGATCCAGTATTAGCATCTATATCCAGAAAACACTACTTCGTAAATAAATAAATAAATCCTAGTGTGTTTTAAAATTTCCCGTTATCCTTTGTAAAATTAGTCTTTTGATATGCAATAAACGGAATATTTATTTCCCTATAAGATTTTAACTTAGCATTTTTGTGCATTTTGCATATATGCTAAACAGCATGAGTGAGCTATCTGAAGCATTTCAGAATTTCAATCTCTATCCAGTACCAATCGAAGTCTCCAACGACTTTACTGGTTACATTGCTGACTTGGAGGAACCTATGGAATTTAAAGCTCCACCTCCGGAGAAAGCAAAACCAAAAAGAAAAAGATATGTAGGATGGAGGAAAGTGCGCAGAAGGAAACCAGCAACTAGGAGACTCCCTAAGATAGAAAATCCCATGAACAAAGGAAAAGGGATCGAGACTGGAGAGAGTTCTAAGCCAGCAGAAATAGAAATCAGGGAAAATTCTAGGCCAAAAGGAATAGAAATTGGAGAAAGCTCTAAACAAACTGAAGAAATAACCTTTCAAGAAGAAATAGACCGTCTACTAGCAAACTGTGATGTCATTAACCCTATCAACAACAACCTTTACCCATATCCGGCCGAAATCCAACTTCCAGTAAATCTGGAACCAACTATTCCAGACCCTCTAATCCACACTTGACCTTTAGGCGAAATGGAAGAATGGTGGATGAACGACTGGCAATTTCAAAACATAATCAATAGTCCTTATACCTTTCTCCCACAATTTGATCCAGAACCTATCCCCAACCCACCAATGAGCAACGAAAACTTAGCCGAACTTCGTCAGTTTGGTGAAGAACTGATAGGTACAGGAAATAGGATCCGGGAAATAGGGGAACAAATTTCCTGGAAATACGACGAAAGGGAGCGTCGCTACTAACATGCCAGTTGAGAAAGAAATAATGGGTGACGAAGCTGTGGTTGTATAATAACAAGTAGTAACAAACATATAACACTGTAAAATAGGGAATAAAACATTGTAAGATAAACAGTGTGTATGGATGCCTATATAATCTATAAAACAAAATAGAAGTCGAGAAATCGACAATTTTGGCTATATATATGTGTTGTAAGATTTTATGTGCTTATGTGTAATTGTTTTGTTATATCTAATTATCAATTATTGGATACCAATAATTCCCACCAATACTAGTTATCAGATGGAAAACGCTAATGAACCAGTTAATGAAGTAAACCAATCTGAGCAAAATCAAGAAAATCAATATATGACTAGGCAAGATATCGAAAATATCGTTGCTCAAGGGATAGCCAATGCTATTCCGGCAATCATGGCCGCTGCTCAGAAACCTGCTGAACCTCAACAAATCATTCCTAGTAAACGTACTCCAGAAGATAACGATAGTAATAGCATAAATGGAGGTGGCAATCATGACGAGAATAATCCACGGCAGGCCCCACTTCCTAAAAAAATGAAAGCTGCAACGCCTGGTTGCACTTACAAAGAATTCCTTGCCTGTAAACCAGCGGAATTTGCAGGCAACGAGGGAGCAACTGCAGCACTGCGTTGGTTAGAGAAAACCGAAGAAGTAATTGGAATAAGCAAATGTGACATAGACGATCAGGTCATGTATGCATCCAATTTGTTCAAAGAAGGGGCGCTAGAATGGTGGAACACGGTACTACAAGCAAAAGGAAGAAGGATGGCCTATGCTATGAACTGGGAAGAATTTAAGAGTCTTGTAGAAAGAAAATTTTCTCCTGAATATGAAAAAGATCAAATGACAAATAAGTTCCTAAATCATCGTATGACGGGTGTAGATTGTCGCAGTTATACTTCGACATTCTTTGAATACGCTAGAGTGGTACCAACACTGGCTTCGCCAGAACCGGTACTCATTTCCCGCTATATTTGGGGGTTAATTAGTGAAATCCGTAACATCGTTAAGGCTGCGAGACCTCGTACTATTGACGATACTGTGGAATTAGCTAACACTCTAACCGATGAACTAGTACGCACAAGAGATGAAAACATGAAGAAGGAATTGGCTCAGAAAATTACCCAAGGATTTCGTATGGGTAATAACAACAAGTTCAAGAAAAGGGGTATCGGGCAATCTTCCACTTAGCCTTTCTGCAGGAATTGCAGAAAGAAACATTTTGGAAAATGCAATGAAATTTGTAATTTTTGCAAAGCTATAGGGCATCGTGAGGAAGATTGTAGGAGAAAGACCAAGATCTGCTATAACTGCGGAGAAGCTGGGCACTTCAAACCCGAATGTCCCAAATTAGTAAAACCAGCAGACACCAAAGTGAAGACGACCGACGGAGCTACTAAGAAGAATGCCAGAGCATTCCAGCTGACCACCCAGGAAGCAGAACTCATTCCAGATGTGATAGCTGATACGTTCTTAGTTCATGACGTGTTTGCAAAAGTCTTATTTGACTCTGGTGCAAACCAAAGTTTTATGAATACTTCATTCTGCCAAGCTCTTAATTTACCCTTAACCACCCTTCGGCAGATTTTTACAGTCGAAATGGCAGATGGAAATTCTGTTAACATAAATAAGGTTTTGCAAGAAGGAAAGATAGAATTATTAGGCCATAAGTTTTCTGCCAACCTGTTACCTATGAAATTAGCCGGATTTGATGTGGTGTTAGGAATGGATTGGTTGGTAGCCAACCATGCTCGAATCCTGTGCGATAAGAATTCCGTAGAAATTCGTACCCCCACAGGAGAGGTAATTTTAATTACAGGAGATAAACCTCGAAAGCCACTAAAATTCATTTCAGTAATGAAGTTGGCTAGTTATTCAAGAAAACAAGAAGTAGTGTATATGATTTTCGTAATCATTAACTAAAAGTAAGGAACTTCAGGACATCCCCGTAGTCTCAGAATACCCAGATGTCTTTCCAGAAGAATTACCGGGGTTACCACCCGATAGAGAAGTAGAGTTTAGAATTCATCTAATTCCTGGAACTACACCAATAGCCAAGGCACCTTATCGATTAGCACCCACCGAAATGCTAGAATTGAAAAAGCAATTAGATGAATTACTAAGCAAAGGATTTATACAACCTAGTTCATCCCCTTGGGGAGCACCAGTGTTGTTTGTAAAAAAGAAAGATGGGTCGATGAGGATGTGTATCGATTATAGGGAACTAAATAAGGTTACAATTAAGAATCGATACCCATTACCTAGGATTGACGATCTTTTTGATCAACTCCAAGGCGCTAGGTATTTTTCTAAGATAGACTTACGATCCGGATATCGTCAATTGAAAGAACATGAGGAAGACATACCTAAAACTGCTTTCAGAACTAGGTATGGACATTACGAGTTTACAGTCATGCCCTTCGGACTAACAAATGCTCCAGCAGCATTCATGGACATGATGAACAGAATCTGTAAACCGTACTTGGATAAATTTGTAATTGTTTTTATCGACGATATACTTATTTATTCAAAGAATCAGAAAGAACATTGTGAACATCTGCATGTACTCTTAACTTTGTTAAGAAAAGAAAAGCTTTACGCCAAATTCTCAAAGTGTGAATTCTGGTTGCAAGAAGTGCAATTTTTAGGTCACATGGTAAATCACGAAGGAATTCACGTAGATCCTACTAAAATAGAAGCAATCACCAAATGGAAGGTCCCGCAAACGGCTATGGAAATTAGAAGTTTCCTAGGCTTAGCTGGATACTATAGACGATTTATTAAGGATTTTTCTAAGATAGCTGTACCCTTGACTAAGCTGACTTGTAAAGCAGTTAAGTTTGAATGGGGACCTAGGCAAGAAGAAGCTTTTAAAATTTTAAAACAAAGGTTGACAAATGCTCCAATTTTGGCCTTGCCCGAAGGAACAGAAGATTTTGAAGTATATTGTGATGATTCAAAATTAGGATTTGGATGTGTGTTGATGCAACGCAAGAAAGTAATTGCGTATGCCTCCAGGCAATTGAAGAAACACGAGGAGAATTATACGACTCATGACTTAGAATTAGGAGCTATAATTTTTGCCCTTAAGATTTGGAGACATTATTTGTATGGAAGTAAGTTTACTGTTTATACAGATCATAAAAGTTTAAGGTATATATTTGGGCAAAAAGAGTTAAACATGAGGCAAAGAAGATGGATGGAAATCCTAAGTGACTACGACTGTGATATTCAATATCACGAAGGAAAAGCAAATGTAGTTGCAGATGCTTTAAGTCGTAAGTATCATGAAAAGCAAATGCGAGTCTGTGCTCTCAAATTAAATCTACAAATTGATTTAATGGAGCAATTGAAGAAAGTTCAAGAAATAGCAATCAAAGACGATGATGAAGGAATGAAAGGATATAAAAAGGAACTAGAACAAGGAAACGATGGAATTTGGAGATTCCACAAGAAAAGAATTTGGGTACCTAAGCAGGGGGAATTAAGAAATAAGATTTTAGAAGAAGCTCATAAATATAGGTATACCATCCACCCAGGAAATAATAAGATGTACCAAGATTTAAGAAACAATTTTTGGTGGATAGGAATGAAAAAGGACATAGCTGAATACGTATCTAAGTGTCTTACTTGTTCACAAGTAAAAGCAGAACATCAGAAACCTTCAGGACTACTACAACAGTTAGAAATGCCTGTATGGAAATGTGAACTCATAACAATGGATTTTGTTACTAAGTTACCCAAAACCAGAAAAGGTAATGATGCAATTTGGGTAATTGTGGATCGATTAACCAAATCAGCTCATTTTCTACCTATGAAGGAAACCTTTAGCATGGAAAGGTTAGCCAAGTTGTACGTAGACGAAGTAGTATCCTTACATGGAGTTCCACTCTCCATTATATCGGATAGGGATAGTCGTTTCACTTCCCATTTCTGGACTAGCTTCCAGGAAGCAATGGGAACCCGACTAAATTTAAGTACTGCATATCATCCTCAAACAGACGGACAAAGTGAAAGGACAATACAAACCTTAGAAGACATGCTCCGAGCATGTGTAATTGATTTCGGTGGTAATTGGGATAACCACTTACCCTTAATTGAATTCTCCTATAACAATAGTTATCACTCAAGTATCGAAGCTGCTCCATTTGAAGCACTATATGGACGTAAGTGCAGAACTCCAGTTTGTTGGGCAGAAATAGGAGAAAGTCAATTATCAGGACCTGAAATTGTGCAAGAAACCACTGACAAGATAACTCAAATCAAAGAAAGATTGAAGACTGCTAGAGATCGCCAGAAAAGCTATGCAGACAATCGCCGCAAGCCATTAGAATTTCAAATCGGAGACAAAGTACTTTTGAAAGTCTCTCCTTGGAAAGGAGTAGTACGATTTGGTAAGAAAGGAAAGCTGAGTCCAAGATACATAGGACCATTTCCAGTGATGCAACGAATAGGACCAGTTGCTTATTGATTACAACTACCAGAAGAACTAGCTGGAGTACATGATGTGTTTCATGTATCCAATCTCAAGAAATGTCTATCAGACGAATCCCTGGTAGTACCTCTTCAATATATAGAGATAAATGAAAAATTGAAATTTGTGGAGAAACCATTGCAAATAGAAGACAAGAAAGTCAAGTTTCTTAAACACAAACGACTAGTATTAGTCAAAGTCAAGTGGGAGTCAAAAAGAGGACCAGAATACACTTGGGAGCTGGAATTAGAAATGAAGCGGAAATATCCTCATTTATTCCTGTAAATCTCGAGGACGAGATTTTTCTTAAGGTGGGGAGGATGTAACAGCTCTCACTAAAATCAATACCTATTATGTTAAATATCCCATAAGGAAACCCTAATTGAGAAACCCAAGTAATTCTACATAAACCCTAAAATTTTTAGAACAATCAGAATCAGGATCAGGGCCCCTAAAACTCAGGGGGGGTAAACCCTAGCTAACGATTATCTTAATAACTTGTTGTCAAATTCGAATTTTGTAAAACTGTCAACTCAGCAAGGCTATACACGCAAAGGGCTACCCTATGGAGTAGGGTGACCCCTCGCGCCACGCGACGCCCATAAAGGTACCCCTCGCGTCATGCGAGGGGGGTCAAAATTCGTGTATAAATAGAGGGCATTGGCAATCGAAATTTGGCACTTGAACGACGTTAAAACTCAAATTAGACGCTGAGTTATAGCAGAAACAGTCCACAACACACACAAATCCCGAAACGCTGCTGCAAAACAGGGTAATAACTCGATCGCTATTACCATACAACGTCCAATCGATTGAAACTATCCAACAGATGTTTAAGTGCTGCCCACATTAGGGTTATACTTTGTCATTCGTCGTGATTTCAACTTAAATGTTTGAGTGTTGTCCAAATTCGGGCTATACTCTGTCATTCGTTGTGAATTCGCTGGATATTTAAGTATCGCACTTTGTCATTAGTTGTGAGGGTTTTAATCACGTGAATTGTCGTAACTGCTGTATTAGTTACTAACCCAGTTTGTGTGCATTATTGATTAAATTAGGTTAAACAAGGCTAATCAATAGGCTTATACACTGCTCGTTAAATCTGCAATGTGAGTCATTCTCTTTTTATCAACTGCTTTACAAAACTCCAAGTTATTTTCAAAGTTATAATTACAGGGATTAAGTCTATGTAATCACCAAATTACAGCCGGTATGTGGGGTTTTGTATACATTACTTATTTCCCGTCACCATTGGACAACGTGTTAGCCAAGGGGTGATCTGACCACAGTCACAGACACCATTTGGACAACGAGATAGCCAATGGGTAGTCGAGTGACAAATACTGTGGGTAGTTGGTTGATATCAGAAACATTGTAATCACCCTTAATACTGTGAATTATAGCAAATGTGTCGTTTTCAGTAAAATGAATGATTCACTCAGTATTTCCCCGCTGACAAAACCTTTTTAAAACATGTTTCAAGTGATCTGTTGTGATCCAAGAAAAGTGCCGTGAAGCACTACAAGCTTAGAGAAGTGGCTCAGTATAAATGAATAAAAGAAATATGTTTTGTAAAAATAAAGATTTCCTAGTGAAATCACCTTATTGTAAATTATAAGGTTTTATCCCTAAATTATGTAAACGGGTATTTTTAATATTAAAAGATCCTGTATTAAATACTTCCGTTGTCGCCTAATTAAATACCACGGGATTTCCTGCCTCGCGGCTCTAGACCGGGTCAAACCGGGGCCGAGGGCCGTGACAGCCTAGGCGCAAGGCGCAAAAAAAGCGTGGGCTTTTTTAAGAAAAGCGCACATAGAGAAAAAATATAAAAAATATGTTATGCTTTGAACATAAATAAGATTCCACATATAAAATTAAAAAAAAAACTATTATATATGCCATTAAGATCATGTAGCTAATAGTTAGTAGCAAAAGTTTAGGACTTATATGTTGTAAGTTTTGGGTGTGTGAATAAAAGTCTCAAAAGGTGGTAAATACTTTGTCCCACATTGGTGTGGGAACAAAGTGAATGGTTGTTTATAAGGTAAAGCCTTTACTACTCCATTGTAGCTTTATGACATGTTTTACCACAAGTCCTATCCGTGCGCAGGGGGGTGCAAAACTTGCATGTCTTTCCACCCCCAAAAACATTTATAAACATGTAAAATTGTAAAAAGTGGGGGTTATGAACTCACCTTGATCTCCTTGTGCAAAGTTAGCTAAGTGTGTATTCCATAGTGTCGTTCCAAGAATGTGAACTCGCTAGCATGCAACTATAGTATTCCTAACAGGGAATAACTGATCAGTTTCTAATTTAAACGTAGCTAAACTACGTGTCCGAGCTCTACCGAGTCGTTAACAAAACGACTCTACGAAGGAAGGTGTTAATATTTTGGTTTGAAATAACCAACTTATGGTTATTTGATCCCATTTGTAGTTTTCGTAGGAAATAACTAAATATATATACATATGTATATATATTCGAAACTCGACGTTTGAAATGAATATAATCGACTATGCTCATTTTATAAAAATATTCGTATTCTAGACTCTAGACGATTGAGATAAATATAAGTAATTATATTTATTTTATATGATTTTCCGAATACTAGACTTTTGAAATACGATTCCCGAATCGTTGACGTTAGGAATAAATATAAGACATTATATTTATTTTATAAAATATAATTTTCAACGTTTGGAATATATATAACTAATTATATTTATTTTATAAAGTAACACGAAGTACGACGTTGAAATAAATATAACAATTATATTTATTTTATTAAAAGCGTTCGAAAGTATTGATATTCGAAATACATATATACTTTATGTTCATTTGCAAAAGCGTTCGGAAGTATTGACATTCGAAATAAATACATTCGTTATATTTATTTTAAATGAGTATCGAGTTTCATTAGCTTATGACGTCGTCAAAATAAACATACTTTCGTATGAATTTTATAAGAACCTTGGACTTCGACAAGTGTCGTTTCTAGAATAAACTCATGTGTCGTGTTTCAGATTTTTATGAAAAATCGGACAGAGTTTCCTCTGTTTTTGGAATAACCCGACAAATGAAAGTTGTCGTATTTTATCAAAACTCAATTATAATTCAATCACTTCAAGTACTATATAATAAAATTTTATGAAATACGACAAAATAAAACGTAACCAATCACTAATCAATTCAGGTCGAGCTCGGTCGCGTAACTATCTAAAATTTAAACTAACGCAACAATAGTAATTCGCTACGTTTAAGTTGTTACCGGGTCTTGGTTTGACCGTCGATGACATGTTTGACCGTTTTTTACTCGAGTTGACTCGGGCCCTAACTGAGTTGACCCGAGTTAGCCGGCTGACCTGTTGACCATCTTTGACCGAGACCCGAAACTTTGACCCGCGCATAATCTGAGCCGAATATCAAAACTGTCCGAGTGAGTCTTCTGTTGACTAATGTTGACCTGAAGCCGAGTGTTGACCGAACAATGAGTTGACCCGCATCACTGACTTGACTCGTAAACTAGAAACAAAACAAACCAAGTCTTGAACTCGAACCTGTTAAACCCAAACCAGGGAAATTCGAAAACAAAACTTAGAAAAAAAATGAGATACCATCACTGCCTTAGTCGTTTGTCGTCGCCGGTGTGGCTCCGGTGACGGACGTACCATCAACATCAACAGAATCATCGATCATCATCACCATCACGATCCTCACTAACCTATTTGACTAAGTCGGACCCGAGTCGAAACCCGAGCCCATCCGTACGTTATTACTCGAGATGAAGGAAAAGAAAGAGAAAAAAATAACCAACAAGCTGAAAGGTGCTCACCGGAACTCTGCTGCACACCGTCACCGACGAACCGTCGCCGTAATCCAGACGATAACCACTGTCATCATCATCAATCTCAACTCGTCTTCATACTCTTAAACACCACGGAGGCATCACAGCTGCCGAAGTCTAATCAGCTACCCAGGTTATTCAAAACGGACATTGGAGGCCTGGATCGCGTTCGGAAACATCGGTTTAGGGGGGGTTCCGCTGTCAAAGTTCACCACCGCCGCCACCGTGAGTGGCGGCGCCGTCGTTCAGTCATCGCCGGCCACCGGGGGAGGGAGAGCAGTGAGAGATGCCGGGGTGGTTGTGGTGTGCACGCGGCCGTAAATCCGGCTCCGGCAACCGTCGATGGAAAGGGAGACGGGTGTAGGTAGTGGCTGCAAGGTGTGTGTGTGTGTGTGTGATGTTGAACTCGAGAGGCACAGACAGGATGTTGTATGTGTATTGTTAAGATGAATGAGAGATATGATGGATGTGTTTTTGTTTGAGGGTCAGGGTTTATGTATTTATTCTTGTGTCTTCAACACAAAACAAAAAGAAAAATATGGGGAATGGATGTGAGTCTGCTATTAGTTGAATGACAAAATTACACAAATTGTCCTTTAGTTATCAATCAAATTTCATCCTCTGTCCTTTGTCTTTAAAATGCACACTCCATGTCCTTTACGACTAAATTAAGCACACTCCATGTCCTTTAAGACTTAACCTCTGCCATGTGCCACTCATGTGAGAGGGCAAAAACGTCATTTTCAACTATTTATCTTCCCAAACTTCATTTATACAGACTGATTACCAATTTTTAACCAATTTCGCTGCACTTTTCGCTGCACTTTCGCTGCACTTTTCGCTGCACTTTCGCTGCACTTTTCGCTGCACTTTTCACTGCACTTTCGCTGCACTTTTGGCTGCACTTTTGCTGCACTTTTCGCTGCATTTTCGCTGCACTTTTGCTGCACTTTTTGCTACACTTTTCGCTGCACTTTCGCTGCACTTTTCGCTGTATTTTCGCTGCACTTTCGCTGCACTTTTCGCTGCATTTTCGCTGCACTTTGGCTGCACTTTGGCTGCACTTTTCGCTGCACTTTTCGCTGCACTTTTCGCTGCACTTTCGCTGCACTTTCGCTGCACTTTCGCTGCACTTTTCGCTGCATTTTCGCTGCACTTTTCACTGCACTTTGGCTGCACTTTTGCTGCACTTTTCGCTGCACTTTGGCTGCACTTTCGCTGCAAATATCTGATGCAGTATTGGCTTCACTTTGGCTGCACTTTGGCTGCAAATATCGGTTACATTAGACTCTTTAAGCATGCCACAGAATCTGATACATCACTTTGGCTGCAAATTGCTATGATGATTACTTACATATACTGAAACACATATCGTAAATAGGAATATGCAACCAGTTAATTAAGTAGCTAAAGTTATAATATAATAGCATAAAATTGCTGAAACACATATCGTAAAGAGGAATATGCAACCAGTTAATTAAGAAGCTAAAGTTATAATATAACAGCATAAACTCATCACAGATAAATGGTTTAAACCAACCAAAAGACAGTTTTAAGCCATACATAGAAAAAGTTTTTAAACCGAAAGACATACTAAAAGACTACGGTAACATCCAAAACATGGTTTAAACCAACCAAAAGATAGTTTTAAGCCATACAAACTGCAGTAACATCCTAAGACTGTTCTTGTCCCTTGCAGGTCCTGCTATTATGCCTTGCTTTGCCACACTTGGAACAAGTCTTTATAGTCCCCCTCTTTGAAAGTCTTCCACCTTTTGTTGCCTCTTCCAACTCAATTGTTGACTTCTTTCTGGCCTTTTTGGGCCTACCAATAGGCTTGTGATACTTGGGTGCTGTCAGAATGGTTGGGATATTAGTCTTAGGCCATAATGTCCTGCCATTGATTGGATAAATCTTGAACCTATACACCTGCTTCCACCTCTCCATTGTGTAAACTGGATGAACATATGTCTCTGGCAATTCTATTCCTCTACCACCATACATATTCTTGTTCCATATAGCAGCAACTACATGTTTACATGGCAACCCTGTGATCTCCCATTTTCTGCAAGTACAAGATCTCCTTTTCAAATCCACCACAACACCAAAACCAGTTGGGCCTTTAACCTGATAATGGTCTTCTCCATTCCAGATGACTGAACACCTACTTGCTTGATGTTTTATCTCTTCAAACTTTTTGTTACCATACGGTGTTAACAATCCATCACAACCATCTTGAACTCTAAGTACATTCACAATTCTTCTCATCAAATACTCCCTGATGAACTCCAAAAGTGTGATAACAGGCTTGTCTCTTGCATCCAGTATCTTTGAATTAAAAACTTCACACATGTTGTTTAATATTACATCTGAAAGTGCCCTACCTGGATAAATTTTCATTTCAAAAAGTAACTAATTGATGCTTTTAGTTTAGATGGGATGCTAGACATCAATAGTATATCGCTTACCAGAGAAGTGTGATTTTGACCAATGTTTAGGATGGATGCTAGACAACCATATTTGTGCTTGAGCATTGAATGCTTTGAGTTCTTGCATGTTTTCTTCAAAGTACTCAATAGTTGATGATGTGGCCAATTTCCAAATCATATCTTTGTAGGCTTTTCCCTTAAATGTTATCTTCATATTCTCATGAATATGTCTTAGGCAGTACCTGTGTTCTGCATATGGGAACACCTTTTGTATTGCTGGGATAATGCCCTATTTTGAAACAATCAACATAAGTAATGGTAATCAACACATAAAAGCTAAATATCACCAAACAACAAAGTAATAATAGGAGTTACCTTTTGCCTGTCACTAATGAAGGTAAAGTATGTGTAACGTCTTGCTTTTTCATACTTTCCATAATTAGAAAGCTCGCCTTGTAATGCTATTTTTGGAAATCTTGTATTATTGTAGTCGTCTTTTCGTTGTAAAATCCGAGACTTGGATCATAAATAAAATTCGTATTTCTTTAAATTCACCATCTACATATTCATACATGTTCATACGTTCGAATTCATTGTACATCGAATCCTTATTTGTAATTCATACTTATACTTATTCACGATGCATGTCCATGCTTGTCCTTATATTGTTGATACCTAAAAACCCCTAATAATATGCTTATTTATACAACGGTTAATCATCTAATATGTGACATATACTTGTCACTTACAAACATGTTGCATACTTGTACATTACACTTTTTACCTAGTTAAATCATGTTTTATTTCATATTTCACCTTGTTACAAGTTAGGGGAAACATTGTTGCATATTATTACATAACTTAATTAACAAAATTACTCATTATAATGTTTTAAAAAATAAAAAAAATAAAGAAATATGGCAGCCCCAATTCAGCAATTCAGCCCCATATAGTTGGGTTTTGTGGGCTAGTTTCAAGGTGTAACCCCTTCTAAACACTTCCAAAGCCCAACCCATTGAAACCCTAATCCTTCCCCCTATAAATACCACTTATAACCAGCCTCCCTACCACTTTTGCAACACTAAAAACTCTCAAAACATCCTCCAAACCATAGCTGAAAGCAAAGGTTCGAGCAGATTGACACCCCTTCACGAAAATGAGCATAACTCACTCAATTCTTATCCGATTCACTTGATTCTTTTTCCTACTTGCTTGGATAATCATGGGGTTCGATTCCTAGACTTCTCCTTGGAGAAATCAGACCTGGAAATGCCCCGAAATAGTCCATAAACTTTCTGTTTGATTTTTATGTTCTTCAAAACTTGTTTAAACCTATGCAACTTGTGTCTAACACATCTCATGCCTATGTCCTAATGCTTACAACTTATCCAATGGTTGGTTAAGCTTAAAAACAAGGTTGAGACATTTGAAATCAGAGGATTAAACCTCATAAACTTGGTGTTTTGTCTAGGGTTTCAACCCACAAATCATGTCAAACATAGTCTTTGATACATGAGTGATTATGGAACAACTTGGGTTATCCAAACATACAATCCTCACATGATTTGGTGATTTCTATTAGTTAGTTTACTTTACATACATGTAAAGACCTTAGTTCATGACCCTCCTTGGTTGTTTTTACATCAAGTGTAGTGGTGAACATCAAAGGGGTACCTAAATGGAAGCCTTGTCTTCCTACCCCATCCATGACACCCATGACTCAACTTGAGGTACCTAAATGAAGATGTAATCTTCTACCTCTTACCTGAATACTTGAACATTTGGACTTAATAATATGTGTATAATATACGACCTACATACTATCTATGTACACTCGAATCTTTGATGTTGAAATCATATTCATTTGTCAAAGTAGTAGGTTATCATCTAAGGACCTAAACCTTGTTATGATTCTTATGGGTGTTCAACTCATAAAATCATTATAACCCATGAGGTTACCAAGTGTCATACAAGTGTTATGTGTGAAGATGAATATTTTGATATAATATTTTCATGTCACTTTCATTCCAAATCTCGACTCTAAACATGCTTGAACTTAAACCCTTACGCATTCAACCTTCCAACCTCGGCAACTTTGTCACATTGGATAATCGGAAAACATATGCAAACTTTGTGAGTATACTCGTATTCCCCTTTTACTTTTATCACTTTTGGGGTGTAACATGTTTTATCTATCAACAAACTTACACATAAACATTTTGCTTAAACACATGAACATTCCTATAACATGCTTGTATACGTGATGGCTTGATACTTTAAACTTGGGTGATTCTTATGTGTTGAACTTATCATTAACTTCGTACGAGCCAAACCGTGACATATGTAGCGTTATAGGATTAACGACCCGCCCTTTATCATCGGTTATGTCATGAGCATATTGCGTTTTCTTGGTTTGATATGTTAGACACATGCCATGTTTAAATGTTTATCTTGAATCACATGCTTGCTATGAGGAATTGTTCAAACTTATCTTTTACTATGTACGTATCAAACTTGTATACTCGCCTTTGCTTTTGCATTGAACTTTATTTTAAACATGTTACAGGTTGAGGACGATGATGCTATGAAATGAAGTAGCGTTGATGCCTAGATACACATATAGACGTTTAGGTTTAATCGTTGTATCAATGTTGATTATGTTGTATTGTATTTCCTTTGAACTTGATGTTATTTGATTTCTTTGTAATGTTGACAAAAGAATTATGAAATGAAATCGGTTTATTAAATATTGTCACAAATAGCGTTATGATGACTCTAGCAATCTTCACACTTCGTCTCATCCCGATGTTTCCGCCATTGGTTGGGGTGTGACAGATTGGTATCAGAGCCATAACTATAGGGAATTAGGAAAAGTAGGAATGCTTTAACCTAGTCTATAGTTCTAGAGCTTTATTCGTATGTTTTACTTGAAATTACTAGCATGCTATCTTATTTGCTTTTATTTCTTCTCTTTTGATCTTGTAAGCATATGTGTCACTTGTTGGTTAACACTTAACATGCTATACTTGATTTTATTATGTGTTAATACTTGTTTCTTCATTTTATCCTTTATGTGTGTTCTTGACATACTTTTTATGCGTTAATATTCGTTTCATCATTTCACTTTTATTCTGATGTTCTTGACATGTTATACTTGTTTGTTTAATCTTTAATATACACTTTTCCTCACGCGTTTTACTCGATTATTCTAAATCCGACAACACACATATTACACAAACGAGACGAGTTCACCAAAATAGGCGTGAAACCCATAATTTGGTGAACAACTCTCAATCCATCCACTTTCCTTTTTCTTTTACACGAAATTCACCATCAAGTTAGGAGTGAAATCCTCACCTTGATGGAGAAGTTCAAATTTCAAATTCTAGTGGACCCTCGTCAAAGTGTCGAAATTAAATTTTGACCCGACGAGTACCAACCACACTTAGGATACGAAACCGTCAAGTTAGGGGTGAAACCCGCACCTTGGCGACTAGTTCCACTCCTTGATTTTTTTCATAAATCCCGCCAAGTCTCAAAATTTCGATTGATTTGGGACATGTAGTAACCGGAAGGGTAAATACCGTTAACCGACTTGTCGGCGAGAGTATTTTACCTATTAGGCCAAAGCATGCTCCTCAAATTCAAAAGACTTTTCGACCACTTTGGTTAGTCAAAGTTCCGTTTGGAACACTCCAAACTTTGGTCAAACATGTGTTTCTATTATTTATTTATACGATGCAATCTTTCAAACTCGAGTTTACTTTCGATTTCTCTTTTCACACACACAACATATTGAACCTTTTCCATACATTTATGCATATGCATGATTTCATATAATTTAAATTCGTTTTCCTTGTAACGACAAGTGGAGAAATATCATCGAGATGGGAGTGACTTCCTTACCTTGACGATTAGCTCCACTCCCTTTTCCTTAAAACGACCTCACCAACGAGTTAGGGGTGATTCCCTAACTTAGGTGACCGTTACCAAAACTTCTCTTTCGAAACATCTTATTATGCAAACTCGATCATACTTTATACCCAAATTGTTTAATGTTATTTAAAAATACCCACTCATACAGATTTCGAAATACATTGTTTTATCAAACGTACTTTTTATTCTACAATCTATTTTCACTCAACTCATATATGCGAAATTCATAATCATGTCTTAAAACGTTTTATTGCTCGAACTTCAAAACCTTACGAAATGCTACCTATCAATTTAATCGGTTCAATGAAACTCTTGCCCATGAACTTCATATTCGACTTAATCACTAAAACACGCCCACCTTCTACTTTTAATCAAAATCCAACCAACCTTTCCCAAATACTTATAAGATCTTATAGAAGTTATATGATTGTTTTACCAAATACCCTTTCCAACACCAACAAATCAATTGTTATTTTATTTTTATTTCTAAGTCCTTTTGCTAAATTTCCCTTCTAAAGATCCTAGTTTTCACAAGGACCTCCTAAATTCATAATTTCTTATTTGATGAAACGAACTTACTTTTTAACGAAAACCTTTTTCCTACACCAATTTACAAAACACGCGGGCAAGAAGTCTTCATGGGAACTGACAATCTTTGACTTACATGAAAAAAAAAATTTAACAAAAGTAGCATTTCAATCATTACAAAAATACATTATGCTTAACCAATTAGTACTTTATATCCTCTTACATACACAACTATATTCTACCCTTTCAACCAAGGTCAACCTAATTTTGATTCGATAAACTCAATGTTTCATTTAAACAACTATACATGCATATCATCGTACACATTTTGGTCGATACCTCGCGATAACATCATTTATATCATTCGTATTTACATACTCGACCTTTTGAATGTTTTATACACTTAGATCCGTGGTGTCCCAACAAACACTATTTACGCAATATTTATTTTTCATACCTACACCTATGTTCATACGTCTTATGCTTGTACTTATACGCATACTACTTATACGTTTTACGCTTCTACTTGTACACATACTACTTACACGTTTTATGTTTATGCTCATACATACATGCGTATTCATACTTAAACTTATGCTCATACTTTCATCCTTACTCATGATTCATACATTCGTACCTATACGCGAGCGCAACCCGAGGGATTCGCTTGCGTGGGTCCCAACTTAAACATGGACTTGCTTATATACTACATTCTTGTACGTACACATTCTAAATTTTTTTTATGTATACCCCGATTCATACACAACTAGTACAAGCTATGCGGATCATGCGACGATCAAAATAATCACGGGTGCACACGGGATTATAGTGATAGGCGTATGAGAACCATAGAGTGTGCTACTGCGTATGGTAATACACGGAACGTAACATGACACCGAAGACGAAACGGACGTAACATGGTCAAAACATGGTGGATACGCCGCTGGTACTTCCTATATATAAGTGTTTTCACCATGTTACCAAACTTTCGTAAAACGTGCCATGAGAAATTCAGTGTTTTACAGACCTTTTGGACCTAATACAAGCTTTAAACAACTCACAAACGCATCATATCCGATTATCCATGCCGAGACTTCATCTTTAACACGCTACTTTCGTCTATCTAATACTTATATCATTCATATACTTGCATTCATTTAGTGTCAATTGTTCACCCCATACTCCTATTATTCTACATTATCCTTTCTTTCATATGAACCCCATTCACATTCAAACTTATTTAAACTCCTTTGCCTATGCGCACGCATACCCGTTTTACCTATGCTTAAACGCCTCTACCCATTTTAGTCAAACAAATTCCTATCCTATCGTTCTTCAAAATTTCGTACTTTTCTAAACGTTTCAAAACTCCCAAGTCTCGATTCTTTTAGCCAAAATGCTTTTTCTCCAAGGTCTTCCTCTTGAATAAATTTCGGGATGAAATTTCCTAAAGGATGGGAGACTGTAACGCCCTGCTTTTTCATACTTTCCATAATTAGAAAGCTCGCCTTGTAATGCTATTTTTGGAAATCTTGTATTATTGTAGTCGTCTTTTCGTTGTAAAATCCGAGACTTGGATCATAAATAAAATTCGTACTTCTTTAAATTCACCATCTACATATTCATACATGTTCATACGTTCGAATTCATTATACATCGAATCCTTATTTGTAATTCATACTTATACTTATTCACGATGCATGTCCATGCTTGTCCTTATATTGTTGATACCTAAAAACCCCTAATAATATGCTTATTTATACAACGGTTAATCATCTAATATGTGACATATACTTGTCACTTACAAACATGTTGCATACTTGTACATTACACTTTTTACCTAGTTAAATCATGTTTTATTTCATATTTCACCTTGTTACAAGTTAGGGGAAACATTGTTGCATATTATTACACAACTTAATTAACAAAATTACTCATTATAATGTTTTAAAAAATAAAAAAAATAAAGAAATATGGCAGCCCCAATTCAGCAAAATTCAGCCCCATATAGTTGGGTTTTGTGGGCTAGTTTCAAGGTGTAACCCCTTCTAAACACTTCCAAAGCCCAACCCATTGAAACCCTAATCCTTCCCCCTATAAATACCACTTATAACCAGCCTCCCTACCACTTTTGCAACACTAAAAACTCTCAAAACATCCTCCAAACCGTAGCTGAAAGCAAAGGTTCGAGCAGATTGACAACCCTTCACGAAAATGAGTATAACTCACTCAATTCTTATCCGATTCACTTGATTCTTTTTCCTACTTGCTTGGATAATCATGGGGTTCGATTCCTAGACTTCTCCTTGGAGAAATCAGACCTGGAAATGCCCTGAAATAGTCCATAAACTTTCTGTTTGATTTTTATGTTCTTCAAAACTTGTTTAAACCTATGCAACTTGTGTCTAACACATCTCATGCCTATGTCCTAATGCTTACAACTTATCCCATGGTTGGTTAAGCTTAAAAACAAGGTTGAGACATTTGAAATCAGAGGATTAAAACTCATAAACTTGGTGTTTTGTCTAGGGTTTCAACCCACAAATCATGTCAAACATAGTCTTTGATACATGAGTGATTATGGAACAACTTGGGTTGTCCAAACATACAATCCTCACATGATTTGGTGATTTCTATTAGTTAGTTTACTTTACATACATGTAAAGACCTTAGTTCATGACCCTCCTTGGTTGTTTTTACATCAAGTGTAGTGGTGAACATCAAAGGGGTACCTAAATGGAAGCCTTGTCTTCCTACCCCATCCATGACACCCATGACTCAACTTGAGGTACCTAAATGAAGATGTAATATTCTACCTCTTACTTGAATACTTGAACATTTGGACTTAATAATATGTGTATAATATACGACCTACATACTATCTATGTACACTCGAATCTTTGATGTTGAAATCATATTCATTTGTCAAAGTAGTAGGTTATCATCTAAGGACCTAAACCTTGTTATGATTCTTATGGGTGTTTAACTCATAAAATCATTATAACCCATGAGGTTACCAAGTGTCATACAAGTGTTATGTGTGAAGATGAATATTTTGATATAATATTTTCATGTCACTTTCATTCCAAATCTCGACTCTAAACATGCTTGAACTTAAACCCTTACGCATTCAACCTTCCAACCTCGGCAACTTTGTCACATTGGATAATCGGAAAACATATGCAAACTTTGTGAGTATACTCGTATTCCCCTTTTACTTTTATCACTTTTGGGGTGTAACATGTTTTATCTATCAACAAACTTACACATGAACATTTTGCTTAAACACATGAACATTCCTATAACATGCTTGTATACGTGATGGCTTGATACTTTAAACTTGGGTGATTCTTATGTGTTGAACTTATCATTAACTTCGTACGAGCCAAACCGTGACATATGTAGTGCTATAGGATTAACGACCCGCCCTTTATCATCGGTTATGTCATGAGCATATTGCGTTTTCTTGGTTTGATATGTTAGACACATGCCATGTTTAAATGTTTATCTTGAATCACATGCTTGCTATGAGGAATTGTTCAAACTTATCTTTTACTATGTACGTATCAAACTTGTATACTCGCCTTTGCTTTTGCATTGAACTTTATTTTAAACATGTTACAGGTTGAGGACGATGATGCTATGAAATGAAGTAGCGTTGATGCCTAGATACACATATAGACGTTTAGGTTTAATCGTTGTATCAATGTTGATTATGTTGTATTGTATTTCCTTTGAACTTGATATTATTTGATTTCTTTGTAATGTTGACAAAAGAATTATGAAATGAAATCGGTTTATTAAATATTGTCACAAATAGCGTTATGATGACTCTAGCAATCTTCACACTTCGTCTCATCCCGATGTTTCCGCCATTGGTTGGGGTGTGACAGTATGAGTTATGATCCAAGTCTATATCATCACCAAGGCATTGGAGGAACCAGGTCCAAGAATCTAAATTTTCAGCCTCAACTATTGCATAGGATAGTGGGTATATCCCATTGTTAGGGTCAACACCCACAGCACTCAGAACCTGACCAGGGTAGGGACCCTTTATAAAAGCACCATCAAGACCTAATAATGGCCTACCAATAGCCTTAAACCCCTGCTTTAGTGAGCCCAAACATACATAAATTCTTCTGAACTTTCTAGTGTTAGATCTTGGATCTGTGCATGGTTCTACCTCAATTTTAACTGTAGTACCTGGGTTTGTCTTCACAAGTTCAGCACAATAATCCCTAAGAACACTGTATTGTGCTTCATAATCACCATGTAGTTGTGCAAGTGCTTTATTTTTTGCTCTAAAAGCTTTCATTCTAGAGACCTCTACTTGATACTTTCTATGAAACTGATCCTGAAGTGCCTTTACAGGAATAGTTGGATTTTCCTCAATCTGCTCCATTAATTGTTTATAGAGAAAAGTTGAAGTACAATGATAAACAGATCTACTTTCAAGACACTTATGTTTAGTGACTAAGGTCTTGACCATCCAAGTCTCAGCATTTTTTTCTTTGGATACCAAAATAATCCAAGGGCATTCCTTCTTTTGAGGGTCTGACTTATTTCCCCTCTCACCAACATTTTTGTCTTTAATGTTGTCTTGACTACCACTAGCACATTTAGAAGATGATTGCACATTGTGTCCTTTTCTTTTTGAAGATGACTTGTCACCTTGGTTTTTAACATATTTCCCATTAGACTTGTCACCTTGTTTTCTAACACTTTTCCCCTTAGACTTGGCACCACAAATATCAATTTGACTGTATACCCCAACTTCATCAACATGAAAGTTAGGTAATTGGCCCTTGCAAACAGCCCTAACTCTTGACAGATCATCCTTCACAATAGTATTCATCAACTTCTTCTTGTTGAATGTTTGTACGAGTGTGACTCTCCATTTTCGTCCAGCTCTCAGAATGGTTGAACTAGGGTTTTGTGGAGTATTAATTGTGAAATTGGTAATCAGTGTATAAATGAAGTGTGGGAAGAGAAATGGTTGAAAATGACGTTTTTGCCCTCTCACATGAGTGGCACATGGCAGAGGTTAAGTCTTAAAGGACATAGAGTGTGCTTAATTTAGTCGTAAAGGACATGGAGTGTGCATTTTAAAGACAAAGGACAAAGGATGAAATTTGATAGATAACTAAAGGACAATTTGTATAATTTAGTCTAGTTGAATAGAAGAAAGGAATGGCCAAGTTCCTTTTTCTTATTTTAATATTTTCATGTATCATCACATCAAACAATTAAGAAAGGGTATGGTTATTTACATGTTTGAGATAAAAAGTACAAAAGTTGATATAAATACGGGTGTGGTCTACGATCTCAATAGGGAAGGAGAGAGGTGAAAGAGTTTTGATTAGATGCTGGAAGGTGTTTGTCGTGTATAATTTGAGTTATCTTTTCGTAGGTGAATTAAATGATGAGGAATAATATGCACCATATATGTACCTATATATTCATATAGGTAGATGTATATGATTATTGTTTTAAAAGAAGAGGTAAGTGGCAAACACATAAAAAAACACTATTTGTTATTTTCTTTTAAACGTTTGTTAATCGCGTAATTAGAAGGCCGTTAATTACAGGTTGTCACATTCTCCCCCTGTTGCAGAAATTTCGTCCTCGAAATTAAGTCTATGTTATCTCCTCAGAGTTGTGTCGTTCCTAGGTAAGTCCGAATAATAACAAGTGAATGACCGTGTAATCGAACCAAACTTGTTCAGATTATGTGATTGCAAGAACATTTTGCATCAATAGGAACCTAATGGTTTAACTGATTTTGTTCTAGAAATCGATGTCAAGTGAACGAGATGTTGTGATACTATCACCAATGTGACTAGGTTTACTGGGTTCAACAAAAGAGTAATTGTAGAAAACGTAGAATAAGGAGCGATCAAAGATCGAGTCACAAGATAGATTGTACAGGAGTGTCGAGTACGTAACTGAGTGAAGCTCCCATGATATCCCTATATTGTTGACTTTCAGAAAGTCAACTGTCTCGTTTACACACTTTAAACTTTTAAACATGTATTCATCTAAATATGGTAGGGCATATAATTAATATCTTACATATTTCATACTCGTATTGTATGACATGTACAATTTACGTGAACGTTCACTAACTTCAAATCAATTTTTGAAACAATAGAATTTACTATCAACGGAATCTAGCGTTGGTTGTTGTATGATTGGAACTTGAATCAACAGGCACAAATGGATAGTATCATGAAATGATTTGTCAACTAATGAACCAATAAAAGGATAAGATAAAATCAACGTGTTGACATTGTTGAGTTGCAAGGATACACCGAAAGGAAATACAACCGAACCTGGTGTATCATCGTCCTAATACATAGTTGCATTAAGACTACTTAAATGATGTGTCAAACGAAAAGCATATACAGTTTCGCATGAGACGGCTGATCGTGATTAGCACAAGCTTCAAGTTTATACCGACGCCACAAGGTGTCGTAGTGAATGAAACAATTCAATAATAGCGGTGATCGAACAAGTATCACCTGTGTTTTGCGTGAAACGCTCGATTATGATTAGCCCAAGCTACAAGTTTATACCGACCCCACAAGGTGTCGTAGTGATTGAAATAATTCAATAATAGCGGTGATCAAACAAATATCACCATGTTTGAAATCAAATGAAGGCTCAACGAAGTAAATCTGAATGTTTGTTTCAAACAAATCTCATAGGATTTTTAATTGAAATGAACCAAATAAATATTGTTTTTCGATTGAAGAAGAAAAAGTAATGAATATCACAAGATGTCCGATCGTACTAAAAGAATCGTTAAGAGGTACACCGAAATATGACATGAACTTGTGTACCATTATCTTAATACACGATTGTATTAAGACCGCTGTAATATGACAATTCAGCAAAACGGATTTAATACAAATAAACAAATAAATAAATAACTAAATCCGTGCATGATGTGTGCAAACGAGATTAGCGCAAGCTTCAAATTTGTGAGTACGTCGCCACAAGGTGATCGTGATCAAGGAAACAATTCAACGAAGTCGAAGACCAAACAAGCTTATTATGATTCGATACAAATGAAGTTCCTGTTGGAATTATTTCGAATATGAGGACACAAGTCCATCACATGGAATCTTGAATTGAATATATATTACGAACAAGTTCGATCAATTGAACTTGGTTGAAACATAATCCAACAATGAATTCATATCTCGATAAGAAAAGTTTCGACATGGTTACAACAACAAAAAAAAAACATGTATACCACTAAAAAGAAAATGAGTTTTCAAAGAAATCCGTTGACTCGATACCAAGGAGTCAACATTTTGCAATAATGTGGGTCGTCTAGAATACAATGCAAAGATTTAGTATAGCGAAATAATATATGAGATGTTGACAAAACAACCATTCGAAGTGAAACAACATGCGTAGCAAACAATGCATGTGTAGCGTACGAATTTGTCAAGAAATAAGCAATGAGTGTTCGCTATCATGAAATAAAATCTTGGTGATGCAATGACCATTAGGCGGAGTAGAAACGCAAAAATCTACTCACTATATGCAAGAAGTCGAAATTTCAACAAAAGAAATTTAAGGACTTTACCTGGAAGTTCACGTGATGATTGGTTGTTATGTGACATTACCATAGAATGTTGTACGTAGCATAATCGCCATGAATGAAGTAGGGAGAATGCGAAGACATGTGACTTCTTTTGCAGCGCCAATAGTTGTGAGTCTTATTAGAGTAAGTATAGATTCTTGTGAAATACCAGTTAAATGTACCTCAGCGTGATTCATGTCATTTGCAGGATCACGTGGCAAATTGTTGCATTTCGAGCAGTAATTCTCTCGCCGACAGAATTAGCATCATTGTTGTTGTGCCCAAGTGTGTTTTCTAAAGGCATTACCTCGAAAGTCATGTGTGATGTACTTCGACATCCGCTGACGTATAGTTTATGTTTCGCGTATAGTTGCGCAATAGCGTTTCGTTCCACGTAGGTTACCTGTTCGGGTAAGTAAGATAGCATAGACGACATAATATAATGGCGCTTACCCGAGTTGATAGTCACGATTTCTAAGTGAGGACCTTCTATGAGTATCGACACAAGCTTTCCAAAGGTCCTAAATGCGTGTTATACAAAACTCTCAAAGTTTTGATTTTTGTGTGTAATTGTTTCGTGTAACGTGTATCAACACAACACTCGTGTATGTTTAAAACCAAAAATTGTTGACTCATTGTTTTCGGCAACGGTTGGAACCCATATTCGAGTCCTAGGCGTTTTGTATGTGCTCAAGTCTTAATGATCTAAGTCCCCAGAGGATAGTAAGATTAAAGCTTAGGTATTTCTACAAAAACCTAGTTCGCTGAAACCTATGGCTCTGATACCAATCTGTCACACCCCGAAATTATCAGAGCTGGCGTGACTGGACCGGTATCTTCATTGCACAGCGGAAGCAAAAAGCTAAGACTTCTAAACAGTGAACGCCCGCTAGGTACTCGAAATCCCGTGGGTTCTCCTACTCCAACCGTTCCATAGTTTTGAAAATGTAACCTGAGAAAGAACATGCGAAAAAGTCAACATAAAGTTGAGCGAGTTCATAGTTTGTTTTGAAAAGATTTAAAATAAATCTTTTTGATAACCGGTTTAAAAGTTGTTGAGAAAACATAATAGAATATCTTTTTCTCGGTATATCATATGAAAACTGTGAGTCTAGCCCACGAGAATCTTTGTGCATTGCACGAGAGAGAATGGGCCGAGCCCAAAAGAATCTTTGTAAGCAGGACCAACACGTCCTCTTACTTGTACGTAAGTTGAAAACATTATCAAAGTTTGTAAATACATGTATTATGAGTTTGCGTCAAATGAATATTAAAAACATTTGAAAGTTATAGTGTTGTAAGTTGGTATGTAAAGCGTCTATGAACATGTTGATCATTAATGTTTCGCGAGGACATTAATATATGCGACGACATAGGAGGTACTCAACCCGTGTAGGCAAATTTTTAGTGTCGAATCACCTCGACTTGGACACAACAGCACTCTAAGTGGTCACCCATGGACCGTGAGTGGGGCTCGCCCGTACCCATTAGATCTAACCTTTGTTCCTTGGTCCTCAAAAGGATTAATGGCACCTCAGTTACAGCCTATGCTCACATGATCTAAGAGTTCATTCCATAACTTGATCATACCTAAGTTTGACATGTGTTTCCTCCCGAAAGTTGTAAACCAAAACGTTGAAAGAAAAGGGGGACATGGTCTCACTGAGTTGTCTCGTTTTTCGTATGCAGGCCAACCCAGTCCTGTTGTTGTAACTAGGACATTCTCGTCACTAGTCTTGAAAATCATGCATGTTTTGAAAATACGCAATTGCTTTGTAAAACCGGTATGTTTAGTATAAATCGTTCGTAAACCATTTGAGTTCCTTGAAATCCATTCGCAATATGGTTTAGAAATATGAGTTTTCGTTCAACGAAAAGTTGTTTACTTTTGCAAAACTTGCATGTCTTTCCACCCCCGAAAACATTTATAAACATGTAAAACTGTAAAAAGTGGGGGTTATGAACTCACCTTGATCTCCTTGTGCAAAGCTAGCTAAGTGTGTATTCCATAGTGTCGTTCCAAGAATGTGAACTCGCTAGCATGCAACTATAGTATTCCTACCAGGGAATAACTTATCAGTTTCTTATTTAAACGTAGCTAAACTACATGTCCGAGCTCTACCGAGTCGTTAACAAAACGACTCTACGAAGGAAGGTGTTAATATTTTGGTTTGAAATAACCAACTTATGGTTATTTGATCCCATTTGTAGTTTTCGTAGGAAATAACTAAATATATATACATATGTATATATATTCGAAACTCGACGTTTGAAATGAATATAATCGACTATGCTCATTTTATAAAAATATTCGTATTCTAGACTCTAGACGATTGAGATAAATATAAGTAATTATATTTATTTTATATGATTTTCCGAATACTAGACTTTTGAAATACGATTCCCGAATCGTTGACGTTAGGAATAAATATAAGACATTATATTTATTTTATAAAATATAATTTTCGACGTTTGGAATACATATAACTAATTATATTTATTTTATAAAGTAACACGAAGTACGACGTTGAAATAAATATAACAATTATATATATTTTATTAAAAGCGTTCGAAAGTATTGATATTCGAAATACATATATACTTTATGTTCATTTGCAAAAGCGTTCGGAAGTATTGACATTCGAAATAAATACATTCGTTATATTTATTTTAAATGAGTATCGAGTTTCATTAGCTTATGACGTCGTCAAAATAAACATACTTTCGTATGAATTTTATAAGAACCTTGGACTTCGACAAGTGTCGTTTCTAGAATAAACTCATGTGTCGTGTTTCAGATTTTTATGAAAAATCGGACAGAGTTTCCTCTGTTTTTGGAATAACCCGACAAATGAAAGTTGTCGTATTTTATCAAAACTCAATTATAATTCAATCACTTCAAGTACTATATAATAAAATTTTATGAAATACGACAAAATAAAACGTAACCAATCACTAATCAATTCGGGTCGAGCTCGGTCGCGTAACTATCTAAAATTTAAACTAACGTAACAATAGTAATTCGCTACGTTTAAGTTGTTACCGGGTCTTGGTTTGACCGTCGATGACATGTTTGACCGTTTTTTACTCGAGTTAACTCGGGTGTTGACCGAGTTGACCCGGGCCCTAACTGAGTTGACCCGAGTTAGCCGGCTGACCTGTTGACCATCTTTGACCGAGACCCGAAACTTTGACCCGCGCATAATCTGAGCCGAATATCAAAACTGTCCGAGTGAGTCTTCTGTTGACTAATGTTGACCTGAAGCCGAGTGTTGACCGAACAATGAGTTGACCCGCATCACTGACTTGACTCGTAAACTAGAAACAAAACAAACCAAGTCTTGAACTCGAACCTGTTGAACCCAAACCAGGGAAATTCGAAAACAAAACTTAGAAAAAAAATGAGATACCATCACTGCCTTAGTCGTTTGTCGTCGCCGGTGTGGCTCCGGTGACGGACGTACCATCAACATCAACAGAATCATCGATCATCATCACCATCACGATCCTCACTAACCTATTTGACTATGTTGGACCCGAGTCGAAACCCGAGCCCATCCGTACGTTATTACTCGAGATGAAGGAAAAGAAAGAGAAAAAAATAACCAACAAGCTGAAAGGTGCTCACCGGAACTCTGCTGCACACCGTCACCGGCGAACCGTCGCCGTAATCCAGACGATAACCACTGTCATCATCATCAATCTCAACTCGTCTTCATACTCTTCAACACCACGGAGGCATCACAGTTGCCGAAGTCTAATCAGCTACCCAGGTTATTCAAAACGGACATTGGAGGCCTGGATCGCGTTCGGAAACATCGGTTTAGGGGGGTTCCGCTGTCAAAGTTCACCACCGCCGCCACCGTGAGTGGCGGCGCCGTCGTTCAGTCATCGCCGGCCACCGGGGGAGGGAGAGCAGTGAGAGATGCCGGGGTGGTTGTGGTGTGCACGCGGCCGTAAATCCGACTCCGGCAACCGTCGATGGAAAGGGAGACGGGTGTAGGTAGTGGCTGCAAGGTGTGTGTGTGTGTGTGATGTTGAACTCGAGAGGCACAGACAGGATGTTGTATGTGTATTGTTAAGATGAATGAGAGATATGATGGCTGTGTTTTTGTTTGAGGGTCAGGGTTTATGTATTTATTCTTGTGTCTTCAACACAAAACAAAAAGAAAAATATGGGGAATGGATGTGAGTCTGCTATTATTTGAATAGAAGAAAGGAATGGCCAAGTTCCTTTTTCGTATTTTAATATTTTCATGTATCATCACATCAAACAATTAAGAAAGGGTATGGTTATTTACATGTTTGAGATAAAAAGTACAAAAGTTGATATAAATACGGGTGTGGTCTACGATCTCAATAGGGAAGGAGAGAGGTGAAAGAGTTTTGATTAGATGTTGGAAGGTGTTTGTCGTGTATAATTTGAGTTATCTTTTCATAGGTGAATTAAATGATGAGGAATAATATGCACCATATATGTACCTATATATTCATATAGGTAGATATATATGATTATTGTTTTAAAAGAAGAGGTAAGTGGCAAACACATAAAAAAAACACTATTTGTTATTTTCTTTTAAACGTTTGTTAATCGCGTAATTAGAAGGCCGTTAATTACAGGTTGTCACAATATGTCTGTCGACTTCGTCTTGTATCGAGTCTTGTACTAGATTAGAAAGATCAGGGCACGAAATACGAGAAATGTGGGTTTGAGACCATTTCGCACGAAATGGGTCTTGCCCATTTCGTACGAAATCAACTGCCTATATATAGTTGCCTTGTTCATTTCATTTGTAACTTTTGGATTCCGGTAGCGAAGCTCTGCCGAAGTGTCTACTCGCTGTAAAACGCTGTTATTTCAATCAAAAAGATAATTAGAGTGTAAATCAAGCTGTTTCAAAGTCGATACGTTAGTTTCCGCCTCTCGTATTGATCAGAACTCTTCTGAACGACTCGTTTTGGTCGTGCAAACGATCCTACAAGTGGTATCAGAGCTCAGGAGGAGGAATTCTTACCGAATTCAGCTTGATTTCATCAAAATTCTGACTTCTACACCTTTTTTTCAAAATTAAACAAGTTGTCACGGTTAAAATGGATTGAATGTCTCTCATTATAAGCGAAATGCTGTTTTAACAAAGCCTTGAAAGAATTAGACCTAAAATCAATCTAAATCTTGATCAAATTGGCAAAAACATGGCCGAGAGTATGACGTCAGCATCATTTCGCACGAAATAGGTATATCATTTCGCACGAAATGAGTTTGGTAGTCCATTTCGCTTGAAGAATTGATTCATTTCGCACGAAATCATCATATCGCGTGAGCTATTTCGTACGAAATCACCCATTTCGTACCAATTAGTCTTCATTTCGTTTGAGCTCTCATTTCGCTTGAAACGTGATTCCATTTCGTACGAAATCACTCATTTCGCACCAAAGGGGTTCATTTTGTATGAAAGCATCCATTTCGTACCAAAGGGTCATTTCGTTTGAACAGGTCATTTCGTGTGAAGGTTCATATCGTGTGAAAGTGCCCATTTCGTTTGAAAGGCTGATTTTGTGAAACTTGTTACCGAAACATGGAAGAGGAATTTTATAACGAGTTTGCTACTACCCCAAGTACTCCTGCTACCATTGCTCAGAGCATGAACATGGAAAATGAAACAGGAACTTTGGAAAAACCCTCGAAGCTAATGGGCATTGAAGAATACTATGGTTGGAAAGACCGGTTCGAAAATTGGGTTCAAGCAAATCATTTGAGGTCTTGGGAATGTATTGAGAAAAAGTATGTTAAACCTCGTACAGATGTGGGAGTTATCAAAACCATTTCTGAATTACCGGACAAAGAAAGAGACATGTACAAAGCAGAAAAGATGATGATCAGTCTACTCCAGCAAGCTGTGAAAGAAGACATCTTCATATTACTTCAACATGATAATACTTCACGTTCGATTTGGGAAGCACTTCGAATTAAGTTTGAGGGAAGTGAGAATATGATCAGGAGTAAGAAATCATTGTTAAAGAAAGAATTTGACTTGTTTACGAGCTTGTCGGGGGTGAATCTTCAAAGAAACTGATTGAAAGATATTGCCATTTAGTGCGATCAATGTCTCTGTTGGATATTAACAAAGATCGAGAAGAATGGGTTGACAAATTAGCTGATGCTTTACCTCAGAAAGAATGGGGTACATATTTGATGATTTTGAAAAACACTGGAGAATATGATGTATTTGACAATTTCTCAGTTCATTGAAAAGATTGAAGGACAAGATCTTGAACAACAAAAGATTGCTAGAATGAACAATCCAAGTGGTCAACAAGACATCTAGATGTATTACAAAGGAAGTGTTCAAGATGTTGAAGCAAGCCCAAAGGTCCAAACTGCTTTTAGCGCAGAAAATTCATCTGGATCAGTCAATCAAGGTTCAAACAGCAGCAGTGGATTTTCTTCATATTCAAGTGTTAATCTGAAGGTTTCAATCTCAAGTCATCAGTTCCAAACCTCAAACAGCAGTAATGGTCATGTTTTATACTGCAACATCGCGTTGCATCTTCAGAACGGTCAAAATTTCTCTGAAGAAGTCGCTAAAGGTCATATGGCATTACTAGTTACAGTGTTAGAGTCATATGAGGGTCTGGTTGCAGGAAGGATCGGAAATCCTATGTTGACAAAAGAGGATTATGATTAGATCGATGCTGAAGAAATGGAGCTTATGGATATTAAATGGTGTTTAGCGAGTGTTTTGAGGAGAGCTAAGAAATTTAAGATAATTACAGGAAGAGATGATTTCCGTGATGCTAATGTTTCTATCTTAGGTTTTGATAAATCTAAAGTTACTTGTTTTCGATGCAGGGAAAAAGGACATTTCAAGAGGGAATGTACCGATCGTGAAGCAGGAGGAGCTCAGAATCCATTCGGGAATAATGATTATTTTCGGAAAGCTATATATCAACAAGTTGCTCAACAACCATCATCATCAAATATTATTGAAGATGGAAAGAAGAAGGCGATCGAAGAGTCAAAAAAGAAAGCTTTTTATGGTATAATAGATCAAGATGATTAAAAAGTGGCAGAAGGTTTTAGCTGGGACAAATATGTTCCACCTGATACAAAGCTTGGAGCATTCATTGCACAAATAGTTCAAGAACCAGATTTGATGAAAGAATGGATGAGTGTGTTTGACAACAGTGAGAAAATTCAAGATGGAGAGTCTGTTTCTTCAGATGATAGTTCAGAAAAGACAATTGTTTTTTATCAATCATCATCTGATGATGAAGAAGAAACATAAATAAACATTGGAAAAACTCTATTATCTCCTGAAAGTTTTAAATTTTATTTTGCAGATAGATTGGAGAAGATAAAGGAGAAACGAGTAGCGAAAGAACAGAAAAAGGTAAAATGCAAGAATGTTGCTGAGGAGGTGGTTGAAGTGGAGAAGGTAGTTGAAGTAGAAAAGATTATAGAAGTTGAAAAAATTTTCGAGATCACGAAACCTTGTCTAAAATGTTTGGAACCATGCAAACTCTGTGAAGAAAAAGATGAGAAGCTTAGTGAGCTTGACAAGTTGAAGGAAAAATTATTGTTTGATGTTAATTATGTGAAAGAATCATATGATGTGTTGAACAGAATGGTGAATAGTCTGCAAAAGACAAATTCCGAAAGAGAAGATGCTCTAAACATGATGAATGCAGTGATGATGTCCAAGCAAAAGGCTATCAATCACTATATTGAAGAATGTGCAAAGTTGAAGCAAGAATTGGAGACTGAAAAGATAGAGAATGAAAGAATCAGACGATTATTGCAAAGTTATTCTAGTTCTGATTATTTGATTTACAGAATTTATCCAACTGTTGCAGGTTTGGAAGCATTTCAAGATGATAAGAAGACCAAAGAGAAGGATACTGGTAAAAAACAAAGTGTCAGTTATAACAAGTGTCCGCCTCCGATTTGGGAAGGTTATTCTCCAAGAAAACCAAATGAGGAGCAAGTAAAAAAGGTAGTCAATATAAAGTTAAAGTCCGAAACAACTGATGATTTACCAGAAAACATTGACGTCACATTCATATCGTCTGACACTGATCATGAGTCTGAGTTAATAAAGAAAGTGGTCGATCAGGTGTTGGATAAGGATAAGGAGTCAGAGTCAAAGTCTGAGTCTGAAAGTTTGAGTTCGTCGATCAACAATCCAAAATCGTCGGTCAAAAGGGTTTACAATAAAGAATTCTTGTTATCAAAATCTAATTTGAATAACGAAACATTCAAAGTAGCATATACTTTGAATGATTCCGACAAATTATTTTATGATGAGGAATTTCCAATAAGAGGTGTAAAAAATAAAATGATCAAAAAGGTTTTCAAACTAACAAAAATTAATATTTCTGAAATAAAAGATGTAAATCTTTCTGAAAAACCTAAAAAGTACACCTAAAGAGCTCAACAAAGATTAAACAAGAAAAAGGGTTACAGTTCGGGTTCTGCTTTTCAAAAGAAACCAAACCATAACAGTAATTTCAAAAAGAAAGGATTAGGTTTTATTCCACCAGAAAATCATAAACATGGAAAAATTTCTAAAACAAAAACAGTATTTGTTTCAAGGTCCAGTTCTGAAGAAGAAATGAAGAGCTCATTCTGGAAGCAATCAAATAAAGAGTTCTTTACTGAAAAACAGAAATATGAGAAAAATGGAGTTCATCAGAGAAAGGAGACAAGAACTTGTTACTGTTGTCAAGAAGTTGGTCACATTGCCTGGAATTGCCTAAAAGCAACCAACATCAAACAGGAAGTTGTTTCTAAACTTAAAGAAAAGATTGTTGATGAAACTGAACCACCAACTGAAAAATTCAAAGTGTTTAAAAACTCAACATATGAAGTTGGTGAATGTTCGAAAAGATTTTACAAAAGAAGGGTGAATCTTGACAGCAAAAAATGGGTTGTTAAGAAATCTGATGTGAAATCTGGCGATGAATCTGATTCGTCAAAGTCAGAAGAGCCACAAGTTGAGGTTAAGAGTGAAAATTCAGTACCGCCAATGGATGATGTTAACTTTCCACCATTGAGGACTGAAAATTTTAAACAAAAAGTTGGAAAAGTTGAAATCTCGAAGCAATTCTATTCTGAAAAGAAAGAATTTGATATCAAGAAAGCGTTTAATGAGAAAGTGAAGCATATTTTTGAGAAAATGGTCGAGGGTAAGACCAAAGGGGTAAAAGATTTTTATGAAGCAAAAAGAAATGTTAAAACCCCGGGAGAAACAAAAAAGGTCACATCCAAGTTTGGTCAGGCTTGGATGTCGGTATTCAATATGTAAAATCATGACTTGCCGGAGCTTCCAAGTTGGTAATCGTGAAGCAGGAATCGGCATCATTCTTGAATATATTTGTTTGAAAAAAAGCCTACATGTGGTAATACTAAAAATTGTCATATTTCAATTTAAAGTGGTAAGGTTGATAAGTGTACTTACAAGTGGTTAATCAAGGTCATTAAGTTGAACTTGATTTAACTTTCATTCAAATGATTTGAAAACACAATGTGATGATCATAACCCCAATCTTACAAGTGGTAAAATCAACAAAACTTATTTTCCGGAAAAACCATTTTGATTAAAATAGACTTAAGTGTTTTGAAATCATAATGGGAAAATTGTTTGTTGTAAGGGGGAGTTCTTATTGTTTATGCAAAGTGAATGGCGAATTGAAGCAATTCGAATCAGTTTGTCAATTTGTTTGTACAACTTATTTTCAAATTTTCCTTGAAAATCAAAAATTGAAACATATTTTTTATTTTAGGGGGAGTAAAAATTTTAGAAATTTCGAAAATTTGAAAAATCCAAAAACATGATAAAACCAGAAAAAGTCAAAAACATCAAAAAATGAAAAAGAGTTTTGTTGTGAAAAAGAGGAAATGATAGTACATCAGTGGACTATCACAGCACGCTAAAGATTTTGTAACAACCCGCACCTTCGTGCGTTGTTACTACTCGACACACTCGTTACGCCTAGCACCGGAGATTCGGATCATAATGAAATCATACCAGTTATATCGCTAAATCGAAGTATAATCGAATAACTACGCATATTCTATCGCTATTACAAACCTATTTTGCATAACACTCACGAAGATGTCGAATAAGGACCTAATCTACCCTTCTCGATGAGCGTGAGGTGTCAAAACGTGAGTAATCAACGCTAACGAGGGTTATCGGGTGAGTACTATGACTCTAACCGTCATGACGATGATGGCAATATGAGTAAGTGGTGCCCCGATAATCATTGTGGCACATCACATCGAAGAACGCACTCGAAGGCACGCGTAACTCGATCACCGCACTGAGAATTGGATACATAAATACGTATATACGGCCCTTTTGTGATTAATTATAATAAATAAATTAATAATTATATAAATATATAAAAATATGGCTTAAACCGTCGAAATCGCACCAAAAACGGGATCAAAAGGCTTCCGAACGGATCAATTCGATCAGGCTAGTCCAATTGGTCAGACCGGCCCAATCAGATAGGCCAGTCCGATCGGATGGACCAGCCGATCGGATGGGCCAGTCCGATCGAATGGGCCAGCCGATCGACTGGGCCAGCCGATCGACTGGGCCAGCCGATCGACTGGGCCAGCCGATCGACTGGGCCAGCCGATCGACTGGGCCAGCCGATCCAACTGCTGTTTTGCCTTCCTTTCTCCTTCCTTGCCTATAAATACCCCTCCATTCCCTCCCAAACACTTGTGTTGCTGCTCCTAACCGACCAAGACGCTCCAGCCCTCAAATCTCTCGATTTCTTCCGATTCTTGTAAGTTTTCAACCCGAATCTTGTACTTTCTTGATCCAAATGCAATCCTTCATCTTTCTATCTTTCGAATCTCAATTTTTAACCGTGAAATCAACGGATTTGGGGTGTTCTAAGGTGATGTCACCACAAAGTTCTTCAAAGGTGATGTCATCCCATGAAGAACAACTCAGATTCGGATGATTTACGTACGATTCTTCACGAATCTCAACCAAATCGATGTTTTTCTAAGCAAAGGGCCACGGATTTGGGATGTTCGGATAGATTTCATCACAAAGTTCTTATGAACTTCAAGTGTTGACCTCATATCATCAAGAACAACTCAGATCCAGGGCATTTCCTAAGTAAAATCAAGGTTTTTACATCAGATCTAGTGATAAAATGATCGATTTCGAGTTAAACACGGAAAAACCGACAAAAACGACCAGTTCCGACGAACGGGGTGATTCCCGGCCGATGAAACAGGTCGGAATTGACGGGATTTCAGTTGTTTAACACCTCATCATAACGTCTCGACCCAAAACGCCGAAAAACGCTCGAAAAATCATCGAAAACAGCCGAACAGGATGGCCAATCGAGTGGCCCAATCGATCGAACAGCTAGTCGATCGAGCAGCTAGTCGATCGAGCAGCTAGTCGATCGAGCAGCTAGTCGATCGAACAGCTAGTCGATCGAACAGCTAGTCGATCGAACAGCTAGTCGATCGAACAGCTAGTCGATCGAACAGCCATTCGATCGATCAGGCTGTCCGATCTATCAGGCCCATTCGATCGATCATGCCATCCGACCAACCAAGCCCATCCGACCGACCAGGCCCACTCGATCGAGTGGCCTGTTCGACTGGGCCAGCCCAATTACAATTTTCAGCTCAATTTCACCATTTTGTCCGATTTTAACCCAATCATGCCCGATTTCACGCAAATCGATACCGTTTAACGCATAGTAACCTATCACTTACGTAAATTATCTGAAATCAGGATATTCTCCGGCACCGGTTCCGCAAACCTAACCGAAAACGCGCTGTGAGTATACTTGACCCCTTTTATCGAATTTTGGGTGTAACATACGTTCCATAAAAACCAAACTTATCAAACGAATGATTTAATTGGACTATTTATCACTTGCGAATAACTGTTTGCATAGATATACGTGATGCTAGTACATGTATGCTAGGACTTATACTCGTGACGTCCCACCAAGACTAGTATAGTACTATTTCGCCCGACGGGGTCTAGTTATGCCATCAAGAGTCGAGCATCGAGGACTTAGCTGGTAGTATCAGTTTTGTGAGTATATATGTCGTGTATTACGTTTATGCATGTGGAAATTCGCAGCACTTTTAATCTATCATACTACACATATCAAACCTGTATACTCGCCAATACTTTTGTATTGACAAAGTTTTAACGTATGTTGCAGGTTTAGCCGAAGTTTACATCAAATCAAGCTAGGAAGTCTAGAAACGCATCTAAAAATCTAGGTTGTCGGATTTGAATTGTTCGAGAGGACAAGAAATCCGTGATAACTTACGTGATTGTATTGTTTGTTAGTATGGGATGACAAATGTAATAAATATTATCGCAATATAGTTGTTATGGATTCTCTTGAGCAATCTGATTCGCCTAGTGCCGCGCCCCGATGATTCCGCCATCGGTTGGGGTGTGACAGATTGGTATCAGAGCCATAACTATAGGGAATTAGGCAAAGTTTGAGACTCGACCTAGTCCGGGTCGATGTCTTAGAAAAATTGACCTAGTCTATAGTCTAAGTACCTACAGGCCGACTCTTACGAACTCGTTAGGGTTTGTTTGGGCCAACTTGCTACTCTCGATCGAATTTGTTGAAAAGTTACAACTATTGTGTGAACACCGCATACTACAGCTTCACACAAAGAGCCTTTCCTAAGGCTAGAAGGTTACTTAGCCTTTCCTAAGGCTGACACAATACACATGTTTTCAAAACTACTCGCATAACAAAACCGAGTGATCTAGTCGAGACCAGGTGTGAAAACCAATAACTCTCGATAGGATCACTCACTCAGCGTATTTTTCTAGCATGAGAACTCTTTGTTGAGCTAGGAGTGACATCCACATCTCGACAAAAGGTCTCCATTTCGAAATTCTGGTGGAACTCTCGGATTTATTCGATGAGCACAACCACAAATGGGAACGAAGTTGTTAAGCCAGGGGTGAAACCCATACCTTAATCAACTGTTCCACTCTATAAAATGGTTTACAAAAGCTCTCACCAAGGACACGACCATAACAACGACTCAGGCTGCGCGAAGACTAGAGAGACGAATGTTAGGAGCTGCATCCCAGTGGAAGCGTGAGTCCTCTAGGTCAACGCGTATACCCGAACCTGTTGGTTATAGTCGGGTTACTTGGGTAGTCAACGCCTAAACACCCAAGGCATTCCATCTAAATTTTACGTGTATGGTTTACGTCTATGAGTTTTCAAATTTAAGCTTTACGATTTACCGATTTCTCGATTTATCGAATTTACGAACCTCGATTTACAAAGCGCACAACCTGCACAGCCATCGCAATCTAAAACAAAGACCGAATGATTGCAGCAAAACAAACGCCTAAGTACTCGAAATCGCTTACGCTATTTCTCTCATCGCGTCCTCGCGAATTCTGAATCAAAATCTATGTGTAGCCTACAACTATATCTATATGTATTAAATACAAAACGAATCAATTATGTGAGAGTTTAGGAACCTAGAATTTTCCTATGTGGCTCCTATGTGTTGAATTAAATTCTATAACAAGTTTTGATCGAATCAAATCGCATCAAAAGCTCAAAAATCATTATGATCGAATCTCATTCCGAATCCTTCTGTCTAGATGCCTTCCAACAACTCGATCTCGAGACGAGTAGCTAGGAGAAGAGCCCAACGACGCGCCGATAAGAGGATTGCCTCAATTGTGACCAAGGAAGTGGTCAAGCTCATTCCTCAAATTGTCGCGCAAGTGCACTCTCAAAGCCACTCTCGAGCCCCGGAAGACGTCAAGACGGAATCTGCATTCCCCTACAAACACTTCAAAGCCTGTGATCCAATGCCTTTCACTGGTGAAGGAGATGTTTCTCAATTACTCCAGTGGTTCGATGCCATCGAGGTTACCCTTCGTCAGAGTGGGTGCCCCGAGGACCTTCAAACTACTTGCGCCACCGGGGTATTCCAATCCCGAGCACTCGATTGGTGGACCGCCGAACGCAACAAACGTGGGATCTCCGCAGCTTACGCCCTCTCATGGGACGAGCTGAAGGAACTCATGAAGGAAGAATATTGCCCTCCTCACGAAGCCCAGAAGCTAGAGAACGAATTTTGGGAAATCAAGCAAACCGAAAGTGACAATGCGAGCTATACAGCAAGGTTCAAACAGCTTAGCGTAATCTGCCCAAGTCAAGTCGATACTCCAAAGAAAGCTATCGCGAAGTATATTCGTGGCTTACCGGAGTGTGTGGGTGATTTTGTCGAAGCTGCAAAACCTACTACCATCGAAGAAGCCTACCGTCTAGCCGCAGAAATCAACAACAAACGAGTCTTGGACGGATTCTTCTCCAAGAAGCCTGTCAAACGAGCTCATCAAGCAATCATCATCCACTCATCCGACGAATCCTCTGGAGAATCGGTCGATGGTTCATCTGACAGCTCCTCGGAGGATTCTTCTAAGAATTGCTCCGACGGTGCCTCCGCCAAATCGTCAGGCGAATCCGAAGACGACACCACATCAACTCAAGAAGCCCAACCGAGCCGCAAACGAAAGACCGTGAGCCCAGACTCTTCAACAACTGGACTGCCGCAACCCGAACCTCTCCGATCAGTTCCAGTTCAGTCTAAGCGTGCTTACAATGGAGCTCATCCCCTGTGTTTCACATGCACGTACCATCACCCGCTAGAGGCAAAGTGTCGCTATTGCGCAAATTGCAACTGGTATGGGCATTATACGTCGCAGTGCCGTACAGGACCGTAACCTGGAAGGAAGTCATCAGCAACCGCCGTCTCCGCAAGTTTCCACAACAACGTCATTTTGATCCTAATGTTGTTGTAATAATCCGACTTATCGCTATCATTTCTGGAACTTATTTCATATATCATCGTGTGTGGATTCTATTTCTCTTACAATCGAGCACTATCTAGACGCTAGCACTATGTACTATATTATGTATTTTATCCCTATAACACTCTTAGAACGAGGTACGGTATACGTGCAAGGGACAACTAATCACGGGTGCACACGGGATTATCTTGGTCAGTGCACGGAGATCGTAGTGAAGTTCTAATGGTGCCATAACGTTTAAAAGCACGGTCAAGGCCGTGTCAACAAAGTGTGACACCAAAGCACGGGACATAAGTAGTAGGGGTGACGCGGGGGTACGCTTTACCATACTACCGAAACTTCGTGAAGAAAGTGCCATGTGGAGTTGGACGTTATTAGACCTATTATACTATTATGGTTAATTTGACACTCTACCATCAATCACAAGGCGTAACAAAACTAAACCGCATCACTGCGAGGCTTCTCGTAAGTCCGCGTACACAAATTGCCACATCGATGAACTTAGGTAAGTTCACCCCGAAGAGCAATTGGAGCAACGCGAGACTGGTCGTAAAGTCTAGAACGCAACTCAATCGCAGTTTTGCCGGATCTATCCCGCAATCAAATCATTCGATAAGTGGCTCGAAATCGCAATCGCATCGTGTGTTTGTCTAGAAATCTCTAACGCTAGTTGTTGTCAATTGTGTGAACTTCTATCAGCTGGTGTGGATCGTCTATTGTGGATTCGCTAGACGAGTATCGAGAATCACTCGCCGCCTTCCACTCTTAACGCGCCTCGCACCTAATCCGCCAACTCGATACTCTTATCATGGTTCGCTATTACTTATCAATGCACGCATTCTACGTGTCATGTTAGCGCACAAGACCTCGCTTCACGAGACGAAACTAACAAGGTTGAAACATGGTGATGTTTTGACCATATTAGTTGACTTGTGGAAAAAGGCCGTGTGGGCTAGCCTTAGTACTATTCGTGGTGTAATCAGTTCAATCAATCGTCTATCACTCGCAACGCAACAATCGTCGCTTATCAATCTGTTGAAATCTATTGTCTATCGATGTTCGACTGTTACTTGGAAGTCATCGCAGGTGGTGTAATGTTAGGGTGCATGACATTGCTTCACAAGATAAAACTAATATGGAAACATGGTGTTTGTCATATTAGCAAGTCTTGTGGAAACGTGCCATGCGAACTTCGTGTGGAATCAAATCGAAATCTCATTTACCCGAATCAAAATCGTGTCATTCGTTGCCCAACCAAGCATACCATATCAGCGTTGTGCGACCGGACTACTCGCACCCGCTGCCTACGCTTGGTTTGCATCCAACTTATTTCTATTCAAAAACTCGGTCTAGCACCTCATCGCTAGGATCAAGGGAATCGAAATTCTATCTGTGTCTTATCGGCACGCATGACACTGCCTCATGAAACAGAGTTAATATGGGTAAAGCATGGTGGATACGCCGCTGGTACTTCCTATATATAAGTGTTTTAACCATATTAACGAACTTTTGTGGGAAGGTGCCACGTGGGGCCCGATGTAAGTTATTTTTCCATAGTATTAAGGAAAACCTATTTTTATAAAATTTTTACTAAAACCGTTGGACAAATGAAATTCCTTACAACATGGAGAAAACACTGAATCAGTTTGGCTCCGTACCCAATGAAAATTTCATAAGTCCAATTCTTTTCTTAAAAACCTTTGCAATGACCAACAGGAATCTTCCCGAGAACGAGGGTTCGGCCGTCGAGTTCTGCTCGAACCCACGTTGTAGGAAAGTTTTCTTAAAACTTATTTTGCCACCTGATTCTTTTAAAATGTAAAACTCAAAACCTGTTATCAAATAACAAAACCCTCCACATAGCGCTGGTGTGGACATCAAAACGGTCGACACCGCGCCATGAGGAGATTTTTCTTAATTAACTTCGGAAATTAATCGAGTATTGGTAAGTTTAAAACGCTATAAAATTGCTTTTTGTATGTGTTATCACTTCTAAGTAATCGAATCGTATGCTCTCTCTATTTTCACTCGCCAAATCGTAATCGATCGCTCGTTATCTAGACGCTAATAATCTCTACTCTCAATCGCATCAACCCTTACGACCCTACTATTGGATTAATTTCGGGACGAAATTTCCTAAAGGAGGGGATACTGTAACAACCCGCACCTTCGTGCGTTGTTACTACTCGACACACTCGTTACGCCTAGCACCGGAGATTCGGATCATAATGAAATCATACCAGTTATATCGCTAAATCGAAGTATAATCGAATAACTACGCATATTCTATCGCTATTACAAACCTATTTTGCATAACACTCACGAAGATGTCGAATAAGGACCTAATCTACCCTTCTCGATGAGCGTGAGGTGTCAAAACGTGAGTAATCAACGCTAACGAGGGTTATCGGGTGAGTACTATGACTCTAACCGTCATGACGATGATGGCAATATGAGTAAGTGGTGCCCCGATAATCATTGTGGCACATCACATCGAAGAACGCACTCGAAGGCACGCGTAACTCGATCACCGCACTGAGAATTGGATACATAAATACGTATATACGGCCCTTTTGTGATTAATTATAATAAATAAATTAATAATTATATAAATATATAAAAATATGGCTTAAACCGTCGAAATCGCACCAAAAACGGGATCAAAAGGCTTCCGAACGGATCAATTCGATCAGGCTAGTCCAATTGGTCAGACCGGCCCAATCAGATAGGCCAGTCCGATCGGATGGACCAGCCGATCGGATGGGCCAGTCCGATCGAATGGGCCAGCCGATCGACTGGGCCAGCCGATCGACTGGGCCAGCCGATCGACTGGGCCAGCCGATCGACTGGGCCAGCCGATCGACTGGGCCAGCCGATCCAACTGCTGTTTTGCCTTCCTTTCTCCTTCCTTGCCTATAAATACCCCTCCATTCCCTCCCAAACACTTGTGTTGCTGCTCCTAACCGACCAAGACGCTCCAGCCCTCAAATCTCTCGATTTCTTCCGATTCTTGTAAGTTTTCAACCCGAATCTTGTACTTTCGTGATCCAAATGCAATCCTTCATCTTTCTATCTTTCGAATCTCAATTTTTAACCGTGAAATCAACGGATTTGGGGTGTTCTAAGGTGATGTCACCACAAAGTTCTTCAAAGGTGATGTCATCCCATGAAGAACAACTCAGATTCGGATGATTTACGTACGATTCTTCACGAATCTCAACCAAATCAATGTTTTTCTAAGCAAAGGGCCACGGATTTGGGATGTTCGGATAGATTTCATCACAAAGTTCTTATGAACTTCAAGTGTTGACCTCATATCATCAAGAACAACTCAGATCCAGGGCATTTCCTAAGTAAAATCAAGGTTTTTACATCAGATCTAGTGATAAAATGATCGATTTCGAGTTAAACACGGAAAAACCGACAAAAACGACCAGTTCCGACGAACGGGGTGATTCCCGGCCGATGAAACAGGTCGGAATTGACGGGATTTCAGTTGTTTAACACCTCATCATAACGTCTCGACCCAAAACGCCGAAAAACGCTCGAAAAATCATCGAAAACAGCCGAACAGGATGGCCAATCGAGTGGCCCAATCGATCGAACAGCTAGTCGATCGAGCAGCTAGTCGATCGAGCAGCTAGTCGATCGAGCAGCTAGTCGATCGAACAGCTAGTCGATCGAACAGCTAGTCGATCGAACAGCTAGTCGATCGAACAGCTAGTCGATCGAACAGCCATTCGATCGATCAGGCTGTCCGATCGATCAGGCCCATTCGATCGATCATGCCATCTGACCAACCAAGCCCATCCGACCGACCAGGCCCACTCGATCGAGTGGCCTGTTCGACTGGGCCAGCCCAATTACAATTTTCAGCTCAATTTCACCATTTTGTCCGATTTTAACCCAATCATGCCCGATTTCACGCAAATCGATACCGTTTAACGCATAGTAACCTATCACTTACGTAAATTATCTGAAATCAGGATATTCTCCGGCACCGGTTCCGCAAACCTAACCGAAAACGCGCTGTGAGTATACTTGACCCCTTTTATCGAATTTTGGGTGTAACATACGTTCCATAAAAACCAAACTTATCAAACGAATGATTTAATTGGACTATTTATCACTTGCGAATAACTGTTTGCATAGATATACGTGATGCTAGTACATGTATGCTAGGACTTATACTCGTGACGTCCCACCAAGACTAGTATAGTACTATTTCGCCCGACGGGGTCTAGTTATGCCATCAAGAGTCGAGCATCGAGGACTTAGCTGGTAGTATCAGTTTTGTGAGTATATATGTCGTGTATTACGTTTATGCATGTGGAAATTCGCAGCACTTTTAATCTATCATACTACACATATCAAACCTGTATACTCGCCAATACTTTTGTATTGACAAAGTTTTAACGTATGTTGCAGGTTTAGCCGAAGTTTACATCAAATCAAGCTAGGAAGTCTAGAAACGCATCTAAAAATCTAGGTTGTCGGATTTGAATTGTTCGAGAGGACAAGAAATCCGTGATAACTTACGTGATTGTATTGTTTGTTAGTATGGGATGACAAATGTAATAAATATTATCGCAATATAGTTGTTATGGATTCTCTTGAGCAATCTGATTCGCCTAGTGCCGCGCCCCGATGATTCCGCCATCGGTTGGGGTGTGACAGATTTGGAAAGTCAAACGTGATAAACGATTTCACTGAGGATGTGCCAGTAGGTTTTTACACATTTAGTAGAGTGTTTTCGAGATATAAACCTAAATTCAATACTTACTTATCTCGTGGGGAACATCTCTCGGATATATGGGTAATCCCCGAAATCTTGTTTGAAAGGCTTTCTATTTCTGACATACTAGGTCTTTGTGCGTGATGATATCTGGGGTATTATACCAGGACTTCTAATTTCACGGGAGCAATAGCCTAGTCCTCGTATAATACTTTGCATTGCTTTAATCTTAAAGCCAGCCCTCAGCATAAAAAATGATGAAACATTGAAAAATGCTAATCATGTGCAGTTGAAGAAAAGATCCCCAAACGGGACACACTGAAAGACGAGCCATCATCTCTTTGTCTGAACGGAAGTTCTAACCTGAGCTCTCATGGTTTCGCATTTACCCGTTTACAGATATCATTAGTGTACACTCACCTGTAAGACTGAATATAGAAGTTTGGATACGGGAGTATATTCTGAGGTGGTACACACGAATAAGTTTAAGTGCTTAAAACACTAATCTCGTATCTCGGAAAAGTTGAACTTTGTGTGAAAATTTAAGTGGATCAGTATACTGACAATCTAAGTGAATTGTTTAGAACTTAAAATGTTTAAAGCTTAACGGTGTTAGTGATTTGTCTCAAAAACTGATATGATCCTCTTAAACAATCTCACAAAAATATTCTCTGTAAATATTTCTTTACTGCATTTTTTGTCAAAAGTCCAAAAAGATTTTCAGTGTGTTTTAGCATAAATTTTGAAAAATACAAAAAGATTTTCGACAACTGATGTTGGAGAGCTGATTTTCAAAATTCCAAGTGCTAAACATGATGAGAAATTGGTGAAGGGGAGTCTGTTTGAGATAAAAGATAATTTGTGAAATGTCATATAATAAAAATGATGTTTTTTTGTATTTTTTCTACAAGTGGTAAGCAGAGAATAAATTTGTCAAAATTTTAAATTTGTGAAATTTATTTTGAGATAGAGGATGTGCAGGTTAGCCAGGTTCCTGATTCTGAGTGTTACCGAGAGCCGGGCTACGATTCTGAACCTGTGAGTTTGAACCAGAATAGATCAACATCCAAGAGGGAGATTAGTTGCTGATAATGAAGAACTTAAGGAATCAAGAGATCTGATCAAGAGAAGATAGAGTCAGATAGAGGTCATGGAAAAGAGAGAGAGAGAGAAGAGGATGCTTTACAATGTCAGATACTTCAGAAAGAGCACGAGAAGACTGATAAAGATTGAAGACGTTGAAGACTCGACACTGAAGACTTTGTCAACATCCAAGGGGGAGTCTGTTGGTGCATATGTCTGTCAACTTCGTCTTCTATCGAGTCTTGTACTAGATTAGAAAGATCAGGGCACGAAATACGAGAAATGTGGGTTTGAGACCATTTCGCACAAAATGGGTCTTGCCCATTTCGTACGAAATCAACTGCCTATATATAGCTGCCTTGTTCATTTCATTTGTAACTTTTGGATTCCGGTAGCGAAGCTCTGCCGAAGTGTCTACTCACTGTAAAACGTTGTTATTTCAATCAAAAAGACAATTAGAGTGTAAATCAAACTGTTTCAAAGTCGGTACGTTAGTTTTCGCCTCTCGTATTGATCAGAACTCTTCTGAACGACTCGTTTTGGTTGTGCAAACGATCCTACAACTTAAGTTTCTCATTTACCTCTATGTCCTTAAGAGGTACCACTAATGATTCATCTGCTAAGAACTTCTTGAGATTACATACTTGACATACATCATGTATTCCTGCCATTTCCTCTGGCCATTGTAGCTAATAAGCTACTGGTCCTATTCTTTTAATAATCTCAAAAGGTCCAACATACATGAGGTTTAGCTTTCCTCTCTTAATAAATCTGACCACTCCTTTCCATGGAGAAACTTTTAGTAATACCTTATCTCCTACTTGAAATTCCAATGGTTTTCGTCTGTTATAAGCATAGCTCTTTTGACGATCGCGTGCTGCTTTCAGTCTTTCCTTGACTTGAATAATCTTGTCCGTTGTTTCCTGTACTATCTCTGGTCCAGACAGTTGTTTTTCTCCAATTTCTACCGAACAGACTGGAGTTCGGCACTTTCGTCCATAAAGCGCTTCAAATGGTGCAGCATTGATACTGGTATGATAGTTGTTATTTTAGGAAAATTCTATTAATGGTAAATGATCATCCCAATTTCCTCCGAAATCAATTACACAAGCTCTAAGCATATCTTCCATTGTCTGAATTGTCCTTTCGCTTTGTCCGTCCATTTGAGTATGATAAACTGTGCTTAGATTTAACTTGGTTCCCATTGCTTTTTGGAAACTAGTCCAAAAATGAGAAGTAAAACGGCTATCTCTATCAGAAACAATAGAAAAAGGAATTCCATGTAATGAAACTATTTTATTTACATATAATTTGGCTAATTATTCCATACTGAAAGTTTCCTTCATCGGTAAGAAATGAGTAGACTTGGTTAATCTGTCTACAATCACCCAGATTGTATCATTTCCTTTTCGTGTCTTGGGTAATTCAGTAACAAAATCCATTGTTGTCAATTCCCATTTCCATATCGGCATTTCTACTTGCTGCAATAAACCTGAGGGTTTCTGATGTTCAGCTTTAACCAGTGAACAGGTTAGACACTTGGCAACATAGGTGGTTATATCCTTTTTCATTCCTATCCACCAGAAATTCTTTCTTAAGTCTTGATACATTTTATCACTACCAGGATGCATCGTATACTTAGACTTATAGGCTTCTTCTAAAATTCGGTGGCGCAGGTTTCCTCGTTTGGGTATCCAGATTCTTTTCTTATGGAACCTCCAAATTCCATCTGTTCCTTATTCTAATTCCTTAATCATTCCTTTTAATTTTTCAGTATCGTCCTTGATTACTGATTCCTGTATTTCTCCTCCTTTAAATCTATCTGTAGATTTAACTTGAGAGAATGTACTCGTCTTGGCTTTTCATGATACTTTCGACTTAAAGCATCAGCTACTACATTAGCTTTTCCTGCATGATACTGGATATAACAATCAAAATCACTGAGAGTTTCCATCCATCGTCTCTGTCTCATATTTAACTCCCTTTGCCTGAAAACATATCTTAGACTCTTATGATCGGTGAAAACAGTAAACTTGCTATCGTAAAGATAGTGTCTCCAAATTTTAAGGGCAAAAATTATGGCTCCTAATTCTAGATCATGGGTTGTATAATTCTCTTCATGATTCTTAAGTTGTCTAGAGGCATAGGCTATAACCTTTTGACATTGCATTAACACACATCCATAACCTAACTTAGAAGCGTCACAATAGACTATAAAGTCTTCAGTTCCTTCTGGTAATGTGAGTATAGGTGCGTTGGTTAATCTTTGCTTAAGAATTCTAAAAGCTTCTTTCTGTTTTGGTCCCCATTTAAACTTAACTGATTTGCAGGTCAATTTTGTTAAAGGAATAACTATTCTAGAAAAATCTCGGATAAACCGTCTATAATATCCTGCTAGTCCAAGAAAACTTCTCACCTCCGTTGGTGATTCAGGGACTTTCCATTTCGTAATCGCCTCGATTTTTGTACGATCCACATGAATTCCTTCATGATTAACCAGGTGCCCGATGAATTGTACTTGTTGTAACTAAAATTCGCATTTTGAGAATTTAGCATAAAGCTCCTCTTTTCTCAGTAGAATTAAAATTATATACAAATGCTTTGCATGATCTTCTTTACTCTTAGAATAAATAAGAATATCATCTATAAAGACAATTATGAATTTATCCAGATATGGTTTACATATTATGTTCATCATGTCCATAAATGTGGCTGGGGCATTGGTTAAACCAAATGGCATGACTGTAAATTAATAATGACCATACCTTGTTCTGAAAGCAGTTTTAGGAATGTCCTCTTCCTGTACTTTCAATTGATGATATCCTGAGCGTAAATCGATCTTAGAAAAGAATCGAGCTCGTTGAAGTTGATCAAACTGAACATCGATTCTCGGTAGTGGGTACCGATTCTTAATCATGACCTTGTTCAATTCTCGGTAATCAATGCACATATGCATTGACCCGTCCTTTGTCTTGACAAACAAGATTGGTGTTCCCCATGGTAATGAACTAGGCTGTATGAAACCTTTCTCCAAAAGTTCATCCAATTGTTTCTTCAGTTCTTGCATCTCCGCTGGTGCTAAACGGTAAGGTGCCTTGGTAATCGGTGATGTCCCTGGTATTAGGTGAATTCTGAATTCAACCTCTCTATCTGGCGGTAATCCCGGTAACTCTTCTGGAAAAACATCGAAGAATTGAGATACTACGGGAATATCTTTCAATTAATTTCCTTTAGTGTTAATGATTATGGAAATCATATACACTAGTGATCCTTTCCTTGCATAGTTTGCCGTTTTCATCACAAAGATGAATTTTGTGGACCTAGTTGGCTTATCTCCTTTAATTGTGATCTTTTCACCCTTTGGTGAATTTACTTGTATTGACTTTTGATCACATAGAATACGGGCATGATTGGTTACTAACCAATCCATTCCTAATACGATATCAAATCCAGCCAGATTCATTGGATAAAGGTTAGCAATAAAATTATGGTTTAAAATTTCTATTCTTGCTCCCTACAAGATTTCCGTGATCTTAATGGATTCCCCATTTGCCATTTCTACCAGACGTTCTTGTTGAAGTTTAGTAAATGGTCGATTGAGAAATTTGCAGAACGAAGTATTAATAAAACTTTGGTTTGCACCAGAGTCAAATAATACTGTAGCAAAAATATCATTAACTAAAAATGTACCGGCAATCGCATCTGGAATCATCTTGGCTTCTTCAGCTGTCAGAACAAATGCTCTAGCATTCTTGGTAGTTTTGTTATTTGTGGCTGGAGCTAGTTTCGGATAGTTCCGTTTGATATGCCCCGTCTCTCCACAGTTGAAACATAGCTTATTGCTGGGTTTCTTCCTGCAGTCTTCTTCCTTGTGTCCAGATATTTTGCAGAAGTTGCAGTATATTGAACATCTCCCTGAATGCTTCTTCTTGCAGTACTTACAGTAAGGTGCAGAAGTAGAACCTGTACCTTTCCCACGGTTGGAAGTACCGTAACGAAATTTCTGGGTAAGTTTTTGGGCTAGGTTCTTTCTCTGGTTCTCTTCTTGCGTATGTACTAATTCATCAGTCAAGGTATTAGCGAGTTCTATGGCTTCTTCTATGGTTTGTGGTCTAGCTGCCTTGATTACATGTCTGATTTCACTAATTAATCCCCAGATGTAACGGGAGATTAATATTGATTCTAGTGAGGCTTGGGATTGGCACTATTCTAGCATATTCGAAGAATACGATAGTGTAACCCTTGCAGTCTATTCTAGTCATTCTAAGATTTAAGAACTTATTAGCAATTTGTTCTTTTTCATGAGGAGGACAAAATTTTCTTTCAATTATGTTCTTAAAATCAGTCCATTCCATATTATAAATCTTGTCACTTCCTCTCGACTGGAGAATAGTATTCCACCATTCTAAGGCTGCATTCTTAAAAAGATTATAAGCAAACAAAATTTTATCTTTTTCTGCACATTTGCTTATTTTTAAGACTGCTTTTGTCTTTTCTATCCAACGTATAGCTGCAATGGCTCCTTCATTTCCAGAGAATTCTATTGGTTTGCAAGACCAGAATTCTTTGTAAGAACAACCATATGACATAGTTCTTCTTCTTTTTGGAATAGGTAATTGGAGTAGCGGTCCATTATTCATGCTGTGACTGGGTTCAGTAGGTGGTCGTTTACTTCCACTATTAGTTTTATTATTTTCTGCTCCTTTAACAGTCTTGATGATATATGGCATAGCGTCTATGATTCCTTGTGCTACTATATGTTGGATGGCACTGTTATCTAATTGGTTTCCATTATTCTCATTATTCTGATTTTCCGGATTTACCTCGTTGTCCATCTGGATTATAAACATTTATCAGGTATTAATATCACAGAACAAGATTTAATGTAAACAATCACGGAAACACTTTGATCAAAATCGTCGAGCATTGCGACATTTACTCTTTTCATATATATATATATATATATATATATATATATATATATATATATATATATTACAATCTACAACTGTAATTTAAACACACTACTAGTTATGCATCTATAGATATTAGGTTATCTATTTTAGTCGATTTGATTTGATTTTTTTTCAAACTACACACACACACACATATATATAGGGGAAGTTTCATTTGAGAAGAAATTTATTGTGAGAATAAAAAGAAGAAAGGACATATTAGTAAAATGCTATTTTGTTTATAACTCATATCATTATTTTTTCTCTCTTTAATTAATTAGTCAACTAATCACTAATTATATTACATATAATCTACAAAACCTACACATATCAAAATTTTTCTACATATACCCTACACATTATAGAATTTTATCCTACACAATCAAAATTTATCCTACACACCTCGAAATATATCCTACACAACTCGTAATTTATCTTACACAACTAGTAATTTATTCTACACTTTAAATTAGGTTGTTTTTTTTAATTTGGAAAAAGTATATATTTTGAAAAAGAATTACAAATTTAATTTAGCTAGTTATTAAAGGGGAAGAGTACAAATTAATAACTTATGTAAGTTTACCAATATACCATTATATTAAAATTAAATAAAAATATTAAATGAAGTAAAATGAAGCATTCTTATTGGTTGAAACTTCTTTTTTCTTCTTACAAAAAAAATCTCCTCATTTGAACCCTCCACTATATATATATATATATTATCATTATTATGGGTTATTCATCCAAAACTGCATTTCTCGCTCATCGTATTTCCACACGAGCTTTTCTCCTATCTGTTTTATCCTCTCTCATTCTTCTACTAATTCCTCACCAAATGTGCGGAGTTCCTGCACATTCTCTTCACTCATGGATGGTAGTAGCGCGGGTACGGGATCAGGGTACTGAGGTATAGGTTCTCCATATGGGTACGGGTTTCTAACATCTCTTGAACATACTGATCGGCATTCCAATATTGATCTAAAGGATTAAGGTTGGTATATTGTTCTATGGGGTTTGGTATTGGTTCTCCCTGTGGATAGAGTTCCTTGTAATCCCTATGGTCATCCTCCCATGGACCATACATTAGAGGATTAGGCGCTGGGATTCTAGGTATCTCGTTTGGGTCAAATGTTGTTATGGAATTTGGTTTCCTTGGCTAAGTTCTATCTCCATTGGTTGGGTTGGTAATAATGGCAGTGGTTGTGGTGCAATTATCTGATCTAGGTTTGGATCTGCTGCAGTGGTGGCTAGTATATGAAAGTTTGCCAACCGTCTATTAACTACCTCTTGGGTCTGGGCGTTTACTTCCCTATTGGCTGTTGCTAATGCTATTTGTTGTTGCAATTTTCTCATTCGCTTTCTACTCTTATGTGATCCCCGACTGAACCATCCTCTCCTTTTCGAAGGGAATGGTTCCTCAGATTGCGCCTTAAAAATGAAGATTCCCTCTTCTGTATCAGCAGAATACCCCGAAGGAGTAGGCTGTGATGAAGTTCCTTCACTTTTGGGAGAACTAGCTAGGTGACGATAGGCGTCAGACGTACCTTGCTCACTCATACTGTAAACTAACATATTGTCAAATAACACAAAACAATAATATACAGATATACACATAATCACATAGATTATTTCCTAACACAACTGATAAAATGTTGGTGTAAGCAGAACACTTCTGTGGCTTAAATCAGTGGCTGTAGCTCTGATACCACTCTCTGTCGCAACCCCCGACCCCTACCCCGGGAGCGGGCGGCCGCGAGGACAGTATCAATGGTATCGGTGTTTATTAATTTGGCAGCAGAAATTAACATCAGAACCGTAGTTAGGAAATAGTTTAACAGATTTAAACACCGAACTTTTATAATAATAAATACATGGGAAAAACCCAAGTTTCCATTACAATACGTTTATAGGGATAAACCCTAATTTATTGAAATAAAACTTCTTCTTTATTTAGGTAACTTTTATAGCACTTTTCCAAGCCTTCAGTGCTCTTCAGTTGGCTTCTATTTGGCTTTCACATTTTGTTACCTGAAACGCGTTTTAAAAAGTTATATGAGCAAGAAATACTGGCGAGTGCATCCCAGTTTAATTGAAACAAGCTTTTATAATATTACAGTATTGAGAGCGATTACAATATTTTTATCTACCCAATTACCACCCACGGTACTGTCAATCCTGACTTGTGGTCATGCTACTACTCACAGTGTAGTAACAAGTAATGTATACAAAACCCCAACATACCAACAGTAATTGTAGAATACATAGACTCAGTCACTGTTAAATATATTTTAAAATAATTGAGGTTTTGTAAAAACAATTTACAAAAATAAGATGTACTCTCAAAAAGGGTTACAAAAAGGGGAATGACTCACTTTGCTATTTTAGATAATACTACTGCTTTCTGGTGATTTCCTGGTTATAATCTATTAAATTAAACAATGCACACGTGTTAGTAAGATAACCCAATTTACATTAGCTATACCCCCGAGACAGAACTCCAATGACTGAGTCAGGCAGAGCCTTGACATGCGTTACGGAGTCCTGGATCAATCGGGCAGAGTAACTAATACGTAACCGGGGGTTATAATACTTACAACGAGGCAGAGTTTCGCTTTTTAGGGGGTATAATACTCGAGTATTATAGCTTACAATATTTGAGATAAGAAAAGAAATGTGAGGGATCTGGGCTAGGCTCTAGCCTTTTTGTAACCTGGGGGCCTCGCGCCCCGCGACCAATTTGGTTATCTCCCTCGCGGCCCGCGAGGGATCTAGGCTAGGCTCTAGCCTTGACGACTCATGACCTAGCTTCACCACGCACAGAGACACGTGGCATCACGGGGTTTTGCCTGGTGTCCAGCTGTCGCGCTACGCGACAGACCTAGTGATATGGGTCGCGGCCTGCGAGCGCCTCTTGTTTTCTGGTTTTATTTGATTTTTATAAATATAAAGGTATTTTAGGGTTATTTTTCGTATACGGGGTGCATTTTTGGGACATATAGGAGTATTTTAATGGTTTTAGGAGAGTTGTTATATTTGCATCAGTAACATTACCACTAAAATCAACAAATTCAGCAGATCTAGAAGCTAACATGTAGGAGTGTTTGACCATAACGAGTTGACCTAATTTGAGCATAATTATGCAATTAAGAAGCAGAGGATATTAATATTATTGTTAACTCGGCGTAGGGTGGATGAGTGGTAGTCGGGGAAGTGATTGGTGGTGATCGGTGGTGATTGGGTCCATGAGAGAGAGTAGTGAGAGAAAGGGGTGGGTTAGGTTTTGGAAATTAAAAGTGGACCTAAATTCCGGCGAATCTGATATTGGTTTTTATTTTTGTAGGGAGGGGTAAATAAGTAATTTCAGATGGACTTAACAGAGAAAACTAACCTCCATCCACTCTAGGGATTATCCGAGTAACAAACTGTCGAACCACAGGGACCACCGGTATAATTTCCAAAAGCTGGGGACTATAGATATTAATTTACAAAACCACAGGGACCATCCGGGCATTTTACTCTTCTTACTTTTTTTAGTGTTACATAGTAGTTTATTACACATTTTTTTTTAGATATTAACTTGTTAGTTGTTAACTTTAGTCAATAAAAAAAAAAAAACTTTAGTCAATAAGAAAATATTTAAACTAAAATCATCTTTAAGCTCACGTTAACACAATTGAAATTATCATCAAATTCACTCAAACACAATTGAAATTAGATTCAAAACCAATACAAATCAAATCATTTGAGTCTTACTTTGATCACCGAACCGACTAGCAAAAAAACATTTTGGAGATCTGGCTCGATGAAAGTACCTCCTAACAATAAAAAATGTAAACCAAAATATTACCAACCAAAAAAATTCTAGCTCTGCCACCATATTCAACAGAGATCGCTAATGACACTGATAGATCTGTAAATGAACAGAACGTTCATGAATTGTTCAATGGCAGGAAGTTCGTTTCTTTGATAAATGAACGAACATGAACACATTTTTTTGTTCATTTAATTAAATGAACGACATGTTCGTTCGTATATGTTCGTTTATTTATATTTGTTTATATTTGTTCGTTTATGTTCGTTTCAATTAAATACATAAGTAGTTATATATATAAATATTAAATATCAAGGGAACTTTCTAACTACTTATATAAATATAACTAATTTGTAATTGGACTATCTAGTAATAAAAATGGGTTTTCCAATGAATATAATCGTAATTAATCACTAAATTTATATAAAAATTACTTTATGTTTAGTCAATTATGTTTATTTATGTTTGTTCAAATATGTTTATTTGTGTTGTTTATTATTTGTTAAAGGGTAAATTACTTTTTGAGTCCATGCGTTTTATGGGTTTTAACTAGTTGAGTCCAAAAGCAAAAAGTTTAACGACCTGAGTCCCCATAAGCATTTTCTTTAACTATTTGAGTCCAAATTTCTAACCCCATCCACCAAATCTGTTAACTATGAGGGTAATTTGGTCATTTACACACAAAGTACAAGTCTTATATGCACATAAGTACAAGGAACAAGTCTTTAATGCATAAACTTTTAATATATTATAAACACCACCGCACAACACCATCCCCACCACCATCCCCGCCACTGCCACCACCATCCCTACCACCGCCACCTCCAAACACCCACCACCACCGTCATGTCAAAATTAAGAAAGGCTAGTCCGAAATTTCATAGATATGTGATGAATTTGAATGATTGATAGGATTTGGGGATCTGAGGAGATATAAAAGAGAGAGAGATCTACGAATACTTTATTTTTTTTTAACTATAATGGTATTTTGGTCATTTAATAATACTTAACCAAAAAATTCTAACAGTGTCAGAAATTTGGACTCAAATGGTTAAAGAAAATGTTATAGCACTCAGGTTGTTAAACTTTTTGCTTTTGTACTCAACTAGTTAAAACTCATAAAACACAGAGACTCAAAAAGTAATTTAGCCTTTGCTAAATTATGTTTGTTTTAAGTTTGTTTGTTTGTTTATGTTGTTTAAGTTCATGAACTGTTTTGTTTAGGTTATAAACGGACGAACATGAAAACACCCATTTACTAATAAACGAACACGAACAAAAAAGAATGTGTTCAGTTATATGTTCGTGTTCATTTAAAGTTAACTTCCATCTGTATTTATTCGGTTCATTTATACTTCTAGACACTGGAGATTACATTTATTGGGAAGCAAGTAGAAAACCGGCTTGTGATGATTGTTCAAGTGGTACTCCATCCAACAGAAAGGTTGTCTTCGTGACTTCTTTGGGTTGACTTGGGTGTTCACGACTCTTCCTATCCACTTGCGTGTATAATTTGCGTGGAATAAATATTTTAGAAGATTCTTTTTTGAATTTATGAATATTCTATTGATTTTATCTAGATTGTTTTATTTTTCTTCTGTAGTTCCTCTTGAACGACTTGCTTACGAAGCAAAGCACTATAGTAATAACCGCTTAAATACATTTTCACACTATTTTATTTTTATAAAGCTTTACAATATTTGTATTTTTAGAATTCATTTATTAAAATTCCTATAATTTATTATTTATCTGTTATATCAGAACTTCTTTAACAATTTGTATTTACTTGTTAGAGCATTTACCCTATAGTTATACTAAAAACAACTATGTTTTATATCTCTACTTCTAATTAAATAATATATTTTTATACATCTATCATTACCTTTTCTTTCACCTCTACTCAGACTAACTCCAATGGTAGATCTGTAAACAAGTCCTTGATGAGGTGGATTTTGTCCAACATTTTGGATGCATTGAAAGTTCTTTGAATTGAGAATATTCAAACTAGAAATCCTTCTGCAAGGGCTCATGTTTGCATAGGCTATTGTGCATTAAATGTAATTTAATATTCTTATTCAATATTAATTTATATTTTATCATTAATAGCTACATATTAAATAAGATATGAATTAAATAACTTCATACTTAAATTTCGTCAATTGATGAAGAAATCGGCTTTAATCCATGTAAGAAATTCTTTAATTTCATTTTCATGATCTGGGTTTTTGATTTAGTCATTGCATTTTACGATCTTTGCGGGGGTCCGGGGGCGGCAGCCCCCAGTAGCGGGGTCCTAGGGGCGGCAGCCCCTGGCGGGGTCCAAGGGGCAGAGCCCCTGGCTGGGGAAAATTTTTTTTTCGATTAAATTGCTGTACTAAAAACGCATCAGAAAAAATAATTTTCCAGAAATTGGCTCATTTCGAAGACAGTAATTCGTAGACAATTCAGACAGTTCACAGTGACATGCAGTTTTATGTGTCCATTGCGTTTTAGAAGTAAGAGAGTTTTATGTGGTTTCTGGCTATTGCGTTTTAGAAAAAAACACATTTTTAAGTGTTTTTAGTCATTGCGTTTTAGATAAAACACATTTTTTAGGTGTTTTCAGTCCATTGCGTTTTAGAATGAGTCATTTTTAAGTGTTTTCTGGCCATTGCGTTTTACATATAAGACATTTCTTTGTGTTTTTGGTGCATTGCATTTTAGGTAAAACATTTTTTTATGTGTTTTCAGTCCATTGCGTTTTAGAAAACAGACATTTTAAGTGTATTCTGGCCATTGCGTTTTACAAATAAGTCATTTCTTTGTGTTTTTGGTGCATTGCGTTTTAGGTAAAACACTTTTTTATGTGTTTTCTGGCCATTGCGTTTTACAAATAAGACATTTCTATGTGTTTTCTGGCCATTGCGTTTTACAAATAAGTCATTTCTTTGTGTTTTTGGTGCATTGCGTTTTTTAAAAATGTCATCTTTTAGGTTTTTTTTTCATTGCGTTTTACGTGGTTTTTCTATTGCGTTTTACGCAACTGGGTTTAAAATTTTTTTTTTTAATATAGCAATAGTATACTCGTTTTAAAGATAAAAAAACGCTCGTTTTTTAGTGCAATTTTTATAAAAAAAAATAATGTCGTATGAAAGAGTTATTAACGTTTAAAAATGGGGGGGAATTGGATGAGAGAGAAACTATTGACTTGGATTGACTAGAATGCCCTTGAACAAACTCACGCGCCTCTTTTCTTCTTTTCAATTTCCCTGATTTAATCTTAGCCCTTGATTAACTTAATGGATGGTCAAGATCACTTCCTATCCTTCCTAGCCAAATAAACTTCCTATTGTATCTCCACCCTAGGTTTATATATTGTGTTTTTGTTTATTTGTTTAATTTAAATATATTAGTAAATTACTAATCTACCCTCATGTGCAAAACACATGACTTATTTAACTGAAAATATTTAACCAGGTTAGAGTCAAAGAACGTAGGTTGTAATGAGTTTCTAAATAAAGGGTTGTGACTGTAATTATTAAAGTTAAATGTCATCCACTGAAACCCACTACAAACATTAAGGATGAAAAGTGTAATTTACCCTTAAAAATATATTAAAAAATTATACATGATGAACAATGTACTCTTAAATATACAGATGAACAGTAAAATTTTTTCTCTCCTTTATTCACAACCACTTACAAGTTACAACCACTATTTATAATATAAAAAACCTCTCTCTCAGAATTTAATGGATAGGATGTGAATGCTCTTATATCTGAAGTTGGTAGAATGCATTTTATATTCGTCATATTAGAATTGGTATAATTTATTTTATATTTCCAACAATTCATTTTGTATACAACTAGTTTTTGCCCCGCTCGCGTTGCGGGGCAGTAAGCCGAATATTTCTCTCTCATAACATATATGTCTGTGTTTCGGTTATTTGTACATACTACTCATAACATGATCTCAAAAAAAATTTACATCGAGTCAACCAATTAAAACAAAAACACTACCATACTTTTACTAAAAAAAACTAAAATGATGGAAAGACTATAATTTTAAACTGGGAGCAAAATTGTAATTTTTCAGGACAAATGAGCATGTACCAGGCATACCTGGACGAATAAAAATTACACCTATGCCCGCCTGCGTTGCAGGACGTTAAATCAAATATTTCTTACTTTCATAACATGTATGCATGTATTTAGGTTATTTGTACATACTACTTATAACACGATCTAAAAAATACATCGAGACAACCAAATAAACGAAAACACTACCATAGTTTTGCTAAAAAAAAATTAAAACAATAACAGGTCTGTAATTTTGAGCTGGGGGTAAAATACTAATTTGTCAGGACCAATGAGCGAGTGTTAGACAACTGCTTGACACAATAAAAGTTACAGTGAGTCGACCAAAAAAAAATAAAACAGTACTATAGTTTTGCAAAAAAAAAAAAAAAAAAGTAAAACGATGTCAATATCATAATTTTTAACAGGGGGAGAAATCGTAATTTTTGAAATGGGAGCAAAATCATAATTTTGAATAGAGGGCAAAATCGTAAAAATATTTTGAACTGGTGGCAAAATCATAATTTTAAAATGAGGGTAAAATAATAATTTTGAGCTATAGGGAAAAACATAATTTTATTTTGAACTTTGGGCAAAAATGTAATTTTGAGTTGGGGGCAAAATCGTAATTTTTAGCTAGGGGTAAAAACATTTTTTTATTTTGCAGGGGGTAAAAGCGTAATTTTAAACAGAGGGCGAAACCGTAAATTCAAACTAGGAGTAGAATTAGAAATGAGTTTTAAACTAAGGGCAAAAGCGTAAATTTTGAGTCAGGTCAAAAAATATAATTTTATTTTAAATTAGAGGCAAAAACGTAATTTTAAACAAAGGATGAAACCGTAATTTTAAACTGAGAATAAAATTAAATTAAAAATAGATTGTTCCAATAGAGAAATGTCAGGCAAGCTGGGCAGTATTCCTTCAACTTCAAAAAATGTATATGTAGTAAATATTATAACTGACTATTTCCTTTACCAATAAAAACAATATATTATTCAATAAAAAAAGCACTCATTTTTAGTAAAAAATCTCAATCATAGTTTTAGAAACTTATCAAAATTGTTTGATTGATCAAGTATAAACGAAGACATTAATTATCATACATTTTCTTAGAACATTGGTAATGGGCATTATAGGGGCATAAAAGACTTTGATAATGCCCTCATATCATTCCGTGGGGCATTATATGGGCATGAAAAGGTTGGGGCATTTCTAGAATAATGCCCAATGAGAAGAGAAAAAAAGGAAAGTAATGAATGAAATGGCATTAAGGGGGCATTAACCATTACAACTTTTTGAAAAGGCTTTATAGGGCATTAACCATTACAAGTGGTCTTAGAAACTACGGTTAGATTTCAAAGAAATTTAACGATCAAGTAGTACTGACAAGTTCATTAAATTGGTTTGAATCCGTCAAACAAACCGAGTTGGTAGAAAATAATGCACCACCTCAACGCTTTCAACTTGCAAATTTTCTATTTTTCCCACGTAATAAGTCAACGCGCTAAACATAAAAGTCGTCTACGACAAGTAAGCACAACAATCTATAAGGATCATTCCAACTTAACCCTTTTTTCATTCGTTAATTTATATTAAAAATATGGAGTTTTTCAACCAAGCCAAAGTTGTGAGGCTACGGAGCCACCTTAACAAGTTCTTGGTCGCGGATGACGACGAACAAACCGTCCGCCAAAGCCGAAACGGCTCATCGGTTAGAGCCCGGTGGACCGTGGAGCTGGTGGAAGGGAGAAACCACGTTATTCGCCTTAAAAGTTGCTCTTCCGGCAAGTATCTCACTCCGTCCAATGACCCGTTTCTAACGGGTATGACCGGAAAGAAGGTGGTGCAAGATATTCAAGCGAACAAACGGGACACATCGATCGAATGGGAGCCGATAAAGGAAGGCGGGTTGGTGAAGTTGAGAGCGAAGGGTGGGAAGTTCTTGCGGGGGAATGGCGGTACGCCGCCGTGGAGGAACTCGGTCACGCATGATGTGCCTCAACGGACCGCGACGCAGGATTGGGTGTTGTGGGGTGTGGATGTGGTTAATATCGCGGTTTTGGAGTCGCAAGAGTCGTTTGCGAGTGATCTATCGCCAATGTCGAGCTTTTCGTCGAGGCCGGATATCGAGAGGGTTAAGGCGGATGGTCGTGCGAGTCCAGTTTCTTACTTGGGTTCACCACTAGCTAGCGCGAGTCCGGTTTCTTACCGGGGTTCGCCACGAGCTAGTGGAAGACAGGTAAATCATCTTATGGTTTGAGCAGTTTAAATGGTTTCAATCAATTTTAAACATCCCTAAACAATAATTTCCAATTTTCATTTTTTGATTGAAACTGCATTAATCTGTTTCATAGAGTGGCATGGAGTTCTTCAGTGGAGCAAAAACAGTTAGATTAAAAGGATATCACAACAAGTATCTTGCGGCCGACGATGATCAAGAAACGGTTCGACAAAGCGCTAGCGGGTCATCTTCAAGGGTCCGTTGGACGGTCGAGTACATAGACGGGAACCCAAACGCGATCAGGCTAAAAAGTTGTCATGGATTGTATCTCAGCGCCACAAATGAGCCATTCCTTCTAGGCATGACAGGAAAAAAAGTGCAACAATATTCGGCCCAATCAAAACCGGACCATACAATCGAATGGGAACCGATAAGAGAAAATGCATCTCATGTAAAGCTTCGAACATGTGATGGAAAGTTCTTAAGGGCCAACGGCGGAACTCCGCCTTGGAGAAACTCGATAACACACGATGTGCCTCATCGGACCGCGACACAAGACTGGGTGTTGTGGAGCGTTGACGTGGTGGATATCTCCTTGTCTGATACCGAGTCTGTAATGAGTTCTTTATCGAGTTTTTCATCGGTTGTAGACAATTTTTCGGGCTCGCCCGAGAGGATCGGATCACCGGATATGAGGTCGTTATCACCACACACGGGATCTCCATCGACCGTGTTACAAGATAGAGAAAGAAAACTGGTAAATAGTAGTTACGCGTTGTATTAATTAATATAAAATTATCTATACTTTTTTTTATTAATTTTATAGCAACGTTTTAATCGCCAGTGCATTGTTTAGAACGGCACTCATCTTTCTTTCTCAGATCATTTGACTATTATTGGTTTCTACTTTACGTTATTTAGAAATCGATAGGCTTTAAATTTCATTTAATATTTTAATATTTTCAGAATATCCAAATATGCGGCATTTTTTTTTTACGTTTTGATATAAATTTTATTGAAAACCGAGTTTTCTTTCTTATTTCAGAGTAGTGGGATGGACTTCTTTCGAAATGCGAAAACCGTCCGGCTTAGAAGCCACCACGATAAGTATCTCTTGGCCGACAGCGATAGGGAAAACGTGTCACAAGATCGTAAGAGAACAACAACTAAGGAAGCCATTTGGACGGTCGAATTCGTCCCCGGCTTCAACAACGTTATTCGATTGAAGTCAACTTATGGCAAGTATCTCACTGCTTCTGAAGATCAGAAGATAATGGGTGTTTCGGGTCGGAAAGTGGTTCAAACTCTGCCCCAGAAGCTCAACTCATCGGTCGACTGGGAACCGATACGTGACGGGTTTCAAACCCGTCTCAAAACCCGGTACGGGAATTATTTACGAGCAAATGGTGGGTTACCTCCATGGAGGAATTCTATTACGCATGACATTCCTTCAAGACACCTTGATGAGATATTATGGGATGTTGAAACTGTTGAAGCTAGAATAGAGGATCCACCATCGCCACAACCCGAAACGATAGACCCGGAACCGGTTCTTAGTTCTTCGTCGTTTTGTCTTAGAACTCCTAAATCGGGTCCTGCTGAGGTTGGTCTAAAACTATAAATTATCATTCACATTTACATATTGCATATTTAGACTTTAGAGCTTACTAAACAAGCCAAGCAGTTAATGTGCTAGTTGAGCTCAGCTCGCTAAAAGTTAATATCAAGCTGAGCTTTATGGTTATTGAACACAAGTTGGAGCCTAAAAATATGTGTGTTTAATAAACGAGCTTGAACCCGAGTTCACTTATCTTTCTCAACCTGACTCACGACCTTAAACGAGTCTATGATATCTACTACGTATCTTATAATGGACAAAATATCATTTAACATAATTTTAAAAGATTAAGTAATTACAACTTTTAAAATATATGGTTGACTGTTAAATGACCATAACTTTTTCATACGTTTATATTTTTTTAAGAAAATAACACCATAATGACAAACATTTTATTCTCGTTAATTTGAGCATGCCAAACGTTGATGAAATTGCAGGTGAATGATTTGTGGGAGCGACCGTCTGTAAAGAAGGAAGGAAGGACGGTGTACTACAAAGTAGCGGATGATGATGGGAATCTTGACGATGATGCATACGAGGAAGCATCGTTTTCGTTCAATGGGCGCGGAGTGGAGGATTTGGCTCAAGATCTAGAAGAACTAACAGGGCTAGATGATATAATCATTTGCTCGAGGAACTCTTTGAATGGGAAGCTTTTCCCACTGCGGTTAGCGTTGCCGCCTAACAACAAGACCATACACGTTGTTGTAGTTCCTTCCACTTCCAAAGGTTAGAACTTTATCGATCTTTGTCACTTGTATATTGGTGGTCGATGTTAAATTGTGTTAGTTTTAACTTTTAAGGTTGAAAAAGAAAATTGGAATCAAATGAGTTATGGTTTAAAAGGGTTTGTGTTTTTATCTTAGAGTCTGTTTGTTTACCTCTTAATAAGTCTCTTAATTGTTCAAATCTTTTACTGGTTCAGCATTTAATGGTTTAGATTGTTTGTTTCGCGAGCTGGTGTCTGAATGGTTCAGACATTTGCCTCTGAATAGTTAAGCATTACACTGAGTCTGAATGGTTAAGACGTCTAATCTGAATTGGTCAGACATTTGCCTCTGAACGGTTAAGCATTATACTGGCTATTAATGGTTCAGACCTCTTACTGGTTCAACACTTAATGGTTTAGACCTCTTAGTGGTTCAGCACTTAATGGTTCAGATTTCTTACTGGTTCAGCACTTAGATGTTGCCTAATGTGTGGTTTTGTGTATTTTGTCAGTTGCACGAGAATTTTAGACTTTTTTGACGTGGAAAGATTGGAGTTTACCGTTATGATCGATGTTTCATTGAAGTGGTTGGACACACCCATGCGAGAAGGGTTCACAAATAATTATAGATATGATCCATGATAGTTAGAGGCTACCTTGAGACGATGTTCTAAGTCAATGACTCCATGGGTTTTTGTGAATCTTGTACTTTTTTGTGAGATTGTAATATATTACCCTTTGTTGCATTACGTGCTTGATATTTTTTTATTCGATTCTTGAAGCTGTTATCATTAAAATTCTTTTAGCTGTTGAATTACATTTATCATGTAATTGACTCATTTATAATTAAAAAATTTTGAGTATACATGTTGGCGTTGATAAATGAGTGAATTACATGACCCACGAGTAACTCGTAAAAAGCTCTTTTAAGTAGATTAATTCAGTGCGTGGAAGAATGGTGTTTAATACATAATCCTAAAAGTAATTTAAAAATCATATGATTGCATGAATACTTGTTCCTATTGATTCCACTATGATATAAGACGATTGTGTAACCCCATAACCGTTTCATGCTTCTCTCCCATTTCATTATATAGCACTGTATACAAGTGCTTATTCACTTATGGTGATTGTTTACTTAACTAAGGGCGAGTTTAATAAAACCCAAGAATTACGGGTTCATAAAAATTCTAGGGTAGTATTCGTTTCATGGAATGCAATGGAATTGGAATCTAAACATTCCACTAGGAATTAGAATCTTAATTCCATTCTTGATGTGTTCGATTGGCAAATGAATTGGAATCTACCGATCTCAGCGCGTCGGTCGGGTGAGATAGTTCGGGTCATCAGTGGGTGGATCGGGCCGAGACGTTTAGGGTTCGTCATGGGCCGAACCGTTTCAAGAGTTTTGGGTCAGTATCGGGTCGGGTTGATTCGAGACACTTCAGGTCAAATTGTTGCAGCCCGGGTCGGGGTGAGGCGTTGCGGGTCGACGACAGACTAATTCGGGTAGAGACGTTTTCGACATCGGTGACCGGTCAAAGATTCCAATGACTTTTCTTGAATTTCTTCAAAATTTGAAAGGATTTCAAATTCCTTTAGTTAAAAATTCGAAGGAATTCATTTCTAATTCCAATTCATTTGCTAACCGAACATGATGAGAATGGAATTGAGATTTCAATAATGGAGATTCTATCCCTAATATTTTAAGGAGTGAAGTTCTATTTTGCTCCTTGTGGTTTAGTCCAAATATCTACTTTGCTCCAATAGTTTCAATTAGATTTTTTGCCTTCTTATGGTTAGTCAATTGGTTCAGTCTCTTCCCTAGCTTACACTCACACCCTTAAAATTGTTTTTTTATAAGGGCAAACAAGTCTTTAAAGTAGGGTGAATGGTGTAGGTTTAAATTAGTTAATTATATTAGTTAATTTTTCGTAAACCGTAATTACATATACAATTTGTATACGTAAAAAGGGGATATACCTATTTGCCTTAATCTAATTTCCTATTAAAATATGCATATTTAGCACAAAGTATCTTATTAAATAGATTTTTAGGATAACTTATTACTCATTTGCCTTTATCTAATTTCCTTTAAACATATGCAAATTTAAATATGTAATTTTTTTTATATGCCACCTAAAACTTTTTTATATGCCACCTAAAATTGTGACGGTGTGTAATTAATACTAGTTGAAAGGTAATATGTACTCAAGAAAATTGATTTTTCACATTATAAAACTTAATAACAAATAATAGTTAATATTATATATTAACATACAATGACTAATGTGTTTTCTTTTTGTGTAAATGATTTTGTTTATTCATACATGAAGTTATGGTTAAAACAAGGATCATGCTAATTACACACGGCCAAAATAATTTTCACACCCCTAAGCGCCGCGCTATGGCCAAAGCGGGGCGCTTAGGGCGACAAAAGTTGATACGAGGTTTCGACTGACTGACAGACTGACAGACATAAAGGTGATACGAGGTTTCAGTCGCCCCGTGAACCCTAAGCGCCGCGCTTTGGCCATAGCGCGGTGCTTCGACCCCAAATTCTGCCTTTAAATCACTGGCCAGACTCGAGATTCATAACTCGGATTGTTTTTTGTCGATCTTCTTTGCTCTATTAGTTACATTTTTTGAAAAAACGATGTCGTGGTTCAGTAACTATCTTTTCGGTCAATATTCTGACGAGTCAGTTGTTCCTGATTCTTACGAGGGGACCGCTATTTCTGACTCGTTTGAGAAACCGGTGTCGTCCAACTTGAGGGAGACAGAGGTTGTATCTGGCATTCGTTATCGTGATAACACGGTGCAGCTGGATTTGAATACCCCTGTGGAGGACCCTTACGCACAACAAGGTTATTCGAATTTCGGTTACGGTGGCGACTATAGCTTTGTACAGCAGGAGTGTTATCCAAACGACAGTTACGGTTGTCAACAAGGTTATTCGAATTTCGGTTACGGTGGCGAGCAAAGCTTTGTACAGCAGGAGTGTTATCCAAACCAGAGTTACGATTGTGAACAGAGCTTTGAACATCAAGTCTATTCGAACCTCGGTGACGATGGTGAGCCGGAGGATGTGTCTGTTGACGAGGAAGGTTGTTACCCGGTTACATTTTCGTTTGATACAACGCAGACCTTTTCGTCACGTAAAGAATTGGTGCGTTGAGTACAAGACACGGCAAAAGACAATGGTTACCTCATTGTGACTAAGAGGTCGAATAAAAGAGGAGAGAATTACAAGATTTGATTTCAATGTACTTTTGGTGGGGAGCATAAGAGTGTAGCTACACAGAGGAAAACGGGTAGCAAGAAAATAGGCTGCCCGTTCGAGATGATCGGGTTTTCGGAATCATCCGGAAGTGTTTGGAGGATCGAGGTGACGAAGGCGAAGCATAACCACACTCCTATTGAAAACTTCGAGGGTCACGCGTATGCGAGAAGGCTTTCTTCGGAGGACAAAAAACTGGTTAAGGAGCTGGCAGAGCAAGATATTCGCAACCAAAGTATCTGGCGAACGCTGACAAAAAACAATCCGGCTAGAAAGCTTATTTCGAAAGATATACACAACGCTGTTCAGAAGATCAACGCCGAAAAAAATGTCGGTAAGTCTCCGATGCAAAAACTTGAAAACATTCTTATCGAAAAAAATTACACTTATTACATGCGCACGAATGAGATATCGAACGAAGTTGAAGACGTCTTCTTTGTTCACGAAAAATCATTCACTATGTGGTGTGCCTTCCCGCATGTGCTGTTGATTGACGCCACATACAAAACGAACATGTACAACCTGCCATTTGTTCAGGTCGTAGGCATGACGTCGACAAACAAATCGTTTACGGCTGCTTGTGCGGTAATTTCCGCTGAGAAGTCAGAGAACTACCTATGGGTGTTGCAGAGGATCAAGTCTATGCTGGTAGGATGTATGGAACCGTGCGTGATTTTAACAGACAGGGATTTTGCGCTAATGAACGCGTGTGAACAAGTTTTTCCAAAAGCGCATAAGTATCTTTGTCGGTTCCATATTCAACAAAATATTAATAAGAACAGCAAGAAGAAATTCTCTGACAAGGAGTGGAAAGAATTCGTACGTACATTTTGGACATTGTGCGAGTCTACGACCGAGGAAATATACAGGTATAACTTGGAAAACCTTGAAGCACAGCTGAAAGAAGCTGACCGTGAACGTGAGTATTTCTTACATAATTATGTTCAAATTTTATATAATAACAAAAACTGACTATTTACGTTTTTTAATTTTAGAGGTTTTTGATTATTTGAAGAAATCCTGGTTGGATCCGTACCGTGAAAAGTTTGTATCTTGCTGGATTAACCAAACTATCAACTTTCACCAGACTACGACCAACATGGTTGAGAGCATGCATGCAACATTAAAAAGTCACTTTCCAAGTCATCGCAACACACTGGATAAACTTGTACTGTATGTTGATCATGTTGTTGATAAACAATACGCCGAGATTAGAAGTAGCTTTGAAACAAGCCTCCGAAAAGTGATGACGCACCACAAGAATCAGCCCATGCTTGCATATATTCTCAGAAAGGTTTCAATATATGCGATTGAGCTTTTGAGTATGGAACTAAAACGTAAGGAAGACGGGTTGAGAGCCTACGGTGCAAGCTGTGGTTGCCAACTTTTTACCAGCTGTGGTTTGCCATGTGCCTGTCGTTTGGAAAAGTTGGAAAATAAAGGTAATTAATATTTTTGACCTTTCTCGTTATGATTTTGCCACTTAATTTGTTTTCATCCCCAGGTCAGCAAATCCGGATCACACACATAGACGTGTTTTGGAAGAAGCTTGACTTCAAGCCTGCAAGGAATAACATAGAGGATATCGATGTAGACGCGGAATTTGAAAAATTGAAAAAACAGATCGATCCAACACCCCCTCAAGTGAAAAGGAGCTTCTTTGAAAAGTTTCAGCAAATCCTCAATCTAGGGAACAAAAACACTGAAGCGGGGCATCATCCCCCCCACTTCACCCAAACAACAAAAACACACACAAAGGTGCGATCCTCACACACTCGAGCCATTTTCGTTGATTTTTCGAGCTTTTCAGCCGCAAAAAGGTGCGTTCTAAACCCCTTAATCTCTGCTTTCACACATGTTCATTGTTGATGGTTGATTGTTGTTGATTTTGGCCATAATCTCCTGCTGTTTGGGTTCTGTTCTTCAGAACGAAGAACCAAAGCGCCGCGCCGAGGCCAAAGCGGGGCGCTTTGGTTCATGTTTATTATTTTTTTTTTGTTAATTGTTTAATTTTTATTAATAGTTTATTAATATTTGTTTAATAATTATTATTTGTTTAATATTAATTGTTTATTAATATTTATTTAATTATTATTTGTCTATTAATATTTCTTTAATAATATTTGTTTAATTATTATTTGTTTAATATTATTTGTTTATTAATATTTGTTTATTAATATGTGTTTAATTATTATTTGTTTAATATTATTTGTTTAATTATTATTATTTGTTTAATTATTATTTGTTTATTAATATTTGTTTAATTATTATTTGTTTAATTATTATTTGTTTAATATTATTTGTTTAATTATTATTTGTTTATTAATATTTGTTTAATAATATTTGTTTAATTATTATTTGTTTAATATTATTTGTTTATTAATATTTGTTTATTAATATTTGTTTAATTATTATTTGTTTAATATTATTTGTTTATTAATATTTGTTTAATTATTTGTTTAATTATTATTTGTTTATTAATATTTGTTTAATTATTATTTGTTTAATTATTATTTGTTTAATTATTTGTTTAATTGATCAACGTGCAGGGATGGATTTATCTGATGAGGAGATTGAGCATATGGAGGATGAGGGAGTGGTGGGGGACGAGGAGGAGCCGGCATGTCCGTATCATCAGTTTCCGATGGGGTCACGGGCGAGGGGGAGATGCGCTAGGTTGCGCACCATACCGATTGGGGAGCACGTAGGCATAGACTGGGAGCTGCTATCTACCCTGGGAGAGGTCGAGCGGGCGCGTGAGATAGTTGGGCTAGATACTCCTTGGTCGCGCCTATTTGAGTTAGCGATGGAGGACTCGTACCCTGAGCTTACGATCGAGTTTTGCTCTACGTTTACATACGCGCCGCATCCGGCGGATTACGTGGAGGACCCTCATTTTCCAGTCCATGAGGTTACATTCCGTCTGGCCGGTCAGCAGTTTGAGATGAGTGTGCGGGAGTTTGCTGTCCACACAGGTTTGTACACTGAGCCTGAGCTTGATACTGATTTATATACGCAGGCGGTTACGATGATGGACAGGCAGACGCTTATCAGTTTCTGGAGGGTCATTTCCAGGGCTCCCTTTGGGAAATCCTGGCAAAAGGCCACCACCATTAAAGACCCCTTGTACCGATACCTGCACAATGTGATCGCGTCGACTATCGTGCCGCGGGGTTCCAGCAAGGAGAAGGTCAACCTCAGTGACCTTTTCTTTCTATACTGCCTACTACGCCGCCAACCCTGCGATCTAGCAGCCAGCCTGGCAGAGTACTTTTCTACTGCATACCACCGGCAGCTCCGCGGGTTTCTTCACACCGGCTCATTTCCGCCATTGCACGATCGCTAGGGATCGTGCCCGAGCATGATCCGCTGCTGTCCGATCTGGTCCCGTCATACAGGTTGGGCCGCGCGTCAGTAGCCGCTATGCAGATCACCCGTACCTTTGATGTCGGTCTGAGGTTCAGGGGTGCTGACGGGCTGATTTGGCAGCCAGAGGGGTTGCCGGAGGTCATCCCGGTTGTTATTGAGGTGAAGCCTGGAGTGTTAGCCCCTCCTGATGTTCAGCGGGCCGCTCGGCGGGCTCAGACAGAAGTCAGTCCTTGTCTGTTGACCAAGACCAAAGCGCCCCGCTTTGGCCATAGCGAGGCGCTTTGGATGTGCAAAAAGACAACCGGCGTGTGCGAATAGACCAGGCCTAAAACAATCAGATTTTGACATGAAGTTTGAAATCTCCATATCGTATACACAATCAAAACACATATATGTTTTTGACAACTTTGAACGTATATAAGTTGAAACACGATCAAACTAACTACGATATGGATCGAGAAAGAACATAGAAAAATCGAACTAGAAAAAAACAGAAAGAATCCAAACCTGTTGTAGAAAAACAAAAATAATTGTTCGACCGCGCTTCAGTTATATATATACTTCAATTTGCACGAATCTCATGAACGCTAAAAATCTATACTTCAATTCTCACGAACCCTAAAATCTCAATAGTGTGAAATTCACCTGATGGTTTAATTGATATGGAATTTGAGGGGTTTTGGGGGTTTATGAACTTGAAAGGCAAAAGTCAAATTGTCCCTACGCAAAAAAGTCTTACTTGCCCTTTATAAAAAAACAATTAGAAGGGTATGAGGGTAAGGGAAAAGATTGAACCAATTAGGTAATCACAAAGAGCAAAAAAATCAAATTAAAACTATTGGATAAAAGTGGATATTTGGAACAAACCACGAGCAAAATAGAACTTTATTCTGTTCTAATATTCAAACAAGAGTAAATTACAAGTTTTGTCCTTTATTTATATACCAAATCGCAGGCAGTGTCCTTTGCCATTGAAATTGAGAGGTTTTGTACTTTATATTTCAAAATTTTACACGTTACGTTCTTTGACCCTAACCAAATTAATTTTTCTTTTTAAATCTAATCACTCAAGGGTATTTTAGTCATTTTGCTTATTTATTTAATATTGTTTAATAAAAAACAAAAAATATTATATCTATACTTATAAATATAATTTAGTTCACACTCTCTCTCTACCCAGCCACCACCTACGCCACCAGTCACCATCGCCTCCACCCCACCTGCCACCACCATTGTCAACACCACTACCTGTCACCACCTACACCCACCACATCCACCAACGTAACAACCCCATCACTGAAACCCCAAAGCACCACCACCCACAAGCCCTACCGTCCACCACCTGCCAGTACCACCCACAAGCCCCACCATCCACCACCGCCCCCACCTGCTACAAACGCCCATAAGCAGAGCAGTGCCACAATCCGCCACCACCACAATAACCCACCAACAATCACTACCACCACAAATATGGTGGTTGAAATCGAGTCAGATCTTCTTTTGAAATCCAGTTAGATCGAGCCTCCACCACCAACGCACATCACTACCATCTACCGGAAAGTTTTCGGTTGAAACAGAATCGACGCTAGCAGACCCGTTGAAGTTTTCGGTTGAAATCCACACCACAACACAACTACCTCCCAAATGGTCAATAAGTTCTACCAATTTCTTCAAAGATGCCCAGATTCATTTTCCAAAGATGCTCGATTCATTGCAATTTAGTAAGAAATATAATAGAATGAAAAGTCAATATTTTGACTTTTTACTTTCTTTTGTATTTGTTTATTTATCAAACAATTTCTCGTGTTCTGTTGTAATATTAATATTTCAAAGGAGTTTTTGACATTCCTTGTAATATGTCTTCTCGCTACCAGTGGTGAGTGTTGATAGTTGGGAGAGGTTGTGTAGTGGTGGTGGTGGTGAGAGGGTGCCAACAGGGAAAGAAATGGGTGAGAGGTGTGAGATATCTGTTTTATATATGTATGTGAAATGACGAACCTGTCTCATGTGACTTGTATGTGACATAACTTAATAAAAAAATTAACCTGGTTAGGGCCAAAAGACGTAACTGTCACACCCCAACCGATGGCGGAAACATCGGAGTGCGAGCACTAAACGTTCAGATTACTCATGAGATTTCCATAACACTAAATATTTCGATAGACATTAAATAAATTTCATAGTAACTGTCTAAAACAACCATCACAAATAACAAGTTTTAAACATAACAACATTGTTTCAAATATCCCAAAATGTCTAATTTAACTAGGCGACGTTTCTAATCATCTCCTAACTTGTTTTCCATGCATTCCAAAGCACCCTATTAGCCTGCAACATGTATTAAAATATCAATACAAAAGTATTGGCGATTATACAAGTTTGATAATAGAATAATAGATTAAAATAACTCATATCCACAATGTAAGTAATAAAAAAAATAGTTTCAGCCGTGCTAGTGTCGCAGTACACGCAGTGATAGCCCAAGTATCCCGATGCTTTAGTGTTTTCCCAAGACTCAAGGTAAACTAGAATCCTCCTAACAATACCCCTTGAGAATAATGGGAGAGGTGCACCCACTATAGCGCTACTATTGTTAAGGCGGAACTACACACCCTGGATTAAACGTCACATAGCACAAATAGAATACTAGAATGCACAGTTTCACATACACATAGGATAGAGTTTAGTTTGCAAAGAATCAAGTTTATATAGAATACATGTTGCACCCCATAGTTTAAAAGTAAAAAGGGGATCGAGTATACTCACAGTGATTGCTTAACAGTCGCAACTGTTATTGGATCAAAGGGAGCTCTTTTAGAATTAGCATGACTAGATTACAATAGAATAAGAGCCGAGAATGAATAAATTGTTGGACACTGTCACTGGATCGGATGGCTGTCCGATCGGATGGCTATCCAATCGGATTGCCAGTCGATTCGGGTGACTTAGTGTGAACGAAGGGTTGTCTGTCCGATCGGGTGGCCTAGTGTGAAGGTAGAACGAATGACTGTCCGATCGGGTGGTCTATTATGAAGGTGGAACGAGTGACTGTCAGATCGGGTGGTCTATTATGAAGGTGGAACGAGTGATTGTCCGATCGGACGGCTGTCCGATCGGGTGGTCATCTGATTCAAGTGTCAGTTGTTCAAGAATATAGTTTTAAGGGTTCTGGTTATCTTGGTCGGGTGGCTGCTAGATCGAGCGGCTGTCCGATCGGGTTGCCACTCGATTAAAATCTCCAAAACTCCAAGTTTCTAAAAAGTTACTAAGTGTTGAAAGATTTCAAAGTTTCAAGGCTAAGGGCAAGTGTCACCTGATAGGGTGGCTGTCCGATCGGACGGCTGTCCGATCGGACGGATGTCCGATCGGGTTGCCGCTCGATCGGGTTACCCTTGTTCTTGTTTACCATTTTGTAAAATTTCTAAGTTTCTAGCTTCATGGTGACGGCACGACACGTATTGAGACAACGGTAAACTTGTCAGCACACATGCACTCTGATCGGGTGGGAATCACCCCCGTCCGATCAGTCGTCTGTCTCTAACGAGTTTATCTCGGAATCCGTTGCCATGCTCGTCTTCACCGGTAATAACTCAGATCCAAGCCGACTTTAGACTACTTATCAAGTCTACAGTCCATTTAGACCCGGTTTCCACCGAGTAAAGTCAAAGTTTTGAAGAAAATAGTAAGATAATTCAAGTTTTATATGAAAAAGTCTAGATTTAGCTTGGATTTAGTGTGAAAACGCATGAAATACCTTAGATCCGAGCTAGATCTTGCCGGAAATGACATCACATAGTAGTTTGTACAAACCACCATGATGACATCACCCTCAAGAGCTCAGATCTGAGAGATTTCACGGTGAAAAGTGTGATTTCAAAGGTGAATCACGTAGAGGATGAAGTGTAGATCAAGAAAGTACAAGAATCTAGCTTGAAACGTACCGAAATCGCCAAGAAAATGAAGGAGAAAAGTGCTTGTGCGTCTGAGTCGAGCAGGGCTGTCACATCAGTGAAGGACTGATGTGACAGCTCTTATTTATAGTGTGGGAGTGTGAGAAGGGAGAAGGTGTGCACGGGTCGGGTGGTCACCCGATCGGGTGGTCATCCGGTCGGGTGGCAATCCGATCGGGTGGCAATTCGATCGGATTGCCACTCTAGCCAATCCAATCTTTCCTCGTTCTCGACTTTGATTCATTTTGCGAGTTAGATTAAGCGTTGTGCATTATAGAATAACTAGATTACATCATAAACATCAAAAGTTCCAAAGATTAATAGATTCCGCGAGTGACAAGGCTCCAGTCTCTCGTTTAACCAAGAATCAAGTTTCACGAGTCTAAGGAGTCAAGCACCAAATAGATTTAGACATTCCAAACATAGATTTAGGCATTCCGGCATAGATTTAGACATTCCGACATAGATTTAGACATTTCAAATATAGAATTAGGCATTCCAACATAGACATTCCAATGATATAGACATTTCACACGTAGATTAAGCCATTTTAAGTATATAATATAGACTTCCACATAGATTAGGGGCCAAAATGACAAATAGGCAAACTTCAGGGACTAATCTTGACAAAATCCTAAAGTTCAGGGACGCTGGGCGTGACAGTCTCCCCTCCTTTAGGAGATTTCGTCCCCGAAATCTTAGATGAAGACTGCTCGAAAAGCTGCGGATACTTGGCCTTCATATCACTTTTCAACCCCCAAGTGAATTCGGCACCACGCTTTCCTTCCCATTGGACCTTAACAATGGGAATTTTGTTGCGCCTTAGACGCTTGACAGCTTGATCCATGATTTCGAGCGGTTTCTCCACAAATTGGACAGCTTCATTTATTTGTAAGTCTTCCAGGGGAACCTGCAGTTCCTCGTCGGCTAGGCATTTACGTAAATTGGATACGTGGAACGTCGGGTGCACATTGTTTTGTTCTTGTGGCAAGTCGAGTCTGTACGCCACCTTGCCAATCCTTTCAAGTATCACGAAAGGACCTATATAGCGAGGAGCGAGCTTTCCCTTCTTACTAAAACGAACTACTCCCTTCCAGGGAGATACCTTGAGTAGAACTCGGTCACCAACAGCAAATTCCAGAGGCTTGCGCCTTTTATCAGCATAGCTCTTTTGTCTGCTTCTAGCCTTGATCAAGTTATCACGGATCTGAAGGATCTTATCCGTCGTTTCTTGAATAATCTCAGGGCCAGTGAACTGCTTTTCCCCAACCTCATGCCAGCTGAGAGGAGATCGGCATTTTCGTCCATACAAAGCTTAGAAAGGAGCCATCTGAATACTGAAATGATAGTTATTGTTGTACGAGAATTCTATCAATGGTAAATGTACATCCCAGTTACCACCAAATTCGATGACACAAGAACGGAGCATGTCCTCTAGGGTTTGAATAGTACGCTCGGTTTGTCCATCCGTCTGAGGATGAAAGGCCGTGCTAAGATTCAAGTGCGAACCCATAGCGGACTGAAATGTTTGCCAAAGACGTGAAGTAAAACGACCATCACGGTTAGAGATCATGTCAAGAGGAATGCCATGATGGCAAATAATCTCATCAGTATAGATCCTAGCAAGTTTTTCCACTTTATAATCCTCACGAATAGGAAGAAAGTGGGCTGATTTAGTTAAACAGTCAATAATCACCCAAATACTATCATGACCGGCAGGTGTACGGGGTAACTTAGTAATAAAGTCCATAGAGAGACTATCCCACTTCCAAATGGGGATTTTTGGCTGCTCTAAAAGTCCAGAGGGACGTTGAGGTTCCACTTTCACCTTAGACAGGTAAGGCATTTAGAAACATACACAGCAATGTCCCTCTTCATGCCAGGCCACCAATAAGTCATACGCAGATCCTGGTACATCTTATCAGCGCCTAGATGGATAGAATAACGGGATTTGTGAGCCTCATTCATAATGAGCTCACGTAGATTATCGTGATCCGGCACCCAGATGCGATCTAGATAGTACTGAAGACCATCATATTTAGTTTCGAGCTGATTAACGTTAGCGCCAAGAACTTCCACAGATAGACTTCCTTCATTAGCAGACGAATACCGAGCTTCACGAATACAATCATGCAAATCACTAGAGATACGGATAGACTTAACATGAGGCTTACGACTAAGAGCGTCGGCCACTACATTTGCCTTGCCAGGATGATAGCGAATTTCGCAGTCGTAGTCGTTAAGTAGTTCTACCCAACGTCTCTGTCGCATGTTCAGTTCTTTTTGGTCAAAGATATGTTGAAGACTCCTGTGGTCAGTGAAAACTACGCACTTTGTACCATACAGGTAGTGTCGCCAGATCTTTAACGCAAAAATCACCGCACCAAGCTCCAGATCGTGAGTAGTGTAGTTTTTCTCATGCACTTTAAGTTGACGAGAGGCGTAAGCAATGACTTTGTCCCTCTGCATGAGCACACAGCCCAAGCCACGGTTCGAGGCATCGCAATACACCACAAAATCGTCGTTTCCATCGGGTAAGGTTAAAACAGGATCGTTACACAAAAGGGTCTTTAGAGTTCGAAAGGACTCCTCTTGTTCGGGACCCCAAACAAAAGGTTTCTCCTTTTGGGTTAGAGTAGTAAGAGGAACATCGATTTTTGAAAAAATCGCGATGAACCGGTGGTAATATGTAACAACCCGTGTTTTCGAATGTCAAAGTCAAAGTCAAAGGTTGACTTTATTTGTAATTAGTCTATTTTAATATTTGTATTATGTGGAGTAAGTGTTGTCTAATCAAAATGAATCGAATGTTAATCGAATGCGAATCGGTAATCGACCTTGAATAGTAGGAAGTATCGATGCGATAAAGTTAATCAATCAATAATCAAACTAATCGAATCAATCATCGAACTTGAAACTCGAATTATGCGAACTTTGGTGTTGTTATACGTGTGTGTGTGCCTTATGTGTTACTTGTGCGTGTTACTTTATGTTGTTATGTGTGGTGATCAGTCGAATCGAATCAAAACTCGAAAAGCAATCGAACTCAATCGAAATCGAAACCGAAATGTGAAACTAGGATGCTTATGTTAGATATAGTAGTTGGGATTAAAAGTAATTTGATCAGGAAACTCTATCGTAATCGTATCATCGCCTATTGAAATCGAAACATCAAAAATCGTCGCGAAACACTTGCTGATCGAACAGGACATCCCGATTGAACAGGTCAGCCGATCGAACATGCTGTTCGATCGAGCAGCCCATTCGATCAGTAAGCCTGGCCGATCGGTTAACCCTTTCCTCTTTTGGAAGCCTATAAATAGGGTTGTCATTGTCTTCATTTCCACTTTTGGAAAGCTCTGACCGACCAGCTCCTATTCTTCACCTTTTCTCAGATTTCTCTCAGCTCCAGTAAGTTTTCAGTCTAAATCTTGTACGTTTTTGTTCATTACACGAATCTACACCTTTCTATCTTTCAAATCTTGATTTCTAACCGTGAAATCACCAAGATCTAGGTGTTCTTGGATGATGTCATGATGGTGTTCTTCAAGAACATCATGTTTTGGCCTCATTCAACCATGAATAGCTTAGATCTAACCGATTTCTACAATAACAAACTAAAATCTATCATAGATCTTAACATTTCACGGTGTGAAAGATTGAAAGAAGGATTTTCCGACTTTCTTTCAACTTTTTTACACTCAACACGTTAGAACCGGTAGAAATGGAGCTTGAACCAGCTCACTAAGCATTCTAACAATCACGTGGTTCAAGGTTCGGATTCTAACTACGAGGCTCACCGATTTCGGGTTAAACGTTAAACTACCGCTCCGAACAGTTCACTGGCCGGACTTGGGTGATTCCTGTCCGAACCAGTGAAACAAGTAAGGACCCACGTACTATGGTTCAACTCGTTATCAAAGTACCTCAAAGTCATATCAAAACCAACCAAAACAGCCATGTGTTAGACGAAAGGCCGACCAGGTCAGAAATGCTGGCCGAACGGCCAGGCTGTTCGAACGAACAGTCCGGCCGATTGGACCCACCAGCCGATCGACCGGGCCAGCCGATCGGCTGACACATGGTCCCACACCTTTTCAATTTCATGAAGTATGGTATTGACAAAGCGATGTTCGATCGAATATGCCACTCGATTGGTAAACATTACTCTTCGGATCATGAGATACTATGCTTCAACACTTAATCGTTTTAAACTAGTCAATCCTTAGAATGTTGTTCGATCGGATACACCGCCCGATCGAGTGACCATTCCTTGAGGACTTGCAACTGAAGTTGACTAACCGACCGGTTGGGCCGACCAATCGAACTACCCGTTCGATCGATCGATCGACTTGAAAGGTAAGGACACTTCAATGTTTCCAAATGCTGCAACTAAAACTTCAAAAGTTCAAACCATCATACACAAACACATCCTTCCTAAAGGAAGAAACAATCCACTTGAACTGTCAAAGCCGATCGAGCCTCCCGGCCGATCGAACAGACTACCCGAACGGTTAGCCCAACCGAACGGATAGCGCTGTTCGATCGAACCTGTTGTTCGAATCGACCAGACTGTTCGACCCAATTTCACACTTGTTAACATTTCCGCGTTACTCATCGTTATACTATCGAACTATTCAGGCTAACCTACTCTCAGCGCTCCCTTCAATCCATAATCAATCACTGTGAGTATACTCGATCCCTTTTTGCTTTAGCACTTTTGGGTGTTACATACGTTACTTATCAAATCACAATCAACACGAACTATTGAACGCTAACCGATTGCATGTATTACGTGACTGAATGAAGGCTTGTTTATTATGTTTACACATGGAATGCTGTCTACCTGCCTTAGCAACGTAGTATTATAGTTTGGACTCAGCACCCGTTCACACGGGGGTTGTTAAGGACAATTACTTGCATGGATTACGGTGGTAATCATGTATTGCGAACTGTCTCGGACAGTCAACCCGCAGTCGTTGGTACCGATGGTCCCATGTCGATAACTAACATGCTTCGTTTTCCTCTGTGTACGTGCTGGTTATGCGTAAACTATTCGAACTCTATATGCTATTATCAAACTTGTGTACTCACCTTTACATTTATGTATTGACTTTATTTTAACGTATGTGACAGGTGTTTAAGGTGTTTGCTTGCTAGGAAAGCGAGGCTATAATAAGTTTCTAGAGGCCCCCAACAAATAGTTCTCTGAGCAGGAGTCTAGGAGTTAGCTGTCTGTAGATCTTGTCCAGATGGGTCTTAGAAACATTTGAACAATATTTATTTGGTTTTGTAATAATTAAATTTGAGTTGTCGGAACAGGATTTATTGACTAGATGCTTTCTGTAATGACTTGTTATTTATTTGGGATACGGTATGGGACGTGTCATTTAACTGAATTTGTATAATAGTTGTTGTGGAAACTTCTGGATAATCTGTTTCGCTCAGTGCCGCGCCCCGATGATTCCGCCATCGGTTGGGGTGTGACAGATTGGTATCAGAGCCATAACTATAGGGAATTAGGTTAGACACGACCTAGTCCGGTCGCTGTCTTAGAGACCTAGACTATAGCTAGGAACCATTAGACCAAGTTTATGTGCTTTATTCTGCAAATTCTTCGCTAATTTCCACTAAAGCCAGCAATCTAGTCAGGATTAGGTGTGAAAACCACAAACTCCTGACCAAATTGCCTGGCTTATGCTGATTCTATCCATTTGTAACAAATAAGGGGAATTTGCATCGAGAATATGGGTGGAAACCGCGAACTCTCGGCGAAATTATCTACCTGATCCCCTTGAATTTTCTTAAAAACAAGGAAGAAATTGCTAAGCCAGGGGTGAAACCCTAACCTTGACAATTTGTTCCAGACTTTATTTCATCTCACCAAAGCATTCGACGGACTCCAACGACCTGAACTCACAAGTATGACCTAGGGAATGCGTGTGGAATGCCCAAGAATCGAGGCAGAAACACGACCTCTAGAGTCGAAAGTGATGACAAGTCCACTGTGAATAGTCGAGTTGCCTTGGGTAGTCGATGTCTAGTAGCCGCAGACAATCTATCCCTCAATTTTATGTGTTTCGATTTTGAGAACCGCGACCGTGTACTCTGATGACTCGTTGATTTTTATGTGATTTTATGTGCTTTATATGTTTACGTGTTTATATTTTTGGGATATTATTCGATTTTCCTACCATTTCAATCCACACACACGACTCGTACTGTTATTCTATCTCTATTCGATCTCCAGTTGCTGCAATCTAGACAATATTATGCTATGCTATGCTATACGACTAAGTTAGACTATACTATATTACGCTGCTCGATATGCTATACTCGAATGCTAAACGAACGACACTCGACTTGGAAGGATAGGTTTTTGTTTTCTAACTGCCTTTGTGATTAAATGCGTATGTGCCTTTCGTGACTATGTGCTTCTGTGCTCTACCTGCTTATGTGCTTCTGTGGTTATGTGGATTCTGTGCTTTTGTGCCTATAAGATTACGTGATATGTGTTTCCACGTGTTCCTAAGCTTTAGTAGTCTAGACGTGTGAGGTGAGATTCGATTACGTTGTGTTGAGTCCTGTGACGATGTCTGTTGCAGACCATGTCGTCGTCTGGATCCCGACAACGTCTGACCCGCCAAAAGAAGAGAGACAGGCGTCTCGCTGCTATCATTTCCAAATCAGTGGCTAAAGCTGTGAGTGAAGTGTATGAAAATGCCAGCAAGTCGTCTGAAGGATCCCAAGCTGACACACCTAAGGATTCAAGCAAGACTGCTTTTAGCTTCAAGCAGTTCAAAGCATGCGGACCCAAAGAGTTCACCGGCGAAGATGGCCCTACTGCCATGTTTCATTGGTTCGACTCGGTCGAAGTCACTCTGCGCCAAAGTGGCTGTCCTGAAAATCTCCGCAATCTCAATGCTACAGGCGTCTTCCAGTCCCGTGCTCTAGACTGGTGGACGGCCGAACGAAACAAGCCTGGGAATGATGCAGCTTACGAGCTGACATGGGAGGAGTTGAAAGCTATTATGATCGACGAATTCTGCCCTCCTCATGAACGCCAAAAGCTGGAGGATGAATTTTGGACCATCACGCAGAAGGATGGAGACAACGCTGCTCTCACTGCTCGCTTCAAGCAGCTCAGCATCATATGTCCCGATCAAGTCAAGACCCCGGATCAAACCATCAAGAAGTACATTCGAGCTCTACCAGATTACGTAGCCGATTTTGTTCAAGCCGCCAAGCCAGCAACGATAGAAGAGACTTACCTACTTGCTGAGATCAATGACAAGCGGGTTAAGTCTGGGTTTTGGGATAAGCAAACCAAGTCTCTGCACCAAGCCACAACAGCATCCACCGACACCACCTTTGCTCAATCCTCCAAGTCTTCAAGAAGGAAGAAGAAGCACAACAACAACAGCTCCAGCAATAAGAACTGTGCAGCCGCAACAACTGCTGCTCCTCTCCAATCCGTACCAGCTCAACAGCAGCAGCACCATCGCTCAGCTCCAGTGATCAACGCACCGCCAGCTAAGCGTGCATACACAGGTCCTCACCCACTCTGCCCGACATGCTCATACCATCATCCAGTGGGTCTAGCCTGTCGTTTTTGCGCTCACTGCAATCTATACGGTCATTTCACTGTGAACTGTCGCTATGGTCCTCGTCAAGCCCTAGTTCAAGCCGTTGTCAACCAAGCTCTACTTCCTGCCCCTCAAGGCCAACCAGCAGCTCAAGCACCAGCAGTCAATGCTCGAGTCTGCTTTGCATGTGGTGATCCCAACCATTTTGCAAACAGGTGCCCAAACAGGGTGGTTAAACAAGAGCCCCAGCAGCCTCAGCAACAACAGCAGCCTCAGCAGCAACATCAAGCAGCCCATGCTCGAACCTTCAACATCAATGCCCGTTAGGCTCAAGCTAACAACAACGTGGTCAATGGTACGTTCCTTGTGAATGGTATTTATGCATCGTGTTTGTTTGATACTGGAGCCGATAACTGCTTTGTATCGTTTGAATTCGAGAAGCTCCTTAGTCGTAAGCGCTCTTATCTTTCGTCGTCATTCGAAGTCGAAGTCGCTACAGGAAAAACTGTCGCCATTAATTCTGTGCTCCGTGATTGTACTCTCGAGCTCAACAATCACATCTTCCCAATTGACCTTATTCCGATGCAACTCGGAAGCTTCGACGTCATAGTAGGCATGGACTTTCTTCGCGAAAACCATGTTGAAGTTGTGTGTTTTGATAAGATGATTCGATTCTCGCTCGCAAACGGAGATCTGCTATGTGTGTACGGTGAAACAGCGTCGAAACGTCTCAAGCTCATGTCGTGTATTCAATCCAGCAAGTATCTCCGCAAGGAATACCGAGCCTTCTTGGCCAACATTGTAGTAGTGGAGAAGGAAAAGAAAAGGAAAGTTGAAGTCAAAGATGTTCCAGTGGTCCGTGAGTTTCCTCAGGTGTTCCCTGATGATCTCCCTGGACTACCGCCAAGTCGTGATATCGACTTTCGTATTGACCTCATTCCTGGAGCCAACCCTGTTGCCAAAGCTCCTTATCGTCTCGCTCCATCCGAAATGCGGGAGCTATCGAACCAACTCCAGGAATTGCTTGAAAAAGGCTTTATTCGCCCGAGCACTTCTCCATGGGGCGCACCAGTCCTTTTCGTCAAAAAGAAGGATGGGTCGTTCCGAATGTGCATCGATTATCGGGAGCTGAATAAGCTAACCATCAAGAACCGATACCCTCTACCCCGAATCGACGACTTATTTGATCAGCTGTAAGGTGCCCAGTGTTTCTCGAAGATCGATGTGCGTTTAGGTTATCATCAATTGCGGATTAAAGAGGAAGACATCCCCAAAACCGCTTTTCGAACCCGATACGACCATTATGAATTCGTTGTTATGCCTTTTGGTTTAACTAACGCACCCGCGGTTTTCATGGATCTAATGAATCGCGTGTGTAAGCCCTTCTTAGACCGTTTCGTCATCGTGTTCATTGACGATGTCTTGATCTATTCCAAATCGAAGACCGAACATGTGCAACATCTACGTTTGGTTCTCGAGTTACTTCAGGGGAACCAACTCTATGCCAAGTTCTCCAAGTGTGAATTCTGGTTGGAGGAGGTTCAATTTCTGGGCCACATTGTGAATAGTCAGGGTATACACGTCGATCCCGCGAAGGTTGAAGCAGTCAAAAGTTGGATTACGCCTAAGAACCCGTCTGAAGTTCGTTCTTTTCTCGGACTAGCGGGCTATTATCGACGATTTATCGAAGGATTCTCCAAAATCGCTGTGCCGCTTACCGCTCTTACCCATAAAGACAAGCCTTTTGTGTGGGGTACTGCGCAAGAGTCTGCCTTTCAAACCCTTAAGCATATGCTGTGCAATGCACCGATTCTTACGCTGCCCGACAGAAGCGACGACTTCGTTGTCTATTATGATGCTTCGAACCTCGGTCTTGGTTGTGTTCTTATGCAACGGGACAAGGTTATAGCGTACGCATCTCGACAGCTCAAGATCCACGAGAAGAACTATACAACCCATGACCTCGAGCTAGGCGCAGTTGTCTTTGCATTAAAGATTTGGCGACACTACCTGTATGGTACCAAGTGTAGGATCTTCACTGATCACAGGACTTTACAACATATCTTCAATCAGAGGGAACTTAATATGCGTCAACGCCGATGGGTAGAACTCCTCAACGATTACGACTGTGAGATTCGTTATCACCCAGGCAAAGCGAATGTTGTTGCCGACGCACTCAGCAGAAAGGTTACGTGCTTAGTATCCGAAACATTCAAGCCCAGCATAATCTCGAATCCCTCATCCGCGAAGCTCAACATGCTTGCTTCAACGAGCGTACATTGAAGAGAGAGAGAGAATCTATCATGATGGAGCTCAGCTTGTAAGCAAATCCGATGGGATCTTCTATTTTCTGGACCGAATTTGGATCCCTAAGCGGACCGATTTGCGAAAGATTATCATGAACGAAGCCCACAAGTCCCGATACTCCATTCATCCCGTTGCCTACAAAATGTACCAGGATCTTCGCTATAAGTACTGGTGGTCGGGTATGAAACGAGACATCGCTCTGTACGTTGGAAGTTGCTTAACCTGTGCAAGAGTCAAGGCTGAACACCAAAGACCTTCTGGCTTACTCGAATAATCGCCGATACCTATATGGAAGTGGGAGAGTATAGCTATGGATTTCACAACTAAGCTCCCGACCACGCCATCAGGTCACGATAGTATTTGGGTTATAGTTGATCGTCTGACGAAATCAGCCCACTTTTTGCCAATACGAGAAGACTACAAGGTGGAACGACTAGCCCAAATCTACACCGACGAGATCATTTGTAATCATGGTACGCCTCGTGACATTATCTCAGACCGTGATGCTCGGTTTACCTCGAGATTGTGGGAAACATTTCAAGCAGCGCTTGGCACGTCGCTTAATCTAAGTACCGCATTCCATCCTCAAACCGACGGACAGACTGAGAGGACGATCCGTACTCTTGAAGGACATGCTCCGTGCGTGTGTTATAGATTTTGGTGGTAGTTGGAACAAGCACCTGCCATTGGTCGAATTCTCGTACAACAATGGCTATCATGCCAGCATTCAAATGGCACCATTCGAGGCCTCATATGGACGGAGATGTCGTTCACCTATTGTGTGGCACGAGATCGGTCATTCCCAATTAACCGGTCCCGGGATTCTACAAGAAACGACCGACAAAATCCACCAGATTCGAGACAACTTGGTGAAAGCTCGGAACAGACAGAAAAGTTACGCCGATAAAAGACGCAAGCCCCTTGAATTCGAAGTTAGCGACTACGTACTCCTAAAGGTATCACCTTGGAAGGGTGTAGTCCGATTCGGCAAGAAAGGGAAACTCGCGCCTCGATATGTTGGACCTTTTAGGATTCTGGAAAGGATCGGAAAGGTCGCCTACAAACTCGAACTACCGGAGGAACTTAGTAACGTCCACCCGACTTTCCATGTGTCAAACCTCCGAAAGTGCCTAGCTGACCATGATTTAATCATACCGCTCGAAGATCTTCAGGTCAACGAAACGTTACACTTCGTGGAAAAGCCTGTCGAAATCATGGATCGCCAAACCAAGCAACTCAGGTGCTCTCGCATCCCTATCGTGAAAGTCCGATGGGAAGGCAAACGAGGCGCGGAGTTCACTTGGGAACTCGAACGCGACATGAAGGCCAAGTACCCGCAGTTGTTTAAATAAATAGATCTGAAGTATCAAATTGGTAAATCACGGCGTTGTGTAGCCTTCGGCCTAATTTCGGGACGAAATTCCCTAAACAAGGGGAGGCTATAACACCCCGTGTTTTCGAATGTCAAAGTCAAAGTCAAAGGTTGACTTTATTTTTAATTAGTCTATTTTAATTTTTGTATTATGTGGAGTAAGTGTTGTCTAATCAAAATGAATCGAATGTTAATCGAATGCGAATCGGTAATCGACCTTGAATAGTAGGAAGTATCGATGCGATAAAGTTAATCAATCAATAATCAAACTAATCGAATCAATCATCGAACTCGAAACTCGAATTATGCGAACTTTGGTGTTGTTATACGTGTGTGTGTGCCAACTTGTGCGTGTTACTTTATGTTGTTATGTGTGGTGATCAGTCGAATCGAATCAAAACTCGAAAAGCAATCGAACTCAATCGAAATCGAAACCGAAATGTGAAACTAGGATGCTTATGTTAGATATAGTAGTTGGGATTAAAAGTAATTTGATCAGGAAACTCTATCGTAATCGTATCATCGCCTATCGAAATCGAAACATCAAAAATCATCGCGAAACACTTGCTGATTGAACAGGACATCCCGATCGAACAGGCTAGCCGATCGAACATGATGTTCGATCGAGCAGCCCATTCGATCAGTAAGCCTGGCCGATCGGTTAACCCTTTCCTCTTTTGGAAGCCTATAAATAGGGCTGCCATTGTCTTCATTTCCACTTTTGGAAAGCTCTGACCGACCAGCTCCTATTCTTCACCTTTTCTCAGATTTCTCTCAGCTCCGGTAAGTTTTCACTCTAAATCTTGTACGTTTTTGTTCATTACACGAATCTACACCTTTCTCTCTTTCAAATCTTGATTTCCAACCGTGAAATCACCAAGATCTAGGTGTTCTTGGATGATGTCATCATGGTGTTCTTCAAGAACATCATGTTTTGGCCTCATTCAACCATGAATAGCTTAGATCTAACCGATTTCCACATTAACAAACTAAAATCTATCATAGATCTTAACATTTCACGGTGTGAAAGATTGAAAGAAGGATTTTCCGACTTTCTTTCAACTCTTTTACACTCAACACGTTAGAACCGGTAGAAACGGAGCTTGAACCAGCTCACTAAGAATTCTAACAATCACGTGGTTCAAGGTTCGGATTCTATCTACGAGGCTCACCGATTTCGGGTTAAACGTTAAAGTACCGCTCCGAACAGTTCACTGGCCGGACTTGGGTGATTCCTGTCCGAACCAGTGAAACAAGTAAGGACCCACGTACTATGGTTCAACTCGTTGTCAAAGTATCTCAAAGTCCTATCAAAACCAACCAAAACAGCCAAGTATTAGACGAAAGGCCGACCAGGTCAGAAATGCTGGCCGAACGGCCAGGCTGTTCGAACGAACAGTCCAGCCGATTGGACCCACCAGCCGATCGACCGGGCCAGCCGATCGGCTGACACATGGTCCCACACCTTTTCAATTTCATGAAGTATGGTATTGATAAAGCGATGTTCGATCGAATATGCCACTCGATTGGTAAACATTACTCTTCGGATCATGAGATACTATGCTTCAACACTTAATCGTTTTAAACTGGTCAATCCTTAGAATGTTGTTCGATCGAATACACCGCCCGATCGAGTGACCATTCCTTGAGGACTTGCAACTGAAGTTGACTAACCGACCGGTTGGGCCGACCAATCGAACTACCCGTTCGATCGATCGATCGACTTGAAAGGTAAGGACACTTCAATGTTTCCAAATGCTGCAACTAAAACTTCAAAAGTTCAAACCATCATACACAAACACATCCTTCCTAAAGGAAGAAACAATCCACTTGAACTGTCAAAGCCGATCGAGCCTCCCGGCCGACCGAACAGACTACCCGAACGGTTAGCCCAACCGAACGGATAGGGCTGTTCGATCGAACCTGTTGTTCGAATCGACCAGACTGTTCGACCCAATTTCACACTTGTTAACATTTCCGCGTTACTCATCGTTATACTATCGAACTATTCAGGCTAACCTACTCTCAGCGCTCCCTTCAATCCATAATCAATCATTGTGAGTATACTCGATCCCTTTTTGCTTTAGCACTTTTGGGTGTTACATACGTTACTTATCAAATCACAATCAACACGAACTATTAAACGCTAACCGATTGCATGTATTACGTGACTGAATGAATGCTTGTTTATTATGTTTACACATGGAATGTTGTCTACCTGCCTTAGCAACATAGTACTATAGTTTGGACTCAGCACCCGTTCACACAGGGGTTGTTAAGGACAATTACTTGCATGGATTACGGTGGTAATCATGTATTGCGAACTGTCTTGGACAGTCAACCCGCAGTCGTTGGTACCGATGGTCCCATGTCGATAATTAACATGCTTTGTTTTCCTCTGTGTACGTGCTGGTTATGCGTAAACTATTCGAACTCTATATGCTATTATCAAACTTGTGTACTCACCTTTACATTTATGTATTGACTTTATTTTAACGTATGTGACTGGTGTTTAAGGTGTTTGCTTGCTAGGAAAGCGAGGCTTTAATAAGTTTCTAGAGGCCCCCAACAAATAGTTCTCTGAGCAGGAGTCTAGGACTTAGCTGTCTGTAGATCTTGTCCAGACGGGTCTTAGAAACATTTGAACAATATTTATTTGGTTTTGTAATAATTAAATCTGAGTTGTCGGAACAGGATTTATTGACTAGATGCTTTCTGTAATGACTTGTTATTTATTTGGGATACGGTATGGGACGTATCATTTAACTGAATTTGTATAATAGTTGTTGTGGAAACTTCTGGACAATCTGTTTCGCTCAGTGTCGCGCCCCGATGGTTCCGCCATCGGTTGGGGTGTGAGATAATAACCCGCCAATCCTAGAAAAGAACGAATCTTAGATACAGACTTAGGCATACTCCAATTCTTCACTGCCTCGATCTTAGAAGGGTCAACATGAATACCCTGACTGCTAACAATATGACCAAGAAATTGCACTTCATCAATCCAAAACTCACACTTAGAAAATATAGCATACAGACGTTCACCACGTAAAAGTTCAAGCATAAGACGTAGATGGCGAGCATGATCGGCTTTAGACTTAGAATAAATAAGGATATCATCAATAAAGACTATAACAAAACGATCAAGATAGGGCTTAAAAAAAATTCATAAGGTCCATGAACACTGCAGGTGCGTTGGTCAAGCCAAAAGGCATGACCACGAACTCGTAGTGCCCATATCGAGTACGAAACGTAGTTTTAGGAATATCATCTTCGAGGACACGTAGTTGATGATATCCAGATCGGAGATCAATCTTAGAGAAGCAGGATGCGCCTTGTAGTTGGTTAAACAAATCATCAATGTGAGGTAGAGGGTAACGATTCTTCACGATCAGCTTGTTAAGTTCACGGTAGTCGATACACATACGGAACGAACCATCCTTCTTCTTGACAAATAAAACGGGAGCACCCCACGGGGAGGTACTTGGACGAGTAAAACCCTTATCGAGTAATTCCTGTAGTTGGCTAGATAACTCTTGCATCTCGGAAGGTGCAAGGCGATAGGGAGCCCTGGCGACAGGAGTCGCACCAGGTACGAGATCAATATGAAAGTCGACGGATCTATGAGGAGGAAGACAAGGTAAATCCTCAGGAAAGACATCAGGGAAATCACACACAATCGGAACATCGTTTATGTTTTTCCCCTTGTTTTTTTTTGTTCAACCACGTGGGTCAAAAAGGCAGGGTTCTGTTTACGTAAACTTATGTTCGCTTGTGTGCATGACATCAGCCTTAGTCCTTTCGAAGGTCAGTCTCCATAGACGTTTAGAATATCGCCAGAAGGAAGAGGAAGACGATCGAGCTTATCATGACAAACAATCTCGGCATGGTTCTTATGCAACCAGTCCATACCAATAATGACATCAAAGCTACCCAAACGCATGGGTATGAGATCAATAGAAAAGACGTGATCGTTAAGAGTCAAGGAACAATCACGTATGATAGATTTAACAAGGATAGACTTACCATTGGCGACCTCAACAGAGAACGACTCAGGTAACTTAGAGCGTGTACAATTTATCAAAGACTCGAAATCCACGGACACAAAGCTCTTATTGGCACCAGTATCAAATAGGATTGAAGCATAAAAATTATTAACGAGAAACATACCATTCACCACATCGTTGTTGTTGCAAGCCTGGTTAGCATTGAGATTGAATGCTCGTCCACGAGCTGCTGCTTGTTGTTCTTGGTTCAGATGGGGACAACGATTACAGAGATGCGTAGTATCTCCACACTGGAAGCATGCACGAACAACATTGACCGGCTTAGGGTTCTGCAGAGGAGCAGGAGGTGCTGGTAAGGCTGCCTGAGCTGGGGCTTGTTGAGCTTGCTGGGTCTGGTTAGCTTGACGGCAATAGGGAGTCGTGTGACCATACCGGTTACAATTGGTGCACAGACGACATGCAGAAGCAGTAGGATGATGAAAATTGCAAGTTGTACACTTGGGATAAGACCCAGTGTATTGCTTCTTTGCTTCAGGAGCAGCAGGGTTAGCAGCAGGAGCAGGTTTGGCAACAGGAGTAATAGTGTTACATCCAGAACCCTGAGATTTCCTTTTCTTGTTCTTGCTGCCGCTTGGCTGCTGGGTAACTTGGTTAGCATACTTTGAAGTAGCAGGAGTAGCAAACTGCTTATCACGCACACAATTGTTGTTCAAACTTGCGGCTAGACGGTAGACTTCCTCAACAGTATCAAGCCGAGCTGCTTCGATTGAATCACGCATCGCAGGAGGTAGACCATTGATGTACTTGGTTATCATCCGCTTGGGAGTAGAGACCAAGTGAGGAACGATTAAGGTCAACTGCTTGAATCGGGTAGTATAAGCCAGGTTATCATCACCAACCTGCTTCAAATGCCAAAACTCTTCTTCCAGCTTTAACTGCTCATGGGGAGGGCATAACTCGAGCATCATGAGTTCACGCACCTCGTTCCATGGAAGAGCATAGGCTTCTTCATTAGAACAGATATTCCTCTCATTCGACCACCACTCCAACGCTCTGCCCTGAAACATTCCAATCGCACTCCTAGTTTTCAAATGATCTGGGCACTCACTGTTAATGAAGGTAACTTCGATGCTATCGAACCACTCGAGCATAACAGTCACCCCATCACTGCCCGTGAAAGGCTTAGGGTTGCAAGAGATGAAATGTTTGTAGCTGAACTTTGTCGGCTTTTGCTTTTCAGCCTTTGAATCCTCAGAGGATGGAGGAGTGTTTGATCCTTGGAGCTCAGAGATGATCTTTGGCACGACTCGAGCAATCTGGTCGGCCATGAAAGACATCATCTTTTTCTGAGACTTCTCCCTGGATTTCCAGAGAGTGTCGGATAGCTTTCGAGAAGACATCCTAAAGATCCAATAAGAGGATCGTATTAGTCTAGATTAACACAGATTATCATAGATTACGCACGATAGACTAAGACTCAAGATTCACATAGGTACCGCAAACCAACGACCTTCGCATAACGTGTTGTACGGAGCTTGGCAACAAGTCAGAAATGCTTATATATAGGAAGTACCAGCAGCGTATCCACCACGTTTCAGGCACATCGCTTATGCCCCGTACTCGGCGTCATGTTACGTGTCGCAATTGCCAAACAATACTCTCATCATACACATAGACTAACTCGATAGATTTCAATAGATTTAACACCACAACCCACGACCTTTACATGGCACGTTGCACGAAGCTTGGCAGTATGTTAGAAGCGCTTATATATAGGAAGTACCAACGGCGTATCCACCACGCTTCAGACACAATACTTCCACCTCGTACTCGATGACATGTTACATGTCGTAATCCACACTCATCATAGATTAACACAGACTTTTATAGATTTCAATAGATTACGATAGGCTTCAAATAGTCTATAATAAACTAAATAGACTTCAATAGATTCGATAGACATTCAATAGATTACCATAGATTTCAATAGACTTTCCATAGACTTTAATAGATTAACATAGATTTAGTATTAACAATCATCAACTGACGAAATCCCGCATGGCACGTATTATGAAAGTTCGACGACATGACAGAAGCACTTATATATAGGAAGTACCAGCGGCGTATCCACCATGCTTCGATCACACCACTTGCCCCTCGTCACCGGTGTCATACTTCGCCAACCACAACATTAGGCTAATCAATATAGATTACATAACATAGATTGACCCAACTAATTCACATAGATTAATCAATAGTTTAACTTAGATTAGAGTTGACAATCTCATCACAATCCACAACGACAAATTCCCACATGGCACGTTCTACGAAAGTTTGGCAACATGACGGAAGCACTTATATATAGGAAGTACCAGCGGCATATCCACCATGCTTCAATCATGTCACCTCCGTCTCGTCATCGGTGTCATGCTTCATTAAACAAAATCTCCACATAGATTGACCAAATAGATTTACGTCATATGTTAACCCGAATAGATTTCACAACTTCAAACCGAGCCTACAAAACTTTGAACTTCACTTAGCGCGTGGTACGAAGGTTCGGTAGTATGCCAGAAACACTTATATATAGGAAGTACCAGCGGCGTATCCACCATGTTTCGGACATGCCACTTTCTCCCTCGTCTTCGGCGCTAGGCTACGTTTCGTATTTTGTTTCTCAGTCCACACATACGTAGTTTACACATAGACTTTACTAGGTTACATGATAGATTTCACATAGATTTCACATAGAGTACACAAATAGGCCTTCCGTAGTTTTAGAATTCAACAACAGACACTAAGTTTCGCATGGCACTTGGTACGAAAGTTGGTAACATGCCAGAAACACTTATATATAGGAAGTACCAGCGGCGTATCCACCATGTTTCGGACACGTCACTTTACCCTCGTATTCCACGCAATGTTACGTCTAGTGCCTTACAAACACATTATCACATAGATTGATCAGATAGAGTAAAGCTTCATAAATTTAGTTCGATCTAAGATTAGAATTTACGTTTTAGGTTGCGGACGTACGTGTGAGTAGTGTAAAAGTATGCCAAAATGAACGAAGGATCAAGCATAAAACCACATACATAAAAATCGAGATAGCATAAAAGATAGGCTCATAAAACATAGGATTGTTCCGAGTAGAGGAACGGCGACTAACCAAAAGTGTTTCGAACCCATTTCGAATTGTGGTAACGTGTCTTGACTTACTTGGACAAATACGTCATCGATGTTAGGCCTACGATATTCGTCCTTTTAGCCATTCCGCGTACCTAATCGATTGGAAGTCACAAGACTTTGGCGAGGCATACAAATCAAGGAGTGGGACTAGTTATCAAGATCTGAGTTTCACCTCTAACTTGACAACACCGTACCCTAAGTAGCGTTGGTACTTATCCGCAGACAAGACCTGCTAGAATAATATGGAGATTTTACCATCAAGGTTCGGATGTCACTCCTGTCTTGAGAGCAAATCTCATGTAAAATACAAACACTGAGTAATAGTGTTTTATAAAGTGTACATTATGTTAGCCTTAGGAAAGGCATGTATGTTTAACATGAATATATGCTGCTAGGAAGCAGATACGGTAGAATGCATCTTAAACAACAAATAAGAGCCAAACTTCCTAGAACTATAGACTAGGGTAAGTATTCCTACTTATCTTAATTCCCTATAGTTATGGCTCTGATACCAATCTGTCACACCCCAACCGATGGCGGAAACATCGGGGTGCGATCACTAAGCGTTCAGATTACTCATGAGATTTCCATAACACTAAATATTTCAATAGACATTAAATAAATTTCATAGTAATTGTCCAAAACAACCATCACAAATAACAAGTTTTAACATAACAACATTGTTTCAAATATCCCAAAATGTCTAATTTAACTAGGCGACGTTTCTAATCATCTCCTAGCTTGTTTTCCATGCATTCCAAAGCACCCTATTAGCCTGCAACATGTATTAAAATATCAATACAAAAGTATTGGCGAGTATACAAGTTTGATAAAGAATAATATATTAAAATAACTCATATCCATGATGTAAGTAATAAAAAAATAGTTTCAACCGTGCTAGTGTCGCAGTCCACGCAGTGATAGCCAAAGTATCCCGATGCTTTAGTGTTTACCCAAGACTCAAGGTAAACTAGAATCCTTCTAACAATACCCCTTGAGAATAATGGGAGAGGTGCACCCCCTATAGCGCTACTATTGTTAAGGCGGAACTACACACCCTAGATTAAACGTCACATAGCACAAATAGAATACTAGAATGCACAGTTTCACATACACATAGGATAGAGTTTACTTTGAAAAGAATCAAGTTTATATAGAATACATGTTACACCCCAAAGTTTAAAAAGTAAAAAGGGGATCGAGTATACTCAAAGTGATTGCTTAACAGTCGCAACTGTTATTGGATCAAAGGGAGCTCTTTTAGAATTAGCCTGATTAGATTACAATAGGATAAGAGCCGAGATTGAATAAAGTGTTGGACACTATCACTGGATCGGATGGCTGTCCGATCGGATTGCTAGTCGATTCGGGTGACTTAGTGTGAACGAAGGGCTGTCCGATCGGACGACTGTCCGATCGGGTGGCCTAGTGTGAAGGTGGAACGAGTGACTGTCCGATCGGATTGCTGTTCGATCGGGTGGTCTATTATGAAGGTAGAACGAGTGATTGTCCGATCGGACGGCTGTCCGATTGGGTGGTCATCTGATTCAAGTGTCAGTTGTTCAAGAATATAGTTTTAAGGGTTCTGGTTATCTTGGTCGGGTGGCTGCTCGATCGGGTGACTGTCCGATCGGGTTGCCAAATCTCCAAAACTCCAAGTTTCTAAAAAGTTACTAAGTGTTGAAAGATTTCAAAGTTTCAAGGCTAAAGGGCAAGTGTCACCTGATAGGGTAGCTGTCCGATCGGAGGGCTGTCCGATCGGGTTGCCGCTCAATCAGGCGACCCTTGTTCTTGTTTACCATTTTGTAAAATTTCTAATTTTCTAGCTTCATGGTGACGACACGACACGTATTGAGACAACGATAAACTTTTCAGCACAAAGGCACTCTGATCGGGTGGGAATCACCCCCGTCCGATCAGTCGTCTGTCTCTAACGAGTTTCTGTCGGAATCCATTGCCATGCTCGTCTTCACCGGTAATAACTCAGATTCAAGCCGACTTTAGACTACTTATCATGTCTACAGTCCATTTAGACCCGATTTCCACAGAATAAAGTCAAAGTTTTGAAGAAAAGAGTAAGATAATTCAAGTTTTATATGAAAAAGTCTAGATTTAGCTTGGATTTAGTATGAAAATGCATGAAATACCTTAGATCCGAGATAGATCTTGCCGGAAATGACATCACATAGTAGTTCGTACAAACCACCATGATGACATCACCCTCAAGAACTTAGATCTGAGAGATTTCACGGTGAAAAGTGTGATTTCAAAGGTGAATCACGTAGAGGATGAAGTGTAGATCAAGATAGTACAAGAATCTAGCTTGAAACGTACCGAAATCACCAAGAAAATGAAGGAGAAAGGTGCTTATGCGTCTGAGTCGAGTAGGGTTGTTACATCAGTGAAGGACTGATGTGACAGCTCCTATTTATAGTCTGGGAGTGTGAGAAGGGAGAAGGTGTGCACGGGTCGGGTGGTAGTCCGATCGGGTGGTCATCCGGTCGGGTGGTAATCCGATCTGGTGGCAATCCGATCATTGCCACTCGGATTGCCACTCTGGCCAATCCAATCTTTTCGCGTTCCCGTCTTTGATTCGTTTTGCGAGTTAGATTAAGCGTTGCGCATTATAGAATAACTAGATTACATCATAAACATCAAAAGTTCCAAAGATTAATAGATTCCGCCAGTGACAAGGCTCCAGTCTCTCGTTCAACCAAGAATCAAGTTTCACGAGTTTAAGGGGTCAAGCACCAAATAAGTTAGAGATTCCAAACATAGATTTAGCCATTACGACATAGAATTAGACATTCCGACATAGATTTAGACATTTCAAATATAGAATTAGGCATTCCAACATAGACATTCCAAGGATATAGAAATTTCACACGTAGATTTAGGCATTTCAAGTATATAATATAGACTTCCACATAGATTAGGGGCAAAAATGACAAATAGGCGAACTTCACGGACTAATCTTGACAAAATCCTAAAGTTTAGGGATGCTGGGCGTTACAGTAACGTGTAAGATTTTGAAACATAAAATACAAAACCTAACAATTTTAAAGACAAAGAATAACGCTTGTAATTTTGTATAAGGACGTGATTTAGGGGGTTTTTGGCCTAGCTTTTTTAACAAAGCTTATAGCTTTTTTAGTTTCTTTTTTTTTTACAAAGTAATTAACTTGGTGTTTGGTTTAGCTTTTTAAGCTTATATAAGTTAATTTGAAGATGGTTTTTTAGCTTATTTGAAGAAGCTTATTTGTGTGAGGGCAAACGATAGAAAATAAGCTATAAGCTAATCCAAACATTTAAAAAGAGGAGTTAATTGCCAAAATCGTCCCTGAGGTTTGGAACGTTTGCCATTTTCGTCCAAATGACACTTTTGTACCAAATTGCCCCCAACATTTGTAACTTTTTGCCATTTTCATCCAAACCACTTGTAACGTCTCGTATATCAGTATATCTATATATATATATATATATATATATATTCATAGTTAAAACCGAATCGAAAAAAAAACGGATTTAAAACGGCGAACAACGCATTTTTTTTACGTGCCAAATACTGACACCGACCTTTCTTACTTCTAACCCTAAACTAATGTTATACGACTCGTTACGAAGTGTTCGAGTTTGATAACGGGCCTTGTAGGAAATTACGGGCCACCTAACCCAGGGATTGGTCTTGTGGGCCTTGGGCCCAAGCCCAAAGCCCACTTAAATCAATAATAACCCTACTTATAAAAGACTAGTGATAACCCTAACTTTTTTTTTAAAACTCAGATTTATACACACGCACACCAACCAGACTCCACCCTTCTGCTCCTTCTTCTTCAAGATTAGAAAAACCCTAAACATCTTCACCACCAAAACCAACAACCCCTCCATCTCTCCCCTGGTTCTTTCACCTCCGACGTCGAACCGGAGCAACACTGGTTGTTATTCCGGCCACTCACGCACACCCTCACCTCACTTCACTCACAGCCGCTTGAACTCTATCGCGAGAGAGGAGACGAGCGAGTGTCAAGACTGGAGTGAGAGAGAGAACGACGGGGTGCCGTTTCCGGCGACAATCCGTCGATTTCAGCGGAGCCGGGGCAGTGACGGTGGTGCCTTGTTCCTCCGACAACTTAACGGTAAAAAAAAAAGTCAACTCTTTCTTTCATTTGGTTTCTGTTTTGTTTGTTTCAAAATCTGATGAAGACGGTGGCTCTAGTTCAGCGGCGGAGGTGGCTCCGGTTCAGCGGCGGCAGCGGCTCAGTTACAGCGGCAGCGGTGGTGGTGTTGTTTGGTTCAGGTCTCGGTTCGGGTCGGGTCTCACGGCACGAGTCAGTCGGTCCAGGTCAGTCGTGAGTTTGGGTTGTTTGGTTCATTCCGGTTTCGGGTTCAGTTTTGGTTCAGTTCCGGGTGTGTCGGGTTGTTCGTGGTATCTCGGGTCAAACTCGATGTTCGGTTCTGGCCTTGTTTGAAGTTCGCTACATCGGAACTCAGTTCATCTCGTTTCGGTATACCTTATCCTCCTTCGATTCAATTCATGTTTTTTTATCTTTTTCTTATTAATGGTCATATAATAAACTGTTGGAAACGTTTCATAAGAACAGTGGGTTCTTTGTGATTTTGTTTTGTTCAGCCTTGTGTCTACCATGTTCGGTCACTGTTTTAGTCTTTAAAAACAAAGAAAATGGCTCATGTTTTTAGTGTTGTTTTTATTTGGTTGAGGTTTTTCATTTTATTATTTATTAAAAGAAATCCTTAATAAACTGTTTAATCTATCTATTATACTAAAGCAAAATAAAGGTTGACTTTTTAACCTTGAGGTGGCATATCTCTTTAGCCAGAGAATTGTGATTTGGGCGCCATTTTCCTTTCTCTCCTTTCTTATTCACTTTCACGAGCGGCAAAATGAATTTAGGCATTCTCCAAACATTCAATATTGAAACCTCTCATATGATCTTTGTATGGAAACTGCAATCAATCATACCTTTAAGAGATTGAGGACTTTCCATATTGTTGAAATCAGTTTCCTTCTAATCTTAATTGCAATCACAATAACCACGCTCTTTGTAACTGACCATTCAGAAAACCCTAAATCTCAAACACGAAAATTATCATCCAGGTATGTTTATCTATATCTTTGATTTTGTAATCTGACAATTTTTTTATTCTTTCGCTTTAATCGATCTCTAATCTGTTATTTGCAATCTCCAGAGCCCAAGATTTCTTCATCTTCAATCGCGATTGAAAGCCACCAGTCTTTATGGAGAAATTGTTTGAAAGCAAAAACTAGGGTTTATAGAATTAGAGGCAGAATGTACCAGGTTCTCTCAATCCATCTTATATGTTAGTTTTAGGTTAAATTATTTTTTTATTTGATCAATCGTTGTGTAGATTTTGTCGGGGTTATACAAATCTGTAACCCAAATGATTAATCGATATGTGTTATTTGATTTCCTTGACTGTAACACACACATCATTTACGTTATATTGCTTTAATCGTTGTATGTATGTATGTATAGATTTTGGTGAATTATAAAATTTCTAAAACCCTAATTGTAGATTTTGCGTTTTTTTTTTCATAAATCCGTAACACTAATTTTTAACCAACTTTCTTATGTTTTTATTGAATTGATGTTTTTGATAATTTTCGGTTAGAAGTTATCATATTTTATTCTTACAATGCTTGAATTTGCAGGCCTGTGCTTGAATTTCACAAGATGTTTAATGATTGGTGGTTGAGTTAAATTGAATTGAAAGAATAATAGATTCATGTTGGGGTGTGTAGAGTTTGATATTTAGGATGTAAAACTGTTTATTTTAAAAAAATAGTGTTTTTATGTAAAACTGTAATATATACCCCAACATGAAAGAGTCATCTTAATATACACCCCAACATGAAAGAGTCATCTTAAAAAACTGCATTTATGCAATGGTTTCCTATTTTTTTTATTTTCAGTTTTTTTGTTAATAATAGATCGCAATATAATTAGTATATAATTTTAGTATTTCACGTCTTACATTGTTTTTCCTCCATGATAATTAGTTACACAATGCTTGCCAAAATGATTTGACTCTGGTATTATGGTGATTTAGGTCTTAAATAAGGAGTAGCTGGTGTATCTTGGGAAGTGTTGCACCTCAGCTCACCATGTCGTCGCTTTGTTAGCTCTAGCAAAGATGGTGATGCAAGAATATGTGATGGTACATTAAAGAAAAGTGTTATATGTCTTAGTGGCCACACTCTTGCTGTAACTTGTGTAAAATGGGGTGGAGATGGATCATTTAGTATATAGGGTATATACTATTCCAAATATAAAAATTAACTAACTTTATTATATAAACCCCAATAAGTGAATTTTAGTTAAACTTTATTCTTCGCTGGTGTTTTTATATCTTCTGAAAGAGTGTTACGTTTACTGTAAAGTTCTTCGCTCCATCTTTTAAATTTGTTAGTGATCAGTAGCATGGATAAAATTGTCGATATTTTGAATCGCACTGTATCCGAGGTATGCTTACTAAGCTAACCCATTTCTGTACATCATACGGACTTTATACATGAACTGATTTGAAGCATTTTCAGTTCTCTTTGTTTGGTTCTTTATCAAATGTGGGTGCCATAGTTAGTGCAATAGCCAGTGGTCAAATTGCAGAGTATATCGGCCAGAAAGGGGTATGTTTTTCATTTCATTTCTTAATCTGCAATAATATATGTAAGATACATTTATATATGCATAAATAACAGTCGAATATCTGTGGTCAAAATTGCAGTCTTTGATGATTGCTGTTATCCCTAATATCATTGGATGGCTTTATATCTCATTTGCTACTGTAAGATTCTAATAACCATTCTATAACTGCCTGTTTTTTCATTTTTAGTTTGTTAGAAACTTAGAAACCTAACCTTGCAGTCACAACGGTTGTTTTTTTAGGATACATCGTTTCTTTGCATAGGAAGATTGTTAGAAGGATTTGGCGTTGGGATTATATCATATACGATATTTATCTATTCAAAGTTTGTTTGAATAAAGGTTTTGTTGGCGAAAAGCATCATAATAAGAATTATATTTCCTGATCGATTACAAAGGTTGTTGTCTATATAGCCGAAATAGCACCTCAAAATATGCGAGGGGGACTCGGTTCTGTCAATCAGGTATTTTTTGTTTAGAAATTCAATATGTGAATTTGTTGTGCTCCGGGTCAAGATCTGTACTTTCTTTTTTTAATTTTTTTTTGTGTTGTAGCTATCTGTGACAATTGGGATAATGCTTGCTTATTTGCTAGGACTTTTTGCTAATTGGAGAATACTTGCAATTCTTGGTAATTGTCAACAAAAACACATTCATCTTAGTGAGCTTTTGTTGCTATATATTATCTTCATGAGTTACTTCCAGACCTGAGTCAATGTAAGTTAAGGTGCATGTTTGAGGTCCAAATTGCCAACATTTGCACGAATCAAGCATGATCATAAACTTTTTGGCAGCAAGCTTATAATCCAAACATGCAAAACTTTACCTGATACTGTCAATCCTATTATGATACCTAAATGTACAATGTTTTGGGCGTTTGTAGGGTATTTTCTTATTTTGATGTAATCCTTTGCAGGCTATAATGGAAGCGAGGTTGGACATTCTGGCACGGATGTGGTGGTTGCAAAAGTGAAATACATTGAATCTGACAAACTGAATGATCTTGAAGATGTTGCTGAGAGTCTTAAGGGAATCTAATAAACTGAATGATCTTGAAGATGTTGATGAGACTCTTAAGGTAGTTTTCTTTCAATTTTTATCTCGTGATGGCCAAAGTATCTGTTTAATATGAATTCTGGTTATAACCCCACCAATAACAAAAAGGTGTAACTATTGTTATTTGATATTTTCCCCATTTTTGTCATTTCTTCCGGGTGCTTTTAGATGGGTTAGGGTCTAAAGACTGGGTCATGCTTTGTGATACACTCAGCTATGTACGTCGCTTCTCATTATACCACAAGGAAGCATTGCAAGACATATTGTAAGTATTTAATAGACATTATTTAATGAATTTATCATTACTGATACTTAGAATTTAAGTTACAAGTGCAGGTTGCTTTCATTTTAAATTTATATATATGTGATTGTTGAATTTTTTGGGTTTTGACATATAATCAGAATTGAATTCTTTATAAAAGGTGTTTTTAATTATGTCATAAATAAGGAATATAAAAGTTGCAGGATGATTTGTTGAACAAGTTTAGGATTTTACAAATGGAAGAATGGGTCTTTGATAACATATATTTTTAGCAATCGATTACAGTGAGTTGATATATAAGAGTTTAAGAAATCTTCAAAAGGTGGTGAACCTAAAGGTTTTTATGTTTATAAATGAGTCTAAGAGGTTATACATACATACATACGCATATAGATGTGTCCATATAGGTTTTATTAAGTGGTTTCAAGTAACGGGTCAAAACGAAAAAAGAAACTAATTTTGTCTAAAAATGTCCAGGTCTGACTTGACTTATTTTTCCTTATGTTTGTATCTTTCTTTTTGGTTTTAAGTTGCCTTTTTAACGTCTAATGTGCAGTCAAGAGTACCTCCAGCTCGTGCACATGCATCTTTGGCAGCATCATTGGAGGATGGTTGTCAAGGTGCTTCTAAAAATGTGGGAGTGGCGGATGGATCTAAGTAGGAGTGGTGCATGGATCCGGGTCTGAAAATAGGTGTCTTATTATTATTTATCTATATCTGAGAGGTAGAATTATCTTAGATCCTTTTATCATTCTCTGTATGCCAGAGGTAGCTTCTTCCAACATATTTAAAGTTTGGATATTAAGTCTCATATAGAAAGATTCAGTTATTGGTTTTCTAAATTATTTTTGTCAATAACGAGGCCCTTTTCTTCTGTTTTGATAAACATTTATATATAGAAAGTGATTCAGAAGATATAGTTATTGGTTTATAACTTACTTTGAAAGTTGAGCATGGAGTCTTTTTCATGCAGACTTACATATTAAAACTTACATATTAAAAGTTCAAAGGATTATGTGAGTTATCTAACAGTCTAATGCAAAGCCATGTCAGCAAGCACCGAATTAGAGGTATTTACGTACCCGTTCCTCTTGTATCAATTTTTTTATATTGACCCATTTAAGATAATACATAACCCAAATCAACCCATTCGTAAGTAAAAGGGTTATGATGATCAGCTGTAATAGCCCTAATATTTTATTTTAGGATCATAAAATGTAAATTTTTAAATGGTATGCTTTAAATATTTTGTTTTCAACACAGGTTGAAATAAATCATACATAGTGATATATATTCATCTAGAGTAGGCATAACTATATTCAATACATGTCATCCTTAATTGTCTACACTTTGCCTCAAACGTGTAAATACATAAATTAGCTAATGCAAAGGGCATCCAAGCAATTATAATTGATTTACTTATCAATGGGTTCGGAAAGGTTTTTATTTTCTTTTTAATGGGTCAAACGTGTAAATACATAAGTAGCTAAAATGGAAATGTTTGTTCTAATAAAAGGGTTAGTGTTAGGGCTAAATAGGTTACCGCCATAAGGAAGCCAACACAGTTAGCATGTTTGGTTATTTTTGTTTGGGTTTTGTAGCTTTAATTATTATGTTATCCATTTATATTATAGTTCTGGATTTATGATCTTTTTAATTCAATAAGAAGTCTTTTCTTAATAGACAATATTAGGATTCAAGTATTCAACTCATGGATTATGTTAGACTGACAATAAAGATAAACCAAAAATTAAGTAAAAACTTAATGGATTGTCCTAAACATAAAGAACTTTATGAGTATTTTGGTTAATGAATTGAAATATATTATGCAGGGAGCTGAAGACTCTTTTGGAGTTTACACAAATGGCTGATAAAGCTTTGTGCTGGGGTTTGTTCATTTTTAATGTTACTGATACAAACAAGTCTATTTTAGGCTACAAGAATATGGGTCCATCAAATTTATTTAATGGTTAATTTGCATGTAAAGAAAATAACTATTTTTTGGATCCATCCAAATATCCAATTAGTATTTTGGGTGTTGACTGTTTATTCGCTTTTGATTGGATTATATGTGAAAGTATTTTGGTTGATTTTATAAAAATGGGGTCCCATTAAAGAACATGGGTCCTCCAATTAAATGAAAGTGTTTGATATTCTAGGGGTTAATGCAGGTTCAGTAGACAACGCTAGGTCACTTGCAGCAACAAGTTGTTTAACATTGTGGGAGCTTGGGAGATTGGGTAGTTTGGAGGCCCTCCTGGGCTACTGTATACTCATAAATGGCACAAAGATAAATGGCACAAAGATAACTATGTTATACTCTTATGGATCAAAACATCAACTCTCGGACCATTATTATTGAAAGTCACCTTATTAGTGACGTTCAAAATATTTTTATTATTATTTTTCGTCGAATAACGTGCCTCACATTATTTTAAGAACAGGAATTTTGATACTTTGACTGCTTAGTCAACATGTGCTAATGTTAGAAAAAAAAGGGTAATGCACGGTACCCCTGACCGCGGAGGGGATAACCCCTCCCAGGCCGCCACCTGACAAGCCTGAGCCTGGCAGTAAATACCCATGCCGAGCCGACGCCTGAGGGTACTTTGTTCGCCCCAAGAATCGAACCCGGTACCTCTAGGTAAGAGGAGGGTGTTGGTGGCCAACTGGGCTACCCCAGCTGGTTATGTGCTAATGTTAGTGATAGTAGCTACAAGATAGTGGTAAAGAAAGAACTTAGCAAAGGTTGCAAATTGCTATAACATAGTGGTCAACAACGAATTCGAAGTTATTGGTTACAAAGCTCTAAAAAGATGTAAGCAGAACATCATACTGATTTATACTGTGTTCATGATATGTTGGGTGCATATTTCTTCATGAATTTTCAAGAAAAATATGATATTCAACAACGATATTTTAACACGTATGTTGCACCTTCTCATGCAATAAATGAGTGACAGTTGTTGAAGATTACCGTGGGGCTGTCAAGATCTGTGGGTCACCGAAACGTTGGCTGTTGTTTGGATCAAAATACAAGTTTGTAGTGTTTTACACGAAAAAGATTCGATCTTTGACGTGGGGTTAATCTGATTTAATGAAGTTTGTTGTATTACGCGATAAAGATTCAATCTTTGAGGTGGGGTTGATCTTAATTGATGAAGTTTCTCTAAGCAGCAGATGATAGTATTATTTAATTTGGTAGCAGAGAGCTTTTAATCCTACTACGTGTTGTATTCAAATGTTAGTGATAAATTCATATCTTCTTTATTTAAGAAGTTTGTTTTAAAGATGTTTTAGTCAGAAGCACTTGATTTTGTTTACTTGGAAAAAAAGACTTTGGTGCTTCTGTTGTAGAAGATGAGAGGAGATGATTATAGGGATCGGCAAAAAAAAACCCGAACTTGACGGGTATACCCGAAACCTGTAAAATATGGAACGGGTTGATACAGATGGCTAATAATCACAACTGCAAGCGGGTATAGTTCATACACGGGCTTCAATGTCAGTAGATGTTATATGTTTGTGTTAAGCCACCCGCGAAACTCGCGGGATCTTAGACTAGTTTATATATGTATATTATTCTTTCATTCAATCCATAAAGCCTAGTTAACATCTAAATACATTATAATTCTTTCCTTTTCATAACACGTATTAAATGAGTTAATATTAATAACTGATTAAATTAATTGGTAAACAATAAATTTTAGGGATAACATTTAACCCTTTTAATTCATTTTTATGATAAAATACCCCAACTTACTTAGATTGCAATTAACTAGCAATTTATTCTAACCCTTTCATTTTTTTCCTTATTTATTCTATTTATGACAATAATATCAATAACAAGTTAGATTATAACACATAGATAACTAATGTGCAAATCACAAAGATTAGGATTTTTATTTAAACTTATATTAATCACCCCTCGTGTGGTATTTCATACTTAGGTTAATCGTTCTTGTTCGTTCCTTTGGATTTCTCCATCATTACTCGAGCGTTGTTTCAAGGAATTCTTATACGCAACCATTGTGAGTATACTCGTATTTCCCCCTTTTACTTTTACCACTTTTGGGGTGTAACATGTTTATCTATCAACAAACTTACACATGAACATTTTGCTTAAACACATGAACATTCCTATAACATGCTTGTATACGTGATGGCTTGATGCTTTAAACTTGGATTTATCTTATGTGTTGAATTTATCGTTAACTTCGTACGAGCCAAAACGTGACATATGTAGCGCTATAGGATTAACGACCCGCCCCTTTATCTCGGTTATGTCATGAGCATATTGCGTTTCCTTGGTTTGATATGTTAGACACATACCATATTTAAAGGCTTATCTTGAATCACATGCTTGCTATGAGGAATTGTTCAAAACTTATCTTTTGCTATGTACGTATCAAACTTGTATACTCGCCTTTGCTTTTGCATTGAACTTTATTTTAACATGTTACAGGTGGATGTTGACGATGCATGGACTCTAGTAGGATGCTTAGATACCCACTTAGAAAGAATTGTATTCGTATTGTATCATTTTATTATTCATGTTGTTGTACTTTGTTTCAAAACCTTGTACTTGATTCTTTAGAAATGAAATGAAATGATTATTTAAATACTTGTCACAATTATTAGCGTTATGATGTCTCGAGCAATCTTCACACTTCGTCTCATCCCGATGTTTTCGCCATTGGTTGGGGTGTGACAGATTGGTATCAGAGCCATAACTATAGGGAATTAGGAAAAGTAGGAATGCTTTCACCTAGTCTATAGTTTTAGAGCCTTATTCGTATGCTTTGCTTGGGCTACTACATGATACTTTATTTGTTACTTATTCATGCTCGTTTAAACATGTATGTTACTCGTGTGTAATATTTGACATATTGTTCTTACGCATTAATGCTTGTTTTATTATGTGTTAACACTTGTTTGTGTATCTCCTTCGACATACACTTCCCTCATGCATTTTACTCGATTTTTTTTCTTAAACTCGAAAACACTCATATTATACGAACGAGACGAGTTTACCAAAATAGGCGTGAAACCCACAATTTGGTAAACGACTCTTACCCCGCTTGATTCTATTTTTCGCACGAAATTCACCATTAAGTTAGGAGTGAAATCCACATCTTAACGGAAATTTCAAATCTCAAATTCTAGTGGACCCTCGTCAAAGTGTTGAAATTAAATTTTGATCCGACGAGTACCAACCACACTTAGGATACGAAATCGTCAAGTTAGGGGTGAAACCCGCACCTTGTCGACTAGTTCCACTCCTTGATTTTTATTAATCCCGCCAAGTCTCGAAATTTCGATTGATTTGGGACATGTAGTAACCGGAAGGGTAAATACCGTTAACCGACTTGTCGGCGAGAGTATTTTACCTATTAGGCCAAAGCATGCTCCTCAAATTCAAAAGACTTTTCGACCACTTTGGTTAGTCAAAGTTCCATTTTGGAACACTCCAAACTTTGGTCAAACATGTGTTTCTATTGTTCATTTTATACGATGCAATCTTTCAACCTCGAGTTTACCTTTGATTTCTCTTTTCACACGCACAACATATCGAACCTTTTCGATACATTTATATATGCAAGATTTTCATATAATTTAAATTCATATTCCTTGTAACAACTAGTGGAGGGGTATCATCGAGATTGGAGTGATTTCCTTACCTTGACGATTAACTCCACTCCCCTTTTCTTAAAAACGACCTCACCAACGAGTTAGGGGTGATTCCCTTACCTAGGTGATCGTTACCAAAACGTCTCTTCAAAATATCTTATTATGCAAACTCGATCATATTTTATACCCAAATTGTTTATCATTATTCAAAATACCCACTCATACCGATTTCAAAATACATTGTTTTATCAAACGTACATCTTATTCTACAACCTATTTTCACTCAACTCATATACACGAGATTCTTAATCATGTCTTAAAACATTTTATTACTCGAACTCCAAAACCTTACGAAATGCTACCTATCAATTAAATCGGTCCAACGAAACTCTTGCCCATGAACTTCATATTCGACTTAATCACTAAAACTTGCTCACATTATATCGTCATACTAGAGACTTCCATTCTTAATTGAAACCAAACCAACCTTTCTCAATTACTTATAGGATCTTATAGATATTATGAGATCGTTTTACCAAAGAATATTTCCAACATCAACGAACCATTTGTCAAAACCCTTTAAAATGAACACTAAGACCTTTGATAAACCCCTTTTCCAAGGATCGACTTATTCACAAAAACTCCAAAATTTCTTGTTTTGATGAAACGAACTTACTTTTTCGAAGACCTTTTCCTACACCTATTTTCCAAAACACGTGGGCAAGAAGACTTCATGGGGGCCGACCATCTTCGGATTTCGTACACTCTTTTAAAACAAAAGTAGCATTTCCATTCATTACAAAATACGATATGCATGGCCAATAAGTACTTTATATCCTCTTACATATGCAAACTATATTCTACCTTTCAAACCAAGCTTAATCTAAATTTGATACATGCATATCATCCTACATATTTTTGTCACTATCTCACGACAACTCCACTTATATCGTTCGTATCTACATACTCAACCTTTTGAGCACTCTTACATACGTAACCTTGTTATGTTTCAATTAATACTATATACGTAATCAATAGTATTTGTACTCACCCTCTCACTCATATTCATAACAACACATTTTATGCTTATACTTGTAATCGTATTCATACTTATACTCATGCGTTTTATGATTTTAATTATATTTATACGTTTCATGCTTACACGTATACTCATACTACGCGTACGTTTGATACCCATACTTACGTGTATATTCATACTTAAACTTATACTTATGCTCATAATTTTGCTTATACTCATGATTCATACATTCGTACCCGTACGCGAGCGGAATCCGAGGGATTCGCTTACGTGGGTCCCACACATACTTAAGCATGGACTTGCTTATATACTATATCTTTGTACGTGCACATTCTAATTTTTTGTATACCCTGATTCATACACAACTAGTACAAGCTATGCGGATCATGCGACGATCAAAATAATCACGGGTGCACACGGGATTATGGTGATAGGCGTATGAGAACCATAGAGTGTACTACTGTGCATGGTAAGACACGGGACTTAACATGACACCGAATACGAAACGGACGTAATATGGTCAAAACATGGTGGATACACCGCTGGTACTTCCTATATATAAGTGTTTTCACCATGTTACCAAACTTTCGTAAAACGTGCCATGAGAAATTCAGTGTTTTGCAGACCTACTTAGACCTAATACAAACTTTAAACAACTCACAAACACAATATATCCGATTATCCACGACGAGAACTTATTCTTAGAACACCACTTACGTCTAACCGATACTTATGGAATCCTTATAGTCATAATCGTTTATTAGATCAATCGTTCACCCTTATACCTCCATTATTCTCCGTTGTCCCTCAAAAAAAAAATCCCGATTTTAAGCAATCCTCGTCTGTTTGCCAAAACCCTTTCAAGTCTTCCTTCTGAATAAATTTCGGGACGAAATTTCCAAAAGGAGGGGAGACTGTAACGTCTCGTATATCAGTATATATATATATATATATATATATATATAGGATAATGCTTGGTGAAAAACCCCACTTTCTTAAGAAACTTAGCAAACTATATTTGTGGCTATCATGTTGCCACGTTGGATCTGATCACATGAGTTTAACTTTTAAATGAAGGTTATATTAGTAATTTTCTTTACCCCCCTTAGAATTATGAGATGACATCTTCATTAATTGCCCATCAGTTCGTACTTTCACAATCCCCCATATTTATTTTTAATATTTCCCTTTTGCCTTTTATATCTTCTACATCTCTCATAAGAGAATCTTCAATCTTCATACTTACACCACAGTAGCAAGCATCTCCATTATCTACAACCTATTGGTGACCCATCCGAAAGATCATTATTGGTGACCCATCCGAAAGATCATCATCGATGCCATCCCCTACGAAAACGTTCCCACAATTATTAATGGATTTCAAAATAATTTCACTAAATAACACAGACAATAACAGGGCCCGACAATAACATTTACTAACCAGCGTTCTCTCCTTCATTGATGTGATTCTTTTCATCATTTCTCAAATCGTCCAAGACCGAATTGATCTTGTGTGACGCTAAATCTACCGCATCGTCGTTATCCTCCCTTTCACTATCTTTCTTCTCAAACAAACTATCAAACGTTGACTTTAACTCTTGTACTTCTTCGTCTTCATGGCTTTCCACCAACAGCGAATCTAACATACCCTCTATTTTGACTTTGTTCTTCTTTGTCACGTATATTAACTGTCGTAATATCGTCAACCTCTCCTGTTGAGTATAGTTTTTAACATTAATTTTTTTTTTGGACAATTTGAAACATATACCAATTTCAAAAAAACACATGTTATAGCATCTATCTTTACCTCTTTAGTTGCCCATTGTTCGACGTTATAGTTTCTGGGACGTGTTAATCCTTTAAACCGTCCTGTTCCAAAACCACCCGCAAGGATTTCAAGCCTTTCTCTCTCTCTCAATCTTTTCAAGTTCCAAAAGGCTAAAGGATAGACCGCACTGTCAACCTCCATACCCGTGCACTCAACGCTATCAACGTACAACAACTACAAGAAACAACGATACGTTCAGCAAGGGAATAAATCAACTATTATAACACATGTTAATTAGCTAAGTTACTTAAAGTTGCTTACCATCAGAATCGCTAGAGGACCAACAAAGTAACTCTGTGGGTCCTGCCGATTCCATGTATCCTTGCAAGTTCTCAGCTTTTCCACAACAAAGTCACACCAGTCTATTGTTGCAAAATCCATCTCTTCATCCAGATACTCCAATATTTCTTCCCGTAAACAACTTTGTTTATGACAATCCACCAGCACTGCCACAAAACACATTAAGAAATCCATCCTGAAATCAAAACTGTCTTCGCCATCGGAATCATCAATCATTTTCACCATCTTTGTCGGCGGCACCATTGGCCCCGGGTATCTCGCCCTCCATTCCGTGATGGCCTCGCTGAGAATCGGCAGCTTACCAATAGAACTAAACTTTTGCCCACCAGTCGGAATCCCTAACAACTTGTGGATCACTTTCCTGTTCACCTTGATATCACCGGCAGGCGTACATATCAACATTTAATCGGGATTGAAATTGTCCACAACAAAATAACCTAACTTCGCCGGCAAACCATCAACGCTGAAAGTTAGCATTCGTCCAAAGCCCATTTCCCTGACTGCATCACGCTGTTGTTCTGTCAATGCCCGTACACACTTATAAAACTGCAACGGTGCAGATCTTGTCCTTATTCCTGGAAATTCATCCTTTTTTGCGCGCTTGCGGGCTTTCTGAACCTTTTCCGGTTTCTTACGTTCTACCTTAGCTTTCCCTGCTCTACCTTTCTCTTTTTCATCAGAACCCTTGTTCTTTTTGGTCTTCAACATGTGTCCGCCCTTCGATGAAGCCGTCACGTCTGACCAACATTTTTATAGGAAACAACAACATTACAAACAATTAGTCTAACTGGCAACATGCAATGATAAAATGTAAGAACTTTGCATTCATAACATCCAAATTCCTTAAGGGCTTAAAAATAAACTAACTGTTAGTCCGTTTTCAGGGTCAAGCACAACTAACACATGTTAACAGAAGCCAAGTGTGTAACTTACCACGTTTTCTTTTATGTCCACTCCTTGAAATATCCCTGACATTGCTTATCTTCCCTACAGTTTTCAAACATGTTAATGAGATTTGTGTGGATATGCAACTAGCCTCTATTGCAGCAAAAAGGAACTTACCCATCTGCATTTTGTTATCCCCCCGTCTGCTTACACCACAACCTTTCATTTAGCACCGAAACATTCGTAAGTTAGACGATTATCTTCAACAATACTTTATACAAATTATAAAAAATATTACTACTTAATCGTTACCTTTTTCGTGTCTCTTCCCATTGCTTGTTGACACAACATCGGCTTCATCGTAGACTGTAAGGCATCAGACACAATTTAGTTACGCCCAATTTCAGGCCCAACACACTATCAACATACAGATCACCTTTGAACTATGTATAGTGTTTAGTAACATAAAAATTCTAACCTAGCTCCCGTTGCGTTGGACCAAAGTCAGCTCGTTGTTTGGAAGGAGTGGGCTTGGGTTCCTCCGATAAAATCACAACGCTAGGGCTACCAGAACTTTTTCGCTTTAAATTGTGTTTCGAAGTCCTACATATTTAAAAATAAAACAAACTAAGGTTGCCTCTTTCCAATAATCGGTTGAAGCAAAACCTACTTGGACATGACGGATAACAACAAACTAACCTGTTGTTTGAAGTCTGAATCTTCCGTAAACGTTTCAGCTTCAAAGACGATGACAATATTATGAACGAGTTCCTCATCGGATTCTATGTTAGGGTTTGTGGGTAGTAGCTTTTTCAATGCCGTCGTATCGATTGTAAAGAAGATGAACAGGAATGGAGAAAGGATTGAGGACGAGAGAGAATCATGAACAGGAAGAGAGTTTTTTTGAGTAAAATGGAAAAGAAGAGAGTTTTTTTGAATTTGGGTGAACTTCTTTGATTAGACTGCTACTGCATGGCAGTCATTGCTGTCTTCCCAATGCTTTTTGATACCCAAAATGCCCTTCGATGGTACAAGTTGGCAGTGTTTTTTATTTCTTATTATTTTTATTAACACAATATAATCATGTCCCTTGATCATCTTAGATGTAACCTAATCAATGGTTCAGATGGGGTTTCCATAGTTTTCTCAAAAAGAAGGGGTTTACTATATAACCAAGCCCTATATTATATATATATATAAATTTCGGGACGAAATTTCCAAAAGGAGGGGAGACTGTAACGTCTCGTATATCAGTATATATATATATATATATATTCATAGTTAAAATCGAACCAAAAAAATAACGGATTTAAAACGGCGAACGACACATTTTTTTTACGTGCCAAATACTGACACCGACCTTTCTTACTTCTAACCCTAAACTAATGTTATACGACTCGTTACGAAGTGTTCGGGTTTGATAACGGGCCTTGTAGGAAATTACGGGCCACCTAACCCAGGGATTGGTCTTGTGGGCCTTGGGCCCAAGCCCAAAGCCCACTTAAATCAATAATAACCCTACTTATAAAAGACTAGTGATAACCCTAACTTTTTTTTTAAAACTCAGATTTATACACACGCACACCAACCAGACTCCACCCTTCTGCTCCTTCTTCTTCAAGATTAGAAAAACCCTAAACATCTTCACCACCAAAACCAACAACCCCTCCATCTCTCCCCTGGTTCTTTCACCTCCGACGTCGAACCGGAGCAACACCGGTTGTTATTCCGGCCACTCACGCACACCCTCACCTCACCTCACTCACAGCCGCTTGAACTCTATCGCGAGAGAGGAGACGAGCGAGTGTCAAGACTGGAGTGAGAGAGAGAACGACGGGGTGCCGTTTCCGGCGACAATCCGTCGATTTCAGCGGAGCCGGGGCAGCGACGGTGGTGCCTTGTTCCTCCGACAACTTAACGGTAAAAAAAAACCGTCAACTCTTTCTTTCATTTGGTTTCTGTTTTGTTTGTTTCAAAATCTGATGAAGACGGTGGCTCTGGTTCAGCGGCGAAGGTGGCTCCGGTTCAGCGGCGGCAGCGGCTCCGTTACAGCGGCAGCGGTGGTGGTGTTGTTTGGTTCAGGTCTCGGTTCGGGTCGGGTCTCACGGCACGAGTCAGTCGGTCCGGGTCAGTCGCGAGTTTGGGTTGTTTGGTTCATTCCGGTTTCGGGTTCAGTTTTGGTTCAGTTCCGGGTGTGTCGGGTTGTTCGTGGTATCTCGGGTCAAACTCGATGTTCGGTTCTGGCCTTGTTTGAAGTTCGCTACATCGGAACTCAGTTCATCTCGTTTCGGTATACCTTATCCTCCTTCGATTCAATTCATGTTTTTTTTATCTTTTTCTTATTAATGGTCATATAATAAACTGTTGGAAACGTTTCATAAGAACAGTGGGTTCTTTGTGATTTTGTTTTGTTCAGCCTTGTGTCTACCATGTTCGGTCACTGTTTTAGTCTTTAAAAACAAAGAAAATGGCTCATGTTTTTAGTGTTGTTTTTATTTGGTTGAGGTTTTTCATTTTATTATTTTATTAAAAGAAATCCTTAATAAACTGTTTAATTTATATATGTATATTATTCTTTCATTCAATCCATAAAGCCTAGTTAACATCTAAATACATTATAATTCTTTCATTTTCATAACACGTATTAAATGAGTTAATTTTAATAATTGATTAAATTAATTGGTAAACAATAAATTTTAGGGATAACATTTAACCCTTTTAATTCATATTTATGATAAAATACCCCAACTTACTTAGATTGCAATTAACTAGCAATTTATTCTAACCCTTTCATTTTTTTCCTTATTTATTCTATTTATGACAATAATATCAATAACAAGTTAGATTATAACACATAGATAACTAATGTGCAAATCACAAAGATTAGGATATTTATTTAAACTTATATTAATCACCCCTCGTGTGGTATTTCATACTTAGGTTAATCGTTCTTGTTCGTTCCTTTGGATTTCTCCATCATTACTCGAGCGTTGTTTCAAGGAATTCTTATACGCAACCATTGTGAGTATACTCGTATTTCCCCCTTTTACTTTTACCACTTTTGGGGTGTAACATGTTTATCTATCAACAAACTTACACATGAACATTTTGCTTAAACACATGAACATTCCTATAACATGCTTGTATACGTGATGGCTTGATGCTTTAAACTTGGATTTATCTTATGTGTTGAATTTATCGTTAACTTCGTACGAGCCAAACCGTGACATATGTAGCGCTATAGGATTAACGACCCGCCCCTTTATCTCGGTTATGTCATGAGCATATTGCGTTTCCTTGGTTTGATATGTTAGACACATACCATATTTAAAGGCTTATCTTGAATCACATGCTTGCTATGAGGAATTGTTCAAAACTTATCTTTTGCTATGTACGTATCAAACTTGTATACTCGCCTTTGCTTTTGCATTGAACTTTATTTTAACATGTTACAGGTGGATGTTGACGATGCATGGACTCTAGTAGGATGCTTAGATACCCACTTAGAAAGAATTGTATTCGTATTGTATCATTTTATTATTCATGTTGTTGTACTTTGTTTCAAAACCTTGTACTTGATTCTTTAGAAATGAAATGAAATGATTATTTAAATACTTGTCACAATTATTAGCGTTATGATGTCTCGAGCAATCTTCACACTTCATCTCATCCCGATGTTTCCGCCATTGGTTGGGGTGTGACACCACTAACTTAGTTTATTTTTTCTGTTAAGTTGAGGATATTTGGATGAAACTGGCAAATATAAAACCACATGGACGATTTTGGCAATTTACTCAAAGCCTTTTTAATTTCTTTTATTAAATTACTTTTGTTACATATATAATAAAAAAGAATTTACATGGAGTTTTTAGAAAAAAAATTAATAGTTTTGTTACATAATTTTTATAAATTTTCATTCAAATCACTAACTCAGTTTATTTTTTCTATTAAGGTGAAGGATGTTTTAAATTTTATAAATTAAGACAGAAATTAATTTACAGCTTCTTTATATAAATCAGTTTTGTAAAGAGAAAATGTCATTGGTGTGCAACACATAACAATCGATTACAACTTTAGTATTTATAAGTTGTAGAGATAGAAAAAAATTGTAAAACATTACATATTTTTTAAATGTGTTGAGCACCTAGGAAATTATTTATGTTGGTATAAATAAAATATTTATTTAATTAAGATTACGAGGGTAACTAACTAATACTTATTCTGAGTGGCTTGAGTAAAGAAACTTTTGGTTCATAGCATTATAAATTTATAATTACAATTTGGTGAGTAATTTTAAGGTTTGGTAACGATACGTGGTTTGATAGGGGGGCACTGGCTTCTGTTTTTCCTTAGGAGCGAATTTAAAAGAGTAGAAGATGAATTACAAACTTAGTACATATAATAAGATTTTTTTATTTGACCTTTTCAATAAGGTCACCAGCATTTTAGTTTTATAAAATTTAGAGGTTTACGTAGATTTTATTTTTATAAAACTGATCTATATAAAAAATTAGAAATTAATCTATGTCTTAGTTTATAAACATCCTTCGCCTTAATAGAAAAATTAACAGTGGTTGGATGAAAATTTATAAAAATTATGTTATAAAGCTATTATTTTTTTCATATAAAAATTGCATGTATATTCTTTTTCCATATATATGTAACAAAATTAATTAAATAAAAGAAATTTAAAAGAGTTTGAGTAAAGTGCCAAAATCGTCCCTGTGGTTTTATATTTGCTAGTTTCATCCAAATATCCTCAACTTAAAGCCTTTTTAATTTCTTTTATTTAATTACTTTTGTTACATATATAATAAAAAAGAATATACATGGAGTTTTTAGAAAAAAAAAATTAATAGTTTTGTTACATAATTTTTATAAATTTTCATTCAAATCACTAACTCAGTTTATTTTTTCTATTAAGGTGAAGGATGTTTTAAATTTTATAAATTAAGACAGAAATTAATTTACAGCTTCTTTATATAAATCAATTTTGTAAAGAGAAAACGTCATTGGTGTGTAACACATAACAATCGATTACAACTTTAGTATTTATAAGTTGTAGAGATAGAAAAAAATTGTAAAACGTTACATATTTTTTAAATGTGTTGAGCACATAGGAAATTATTTATGTTGGTATAAATAAAATATTTATTTAACTAAGATTATGAGGGTAACTAACTAATACTTATTCTGAGTGGTTTGAGTAAAGAAACTTTTGGTTCATAGCATTATAATTACAATTTGGTGAGTAATTTTAAGGTTTGGTAACGATACATGGTTTGATAGGGGGCACTGGCTTCTGTTTTTCCTTAGTAGCAAATTTAAAAGAGTAGAAGATGAATTACAAACTTGGTACATATAATAAGATTTTTTTATTTGACCTTTTCAATAAGGTCACCAGCAATTTAGTTTTATAAATTTAGAGATTTAAGTAGATTTTATTTTTATAAAACTGATCTATATAAAAAAATAGAAATTAATTTATGTCTTAGTTTATAAACATCCTTCGCCTTAATAGAAAAATTAACTTAGTTAGTGGTTGGATGAAAATTCATAAAAATTATGTGATAAAGCTATTATTCTTTTTCATATAAAAATTGCATGTATATTATTTTTCCATATATATGTAACAAAATTAATTAAATTAAAGAAATTTAAAAGAGTCTGAGTAAATTGCCAAAATTGTCCCTGTGGTTTTATATTTGCTAGTTTCATCCAATTATTCTCAACTTAACACAAAAAATAAACTAAGTTAGTGGTTTGTACGAAAATGGCAAAAAGTTACAAACGTTGGGGGCAATTTGGTATAAAAGTGTTATTTTGGATGAAAATAGTAAATGTGCCCAAAAACTCAGGGACGATTTTAACAATTAACTTTAAAAAACCTTATCAAATGATAGAAAATAATAACCTGCTTTAGAATATAAGAGTAAAAAAAAAGCTTATTAAATTAAATGATTGAAAATACTTGTAGCAATGGGTCTGCAGTACAAGGCAACTTCCCGTCATCATCCAAAACAACACACTCAAACCGTCGGTATTGGGTTCACAACGGCCGCCGGTAAACAACCACTGCCAAAAAAAATCCTCATTCCATAACTTTATCCGACACACACTCTGCTCAACAACACATCACTATGAACAACACAGTCTCTCGCTTCATTATCCACAATCTTCTACCTCCAAACACTCAAACTTTCACTAGGATTCACATCCCCTTCACATCTTCTACACGTCGCCAGAGATTCCGTACTCTCGCCTTTTCCGATTCTCCAGAGGTAACTCTGAACCCTAATTTCAAACTCTTCTTCTACAGATACTTTTAGGGCTGCAAATGAACCACACTAACCGTCGTGAACCGTTCGGGGGAAGTTCGTTACGAACATGAACAGACGGCACTCGTTCATTTATGTTTGTGAACGTTCGGTAAATTGTTCGACCGACACCTAGCAACTTCTGCAACCATGTTTAATTTATATGTATAATTTTGATGAATTAGGTTAGTGACGAGAAGATGGTGGTGGTAGGTGGTGGTGCTGCCGGAATATACGGTGCAATTAGGGCTAAAACGTTGGCTCCTAATCTTAATGTTATTGTAATTGAAAAAGGGAAGCCACTTGCAAAGGTTTGTGCAGCTTTTTTTTGCTTCTATTTGTTGTGGTTTTAGTATTTTGTTTATGACTTTGGTTTGTTATTAGGTTAAGATATCGGGAGGTGGTCGTTGTAACGTTACGAATGGGCATTGTGCTGATAATACGGTGAGTTTTAGTAACTGACTTTGTGTGTTTATTGTTTGTACATTATTCTCATGGTTGAATTGTAACAATGTTGTAGATTTTAGCCGAGCAATATCCGAGAGGAAGTAAGGAGTTTAGAGGTTCGTTTTTTAATGTTCATGGCCCGAGTGATACCATGTCATGGTTTTCTGATCATGGGGTTGAATTGAAGGTAGAATCGCAGTCCGGTTCAAATTCTTAAGTTGACTTCAAATGTTTTCTTAGACTGTTGCGTAACATTTTCATTACACAACCATTTTTAAGTAGAGAACGTTGAGAATTGTATAATGCACTTCTACGTAGTGCTTGGAATATATAATGAGAGTTAGAAAGAGAGTGAGGTATGCGATTACATAACCGCCTTATGCATCATACATAAAGCAATATGTACAAGTGCTTATGCAGTTCTTTTGGTTCTCGACTTAATTTTTTTAATGTATTAAACGCATCCTTAGAACCTTATTAACTTTTCAAATAAATGTAATCGCTTCTTTTTGCCTTTAGACTGAAGAAGATGGAAGGGTTTTTCCAGTGAGTGATAATTCGTCTTCAATAGTTGATTGCCTTTTAAATGAAGCTAGGCAGAGGGGAGGTACTTTGTGGTACTGTTACATGCATTATCTCTATATGACTATATTATAATCTTATTATTTAATCTTCGTAATTTGTCTTTGTTAATGACGTCGGACTCTATGTCATGTATATTAGTTAAACTGCAGACAGGAAAGTCTGTAACATCGGCTTCTACTTCAGCTGGTGGCAAATTTACGCTTAAAATTGAGAAGCGCACGATCGATTATGTGGAGTTTATTGAAGCTGATTATTTGTTAATCGCTAGTGGCAGCAATCAGCAGGTTTCTTTATTAATCTCATTAACATGTCTATTATAACTTATTAGTTATTATAACTGTATTTATCTAATAAAGACACAATGTTGCTATTTCAGGGTTATAATCTTACCAATCAGCTTGGCCATTCTATCATTAAACCGGTACCGAGCTTATTTACATTCAAAATCGATGATAAGCCGTTGACAGAGTTATCTGGGGTACTATTTTTTTTATCTGTATTACAAATATTTTTCATTATTGATTTAATTGGGAAATTTGCCTGTAATAATCTCACCTAGACCTTATTGGCCATTAATAATCCCACCTCAGAATATTCCCCCCACCAGTCCCACCTATTTTTCCTACAATGGTCCCCCGTTAAAAAAACTTAACGGAGTTAAGTTTTTTTCCAAATTACAAACAGATTTTTTAGGGCTTTTGATTAGAACGACGATACGAGTCCATTGATGTAAAACTTGCCTTGAAACGGTGCTCCAAATGATGAAAACGGTGCTTCAATTCGGGTGTTTAAATTTCCAATTAACCAAAATCAAGTCACTTGGAGCACCATTTCGAGGCAAGTTTTACATCAGTGGACTCGTATCGTCGTTCTAATCAAAAGCCCTAAAAAATCTGTATGTAATTTGGAAAAAAGGTTAAGTCCGTTTAAGTTTTTTTAACGGGGGACCATTGTAGGAAAAATAGGTGGGACTGGTGGGGGGAATATTCTGAGGTGGGATTATTAATGGCCAATAAGGTCTAGGTGAGATTATTACAGGCCAATTCCCCTGATTTAATTCTCTTTAAGATGGCCAAAGTTTGAAATTTAATATCCTTCAGATTACATTCCCGAAAGTCAAAGCAAGTTTAAAGCTCGAACCGTTGCAGAAGAACATTCCGGAGCTTACCCAGGCATGTTTTTCTTGAAAATCGTGTACGAAATGTTAAATACTTGTTTCTGACTCAACTTGGTTGTTAGGTGGGGCCCATGTTGGTCACGCATTGGGGACTTAGTGGACCGGTTGTTCTTCGATTATCTGCTTGGGGTGCTCGTGATCTCTTTAGTTCGGAATATAAAGGCAAAACCAATTTGTTTATTCAGTGATTTTTTTTTTAATTTCTTGTTATGTGACTTTGGTTGTGTATTAATTTAGGAACGCTTCTTGTTGACTTTTCTCCTGATGTGCATAGTGAAGATTTGAAGTCTTTGTTATCTCAACACAAAAAAAAGTTTCCGGTAATTTGAAGTCTTTAATTTTTCTATTTTTTAACTTGTTTTTATTAAATAAATAAATACAGAAAATTACAAAAATACCCCCTCAGTTAACGTTAGTTTTAACGGGGCTAGAGAAATGGATGCATCTGGCAACGATTTTGAAACCTCAGTGGTCCAGTTGAGAAAAAAAAAGGTTTTTGGAGAGATCTGGCAAAAGTGCCCAAACCTCAGAGGGACGATTTTCGCAATTTACTCTTTAATTTTATGTTAACAAATAATATAACTTAGTAAATAAATTTGTACTTAATTTAAAGTAAGGGGCGGGCCGTGCAGGATAATGTTTATTTTTTATCTTGAAAGTAATGTTCCAATATTTTAATTAAAGTTATTAAGACGTTATAAACGCTTGAGTGCCGTGCAACGTTAAAACAGTTTGAATCATGACCTTTGTAGCTACTCTTTTAATGATACATGTTTAACCTCTTTTTTTTGTTTATAAAATTATTAACTAAATTGGCTTGTTTACATGCAAATAGTAAAAAGTTTAAACTATCCTTACGGATTTAACACATATACTTACTTTAGTAGGAAACAGTCAATATGTTGACATATTTGTTTACTTACATTCCGCAGAAGCAAAAGGTAGTCGGTTCATACCCTCCAGAACTCGGGCTTGTGAAGAGATTTTGGAAATATTTGTTAAACCGTGAGGTTGTAACTCGTAAGATCACTTTAGTTCGAAAAACCCTCGTTACATCGGGAATCATTCTTTTCTAATAAATGTTCATGTGCAGGGGATAGATGAAGATATCTTGTGGGCTTCCATTTCGAATAACACTTTGATGTCGGTTGCTGCTTTACTAAAGCAGTGTTCCTTTATAGTGAAAGGAAAGGTACCGTTCTACTCGTTAGCCTTCACGCTATTGCAACCTATATCCATCCGTATGAAAATTTGGTTAAACTATCGTTAAAGGGTTCAAAGGATAAGATCAATTTTTATCTGAAAACAACACGTGTCAAATGGTTTAAAAATCACCCAAAATATATTCAGTTGAGTAATATTATAATAATTAGTTATGAAATGGACAAAAATTGATGACAGTTGAGCAGTTAACCAACCCGGCCCGGCTGGTTTTATGTGCTATTAATTTAGCGGTTTGACACATCAGCGGTTTTTGTAGGGCCAATTTAAGGATGAATTTGTCACAGCTGGAGGGGTCCCATTGTCTGAGGTGCTCTCTCTCTCTCTCTCTCTCTCTCTCTCTCTCTCTCTCTCTCTCTAACACACACACACACACACAAATCGCTTTGCTTGTATTTTCGTGCAAATCGTAACTCAAAATTCGTGATATGTTAATGAAGATCTCACTGAAAACTATGGAGAGCAGAATTAAACCCCGTTTGTTCTTTGCTGGAGAGGTATTGTTACTTCATGAACATTTTTGGATCATTTTTGTTTTATTTTTTTTATTCTACTGTCCAACTTAAGTAAGATTTAAATATAAAATAAATTCGTAATTTATTTTTGGATCCTTTTTGTTTCATTCTTCTTTATTGTCGCCATTACCAAGTGGTCCAGTTCAGTTAAATATTTCCTTTTAAATATTATAATATTATTTGATAATTGATGGAGCCAAGAAGCACAAACTGAAGATAAAAATTGGACTAAAACACGTTCAACAAATGAATCATAGCTTCAGAATTATATATATGTGTTCTGAGAATTAGAATTATGTGTAGGTGCTGAATGTTGATGGAGTTACAGGAGGTTTCAATTTCCAGGTAAAACCTACAATCAGAAAACTTATCGGGTGGTTGGTAACGGGTCAAACCGAGTAATTTAAATTTGTACAAGTTGGCTCAAGTCGTTTTGGGTCGACCTTAAAACTTTTCTTCCAAGGTTTTAAATTTATCATGATTCATGACCAATTGTTGTGCCAAATATGATTAATAAAAAATAAAATAAAAAATAAATTAGTATTACTCTAATTTATGCAATAAAAGGACACCTTGGTCGCCTTTCAATCCATTTGACATGTTTCTTTTTTTAGCTATTTTTAGTGTTGTCCGTTTGTCCCCCGTTAGCCGGGGTCAAAATCGTCACCTCCACTTTCTTTCGTTGTTAAAAAGTTTTTTAAAAAAAGACCCTTTGCTCACCATTGGAGTATTGGACCATTTTTCTGTTTTTCTCTACAGAATGCTTGGTCAGGTGGGTACATAGCAGGAACAAGTATAGGCAAGATTGCCGCCACATCAGCACCTTCTTTAATAGAACAGGCCATGTAACACCCCACAATACGAAACAACTTTTGAGCATCAAACAATCCACATTTTTTACCTGTAGGTTGTATACTTGTATTTATCTTAATTTATGTTCAATAAGAAGTCTTGAAAACGAAAATTTTACATACCTTGGATGGAAATGCCACAAACGTGCTGTCAACACGCTCGTTGAGATGAAGTTGTACGCGTAAAGGAATATAAAAGAAGTCGTGTGGCAAAAAAATGGCACTTGTTGTCATGACAATTTCGGATGAAATTGTAGCACGTGGTGCCAAGTGCCATCTTTTTTGCGACAAGACTTCGTTAATTCCTGTTTTTCTTCTTTCTTTTCAGTTTCTCTATATGGGTCTGCTGATCATCAGTCAAAAATTATACCTCTCATTCTCTATCTAATGGTGTGTATGTGTGTGTATATATATATGTTCAAGTATGTTTTGAATTGTGTTGACCATATATGGCTGACTTTTAGCCGGCCCCTCTTTTCTTTTTCTATCGCATTTATTGAGCAATTTGTGATGGAAAGTGGAAACGTGAAGCCAAATGATTGTATGCAACTTGGCCTAATATTTTTGTTGTTTCTCAAGGGGTGTTTGGATGGTCATCTAAAACTAATTTTACAAAAGTTCAAACTTTTTTGTATACATTTTTCTGAGTTTATAAAACCACATTATATTTATCTAAAAAGTGATTTATTACTTTTTAGTTTGAATTCATAGGAATAATGTTTTTTTTAATTTGTTTATTTTATGAAACAGAAACTTTTAGGGTATTTTAGACTATCCACTATCACAGCCCAACCCAACCCAACATTTCATTAAAAAATTAATTTCTCTCTCTTCCATATACACAACCCAACCCAACTTTTCACTCACATTCACAACCCAATCTAAACTAATATTATAATAAATAAATATGAGTTATAATAAATTATTATTTATTAAATATAATTTTATATTGGAACATGTGGATAACAATTTATTATAATAATTACTTAAGGTTGCAACCCAAGGTTGCCAGAACAATCCGGTCGAGCCAATATTTAATATTTTTACATTTTAAAAATTAAAATGTTGTTTGTCTTATTTACAAGTGGCAACCGGTTGTAAAAGAAGTTCATAATAGTGGATAGTCTTAGTTAAATTGGATGTATTAATTTGTTTATTTTATGAAACAGAAACTTTTAGGGTCCTTAATGTATATTTTAGTTAAATTGGATGTATTAAATGGACCACACAACTACACAAGTGTAGGAGCCTTCTAAATCAAGTCCCACTTGTGATGAGACACGTGGGTCCCAACCTTAAAATTTCAAGTAGTACTATATAATTAAATAGACAATATTATGTTGGTGTTGTGTGTTATCGTGTGCAAAATAACAATTGTTTGTTGTTTTTCCAAACACTGACCCGTGTGGCCCCAACGGTATATGTGTCGGCAGTCCATATAAACGTGGTGATTTATTAGAAGAAAGATGGTTATTAAATGTTAACCTCTAAGGGTGGAAAGGGCGCTACGTGATGGAGGTGTGCGATCACCGTAAAACACTGCTGCAACTAACTTGGTCACGATATGTGATAGAAAAATGTGATGGTGCTCAAAATGTGTAATGCTAGGTGAACCGGATAGATTTCGTTTACATGGCAAATCGTTTTCAACCGATCCAATATGTCAACCCAAGTCACCTCTGGTTATTTCACTTTAATGTAGGGGTGTTCATTCGGTTCGGTTTATTCGGTTTTCAAAATTTTGTACCTCAAACCAAAAACCAAACCAAACCAAATAAGGAATACGCAAACCGATCCAAACCAAACCGAATTCAATTCGGTTTGGTTTCGGTTAGAAACCAAATAAACCAAATAAACCAAATTGTACCTAAGTACTTTTTTTTCTTAATTTATATTTATGTTTGTGTTCCAACTTTCGAACATCGCAACTAATTTACACCTAACAATATACGAATACAAGAAAGTTTCATTGCGAAATAAAACAAACACATCTATAAAGTAGTCGTAGACAAAACCACAAAATTAAAGCTTCAAAACATAGATAATAGAAACTATAAATAGTTAATAGTTGGGCTTTTAGATTTACATTTGGTATTTTGGACTGCATAAAAAATAACTATTTTGGGCTAATAAATTGTATATGATTTATAAAATATTATTATTTTTATTTAATAATTAATTAAGTTAAATGGTTTATTCGGTTATCCAAAAAAACCTAATAAACCAAATAAAATAAAATGTGGATCCATAAACCGAACCAAAAACCGAATTCGTTATTCGGATCGGTTTATTTGGTTACGGTTCGGTTTACGGTTTTTATTTGGTTACGTTTTTTTCTGAACACCCTACTTTAATGTACTTTTTTGTATTAATGGATGTGTTTTTACTTTAGTGGACTTAGTTAGCAAAATGGAAAAACAGACAATTTGGATAAAGTTAGAGGCGGGAAGCAAAATGGAAAAACCATAGCAAACTATTGGAGGAAAATGACTATTTTTAAAGGTTTGGTGCAAAACTGTTAAAGTGACCAAACCACATGGAGCAAAACGGAAGTTTACTCTTTTATTTTATATATAAACTAAAAAACCTGAAGTGATATAAATATTTATTTGAACAGCACATTTAATTTTACAATTTGTGGGACTTGAACTTTTAGGGTGCTAAACGGGTCGTGTTCGTGGATTGGTGGCTCAACCGACCTGAACCCGAAAATTTAGACGAACCTGTACATGACCCAAACCTAAAAATCGTGTCATATGTATGAACTTGAACACGACCTGAATATTCGCGGGTTGACCCGAACATGACCCGTTCAAACCAAAATTTTAAATTATTTAATTTTTTTTCGCAGATTAATATATTAAAATGAGTTAATTGCCCGGATAGTCCCTGTGATTTGCCATTTTTTCACTTTTAGTCCCCAACTTTTTAAAATAGCATGTCTGCTCCCTGTGGTTTGATCTTTTGTTACTCGGATACCCCCTACACTGGATGGGCGTTAAGTTATTCAGTTAAGTGTTTGTAAAATTACATAAATGCCCTTACTATTAATGAAAATAAAAATTAAAACAATTAAAAGGAACTATAAATAAATGGGCCCACATACATGTATGAAAAACAAATTAAATAAATTTCTTAAACCCAACCCTATCCCCTCGTCTTCCCCATTTTTCTAAACCTGCAACGCTATCACCATTCCCCCCGCTCTCCCTTCCAACTTTCCCCTCTTCCTCTTCCGACACTGTCATCTACACCAAAATTCTTAAACCCAACCCTACCCCTTCCCACGTCTTCAACCTTTTCAAAACCTATAGGGAAACCCAACAACCCTTTACTTTTCCACCGGAATCAAGACCGCCTGAATCAAGACTCGTCGGAATCAAGAGCGTCGATGGGTTTCATCTCGTACCGCTGAAATCAAGACCTGGTACCACTCACCGCCGCTAGGGTTTCATCTCGTACCGCCGGAATTAAGGTTGGAGATTGTGTTGGTGATGTTGTCATCGGAAGTGGTGGTTAAAGGTGAGGAGTAGTCGGTGATGTTTTGATGATGTGGTAGGCGGTGGTTAGTGGTTTAACTGTTTAAGGTTGCTGGTTGCAGGTTTTGCGGTGGTGTTGAGCAGGTAGTTGTGTGTCGGCAATGAAAGGTGGTCGGGTTCTTGAGATGTGCGATGGTGGAACCAACAAACAAAGGTTTTCTTTTGCTCTGTAACTATTTGGCATATATTTTAGATTGTAGATGAAGAAGTCAACTAAGGCAAGAAATGGGGTCGTGTTTGAACAACACATTTAATTTTACAATTTGTGGGACTTGAACTTTTAGGGTGCTAAACGGGTCGTGTTCGCGGATTGGTGGCTCAACCGACCTGAACCCGAAAATTTAGACGAACCTGTACATGACCCGAACCTAAAAATCGTGTCATATGTATGAACTTGAACACGACCTGAATATTCGTCGGTTGAGCCGAACATGACCCGTTCAACCCAAAATTTTAAATTATTTTTTTTTTCGCAGATTAATATATTAAAATGAGTTAATTGCCCGGATAGTCCCTGTGATTTGCCATTTTTTCACCTTTAGTCCCCAACTTTTTAAAATAGCATGTCTGCTCCCTGTGGTTTGATCTTTTGTTACTCGGATAGTCCCTACACTGGATGGGCGTTAAGTTATTCAGTTAAGTGTTTGTAAAATTACATAAATGCCCTTACTATTAATGAAAATAAAAATTAAAACAATTAAAAGGAACTATAAATAAATGGGCCCACATACATGTATGAAAAACAAATTAAATAAATTTCTTAAACCCAACCCTATCCCCTCGTCTTCCCCATTTTTCTAAACCTGCAACGCTATCACCATTCCCCCCGCTCTCCCTTCCAACTTTCCCCTCTTCCTCTTCCGACACTGTCATCTACACCAAAATTCTTAAACCCAACCCTACCCCTTCCCACGTCTTCAACCTTTTCAAAACCTACAGGGAAACCCAACAACCCTTTACTTTTCCACCGGAATCAAGACCGCCTGAATCAAGACTCGTCGGAATCAAGAGCGTCAATGGGTTTCATCTCGTACCGCTGAAATCAAGACTTGGTACCACTCACCGCCGCTTGGGTTTCATCTCGTACCGCCGGAATTAAGGTTGGAGATTGTGTTGGTGATGTTGTCGTCGGAGGTGGTGGTTAAAGGTGAGGAGTAGTCGGTGATGTTTTGATGATGTGGTAGGCGGTGGTTAGTGGTTTAACTGTTTAAGGTTGCTGGTTGCAGGTTTTGCGGTGGTGTTGAGCAGGTAGTTGTGTGTCGGCAATGAAAGGTGGTTGGGTTCTTGAGATGTGCGATGGTGGAACCAACAAACAAAGGTTTTCTTTTGCTCTGTAACTATTTGGCATATATTTTAGATTGTAGATGAAGAAGTCAACTAAGGCAAGAAATGGGGTCGTGTTTGGTGGCCGGAAAAACAATTTCGCCGAAGAAGATGACTGGCACCGGCGAAAGATAGCGGGGAAAGGGAGGGTGTGGTGAGAGTGGGACTCACTATAAATGATTAGTTATATTTCTTTTAGGTTTTTAATTATTATTTTTATTAGTTAGGGTAGTTTAGTCATTTTACTTAGATTTAACTGAGAAAACCAATGTCCATCCACTTTAGGGACTATCCGAGTAACAAAAGATCAAACCACAGGGAGCAGACATGCTATTTTAAAAAGTTAGGGACTAAATGTGAATAAATGAGAAACCACATGGACCATCCGAGCAATTAACTATATTAAAATTATATTTTATTAAAAAAACACAAAGTATATAATATAGTTACATTTAAAGTATAAATATTTAGAGTAAACTTTCGTTTTGGTCCCTGGGGTTTAATCACTTTAACGATTTTGCCCCAAATCTTTAAAAATAGCCATTTTCCTCCAATAGTTTGCTATAGTTTTTCCATTTTGCTCCTTGCAAGGAGTAAAATGGAAAAACATACAATTTGGATGGAGTTAGATGCAGGGAGCAAAATGGAAAAACCTTAGCAAACTATTGGAGGAAAATGGCTATTTTTAAATGTTTGGGGCAAAACCATTAAAGTGACCAAACCTCAGGGAGCAAAACGGAAGTTTACTCAAATATTTATGTCAATTTCTCTTTATAAGCTATAATCATGGCATAAAAACACACCTAACTTAATTTAGTAAACTTGATTTAGTGATCATATAATAGAATTAGATGAAATTAAGATGAGAACCCATGTAATAGAATTAGGGGTGTTCATCGAATCGTATATCGAATTTTCGAATTATTCGAATCGAATTAATCGAATAATTTTTATTTTTCCTTGAATTCGTATTTGATTCGAATTCGATTAAAACCAATCGAATTCGAATCGAATTCGTATTCGAATAAAAAACCCAATTCGTATTCGATTAAAAATTCGAATTCGAATAAATTCGATTTAATTCAGATTCTTTAAAAACATGTAAAAACTTTCAAAATGAAACATAAATTTTAAAGCAGCCATAAAGGCATGATATCACTTTAAAAAGTTCTAAATAAAGTACCACAAGTCTAAAATTCAAAACGAGAAGTCCGGAATAACAACTCCACATTACAAGTTAATATTTTTACGCTTACAAATCTATGCATAGATTTGTTACTTAGGTTTTAGTAATGTGCCATGTAGTGGGTTTGGTAATGGGTAATTTTAATACTTGGAAAAAAATTTGAAAATAATTTATAGTATAGCCTAATAAAAGTTATATATGTATTATATATATAATAAAAATAATAAATAAAAATGTATAATTTTTATTCGAATTTCGAATCGAATCGAATTTGAAATTATAAATCCGTATTCGATTCGTATTCGATTTACTTGACTCGAATTGAATCGAATTCGAATTCGAATTCTTATAATCGAAACGAATTCTTCATAATCGAATCGAATTTAAACGAATTTCGAATTTTTCGAATTCGAAACGAATTCTGCACACCACTGAATAGAATTGGATGAAATTGAGATAAGAACTTGTGATTGGTGGTGGTTTTTACTTTTTAGTGATCACGTGATGGGTGGTCATTCCTATTGTAACAACTCATCTTCATTACTTGAACCCTAAGTGATTAAATTAGTTGCGAAGGTGTATCACTTGAAACTGCCTACGCTTCCCAAGAAATTCTCCACACTTCCACCAACAACCAACCACATCACGTCACGTCTTCTTCCACCAACCAACATGTTACGCGGCTTACGCCCAAGTTTACTATCACGTGAAATCATCATTTGGCCGTGATCACCGTAGTTGTGGTGGTGTATCACATGATCATTTGCACAATTGCACTCAACACGGGAGTGCCCCTGCCCCCCCCCCCAAAGCACATTCACACCCGTCTACCTTTTTTACCCTATAATTACACTAAAAACACTATATTTTCTCTCATTTTAATCAAATTATATTTTTTATACATTTTGTTCTCTTCCACTCACAACCATTTTTAAGATATATTAAAAAAATTATATAGGATGAACAATGTCATCACAAATATACATATAAACAATAACATTTTCTCTCTTTTTCTCTCACAACCAAATACAATCACTTTTTATAATATAGAGAACACTTACACATAACTTGAAGATTTGTGAATGCTCTAACATTTTATTAAAATCTATAGCTAGAGGCGAAAAAATCAAAGGGTTACGGAAGACATGTGAATGCTACGTTTATTGAAATCTCTAGCTAGAGGTGAAAAAATCAAATGGCTTAAATATGTCGCGTTTGGTTTGTACCAAATTTATCTTTTAACACAAATTTTCTTTTGTTTGTAGAAGTAGGTTATAAATAAACCATACAAAAATACAAATTAACCAAAAGATCTATATACAAAACTTAAGGATCAATTTTATTATTTCAGATAAAACAACATATAAAAACTTTGTAATGTAACATGTGGAGGAAAATACAACAAATAACAGATATAGGACTATTCTTTTTCTTTTATTCTCGTACATTTATAGGACCATTCTTTTTCTTTTATTCTCGTACATTCCATTGGAAAAAAAAGAAAAAACAAAACAAAACCACTTATTCTTTGAGAATTCACCTGTACCCATGTTTATGGTAGGTCATACTCATAATAAATTATGTTCACTTCCTTACGGTAGCGAGCATGACAAGTGAGGTCCATTTTTTCTTGTTATTAATATTTAATAGCATATATATTACAGATAATTTCAAATGTGACTTTACACTATGAAATTAGCTATGTTTTTCATATTCACACAAGATTTTAGCTTAATGTAGATACATATGTTAACTATTTTAATTCACATGTGAATATACACTGGAGAATCTAAATTATGTTCATAATCGTATATATCTTTACAAATACAACGGTAAACCAAAATCTAGCAAATTAAATGGTTCTAAACTTATAACAGAAGACTGATTGTTGAAGTAACATTTCTGGCTAGTTTGTGTATATAAAACCAAGCCTCGTTAGACTAAACCAGCTTTATTTTATGTAAACTAGAATTAAGCTCCCCTGCATTGCGGTGGAGTCGTAGAACCATGCCAAATAGCATTAGTGTCACACCACTATTAGCGGCCACCAACACTGAAGTTGCGGCGTGTTAATGTGAAAAAAATAGATCGAAACGTAAAATATAGAAAATAATAACTAAGTCGATGTAGGACCCGTGCATTGTGACGAACCTGTCAAACAGGAGAAAATAGATGTTGGGTTGTGGAAGATTTGACTAGTAGGGGTGATCTTAGTTACACTCCTTCTGTATCTAGCAGGGGTGTTCTGTGTTATACTCCTCCTGCAGCTAGCAGGAGTATTCTCTGTTAATAAAGTTTAAAGTCAACAACCCTAATTGTAACCCCTATATATACTTCTTATTCATGTCTGTAAACCTTTGAGCACCTAATAAAGAAAAGAACTAGTTGTGGGAGTGGATGTAGGTCAGATTAGACCGAACCACTATAAATCTTGTGTTCTTGTTCTTGTGATTTAGAGTGCCTGAGTGTGTGTGCTTGTTGCAGATTGTTCTTGTGTTTGTGGAATCGTGTTCTTGGTCCCAACAACTGGTATCAGAGCTCAGGCTCTTGATTAATTCACACAAACTAGGTAAGAGGTGAAGAAGAACACTTACCTGTTGAAGAACAAGCCGTGGTCTCGAGTTTCAGTCACAGTCGCAGACATAGCGTCTAGGGTTTCTGAACCAGCCGCCGCTAGCACAGCCGCCACCGCCGTCAGTTCCTAACTCCGATTAGAGCTCCGGTTTGAAGACATCTTCAGCAGATTGCGACTAGGGTTCGATAACCCAGTAGCCGCCGCCTAGGGTTACAAAATTGAAGGCTTCCTTGCTAGATATTGCATCTAGGGTTCCAAAATTGAAGACCTAGGGTTTCAATTCTGCACTTGAGTTGCTTGATTTTGTGAAGTTTGTGGGACCATGTCGTAGGAAGAAGAAAGAAATGGGCGTTCCTTTTTTTCCTTGTTTTTTTAAGAGAAAATCAGCTTTCTCTTATTTTCAAAAAGGCCCCTCAACTTTGACCAAAGAGATAAGTACTGAGATACAAGTGCTAAACCGTCTATTTGAAGATCAAAGAAACTTGAATCAGGTGTTTTCTGTTTCTATTTGTTTCAGTGTTGGTTTTCTATTTGTTTCGATTTCAGTTTCGTTTTAGTTGTGCAAGTGTTATCATGGCAGAAGACGGGAAGGTGCAAATCGAAAAGTTTGATGGGAAAAAGTTTGGTTGGTGGAAGATGCAGATTGAAGCATTACTTTGTCAGAAAGACTTAGATGTAGTGCTTGAGGATGAAAGGCCAGAAAAAATGCCACAAGCAGATTGGGATAGGATGGATAAGAAAGCCAGAGCAGTGATAACGCTTTCTCTATCGGAGAATGTTGCATTCAACATCCAGAAGGAGACCTCAGCTAGAGGAATGATGGCAGCATTGTCGAATATGTATGAGAAGCCTTCTGCAGCGAACAAGGTTTATCTTATTCGAGAGCTTGTGAATACTAGGATGAGGGAAGGTGATTCAGTTACAACGCACATCAGTAACTTAAACTCGATATTGTCTCGGTTGGTGTCTGTGAACATCAAGTTTGATGATGAGGTTCAAGCTCTATTGTTATTATCCTCATTACCTGATAGTTGGTCCGGAACCGTAACTGCTGTTACGAGCTCTTCAGATACAAGCAAGTTTACGTTTGTGAAGATGCGGGATCTTATTCTGGGCGAAGATGTCCGAAGAAGAAATTCAGGTGGATCATCGGGTGATTTAATGCATGTTGGCAGAGGAAGAAAGAATAACAGATGTAGTGGCAGCAAGAACAGAAAGAGGAGCCAGTCTAGGGCTCGAAATGATGTGACCTGTTGGAACTGTAAAGAGGTTGGACATTTCAGGAATCAATGTCCAAATGAAAAGAAAAAAGTTAACGCTGCAGTAGACCACTCAGATGATGAAGTTTTGATCTGTAATGTGAAGAGCAGTGTGGATTCCTGGGTTATGGATTCGGGTGCTTCATTTCACGCTACCCACAACAGTGAAGCATTAAGGAATCTTAAAATTGGGGATTTTGGCAAGGTACGACTTGCAAATGATGAAGTCTTAGATGTCAGAGGCATGGGTGATATTGACTTAGTTACTCCAGTCGGATCTACGTGGACTTTAAGAGACGTGAGAGTTATTCCAGGCTTGAAGAAAATGCTTATTTCAGTCGGGCAGCTGGATGATCAGGGTCACGAGGTTAAGTTCGGTAGTGAACAGTGGAAGGTAATTAAGGGAAATTTAGTAGTTGCACGTGGCAAGAAGAGAGGCTCATTGTACATGGTCAGTGTACCGCCTGAGGGAGAGGTTTTCCCAGTTCAGAAGAAGACCAAGATCCGGTTCACAGAATCTCGTGGGCAGAAGAAGGTTTGCTTTGCAGATGGCAAACCCAGAGTTACAGGTCAGATTCAGGTTGAACGTGCTAGGAAAGGTTCAATAAAACCAGTCAGGGGCATTCATGGCAGTGGGAGCACGGGTCGTGCTTCAGTCAGAGTTACCAGACGACAGTGGGTTAAGAGAACCAGTATTCCAGCTGTCAAAGTCTCTCCAGTTGATTATCTGCTTTATTCGGAGAGTGTTTGTTCTCAGGATGTTCCAGGATCGTGCAGTTCGTGTCAGTGGGAGCCGATAGGGACAGAGAACGAGTCACAAGTAGTGACTGATGAGTTGAAGCTCAGTGGGAGCTTCAACGGGCCTTTAGGTTAACCGATGAGAAGGCCGCCCACAACTAGTGAAGATGAAATGTTTACGGAGGTACTTATGATATGAAGTTGCATGGAGTGCAGTTTGAAGTTGTCAAAGCCTCCAAGTGGGAGATTGTTGGGTTGTGGAGGATTTGACTAGTATGGGTGTTCTTAGTTACACTCCTTCTGTATCTAGCAGGGGTGTTCTGTGTTATACTCCTCCTGCAGCTAGCAGGAGTATTCTCTGTTAGTAAAGTTTAAAGTCAACAACCCTAATTGTAACCCCTATATATACTTCTTATTCATGTCTGTAAACCTTTGAGCACCTAATAAAGAAAAGAACTAGTTGTGGGAGTGGATGTAGGTCAGATTAGACCGAACCACTATAAATCTTGTGTTCTTGTTCTTGTGATTTAGAGTGCCTGAGTGTGTGTGCTTGTTGCAGATTGTTCTTGTGTTTGTGGAATCGTGTTCTTGGTCCTAACAATAGATATAAAAACATTGACCCACACATGCATTGCGTTGTGTTAACTTGCAAAAAATTGAACGAAAACATAAAGTGAAATGTAAACACGTTGGACTACACACGTACGTTGCGTCGTGTTAACTCGAAAAAAATATAACGAAAATGGGGCCAATTCAAGCTGAAAGTGAAACAGTTGTGAGGTTAAAACAATTGCGAATAATGAAAAGGTTTGGGTTAAAAGTAAAAAACAAATTTTATGAGGTTAAAACTATAAAAGATGAAAAAGCTTTGGTTTAAAAAGTAAGAAATCAAAACTTTTTTGAAAAATCTCCAAAGCATAAGGTATAACATCATGATACAGGTTGCTAATTTATAGTATACGTAAATATAATAAGTTTAATAATTATAATAAATATATATTATGTGATAAAAACAACTAAATAATATATTTAGTAATATGTATTTAATTATAGTTATAAGTATATAACCTTAGTTGCCAATGTCGATGGCCTAAAAATGTGAGACATTTTATTGTTCATTTAGACCATACGGTATGGGAGGACTCTAAACGACATGTGACAACCAAATCAGCACATATCAGAAAGGTAGCGTGGTGTCAAAAAACGTGGGGTGTGATGTGGCGTGGTGTGACATGTGACATAAGCTTTTTATTATACTTTATATTTAAAAATTAAAACAAAACTAATAAAAAAATTAATACTAGTTAAAGAAATCTTACTAATAAAAAAACCCGAAACTAATAAAAAAACGAAACTGAATCCGATATTTTGTCATGATTTCTTGTTTCGTTTTTTTGTCATTTCTCTTTTTTCGGGTCCAAGGTGATGGTTTTCACAGCGAGTACATTTTATGGTAATAGAGTTTTCAAGTGAATTTGTTTTATAGTTTATTCTTAATAAAAGATAAAATGTACTTTAACCAAAAAACCTATTTTAGTAAATAATTTATAAAACACCTATTTTTGTAATTATTTTTCTACACAACACTCGTTTAGAAAAAAAAAAAAAAAAAACCTCTACAAAAAGTGAGTGTAACGAACTCATAAACATTTTGTCATAAAACTCATTTTTTAGTATAAAACAGTAATTATAAATTTGTTTTAGAATTGTTTTTATTTTTTGTTGAAAGAAATGAATAAAGTTGAATTGATTGAATGATGAAAAAGAAGATGAAATGGATAGTGATGAAAAAGGTACAAAGATAATGAGTTACAGCCCTTTACTGAGACCGTACATTTGACATTTAATTATGATTTTTTAACATGGCACGTTTTTGACATTCAAATTGCAACAAACTCGACAATTATATAATACTCTAATTTACAACATAACTGTGCATATAGTAGTTGTAACTTGTGCTTCAATTGTGTTATGTGCTTTAGTTACTTGAACCATCCAGATAGTACTCTCCTTTTTCTCATTCAATCATCTGCACTCTCCTCCTTCTCTCTACTCTCTTCTTTCTCTCTCTAGATAACTCCACCGTACCTGATCCCAACTCCAAAAATACATCGGCCGAGAGTGAAGAGAGACAAAGGAGAGATGTGCAGCATATATGTGGCGTCACGGTGGTCCTTAGGCGGCGGCTTAGGGCTGGGAATATATCCCGGCGGCATAGGGTTTAGTAGATTGTCGTGACCACCAATGCCTCCCACCTCTTTCTCCTTCCACAAAAGTGGTTCTTCGAACCGCATGGTGTGGACGTCAGATGAGATGGACAAGGCAAAATCAGCCTTCTCCGGTGGCTTATTCGTCCGTCCAGCGGGTGTTGACGACGGTGATTGGTCATAGCCGGGTGTCTTTCGTCTCCTTTCCTTGCTTTTTTTGCTTTTCTTTTTTTCAGCATCCAAGTTTTAGTATTTTAGTATTACAAAGGGATTCATGCTTAGTAATTGTTGATATACTGTGGAATTTTTATGTAATTATGTTGTATAATGAGTTTTGTTTTGTTCGGTTGCTGGATAGAGATTTAATATGAGTTGTTTGTATGTATGATTTGTAGAGGATATTATGAATTTGATTGTTAAATCTGTATCTTGAGGTCGTTTTAATATTCGATAACCAATAGTTATACTGGGCTTTGGATTTTTTAGATTGCAGGGCGTACTAGAATTTAGAACCTGAATAATCTGGTTAAAATTATGATTTATCAGTTTATAGGGTAGCGATATGGTAAAAAGTGTCTAAAATGTAAGAAGGGTAAGAAGTGTTTTAAACAATTGGATATTTTATCTAATGGTTGAGATCAATAGGGTATAAAAATGTAAATTGTGTTTTAATTAGAGGGACCTTATGTAAAATTGAAGGGCAATAGTGTCTTTTTCAATGTTTCAAATATGGTAACCGTATTCTACACAACCAAAAACACCTACATTCACTCCTTTTTCCTTAATTATAGGAATTAATTACCAAGATCTAAATCGGAAGCCTCTTTGTTTTATATAAGATTCAATGCGTGGTGTTTTACGTTAAGAAGAACTATAATCAGATTCATGGCGTAGTGTTTTATCTGGAGACATTGTTCATGGTGTGGTGTTTTATCTGGAGACATTGTTCATGGCGTGGTGTTTTATCTGGAGACATTGTTCATGGCGTGGTGTTTTATCTGGAGACATTGTTCATGGTGTGGTGTTTTATCTGGAGACACTGTTCATGGCGTGGTGTTTTAAACATCTGGAGACATTGTTCATAGCGTGGTGCTTTATCTGGAGAAATTGTTCATGGCGTGGTGTTTTATCTGGAGACATTATTCATGGCGTGGTGTTTTATCTGGAGACATCATTGTTCATGACGTGGTGTTTTGTCTCCAGATGTTTAAAACACCACGCCATGAACAATGTCTCCAGATAAAACACCACGCCATGATTCAAGTCATGGTGTTTTATCTGGAATCCCAAGCAACCTTCTATGAATATAACACCATACAACTTAATAGAACCCGTTTCATACCAAACATTATATAAAACAAACTTTATCAAATAACTCATGTTTTTTCATGAAAAAAATATAGATGAAATCCATGAAAACACAGTAAGTTTTATTGTATATTTTTCCTCAACGCAATCTGTATATAAACGACACCATACAAACAATTGTTTTATGCAATAAAACACCACACATGAACCTGTATCGCTTTCTTCCATTTGTGATTTTCGTAATGAAAAAATTGCTCCAAAATTGCAGAGAAAAAAAATACTTTTGAACCTGAATTAATGAACGAAGATGATATAATACTAGTTAATGATTGATTCTGATGATATACTTTCCTAAATTAACTCCAAAACAGTTACACACAATTAATTGATAAGAAAAGGTAAATTACTAATGTACCCTTTTGAATTAATTAAGAAGAGGGACACTTGTCATTGCAAGATTATTTCTTACACTTCTTACAAAAGTCTCACTTTTCACAGGATCCTCTACCTCAGTTTATAATCCAATTTTTTTTTCCAGCCAAACCAAACATTTCATTGATATCAGAATTCAATACAGCTGGACTCTGTAGCAAAAATAGAGCTGTAAGTTTTTCTTGTAGTCTCAGTTATTTATTATTGCTTTCTTGTGTTATGATTATTGTATACTTTATAAAGATGAGTTAAAATATGTGTACTCAAATAAGGATAATAATATCCATGTCCTATTTTGCTTTTAGAGATATGCTCAAATTAGCGATTTATCTGCAAAATTAGTGTAGGAGTATTAACTTAACTAATTTGTTTTGGGGGTTTGAAGGGGCAGTAGAGATTGGAATGGTAGACAAATGGGTTTATATCTCGACTTATATAGGGGTGCTAAATGGGTCATGTTCGCGGGTTGGTGGGTCTAACCCGAACCTTTGAAATTTTTACACGAACCCTAACACGACCCATCCCAAAAATCATGTAACTATGTAAGACACATGAACCAAACACGACACAAATGTTAGTGGGTTGACTCGAACACGACACAATTGTTAGTGGATTGACCCGAACACGACCCATTACAAAAAATGTTATTGATGACTTAACATGCAAATTGTCATCGCATAAAACCTAAAATAATTTACAATTTGAATTTATAAAGTTTGTGAATCCCCTTTTCAAAATACAAGCCGATATGTACACATGAAAGTTCTTCCTTTCATCATGTAATTTGATATCATGTCCTGTTGGGTTCTATAAGTTTTATATGCTGGATCATTAAAGCTGCTAGAAAACACTACCTACTTCTCTTCCTTACATTTATTTTTTTACACGGTATAATTGTGTATTTGGAGTTTGAAATTAGCATTCTAAGCTTTTATATTGTCTATATATCTTTTCAACATCTATATTCTCATGTATGTTTTATTTTCAGACTTGGGAGTTATTCTCAGTCAAGAACAGAAAATTTAGGAATGCGAAAGAATCTTAGCAAGCAGTTGTATAGCTGTTTGGAACCCCATTGTTTAAAATATGGTGTATCATACTTTTAGCTAACAACGGATGGTCATTGGATGATAGGTTGTAAAATGGGCGAGGCGATAAGAGAGAAAATAAGTGAAAGGATGAAGCTGTTACAAGCCATTGTACCAGGTTGTGACAAGGTCCAATTTGGTTTTCTTTCTTTCTGTCTTTGTTATCTATTTAAAAAAATATATCGACTTATTCGAACAACCTATGATCAAAATAGTCTATTAACTATATATGATCTCACATTTTCATGTGGGATTGATTGACATGTAGGTAACTGGAAAGGCCATGGATCATATGTCCAGTCCATACAAAATCAAGTTGAGGTACATATATTTTTTTTATAGTATTTAGCTATTTAATTTATATAAAAAAATTAGTTTGCTGAAAAATTAATAAAAAAATTTGCAATTTCTTTCGGTTTGTTGTTCTATATTTTTGGAAGGTTTATTGATTCCGGCGTTGATGGTGTTCTGCTTCTTGGCGTAGCAACTCTGGTTGCAGCCATGGTGGCACTGAGTCATTAAGACAATGATGATCTTTTAGATCTGAGTCTCTTTGTTAACTTATTTGTTTTCTACCCGGTTCGTTCCGGTCTCTTGACTTTGCTCAGCCCTAAATTTAGTGATTGTTATTAGTAAATATACTTTATAGATTACCCTAATCTAACTTGCCAGAAAAAGGATCCGTTAATATTTTTTAACACCCTGATGCAATGGTTGAAATATTTTCAAGCCCCCGCCGCATCGCGGCGGGGTACCTTTCTAGTTATAATACAATAATACATAAAATTCAGCTACTTGATGAAAATAATTGAGGGACTGATTTTGAAGTTTTACTCATTTGGGTTTGTTATCTTCAATCCTTGTAAAGACAATTATATTGACAAACTCGAGCTTATAAAAATGCGAAACGTTTACTGATTTACAAAATTTTGTTCAAGTCAAGCTTTTTTAAAGTTAACTCGAACATAAAACGAAACCTATAACTCGGCGAACTCGAGCTTATAAAAGTTCATGGTTTTTGATAATTTTATAAGGCTCATTTTAGAACACATGCGGTGTTTAAGATTAGAGTAAACTTCCGTTTTGCTCCCTGTGGTTTAGTCACTTTAACGGTTTTGCTCCAAACCTTTAAAAATAGCCATTTTACTCCCTGATGTTTTGGTTTTTTTGCCAGTTTGCTCCTCGCCTCTAACTCCATCCAAATTGTTTGTTTTTCCATTTTGCTCCCTGCAGGGAGCAAACTGGCAACAAAACCATAACATCAGGGAGTAAAATGGCTATTTTTAAAGGTTTGGAGCAAAACCGTTAAAGTGACCAAACCACAGGGAGCAAAACAGAAGTTTACTCTTAAGATTATTTGCCAATTGTTGCTAAACAATGGATGATGAAGCCACTATTGGGTGTTGTCGGAATTTTATAATACACACTTTTCTGATGAAATCAAGAAGAAGATAATCAGGGTCACCACACATCGATATCTATTTTTCATGTGAAACCGTATAGTAGCTAAGAGGACAATCGTCAAAAGCAACACACTAGTGGCGGCGACTTGTGATAAAAAGAGCAAGTATATAGAGCAACTTGACTTGTAAAAAAACTGAAGGTTAGACGTTTGACTTTATTTAATTTTCGGTTTTGACAAGAAAAGCAAAGAATTGGTATACTTGGAATGGTTTTCCGTTAAATAAAATTCACCTCCAACTTTAATATGTGTAAATATGTATATTTTAGAAACCATATAAAATGTGTCATCTTATTTTCACGTGTTAAAATTCTAAAGATAAAAAAGTATATTTTCCACAAACAGACACCAGATTTAAAATCCGTTTTAGGCTTTTAGCCACTCAAAAGGTTGAGCCGACCGCAACTACATCAAGAGTGGAAACGAGTCGCGGCAGCGAGTTGTGACCATATTTCGTTTGAATATTTCTTTTGGGTTTATTGCTTGAGTTGGTTATTTTGACGAGCAAAAAAACTCAATAAAAACATTCATTTAGGTTACTAAATATAAAAAGGGTAGAAATATCCACCCATCTTCACAACTACAAGGTGTACGTGTACTCGTGTACCCTGTTATCCAATACCTACCCTCGTTCTTGGTGTCTACTTAATTTCTTCCCCTTGGACTTTCACTCATATTCTGAGGTAAGTTTTCACACCAAAGAATGATTGCGGAAAAGAAAGGAGATGCCAAATTATGTGCTGATATTAGACAAAATATAATAATGTGTTACTATAGGGTTAGAAGTGTAACAGTGTGGTCTATATAAACCGCATCTAATGTAACCCTAATCACAACTTCTAATACAATACAATTCTTTGATTTAACTTAGTACAAGCTTTGGAGTACAACCACCAGACGGGAGGCTGGCCACCGCCGCCGCCCTACCACCACCACAAAACTTGCGCACAGTCTTCCTCTTCTACCCTATTGCCACCTTAACCATCACAACACCAACATCACCGTAATTGCTTCCACCCATGGTGAAACCCTAGCCGCCACCATAAATACCATCGTTTTACACTAAAGCCGACAACCACCACTGCCACAATAACCAGAACCCTAACTGCTAACCCTAACCCTAGTCGTCGCCGTCATCACCATGAAACCCTAGCTCTGTCAGTTACCGCTGATACAAACAAGAAGTCGTTGGTGCTGCGAACCATACCTCCCAGCATTTAGGGTTGCAGAAATAACCTGCAATAGTCAAAGCCTTAAGTCGTCACAACCACATTGCAACAGTGGCCTTTTTTCGGCGACTAACACATCACAAAACAAAGCAAAAAGGTCTTGATAGGGGAAAAGACCGACAAGGGGAAACAAATCCCTGTTAAAATTGTCGGTTGGAGAAAAAAAACTACACAAAAGTGTTGTCGGAGAACAATGTGAAAGCAAGGAGGAGAAGAATTAAGACCAACTATCTTTCTGTTTTTAGTTTTCAAACAAAGTCACTCTCGTGCTTAGTTTGCGGGGGAGTATTAGACAAAATTTAATAATGTGTTAGTATAGGGTTAGAAGTGTAACACTGTGGTCTATATAAACCACATCTAAAGTAACCCTAATCACAACTTCTGATACAATTCAATACAATTATTTGATTTAACTGCTAATAACAAGAAGTCTTTAGTCTAATGGTTTTGGTGAATCCTCTTTTAACTAAACGGTGAGGGTTCAAACGTCACTATGGATATTTAGGAAAATTTTAAGTGGTGTAGAATTAGGGAGTGTGTATCGTAATTTCTTTTAAAGAAATCATGTGTTGATGTTCATAGGATTCTACATAAGGTGTAAAAGAGTCTAATTGAGTTCGAACTCAACTTGTTTAGCTTAGTAGAGCTCGGGCTCGACTTGTCTTAATCTTTCAAACTCAACCTTGGTTCGGGCTTGCTTTGTTTAATAATATATATTATTATTTAGTTATTATGTTTTATATACAAATATAATTAGGTTTATGTATAACAAGTGGGTATTCCAGGCGCTACACGAAGAATATTCTATTGGTGTTCAAGTGCTTCGATCACCGTCCATTCTCAAACAATCGTCAAACTATCAGTAACTGAACCACAAACATTTAATAGAAGGGTCATAATATATTTTTGTTACGATCTGCATGCAAAAATACCCCTCGACGCTCGTGAAGCCAATGTGCACAAATCTACCGAATGATTGATAGTTTATCGTCGACATTGGAGGATTCAGTTGTAGTCGCTGTTGGCCAACCGAAGTATCATCACCATCTGCAGTAGTGTGTACATGTGCAGCGGACGAAATAAACTTGTTTGCAGGCATGGTGATTACGAATGTGCAGATTCAGTAAGAATGAGAAAACAAATATTTGAGAGGACACTTTCTATATTGCGGGAAAATGTCTTGGTAACCGGCAAAAGGTTGCCGGTATTACATATAAATACATCATAAATGGCGGTTGGATTTTGGCGGGTAACTGCCATTATAGTTTGTTTGAAATATCATTACCCGCTTATCCAAATGAACCGCTTATCATACTATCATACTTATCCTAATATACTAACTATCGGTTCACATATCATACATACATATTGTTCGAATATTATACATAACATAACTAAAGTTTAACTAAATATAGATGATCATATTTCTAACACAACCCCCTTAAACTTTGGTTATGTTGAAACCCTTTTCATTACACTCTGGTTGGCGTCATCCATTGCCTTTTTCATGTAGCTAAAGTTGAACCGCTTCCTTCTCTTGTGTAAGTTCCAGTTATCTTCCCATCCGTTTCCAGCAAACAATGCAAACTGTGTTGCATCGACACCTGCATGAACCTTATCGGCCTGTTCATTCTGATTCGTTCCTTCACTGCATGTCTTCCTGTATGCATCTCCTGAGAATTCAGCCCCTTCGTTTACCATTTCTTTCACATGAACAGCCTCCTGCACTGATTTGAATTTGTAGTAATATTCGAGAACATCGAGATACATGGCATATGTAATCCTCATATAATCTCCATCTTTGTACTCGAACCCCAAATCTTTTGCTATGATAGGCCAAGTGTTCTCGGTAGTAACCTCTCGATATCCGCCATCTTTTGCCACCAAGATATATAGACTTAATAAGTCTATTTTCCGTTGATCAGGAAAGTAAGGAGGCACCGGTCTTGATGTGATCCCCATATATACATATAGGAACCAATGAATCATTTCTTCAAATTTTTGTTGAAGAATTCCTTTGTACTTAAAAACATATTCTTGATCATCAAGCATATTTATTAGTGCTTTGCAATCGGAAAAATCCCGGAATTCTAATGTTTTCAGAATCATCAGATTCCAATCATTTTCAAGTTCACTTGAAACATCTAGTGTTTCGAAATAAGAGTTCAGAAACTCGTCTTTAAATTCATCATCGATTCCGCACATTTCTTGTAACCTTTTCTTTTCCTTTGATCCCAATTCCTCCTCTTTTGTTAAACCCGTTTCACTATTCCTCGTGTTCATCACCGGTGGTGAGAACATGGGGAAAATTTTGCAAGTGTCACCGGAACGACGAACCGTGAAGCCTTGAAGAGTTAATTGTTCAAGACTTAAAACGTTTCGATCGATATCCGGTGAGTAGAACACACTAGGAATATTCAGCGTTTCATTTCCAGTTTTCATTTCTACTACACCCACTCCCCGAATGAACAAGAAATTGTTCATACCGGATCTGGTTTCTACCCCCATAATATGCTTTACACGCTTGAAAACATCTATGTTACCTACAAAATGATGGTTGAATGTCGGATTGACATACCAGAAATCTTTCCATTGCCCACCGTCGGTTCCGGTTACTATCATCTCTTCTCGGCAATGAACTTCATCATTCTGTGTTCTTGTTCCAGCATTAATCGCCTGTCTTATTAGTTGCGATTCTTCATCATTCTCCTTAGATTTGCATGTGTAAATCTGGTGGCCGGGCAAATGACAGTAATAGCATAATCGTTCTCGTCGGCTTCGCTGTTTTCTTTCATTCTTCTCTTCAAAGCAATGTTGACATGGTATTGTCGTAGCAGTTGGTTTGATTTCTGCATCAGATCTGGTAGCGAACATGGCTCTGATACCACTATGTTGGCCAACCGAAGTATCATCACCATCTGCAGTAGTGTGTACATGTGCAGCGGACGAAATAAACTTGTTTGCAGGCATGGTGATTACGAATGTGCAGATTCAGTAAGAATGAGAAAACAAATATTTGAGAGGACACTTTCTATATTGCGGGAAAATGTCTTGGTAACCGGCAAAAGGTTGCCGGTATTACATATAAATACATCATAAATGGCGGTTGGATTTTGGCGGGTAACTGCCATTATAGTTTGTTTGAAATATCATTACCCGCTTATCCAAATGAACCGCTTATCATACTATCATACTTATCCTAATATACTAACTATCGGTTCACATATCATACATACATATTGTTCGAATATTATACATAACATAACTAAAGTTTAACTAAATATAGATGATCATATTTCTAACAGTCGCGGCTCATTTGTGTTCAACTGCTCCACTTTCATTGCTAACCACTCATCTTTTAAGTTAATCATCTTCTTCATTATCTGAATCGATGTGATGTTAGATTAGTACGACTGTAAACGAATCAAACGTTCATCAACTGTTCGTGAACCGTTCTGCGTGAAGTTCGTTTCAATTCGTTAATTTTATAAATGCATGAACATGAACAAAGAATTTTATTCAATCAATTAAACGAATGATTGAATGAACACAAACAAATGCAATGTTCGTCAATTGAGTTCGTGAACATTCAGTAATATATCCTTTTACGTCAGTTCATGGTCGTTTGTTTCGTTTAGTTTAGTTTAGTTTATGTTCAATCATTAAAAACTTAGATCTTTGAACATTATTTTGTGAAAATTATGTTTAGGCTGAGTATGTCTAATTTGTGTCTAATGTTCGGGATTAAGAGTGTTGTTTCTTTTTTATCATTTAAAAAAATGATATATGTTCATTTGTGTTTGTGAACCGTTCGTTATCAAGTTCTGAATGAACGGACAAAAACAATAATTATCGTTCGATGAACATGAACAAGAATCCATTCGGTTTGGTTCGATTGTGTTTACAACCCTATAGATCAGGAAGACGTTGTCTACTAACGAAACATGACGCTCGAAACCAAGTCTGCATGCGAAAATTGCCCTTGGCGGCAGTTTGATTGTTTCAGAGGAGTTTTTACAACCACCAGTTTCTCAACTTCAATGACAATGGCAGCTGTTACAATATGGTCGATCGTCTGGTGAAGCAAGTGAGGAAAGAGGACGAATGAGGTAGAAGTGTTTGATGTTTCCAGGATATTCACTACGGTGTTTTTTCATGTGTGTGAGATAGCAAAGAAGTCAGAGAACACAGGTGGAATGGTGTAGGCGTGAATATGGGATTGTATTACCAGCCTCATGAGTTGTAACGATACGGCGTGGGTGGCGTGGAAACCTCTTCCACGCCGCTACACCACCCTGTGACTGGCCTTTAGGGCGGCTTGGGGAGAGGGCGCTTGAAACTTCAACAGCGTGGAGGGGCAATGAGCATCGATGTGGTGAATTGGATTGGGCATATAGCCGTTCGACCCCAACAGATCTTTTAAAAAAAAGTTTTTTTTTTTTTTAATTTAAAAAATAAATACCTCACTCTATTTAAAATCCAACCCATTCCACCATTTTTACCAAATACTCTTCTACCCCACTCCAAAATTTATAAGATCTCTCAAGTTTTATCAAAAATGCATCCCCACAACCATTCTTTCGATTCGAACAACCCATATGGTGTAGGCGAAATACTGAATATTACTTCGCCTCAAAAATGCCCCCTCTACAAGTTTCAGGTAACTTAACCGACATATCGGCTTATGCGCATCTTCTTGCGAACTACCCAATGTATTTTCCGCCACAAATCCATAACCTCCTTCAATAACCACTCGTTCCTCTATCCTAAACGCCCCCTACACCCAAATCCGTACCTGAAACGCAACCTAAAAATATCATTGAACCCTCCACACAGGAAAAAAAGAAACCAAAGGAAGAAACCGACACAGAGAAAAAAAAAGAGAAACGAGTCGTTATTCCATGGACAAAGGAGGAAGAAGTGGCGTTAACCAACGCTTGGCTTTATATTTCGAATAACTCAGTTTTAGGAATATTTTATTTTATATTATATTTATTGTTAAAAAATTATATATGGTAATTATGTATTTTTCCTATCTTGATATAAATAATATATTTATTTTAAAATAGGTACCAATCAATACGATGACGAATTTTGGATTCGAATAAACAAGCTTTATCACACAATGTTGGAACGAGAGTTCTATAGGAGAAACAATAGTCTCTCGTTAAAGTGGCGTGAAATAAATACCGCCCGGACCTCATTCAACTGGCACTACGACATCATTAAGAACAACCAAAGAGCGGCGAAACCAACACCGATATGTTGACACAGGCGTTTAGTTGAGACTAGACTAGAGACCCTTTATTCACGCAAACTTGTTTGCTCCTTTGTGTAGAGAACACTTTTTTTAATTATAACTTAGGTCACTTTTCATAAGGTTTTGAAATTTTAAACATTTGATTCAAAATCAAATAACTAAAGCGAACTAAAAAATAATATATTTCTTTCTAATGAAACGAAAAAAATAAACTTTAAGCTCAAATCAATGATCGCTTTCCTTTTATAAGTTGAAAGTTTTAATAAAGATGAAATTTCATTAAAAGAAATAATCATATGTGGCAAAATAAAAATAATTCGTCTTTGAGCATATGAAGAATGAATCATCGAGAAAGCCATGCACGAACCATCGTTTAGGTTTTCATACAACAAGCTGAAGACACTTAAGATACAATCTACGGCGTTTCTACCTACATTCCGCTATTGGTGATTGATGGGTGTTATCGTCGTATGGTTTTTTGGTTGTGATTTATCAAAGTTCTTGATCCTCCTATTTATTAGGAAGATGTACCTCTTAGCTCGTATAAATTTAATAAGACTAACTTAGTCGATAAGTTAATCCAATGCCATAAAAAATATACTGATAACACTAAAATTACAAACAAAAGATGTTTTTTAGCTCACTTCTCTAAGATTGTTGATTTAGGATTAACTATTTTTTACTTAGCATTTATTGTTTCTTTATGAATGTTACACTATCAACAATAATTTTTTTTAACTATTTGTTTGGACTAAATGTGATTGGCCTACAACTGCAGTTCTTAGTTCAGAGTTATAGATTAGGTTATATGTAACCATAAACTCTTTAAATTTATTATTGTCGACCCCTACCAAATAAAGAAGAGTTGACAGTAGTGAAACTCGAAAAAAACCGAACCATATTGGATATGAACCAAACCACATTTACAATCAATACAAGAATATTTACTAAAAACACAAAATTAAAGAAAAAAATGTTCGACTTGTGTAACATTTAGTGAAATACGTTTGGTTATATTGTTTGTAAAGTCCATTATATACACTTCTAGCCCAGTCAATTTTAGCTCCAGAAGGCCCAAACCATCGCCCCATAGCTTTGATGAACCACAAAGGCACAGATTGAGAAAAATAAATGATGAGGGTATAAAATTGGTCCTAATATCAATACGTTTTCGACTAGTGTTCTAATGGACTATAACTCATTTCGTCTTGCAGTTGGTCCTAATATTAATACGTTTTCGACTAGTGTCCTAATGGACTATAACTCATTTCGTCTTCCAGGGTCTTTTGCATATTTCCCCTTATAAATCATCTTAGTTGTATATTTACCCAATCTCAAACTAAAATTGCATATTTCTCCTTCCTTAATTAAAAGAATTGTAAATTTACCCATTTTAATTTTTTTTATTAAAAATAAAGAGTTAAATACCATTTTAGTCCTTACGCTTTGGGCCATTTTACCAGTTTAGTCCAAAGGTTTCATTTTTCGTCTGTGGGTCCAAAAAGATTTCACCATTGTCATTTTAGTCCATTGGGTTAACTTCATCCATTTTTTCTATTAACGAGAAGGGCAATTCGGTCATTTTATATGTAATTTTGTTAACAAGAAGGGCAATTCAAACATATAAAATAACCGAATTGTCCTTCTCGTTAACAAAAATAATGGATGAAGTTAACACAGTTGACTAAAATGGCAACAGTGAAATCTTTTTAGACCCACAAGAAAAATGAAACCTTTGGACTAGACTGGCAAAATAGACCAAACCAGAAGGACTAAAATGGCATTTAACTCAAAAATAAATTATGTAATTACCATTTTACCCATACTTATACTAAAACTTCAAAAATTACATATTTAAGCATTTTAACTAGTTTTTTTTTTCTATTTTTATTTCTATCATAAGTATCATTGTTATTATAAGAATAATATTTCAACTTAATCATCCTTTTCACGTATTAATATTTAACACTCTTTTTATTATGAATTTTTATCACTTCCATTTTTTATTTAAGAGTAAACTACTAAAATGGTCCTTTAGGTTTGGTCACTTTTACCATTTTAGTCCAAAATTCAAACCTTTTGAATTTGGGTCCTTGTGGTTTCAGTTTTGTTGCCATTTTGGTCCAAAAGTAAAGTCAGCTTAGATTTTTTAAAATAAAATATTGGTTTTTTGTCCTTTTCCTCAAATTAATGAAGAGCAAAATGGTCATTATAAGTTTTATTATAACAAATTATTGATTAAAATAATTAAATTAAATGACCTTAGGCAAGTATCTTCATCTTCCCCAAATGCAATCCCTAATATCCTAATCCACTCTTACAAACATCTTCTTCTCCAACGATCAATGGATAATTACAAGGACTTTTGTTGCGATTTTTTCGAAAGGTAGAAGGTGTACAGACTACCCCCAGCAACAAAATTCTAACCATCAAGAATAGAGAAAACTTCTAACCATCATTGATTTTTCAAAAATTAAAATCAAAATATGAACTTTTTCCTTATAAACCAAATGGGTTTCGAAGTGGATGTCAGTGACAGCTAGGAGATGACGGAAAGCAACAGCAACAGCGACATCAAATGAGACCCACGCGATTCCAATGGTCAAAATAAGCGATGCCGGTGTTGAGGAGCAGACACATCGCCACACATCTGATGCTATAGAAGATTGCCCACTACTGAGGTAAATATCGACAACCTAATAATTCGATTTCCGGCCGGTGTTGGTGGCAGTGGCTGGTTTTATTCAAACTCGTTGTGGGTTTTAGATTATGGGGTTTGGGTATTGATGAATTTTAGTGACAGTGTTGATGTGGGTGGTGGCGATGGGAGCAGGTGGTGGTTGGTGTGTTGCGAAGATGGGGTCAGTGGAGTGGGGTGGGGTGGGGTGGGGTTGGTGTTGGCGATGGCAGCAAAGTGGCTTAGGATATTAGGGATTGCATTTGCGGAAAATGATGATACTTGCCTGCTTTTATATGGTCATTTAATTTAATTATTTTAATTAATAATTTGTTATAATAAAACTTATAATGACCATTTTGCCCTTCATTAAACTAAGGAAAAGTACAAAAAACCAGGATTTTGTTTGAGAAATCTGAGTTGACTTTATTTTTGGACCAAAATGACAAGAAAACTGAAACCACAGGGACCTAGATTTAAAAAGTTTGAGTTTTGGACTAAAGTGGCAAAAATGACCAAACCTCAGGGACCAAAATGGCAGTTTACTCTTTAATTAAAATATAATTTTATTACATAAATAAAGCTGCTGGATATTCCTAAAACCAAACCTAAAAGTGTCGCTCCTGCCCATGGCTTTATAGCCTAGTGGCATCTTGGTGGTGTGATAAGGCTTTAGGACAAATAGGTCTTGGGTTCGATTGCCACAAAGAGGGTTTTTCCCATATTTATTGGGTTTCCTTCTGAATTAGTGTATAGGCATTATGCCTAGTAGAGATGGATATGATCGGATGGTTCCACTGGTGGCATAATAATACTCTAGTGGTCTGTCAGTGATCCAAAATTTACCGTTAAAAAAAAAGTGTCGCTCCTCCCCTCTTAGCCAAGATTACCATTAATCCATTCATATATATCTACTTTAATATCGATGATTTGTTATTAGAGATAATTTAATATCTATTAGTTACACAATTTATTTGGATCAAGCCTAAATCAAATCTCATGACCTCTCAATTGAAATCCCTTGCTGTGAAACCCATGAAGATGGTTAAAATAGGAAATAAGAGATGGTTGAAAGGACACTTTTGTCATGTTAAAAGATATTTTATTAAAAGAAGGAGAAATATGCAATTTTAATTTAGGCTTGTGTATATATGCAATTGATATTGTTTTATAAGGGGAAATACGCATATGTCTCTTAAAAATATAGTATTAGATAGGGCTTGCGAAGTTGGGCCCAAATACTCTTCTCATAAGTTGTAACCTGTTCCGAATATCTCGGATATGGAGATTGGGTGGGTTTGCCATCCCTAAAAATAGCAAATCTCTATTGTCTTTTGAAGGAAACATGTATTCAATAATCATAACTAATTCGATCAAAGAATAACTAGTTTAATATCCGTCCGGTGGACGCATATTTTAAAGTCATTATGACATAATTTTTTTTAGTTGAATCGTAAACAAAAGCATTATTTTAATGTTTAATACATGCAAAATTGCAATAGACAGGTGTATATGAATACTTGCATACTCTGAATTTGTTTGTCTCTTGTAATGCAAAATTAGCCCATCTAACAGATATTGATCCAGAATTATAAACTTTCCCCACAAATGAAAAGAACATAAGTAAATATATATATATATATATATATATATATAAATTCAAGTTCATGATCAAATCTCCACTGCTCCACACCATAACATTTATAATGTAACCAACAAAAGTAGAAAACCTTGTCATTAAGAAGCTCAAATTTTATGAATTTAGTCGAGAGAAGTTCACTTAAAACAGAAGGAGACATAAATGCAATGAACAATATAATATGCGTTGTGGTGATGGAAATGATACTATAGTAAGAAAACAATATTCCAATTGTCTGTAAGATGATCATAGGAGCACAAGCAAGAAGATAGAAAATGTCATCAACACTGGTTTGTTATCCCACTTACTGATGCTCTTTTTACTTTCATGACAAATGAATAATAGAAAAATAAAAGAATCTTGAGAACTTGTTAAAGTTTGCCTGTAGATACAAAGAAAGATGGTTATTGGAAAGTAAGAATGTAACGATTTTGTATACAACTTATTATTACCGGTGCATTGGTGCTTGAAGATATACATATTTTCTACATAAATCAATGGTAATCACAAAAAGAAATGATCACATCTCACCATCAAATTAAAGCCTGGACATGAGAAATAACCATTGTTGGCAACTTAAGAGGCTCATTTTGACCCACTCTGTTTAGCCTGTAACCAACCAAAACGGGATGATCCGCCATTTTTTTATTCTATAATAAATAATGCAAAACAAAGCTATTTCTCCCAAAAGTCTCTTGAAACTCAGATGCCACTAAAATTTGAACGAAACCAGTTTGGCACGCCTATCGAATCAAAAGCACTCATTTGACAAAACCTATTTGCCCCGTTACAAAACAGGCCATGTCAAAATGGGCTAACCTGTACTGCATACACGTCATCTTTCTAATCTTTTATACATATTTAATGCGATAACATAAGTACAAAAAAAAGAGATTACTTTAGGGGTGGAAATTCCTGGCACGACCTAAAACACAACCCAAACACGACACAAAAATAATTAGCTTTTGGTCTGGCAAACTTGACCCGTTTAAAAATAGGGCGTGTTAGGATTGACCCGTTTAAAAACGGGTCGCATTCAGGTTGACCTATTTCAAAAAAATGGGTTGATCCGTTAATCTATTTTAGTAAGTGTTTTTTAAATAAATTAAACTTGACATCCTTCCAAAATCTGCCAGAGGACATTTATTGACATTTATTGCTAACTCCAGGTCCCAACTACAGTACACATGTTTTTTAAATTTTCTATTTCCAACTTGCAATCAAGTTCGAGTCTTTCATCATCAGACTCTTTAATCATCATATCCCTGCCAAGACTCTTCATGTTCAATCGACTCTTTCTAGTTCCTAATCTCAAATCTCAATATTATTAATGATTAAGTTCTTATTATTTTACCAATAAAAAATGTTAAATGCTTCATAACTATTATGATAGTCCATAGTTTTAAACCAGATGTGATTCTCAAAAAAAGGCATCTTATTAAACAATGGGCCTGATCCTCAAATAACTTTCATGTTATGGTAATAGCAAATGAAATGCTTAATTATTATTTGTAATAAATTGATAACAACCTCATGTGAATAATTATTAGGGCATGTGTATGATTCTCAAAATCCAAATGAATTCTAGTAAAACAGGTTAAACAGGTCATGTTCGGGGTGACCGGGGTTTACGTGTGTCTGAGTAAGGTTTAAAATACTTGGCATGAATAAAAAGGGGGGGTCGTATTCGGGTTGCACAATTCAACCCACTAACTCACAACCCGACATAATTGACACCCCTAACTTTAATAATCTAAATCTTTGAACAAAGAATGTACAATTTTGTATGTAATAAATTACAGGCTTTAGGTGACCCGTTAGACAGGATAACCCGAATCGACCCATTCAAAAGTAAATGGGCCAAAATGACCACCCCAAATAAAGAAACCATACCACAAACATGTGAACAAAAGGAAAACATATCGGACATGCCAGGGGCCAGCTTTGAGGCAACCAGAGGTCAACTTGAGTGCTCCACATTCATCAAAACATCAATACCTTGACCACCAGCTGCAAAATCAACAAACCACGAAAACTAAGAACTAAATTTAGACATCAATAAACCACCAGCAATATACTTATAGTTCTCAATTCAAAGTAATTCTGATGTTCGCTCACTGGCTTATATCTATGTGTTTTTGTTTTACATTTTCAAGATGCGTATATAAGTATATGCATTTCAATTTGATTATTAACTTTATCATTATAGATGGATCAATATTGATCAAGATTTGTACAGATTTCATGTTCTTCATGGTGCGGGTGGGTTGAGAATCTTTAGCGTGGTTTTGCTTCTCTCTAGGGGTTAATGGGATTCCTCTAGTAAGGTTTAAAGCCAGCAAATAAACATTAGTACTTTGCCTGTGCCTGTTGCATGCTCATATCTGTCCAGCAACACCAACAATCAGAAGTTGTTCAAATTATATCCACAAGAATTGTCAAAGTTCAAATAATATTCAACATAACAATGAATGACACTTTTAAACTGACCAGTGACAACCTCAAGGTTGCAGTATGGCAATCAAACTTTCGATTAGCCCTTTGGATACTCGCGATTTTGCCCTTTCGTAAGTACCAGCACACATTTTCCAGTTTTACTACATTTTTTAACATAAAAAATCCAGGATTAGCCCTTTGGACACCCTCGTTGACACCGCATGTAGCCTTCCTCCTGCCACAAAAGTAGAAAAATGCACCTCAAGAATTTGTAGAAGCTGAAATAACCATGAGTCTAGTTCTTAAGCACAATATAATTATTCGGACTGTTAAAATAAGAATGCCCTTACTATACATATGATAACATCATAAAAAATCCTGTGGACAATAAAGCATTCTCAATATTATTAAAAAAACATAACAAAAACCAAACAAAAGTAAAAAATGCACCTAAAAAATTAAGAGAAGAAAATATTCTAAATATTAGGAGCAACACCCGAGGGAAGAATCCACTTCAACTTGTGCATTTGTAGGAGTATTCAGCAAAGTAAATCGCAACAAAAGTGATGATAGTAGTACACCATTAAGGTTTAACATAAAGGATAAAATAGAAACTCACATTTCGTATATAAGCTGTAAGGACCTGCAAAAATGTCCCAAAACACTCCGTAAGTAGAAACCCGAAACCCTAAAACCCTAATCTTTATGAAAAATAAGAAAATCCAAATTTATTAATCTGTCGCGGGCCACGTAAGACTTAAGGAGAGTCTTCGCGGGGCGCGACAGCTTGGCAAAGCTCCGGATAACGATCAAGTCCACGTGTCAGACACGTGGCAGACCTAGGCCATGACACGGCAGCCCTAGCCGTAGCTAGGGTGGCCCTCGCGGGGCGCGTAAGCCGGCCTTAGGGCCTTCGCAGGCCGCGACAACGCTAAAATTTTGCTATAAATTGGACGTTGCATGGCCATTACCGTTTGTTCGAAATTTCTTTCAAAAAATGTGACATTCTGCTAAAAATCGAGTGTTTAAGTGTCGAAACGCTGCTACGATCACAGGGTAATAACTCGATCACTGCTACGATACAATGTCCGATCGATTGAAACCGATCCGATGGATGTTTAAGTGCTGCCTGAATTCGGGCTATACTTTGTCATTCGTCGTGAGGGTTTTGATTTCGTGAATTTATCGTAAATGTTGTATTAAGTTACTAACCTAGTTTCGTTTGCATTATTTAACTAGGTTACCAGGCTTAATCAGTAGGCAAAACTCTATCCAACTAAACTTGTAATGTGAGTCATTCTCTTTTTACCAAACTGTTTGCAAAACCCTAAATGTTTTCCAGTTATATTTTGCAGTGATTAAGTCTTTCCTAATCTTTAATTACTGGCAGTAAGTGGGGGTATGTGCACAATACTACTAATGATTTATCACTTTAGGTGGGCGAGCCGAATTAGTGATATGTCCACAGTCATAGATACGGTCGAGTGACAACTGAACTAGCTAATTATAAGATAGGGGCAAATGTGAAAACTCTTAATGCTGTAAATTGTAACAATGTGTCATTTTGTGCAAATTGAATGACTCGTCAGTATTTCCCCGCTGATAAAATCTTTTTAAACATGTTTCAGGTGATTTACTGTGAACCAGGAAAAGTGCCGTGTAGCACTACCAGCTTGGATAAAATGACTCAGTAAATAAATAAACATGTTTTTGTAAACATGGGACTTCCCAGTGAAATTCCTTTATTGTAAATTACGGGGTTTGTCCCGAAACTTGAAATAAAATAAAGGGGTGTTTTCAGTTTAAATGATCCTGTTAAAAATTTCCGTTGCCAAATTAAATACTAATACCACGGGTTTTTGTCGCGCGGCATTCGAACCAGGAAACTGGGCCGGGGGTCGTGACAGAAAAAGGTGGTATCAGAGCCACTGATTTAAGCCAAAGTATTTAGAAATACTTAATTTTTCAGATTGCCATTTTGTGATTCTGTGAAAATTTAATTTACAATAAATAAAATTTTAATTTGAAATTTTGTGTGTTTCTTCATGTGTGCTAACATCATGAATGAACTGTCGGAAACACTCCGAAACTTTACAATCCATACAACTGATATGGATACAACAGGAACCCAGTCTGGCTATCAGGCAGATACCGAGGAGCCACTAGTGTTTCAGGCCCAAACTCAGGAGAAACCCAAAGCTAAGAAGAGGAGAAGACTTCTGGACTGGAAACGAGGACGAATGAAGAAGCCCGCTGCCCAAAAGGTGAAAAAGACGGAGGATCCGAAGGGAAAAGGAAGGGAAGTAGGGGAAAGCTCTAGTCAAGTCCAAGAGTTGCCACCTTGGGAAGAATTGGATAGAAAACTTGCAAACTGTGACCTCATCGGACCGGCTGACGCAATCCTTTTCAATTTCCCCGCCTAATCAGAACTTCCAATTAATTTGGAACCTGCTATTCCGAACCCTATTGTCAACCCTCAACCTTTTACTGGGCAGTTGGAAGAATGGTGGACGAGCGACTGGCATTTTCAAAATTTTATGAATAACCCAAATGTATATTTTCCCCAGTTTGATCCTGAACCTACACCTTTCCCACCTATGAGCTCGGAGAACGTTGCCGAATTACGCCGCTACGGCGAGGAACTGGTGGATGCGGGAAATCAGATCCTGGAAGTGGGGGAAAACATCACGTGGAAGTACGACGAGAGGGAGCGTCGCTTCTGAGAAGCCAGTTAACAGTAGTTAAAAAGTTTTTGTATAATAATAATAATATGTGGGAAAAAAATAAAAAAATAATATATATATATATATAATATTGTATAATACTGTTAAAATAAAGCATCTGTAAATATCTGGTGTGTATTGATGCATAAATATTATATAAATATAAATGTCGAAAGGTCGACGATTTTGGCTATACGTGTTTTGTGTTGTGATTGCCTTATTGTGTTTAATTGCTATCCATTTTGTGATAATAATAATTTATACATATTGTTAATTATTCAGATGGAAAACGCAGAAAATCAACCGGCAAATGAAGTTAATCAATCTGAACCCAATAATGAAGACCATTTTCTTAATAGACAAGATATAGAAAATATCGTTGCCCAGGGAATAGCCAATGCTATCCCGGCAATCGTCGCTGCCGTTAAGAATCCTGCTGAACCTTCTCAAGCCAACCATAGCAAACGCACTCGCGATGATAATTTCAGTAACAGTGTGAATGCAGGCGGCGGTAATAATAATAATATGGTTCAAGCCCCTTTCCTTAAGAAAATGAAAGTTGCAACACCTGGTTGCACTTACAAAGAATTTCTTGCCTGTAAGCCAGTCGAATTTGCAGGCAATGAAGGAACGAGGGCCGCATTACGTTGGTTAGAAAAGACTGAAGCAGTAATTAAAATAAGTAAATGCGCTGAGGAAGACAAGGTTATGTATGCATCCCACCTTTTCAAGGAAGAGGCATTAGAATGGTGGAATACGGTGCTACAAGCTAAGGGAAGTAACGTGGTTTATGCCATGAGTTGGGAGGAATTCAAGGAATTAGTAGAAAGAAAGTTTTGTCCCTCCTATGAAAAGGAACAAATGACAAATAAGTTCCTGAACCACCGGATGGTGGATGTTGATTGTCGAGGGTATACTTCGAAATTATTCGAGTATGCTAGAATGGTACCGACTCTGGCCTCGCCGGAACCGGTGCTTATTTATCGCTACATATGGGGACTAATTAGCGAAATTCGTGACATAGTCAAAGCTGCGAGACCCCACACGATTGACGATGCGGTTGAATTGGCCAATACCTTGACCGACGGGCTGGTACGCACAAGAGAAGAGAACCGGAAAAAGGAATTGGCCCAGAAGATTACCCAAGGGTTTCGTGGGGGTAACCCTAATAGTAACTTCAGGAAAAAGGGAACTGGGCAATCCTCCACCGCTCCGTTTTGCAGTAACTGTAAAAAGAAGTATCTTGGAAAATGCAAGGAATATTGCAATTTCTGCAATAGATCGGGTTACCAAGAAGAAGAATGTAGGAGAAAGACGATGATCTGCTACAACTGCGGGGAAGCCGGGCATATTAAACCAAATTGCCCAAAGGTAGTTAAGCCAACTGACAACAAGGCCAAACCTGCCGAAGGAACAAATAAGAAGAACGCAAGAGCCTTCCAGCTGACGACACAAGAAGCAGATCTGATTCCGGATGTGATAGCTGGTACGTTTCTGGTACACGATGTTTACGCAAAAGTGTTATTTGACTCTGGTGCAAACCAAAGTTTTATAAATACTTCTTTCTGCCAAGCTCTTAAGCAACCTTTAATCAAACTTAGGCAGATCTATACGGTAGAAACAGCAGATGGAAATTCTGTTAATATAGATAAGATTCTCCAAGAAGGAAAGATAGAACTCTCAGGCCATAAATTTTCTGCAAACCTTCTACCTATGAATTTAGCAGGATTCGATGTCGTATTAGGAATGGATTGGTTAGTAGCCAACCATGCTCGAATCCTCTGTGATAAGAATTCCATAGAAATTCATACACCCGCAGGAGAGGTAATTGTGGTTACAGGAGATAAGCCACGTAAACCAATGAAGTTCATTTCAGTAATGAAAGTTGCTAGTTATGAATGAAAACAAGGAATAGTGTATATGATTTCGGTAATCATTAACACTAAAAGTAAGGAACTTAAGGAAATCCCGGTAGTATCAGAATACTCTGATGTATTTCCAGAAGAGCTACCTGGATTAGCACTAGATAGAGAAGTAGAGTTTAGAATTCATCTAATTCCTGGAACTACACCAATAGCTAAAGCACCCTATCGGTTAGCACCCACAGAAATGTTAGAACTAAAAAAGTAGTTAGACGAATTGTTAGGCAAAGGATTCATACAACCTAGTTCATCCCCTTGGGGAGCACCAGTGTTGTTCGTGAAAAAGAAGGATGGTTCAATGCGAATGTGTATCGATTATAGGGAATTGAATCAGGTTACAATTAAGAATCGATACCCATTACCTAGGATTGATGATCTTTTCAATCAACTTCAAGGAGCTAGATACTTCTCTAAAATAGACTTGTGTTCCGGATATCATCAATTGAAGGCACAAGAAGAAGACATACCTAAAACTGCTTTCAGGACTAGGTATGGTTACTACGAGTTTACAGTCATGCCATTTGGACTAACGAATGCTCCTGCAGCATTTGAACCATTAAAAGCCCATTAATAGCTGAAACAAATAGTGCCGAAACCTAACCACATTCATTTATCCTATTTTAAAACAGGATTGTTATATATTCCAAATACCTCATAATCACATGCTTAAAAAAGGAGCAAATAACAAATTACCAAATTGAAAGGTGATAAAGAGGAGAAATTCTAAATGCTTACACATTTTCTCTATATTAGCTGCAACATATAAGGATTAGGTTGATATATAGACTTTGTTTTTTTATGAAATATATGATATTGGGGTTAGGGGTATTCAAAAACATCCGAATCCGAAACCGAATCCGAAATATCCAAAAACCCGAATCCGAAATATTCGAAATTTCAGATATCCAAAAATCGGATAAGTCGAAATTTCGGATTCGGATGTTAATTTTAGAAATTTTCGGATAATCCGATTATCCAAATCCAAAATCTTAAAAAATAAAAAAAATAGAGTTATATTAATATATTAAACCCAAATAGCCAATAACCAAAAACACATAAGTGATATATGTTATGTTATGTTTTGAAGATTATGTTATCTTTTTGAATGTTTGTGGTTTGTTTGAAACTTTGTATTGTTTTGAATTTGTGGTTGTTTGAAACTTTGAATTGAAGTGTTTAAGTTTGAATGGTTATTTAATGAATGTTTAGATGTTATAAACTTGGAAAAGTAGATATTTCGTATTCGAGTTTTCACCAAACACAGGTTCACTTTTGATTTACGCAGGAAAACGGATTTTTTGTTTTTTTTTTATTTCGGATTATCCGTTTGGATATCCGAATCCGAATCCAAAAGTTCGGATATCCGATTTCGGATGTCAATATTCGAATATCCGAAAAGCGAATTATCCGAATTTGAACACCCCTAATTGGGGTAATAATTTACAATTTTTTGGCATTAAAATAACTTTAAACGAGCAAGAAAACAGACCCATCAACAAATAAATCAATGAGACCTAAGACTTTGGTTTACAGTCAATCTGCCTCCAACCCATTAGAGTTTGACCAGTTATGAACAAAACCCAGAAATAAATTCAACTGCTTTGTTACACAACCCTTTAAATAAGCAATTATTATATAACATCTGCATACACTTATACTGAGAGTAATGAATATAAAGAATATAAATTTAGGAAAGCTGGTGAGTATATGTAGTGGCATGGGTCTGATGGAAAAATAATAATTGATGTGTTCAGAAAGGAAAAAAAAATGGATGCACATTTTGCAGTTTCTGGTTGTAAGCGTGATGAGTCCCTCATGACATTTTTGTTCCAAGATAGTAACTTGATCCTTCAAATAGCTAAATCGCCATGTGCGTCCATCTTTTAAATAATTTTTCTTTATTTCTAGAGAAATTGCAAATTTATTATTTTTTAAAAATAGTATGCCTTAAATTTTTATTTTAATTTTGTTATATTTCTAAAGAAATTGCAATTTTTTTACAATAGTTTAAACCAGAATTAAGCACCCCCGCTTGCGACGGGGCGTAAAACCATGCTAAATAGTACCAATGTCACACCACCGCCAGCGACCACCAACACTGACTTGACCTAGGAACCGCGTGTTGCGACGAACCTGTCAAACATGAAAAATAGACGTATAAACGTTGAACCACACATGCACATTGCGCCATGTTAACTCGCAAAATTTTTAACTAAACATAAAAACGTTGAACCACACATGTACGTTGCGTCGTACTAACTCGAAAAATTTAAAACGAAACGTAAAAGGAATATTTCCGAAAGATGAAAATGATAGGGGACAAAAGTTGAAAGTAAAAAGTAGTGAGGTTAAATTGCAAACAATGAAAAGTTTTGGGTTAAAATTAAAAAAACTCAAATTATGTGAGGTTAAAATTACAAAAGGTAATAACTTTTGGGTTATGAATAAAAAATCAAGTTTTTTTTTTTTTTTTTTTGGAAAACACCCAAAGCCTATAGTATAACCAACCAAAGCTAAAAGTTGTTACTTATTTATAGCATTGAAATAATAATAATAATAATAATAATAATAATAATAATAATAATAATAATAATAATAATAATAATAATAATAATAATAATAATTAGGGATAGAATTTCATAGCCCGTGGATCACGGATCCTCAAGTGTAGCATGGATCATGGATACTCAGTTCAGTTTGAATTAAGGATCCTCAGGAGAAGCTGCGGGGATAAGAATACAGGATCCTCATTATTATTCTAACTTAACAATTGTTTCCATCTCCTTTTGGCTTGTTTTGCAGGTATGTTTCGAAGAAGACTTATTCCATGCGAGATTACAGGGGAATATGCTCTACATTTTCAACATGTGCACGAGCTAGTTACCATTAGTGGTGATCGTGGGTGATGGGCAGATTTTTCGGATAGTTAGTTAGGATATTTTTAGCTAAGATTAAAGGGGTATTGAACTTATTTTTAGAAACACCTTTTACACTCTGGTTTACGTACAACACTTCTGTTTTGGTCAAAAATCACACAAGGATAATGCAACCAAATCTTTATATGTGAGGTATGATGCTTGAATCAATGAACAATATTAAAGATCACTCAGAAATGCAATGAACAAGTGACACAGAGATTTATACGAGGAGAAAGCCCTTGATCAAGAGTTGATCTCCGGCATAAAAAACTCGGGTGATGGAAACTACTGATCACCAACTTAAATAAAATAAAATGTGTGTTACAACTTCGGATGATAGCGAGCTAGTTACAAGGATCACTAGAGTGAAATGTGTAACAATGGTGTGTAATCGCCGAGCAAAGTGTTGTAAACTTATGAGAGCAGTATGAGTGTGTGTGTTTTAGCCAAAAATAGCCAAGTGTTCTAATCTAGCTCGCTATCCCCTTTTAAATCTAGTAAATATCTAAATAACTAACTATCCGCAAATCATGCCCTCTCCCCACGATCTCTATAACGTTCACCATGGTCAAGCACGTGCGGAATAAAAGAGAATATGCTCCAGGAATATCGTCATGACTAAGTCCAAGCACGTACTCCTGCAAAATAATCCCATATTCAAAGTAGACAATCGTTAGTGTAAGGATCCCTATAATGATCCTGGACCCTGATCCTACAATACTCTCTGAGGATCACTAATTCAGACAGAATTAAGGATCCTTAAACCCGATAGCAATTGAGGATCACTGATCACAGGAAAATCTTCCCCTAACAATTGCCCCCAAAATACAAGGAGTAAAAGTGTAAATAACGAGTTGTATTTTCTGTTCTTATCTGCAACGAATCAATAAATAACTAGCCGTTGTAAGCGGACTAGCCGTTACCATCCCGACGTTACTGAGGTGACTACCCTGCAAGATCATTATTATAAATTGAAGTTAGGGATAGAGATCAATTTGCATTTAAATTCGAGAAAGACTCCCTTTAAATCCTCATTCGAAGATCAAGCAGGTATCTCTCTTCCTTTTCTCCCTTTACGTTTTCTTTTCTGTTCATCTTCTTCTCTACCATCATGACTAAAATGATGCTAAGATCCTCCCCGGCTAAGGATCACACAAAAGACAGTCCTCTTAAAAACCAGGGGATCATCAAAGATTCCATGAAAGAACGCTGCTGCTTCACTGATGCACAAATAGACAGAATCCGTCATTGTTTTCCGGCGAGTACCGTTTTCAAAACCTTTGACCCCACCACTCTGAGCGATTTCGTGTCTGAAACTTGGGTAGCTTTCCCGGTCACTCCATTCACAATAGGTTACACATATCCTTTCCCTGAATTCACCCAATCTTTCTTTGACCTCACTGGCATCTCCTATATTCAAGCTATGCCAATGATATGGAGGGTCTTGATCACCCTTGAAAGGATCATTGAGCAAGAAGGCATTGATCTGGGAATGTCGGAGTTGGCAGAGATGTACAACCTAGTGAGCCACGGATCCCACCGATATTTACTCAAACACAAACCTTTTGAAGAACACCCCATCCTCAAACCACGAAGAATGATACCAACTGGAAAAGGAGGTTCTTCTTTGTCAGGAGGGATACCATTCCAAACGGGAAGGATTTGCTAAGGAAGTGGGCTACCCATGGTAGGATAGAGGATCCTTAGAAGGATCACCAAATAAGCCTGCTTCTGGTGAGGATCACTAACATGTTTTCGTTTCTTTTGTGCAGCTATTTCTGTTTCACACATTATACCATCACCTGCCACCAAGGAGAGGCTTGCTGCTTTCAGAAAACTTGATCCTGCAACAAGGTCATTTCAAGCCATTACCAAGGATTCTCAAGAAGTATCCTCAGGTTCCGTAACAATGTCAAGTAAGTATCCTGTTTTTTGTACAATTAAATGTTTAAATAAATAGTTAAATAGAAATAGGATAAGGATACTTATCTGTTTTGGGTGTGTAGGTGCTGGAAAGTCATCAAAGTCTGCTTCTCGCTTTAGCGTCACTGATCTCGACACCGTCCGGTCTGGAAAGAAAAAGTCTGCTGCTAGCCCCTCCGTCATAGTCGCCAAAGCAACCACTTCAAAGGGAAGAGGTGGAAAGAAGAGAAAGGCTGCAAGTACCCTTGAAGGCATTCCTCTGATCCAGCATCAATTCGAGGAATACGTTGCTGATGTAAGAATAACTGATCCTTAAATGTGATTCTGGTACATGATCCTTCCATACTGACAGTAAGGGATCCTGAATTGTATCTTCTCTTTTGCAGAAATTTGCTGAAATCCTGGACTACGTTGGGAACGTTGAAGAGCTGGAAGAGAAATACTCAGACCTTCAACAAGTGGCAGTGCTCAAGGATCACAAGATTGCCTCCCTCAAAAAGGACCTCAACGATGTCAAAACTCAAGCGGTTAAAGCTCAGATCGAGGCTGACTATGAGAAGCACGAGATCATGGAGGATGCTAAAGTCTCCGCTGCCATTGCCATGTATAAAACCAAGTTGCAGATGGCCCAAGAAGCTCAGGATCCTAATTTTGACAGGAGCAACTGGGACATGGAGGGCAGGAAAGCTAGGCTGGCTGAGTTGGAGGATGAAGAAGAGGCTGACGAGGTTCTGGCAATTGAGGCGACCAACAGCGGCAAGGATCAGGGTGGAGAAGCAGGTGGAGCTGGTGAAGGTGATGCAGCGAAGGTGTAAGCTGCATGAATGGGCGATGATGGACACTTCTAGACATAGCCGGAGCCCATTTTTTTAAGTTTGGTAGTTTGTTTTGGTTGTGATGTTTTGTTGAACAATGATGGGTTGTATTTTGAACAACAGTTACTAGGTTTATGGATCAAGGATCCTCAGACAATAGGTAGGATAATAGGTGGTGGAGGGATCCTCTGTTTGGCGGATGAAGCCACTTGTTATCCTGCCGCCTTTAATTTCCTGCACTGTTATGGCCACATGAACAATGGACACCCTTTGCCAACCCATGTGGACGGGCCACGTTTTGCTGGTAGAAATGTGGGTTGGCAATTTTGACAACCTTAAAGGGTTGAACATTTTGTGAATAAATAAAACTTTTAACTTTTTGACTTATCCTGTGTTGTTATATACTTTGTTTGAATAAGAAAAGTTAAATAAATTATGTTTAAGAATTTTAGGATATGATCCAGGATCAAATATCCTATAGTCGAAAAACTTTAGAAAGGTTATGCCGTTTTAGGATCATTGGGTCTGTTGTCAAAGAATAAGGGTCACTTATATAAATGATAAAATCAAAGTAATTTGAGGATCATACCTGAGGATCCAAGTTAGAATCCTAACTCCTTAATTATGATCAGGATAATCAAAAAAGTCAAACCTTAGTGGAAGGTAAGGATCAAGGATCCTTGCTTGTTTAACTTCAAAAACCTGAAATAGAATATAACTTGGGACTAAGCCAACACATAAGACAAGTTAGTGACTGGGGACAAGCCCAACAATTCTGGGGACAAGCCCAATATACTGGGGACAAGCCCAAAGGATAACTGGGGACAAGCCCAAAGGATCTTGTGTAAACTGGAGTATGGCCCTCACTGGCAACTATCCAAACTTAGTGACATGAAAATGCCAAAACCTTAGCTAACGTGAAAACGTTAGAAACCTTAGGAACGGATGTATGGTACGTCTACCATTATACGTAGGATCCCGGATACAGCCAGTACAATGAAATTGTCAGCCCCTAAAGCGAGTACTGGTCCCATTGCCATGAACTGTACCAGGATCATCGTGCGCTGCTGGCGATACTGGGGACAGGCCCAAACTGGGGACTAGCCCAAAAAACTAGGGTCAAGCCCAAATAACTGGGGTCAAGCCCAAAAAACTGGGGTCAAGCCCAAATAACTGGATACTTCTGTGGAGACTTATCCTCTGCCAAGGATACTTAAACCTTCTGCGAAACTTAGAAACAAGTGAAAGGAGGATAAAGGATACAGGATCCTTATCCTTAAGTATATGATATATAAAAAGTTAAAGAGTTTGAGGTTAAATTATTACCATAACGAGGATCCTTCATTGATCAAGGATCCTTCAAGGATAATCATTGGCTAAGGATCACGGATCCTTATTACATGAAGTATCTTTTCAAATGGACAGCATTCCAAGCTCTTGGTAGCAAATCGCCTTCCATTGTCAGCAAACGATATGCCCCCTTTCCTGCTTCAGCTTCAATCAAATAAGAGCCTTCCCATTTTGGTGCCAACTTTTAATCAGCAGGATTGGTGGTATTCTGAAATGCTTTCCTTAATACCATATCACCAACTTGGAATTTCCTGATCCTGACATTCTTGTTGTAAGCTCCGACCATCCTTTGTTGATAACTGGTCTTCTATAGTATCCAGGTCTTGAACCAAGTTTTCAGCATTTCCTTCAGGATCACGGATACTTGTTCTTGTAGTAGGAACCACCATTTCTGTAGGGATCATCGATTCTGCTCCAAATACCAAAGAGAATGGAGTTTGACCAGTAGCATTCTTGGGAGTTGTCCTATCAGCCCATAATACATAAGGTAGCTCTTCTGCCCATTTCCCTTTCTTGGATCCAAGTTTCTTTTTCAAGTTGTTGATGATGATCTTGTTGGATGATTCTGCCTGGCCATTAGCTTGTGGGTGGACTGGTGTTGATGTTATCATCTTAATCCCCCAGCTATCACAAAAGTTAGTAGTTCTACTCCCAATAAATTGGGACCCATTATCACATACAATTTCAGAAGGGATACCAAATCTAGTAATAATATTTCTTTGATAAAGGATATCACTTCTTTCTCTCTGACTTGAGCAAAGGCTTTAGCCTCTATCCACTTGGAGAAGTAATCAGTCATAGCAAGCATGAATACTTTTCCACCAGGTACCTTAGGAAGCTTACCAACTATATCCATTCCCCATCTCATAAATGGCCAAGAGGAGGATATAGGATGCAAAAGTTCAGTTGGTTGATGAAGGATATTACTATGTCTTTGACAAGGATCACATCTTTTAGCATAATTCACAGCATCCTTCTTCATAGTAGGCCAATAGTACACTGTCCTCAGGATCCTTGAGAATAATGCCCTTCCCCCAGTGTGATTTCCACAATCTCCTTCGTGGAGATCCTTTAAAACTTCTTGGATTTCAGGATCCTCGATACATCTTAGATATGGTCCTGCAAGAGATCATTTGTATAACATGTTATTCAATATTGTAAATTGAGATACCTTAATTTTGAAAGCTCTGGGGTTTTCTCCTGTAGGGATCTCTCCGTGTTGGATATATCTCATAATTGGGAGGATCCAGGATCCTGATTGCGGAGCATCACTAGGTATGATTGCAGAATCCTCTCCTATTTCCATAGCCACATGATCCTCAATAGCAGGATTCAGGATATGGATAATAGGGATTTTAATATCCTCTGGGATCTTCAAGGATGATCCTAAATTGGCCAGTGCATCAGCTTCTACATTCTCTTCTCTTGGTACGTGTGTCAAACTAAAATATACAAAAGAGAGTGCCGATTCTTTGACTATCTCTAAGTATTTGATTAGCTTTTCACATTTAACAGCATAGGATCCATTAAAGTGATTAGTGATTAATAATGAATCTACATGTACCTCAAGATACCTTATCCTCATATGCTTGGCAATTTGCAAACCAGCTATCAAGGCTTCATATTCAGCCTCATTGTTAGTAGTTTGGAACTCACAAGCTATAGAGTGGGGTATTATGTCCCCCTGTGGCGATTTTAGTAGTATTCCAAGCCCAGTTCCTTTGACATTAGAGGCTCCATCAGTGAAGAGTATCCAAGGATCCTTAGTTTCCTCTAGCTGTTGGACTTCTAATTCAGCTTCCCTTTGCAAGTCACTATTGAAATCTGCCACAAAGTCAGCTAAGGCTTGGGATTTGATAGCGGTTCTAGGCTCATATCTTATATCATAAGCACTGAGCTTCACTGCCCACTTAGCCATCCTTCCTGACATTTCAGGTTTCCTGAGAACATTCTTAATTGGAAAATTAGTCTTCACAATAATGGCATGAGTTTCAAAATAATGTCTTAATTTAGTGGATGCCATGATTAAAGCAAGGATAAGTTTTTCTAAATGTGAATACCTGAATTCAGCATCAAGCAAACTCTTACTTACATAATAAACAGGATGTTGTGTACCTTGGTGATCCTTCACAAGGACCGCGCTTACTGCTTTTAAGGATACTGCTAGGTATAAGGATAATATATCCCCCTTTTCTGGTTTCATCAAAGCGGGGGCTGAGGATAGGTAATCCTTAAGAGCTTTAAGGGCACTTTCATGCTTCTCAGTCCATTCAAATTTCTTGTTTTTCCTCAGGATGTCATAGAATTCCTTGCACTTTTCTGAGGATTTGGATATGAATATGTTTAAGGCTGCGATCTTGCCCGTTAATCTTTCCACATCCTTAGCATTGGCAGGTGATTTAATGTTCACAATAGCCTTAATTTGCTCCGGACTTGCTTCAATGCCCCTCTTAGTCACCATATAGCCTAGGAATTTACCTGCTTTAACACCAAAGTGACACATGGAAGGATTTAGTTTCATATTAAATTTATCAAGGATATTGAATGTTTCCTCCAAGTCTTTAAGGTGATCCTCAGCTTTTTTAGACTTAACCACCATGTCATCTATATAGACTTCCATAGTGTGTCCAATTTGATCCTTGAACATCATATTGACTAGCCTTTGATAAGTTGCACCTGCATTTCTTAGTCCAAATGGCATAGCAATATAACAATAAATACCAGTTGGGGTCATAAAGGCTGTATCCTCTTGATCAGATGGTTCCATTTGAATTTGTTGAAATCCAGATGAAGCATCCATAAAAGTTAACAGTTCATGACCCGCGGTAGCATCCACCATGGAGTCAATGTGGGGTAATGGGAAAGGATCCTTGGGACATGCCTTATTTAAATCAGTAAAGTCGATACATACCCTCCACTTTCCATTTTTCTTTTGAACAACAACCACATTGGCCAACCATCTTGGATACTTAACCTCTCTTATCATACCTCCTCGGAGTAATTTTTCTACCTCCTCCTGGATAATGGCATTTCTTTCTGGTGCAAACTTCCTCCTCTTTTGATGGATTGGTTTGAATGACCTGTCAATGCCAAGTTTATGAGTAATTATATCCTTAGATATACCTGTCATATCTTCGTGTTTCCATGCAAAGGTAGATTTTCTTCTCTTGAGGAAGGATACCAAATCCTCTTCTATTTTGCCAAGGATCCCTGATCCTATATAAATCTTGGATTTAGGATCATAAGGATCCATAAGGATTTCTTCTACATCCTGCTCTCTTGCCTCCAAGACATCCCTTGGAGGATACTTTAATTGCTATTGCTCTCTAGGCCTTGAGGCTGGTTTCATTGATGAAGTGTAGCAGTTCTTAGCCTCTTGCTGATCGCTCTCAATTTTTACCACCCCCCCATGGACTAGGAAGCTTTACACGTTGATGATAAGTGGATGGGACTGCCTTCATGTCATGTATCCAAGGCCTGCCAAGGATAACATTACAACAGGATAAGCAATCTATAACACAAAATTTTTGATAAGAATGTAATCCTTCGATATAAATTGGGAGTTTGATGTCCCCTAGAGTATTCTTGGTCTCCCCACTGAATCCCACAAGCACTGAGGATCTTGGTATAATATCGGATTCAGGAATATTCATCTTCTTAAGGACATCAAGCTGGATGATGTTCACAGAGCTTCCTCCATCTATAAGGATCTGCGAACAAAATGGTTAGAAAGAAAAAGAGTGATAACAAGACCATCATGATGAGGATCCTGAATATCAACACGATCATCCTCATCAAAAGTAATGACTTTATCGTTGGTAACACTGGACGTTCGGATGGGTCTATCTCCGTTATCCATCTTGGTTTCCTTGGCATGTCTTTTGGCTGCTGAAAAGGAAGTACCACAAATGTCTGATCCTTTGGATATGAAGTTTATAACTTGTGCATCTGCTGGAGGAGCTGGAGCTTTTTCTGGGATCCTTTCAGGATCATGGGTTCTCGACTTCTTTCGTCCCAAAAGTTCCTTTAAATGGCCCTTGCTTAACAAGTAACCAATTTCTTTTCTTAGTGCAATGCACTCTTCAGTGAGATGCCCAAAATCCTCGTGGTAAGCACACCATTTTGATTTGTCTTTCGTAGCAACTGGTTTATCACTTTTTCTTGGCCACCTAGCTTTCTCACCTAAATTCTGCATTGCAAGAATCAGTTCATTGTTATCAACAGAAAAACAGTATTCAGAGATTGGAGGATAATCCTCATCATCCTCTTCCTGTTCCACTGCATGCACATTCTGGTTATCAGACTTGTTGTAGGATTTGAACTTATTGTTCTTGAAAGGGGATCCTTGCTTTTCCTGTTTTGAGGATCCTGCTAGTCTCTCCTGGATCCTTTTGTCATCCTCTAACCGAATGAACCTAAGGGCCCTGGTTCTTACTTCATCGAGATTCCTGCATGGGGTCATAACAAGATCATCATGAATAATGAATCCCTAAGCAAACCCATTTTAAAGGCTTCTACAGCCGTAGCTATATCCAGGTTAGGGATATCTAAGGATTCCTTACTAAACTTAGTGATATAATCTCTAAGTGATTCATTTTGACCTTGAGTTATCCTATACAAATCACTAGTTAATCGTTCAAACTTTCTACTACAAGAAAATTGGTTATTAAATAGGTTAACTAGATTAGCAAATGAAGTAATAGAGTAGGGAGGAAGACTTAGCAGCCATTTAAGAGCTGATCCTGTGAGTGTGGATCCAAATCCCTTACATAGACATGCTTCCTTTAACCTTTTAGGGATGGGGTTAATCTCCATCCTTTCTCTGTGTTGAGCTATGTGTTCTTCAAATCTGTGGAGCCATCATATAACTTCATGGTTGGTATCTGGAACCTCTTGTGTATCTCAGCATCACAAATAGGTGGTGCAAAACGAGATATCCTATGGCTCCCATCTGCAATTTCAGGAATAGGCTTAACCACCCCTGGAACACTGGATATCATATCCTTGACGGGTGGTCCATGGGACAACCCTTAAGTGTGTTAAAAGATGAGTGAATCCCTCATTTGATCATGTAATTGTCTTGAATTAGATAACTACAGTTGCTTGTGTTTCAGGTACATTTGGAGCTTAAAAGTATGGAAATAAAGCTTCGAATAGACACGACTGGATTGTAGATTGAAAGACGGAGAATAAATGAAAAAAATAAAATTTTGGAATTGAAGAATTAAGAAGATAACATGATAGAGGATGAAATTACGAGAACGTAGGCGAAAACGGTGAAGAAAACGGAGTTGAAACGAGAAAGTTATGAAGAAAACAAAAATTGATTGCTGAAGCCTACCGTAACTTACGGTGGTACCGTAATTTACGGTAGACTCTGACAAAAATTGATGCCGTAACTCAGTTTAACTCCACCGTAAACCATTTTAAGCCACCGTAACTTACGGTGGTACCGTAATTTACGGTGGAGGCCAGCGTGAAACTTGTAACTCCCTCATTTAAGGTTGTTTATGGTGCCTTTTCATCATCTAATCATTCCCATTCGTTTTGTAACTCCTAAGGGGCGAATTTGGGGTGTTCTAAGGTGTTCTTGAGTGATCTAAACATGAAGACTTTGTTTTTGATTCCAATGGACAAAGGTTCGATTGTGATGATGGTTCATAACACTATGAGCGGCTAGGTTTGCTTGGTGATCGTCTCGGATGTAAGGTTTTATTTGTGACAATTATGTTTGTTCTTTAATTTCTGGAATATTAGACTGTGCATTTGTTGTTAGTTTATTATGGTGTTTGATTGGTTGTTTGTAAATTGTTGATGTATGTTTGATCATAGTTCTAAACCATACGTTCTTGGTGCCGTTGGCAATCGAGATATCATGGGAGGGATTAGGGTTGGATATGTGTTGATTGGTCATCGGGTAACAACCTCGCGTTCTAGGAATCCGAGTACTTAGTTCCCTTTCATCACAAACAATTGATCTTACATGAGCCATGTCTATGTGGTTCTTTCCAGTTGAACATGAACGTTAGTTGTCCCTTAAAACCTGAAACTCGGGATGATCACTATCCTCTTATCTTGTTACAAAACTTAACCTTGATTTGTAATCTAATTTAGTTTAATTTAGTTAATTAAAACCAATCAACCCAAACATTGAAATTTATTTTTCTTTCAATTTAGTTTACTTTAGTGAAGTTAGACATACATCGAGATAACACATATTCCACAAACTCCCTGTGTTCGATACCCACTTACCGCTAGCTAATTAGTTGTAATTGGATTAAATTTGATTTTGACCGCGACATCACGTCAAATTTTGGCGCCGTTGCCGGGGAGTAGTGCGCAACGTGTGTTATCTTGTGTGTTAGTTTGAAAAAAAAAATAAAATAAAAAAAAAAACCAAAAAGATTTCTTTTATGTTCATGATTAGCACTTGGTAGTTGAGTTGTGTTGTGCAGGATGACAGGGCATTACACAAATTTCAGCTTATTTACGTGTAGATTGTGCGGGGGTCCACGACATCCATGTATTGGTTGCCACGAGGCTCACCACAGGAGGGCACATGGAAAACCGGTGTCTTATGTTTCACAGCTTCCACCTCCATCATACGTTGACGATTATGAATCAGAAATGGAGGATGACTATTATTCATATGGATACGAGCGGGACGAGGAAGTTTATTATGAGGCAAGGATGGATGGTCTATGTTTTTGTTGCGGTCGCGATCACACTTATGATTATGATGTGTGCCCGGTGTATTCGGAAAACCCGAAGTATTGGAATAAAAAGATGATGGAAGCGCGCATCTATAGACCGTATCAGGGATATCGACAATATCATCCCGAAGAATATTCTGAGCCCGAGGGTGTTTATGTTTATGAGACCGAGGAGGAAAAAGAGCTTGCTGTATTGGAAGTAACTTTGTCCAAACTCGAGCAATATTTAGCAACACCCAACCTGTCCGATGTAGACCGAATCAGCTGCTTGGTTTCTAAGTGTCATACTTTAAAATTGAAGATAGAGATAGAAGAATGCCTCTCACCATTCCTTGACGATATTAGAGATTATTCTCACATGAAGGAGGAGGTTGTGGAGGATAATACCACACCAATGAGTCCTTTATCTGATGAAGAGTCACTTGTAGATCAGATGATGTGTGCAGATTATGAGGTAGAGCAGGCTGATGGGATGGATATGTGCACCGAACCTCTTCCCATATCAATGATTCAAATTAACAAGTGTGGGGAAGAGGGTTCGAGGAACAAGATGAGAAGGGTGAAACTACCAGACATTAAGGTATATGTCATGAAGTGGACTAGCAAAGCCCGTAGGAGCAGCTTTAAGATGCCAAATATACTGACAAATCTATGGAGATGGCATGTAAATTTCCGGGCATTTGTTGGAAATGCTGCGGGTAAGTGTGCATTAAGACCACCATAACGCATATCAGGTATGGTCTGGCTGAAGACCTTTAAACTTAGCGCTCTCGGGAGGCAGCCCGAGGTTGTAGAGTATTGTATTTGTGTTTTGTTTAGTTTTGTTTTGCTTTGTTTGGTTTTGTTGTGGTGTTGTGTTTGTGTTTTGGCAGGTTATTACGTTTCAATCCTCGTGGATGCCATGATTCAAGTGTGGGGATGTTTGGCAACATCCCCATTGAGATATCGGCGAATCCAAGAGATGTTTATGAACCGGTCCGATTACCGCAGCTGCATCACTACCAACACTGCTGATTTACTAATCAGGTTGTGTCTTGTTCTCATTTTGTGCACCTTTGTATATATTCATGTTTAAGTTTACGGTTGGGCGGATGGGTGGTGTTTAATGTGTTTGATGTGTTTATGGATTGTGAAAGTTGGTGGTGTTTTTAGTTATATATATAAAAAAAACCAAAAAGAAATTTGTGGTTTGAGTTGAACAGCTTTTGGGTGATGTTAAAGAGTTAAGCGATCAAATCTTCCTAAAACCGTACATTGGGGTCAATGTATCCCAAGTGTGGGGATGGGGAGAAATTTTGAGGTTTTTGAAAATTTTTAAATCAAGCTAAACAATGTGAGAATTTGAACACCATGGATTAACCCCAAATAATGCACCGGCAACCCTTAATACCCTTTGTTCTTGGTGAGAGTTGAAGCCACACATGTAAATAAATAATACTTGTCTTGATGAGAGTGGCAACGGGTGGGGGTGCATAAGAACTTGTGCCTTAATACGGTTTGAGTCCTTAGTTGAATGTGAATGTAAAAAGGATAAGGGCAACTAGGTAGCCTCGTCTTGGTGAGTGCGAGTGTGGGATTTGGGGGGGTTGGACCTCATTAATTATATATATGAGCATGGTTGCGAGAGGGGCGGGGGTTTGGACATTTAGTTGCCCATTTTGTGCCTAAAAGCCGATCATTTGTTACCCCTTAGCTAGTTTCCCAAAAATTTACCCGACTTAACCCAGTCTTATAGTGTTAGTAGTTGTTTTAGTAGTGTGTAGATATGTTATAGTGTTATGTTGAATATTTGATTGAAAAAAAAATGAAAAAAAAAAGAAAAAAGTGAAAAAGCAATGAAAAAGAAAAAAAAAGTGATGTTGAGTTGTCTTGTGTATAGAAGTTATGTCATGTTTATTATTTGTTTCATTGTGTAATAAAAGACCGGGTTAAGTCCTTCGCTACTACATATATATTCCATTTCCTACCCGTACACCTAGCCACGTTACAACCTTAAAGCCCTTTGATTTGCATTCATGTTTGGCACTTGTTAGGAGAAGGACCGATTTAGGTACAAGCCTATAGTTGTGAACCACCCGTTTGCCTTTTGTGTGTCTAGCTCATAGTTGCTAGTGCTTACTTGTTGCCGAGATGAGAGACATAGCGAGGGGTGCATTGGTTGGGTGTTAAAAAGGGGTTAGTAAAAGGATTGTTTGTTTTTGCTTGGTTTACATTGATCGCTTGTTTTGAAAATGATTTGTAATGGGTTGCTTGGGGCAAGCAACGGTTAAGTGTGGGGATGTGATGGGTGGTCCATAGGACAACCCTTAAGTGTGTTAAAAGACGAGTGAATCCCTCATTTGATCATGTAATTGTCTTGAATTAGATAACTACGGTTGCTTGTGTTTCAGGTACAGTTAGAGCTTAAAAGTATGGAAATAAAGCTTCGAATAGACACGACTGGATTGTAGATTAAAAGACGGAGAATAAATGAAAAAAATAAAATTTTGGAATTGAAGAATTAAGAAGATAACATGATAGAGGATGAAATTACGAGAACGTAGGCGAAAACGGAGTTGAAACGAGAAAGTTATGAAGAAAACAAAAATTGATTGCTGAAGCCTACCGTAACTTACGGTGGTACCGTAATTTACGGTAGACTCTGACAAAAATTGATGCCGTAACTCAGTTTAACTCCACCGTAAACCATTTTAAGCCACCGTAACTTACGGTGGTACCGTAATTTACGGTGGAGGCCAGCGTGAAACTTGTAACTCCCTCATTTAAGGTTGTTTATGGTGCCTTTTCATCATCTAATCATTCCCATTCGTTTTGTAACTCCTAAGGGGCGAATTTGAGGTGTTCTAAGGTGTTCTTGAGTGATCTAAACATGAAGACTTTGTTTTTGATTCCAATGGACAAAGGTTCGATTGTGATGATGGTTCATAACACTATGAGCGGCTAGGTTTGCTTGGTGATCGTCTCGGATGTAAGGTTTTATTTGTGACAATTATGTTTGTTCTTTAATTTCTGGAATATTAGACTGTGCATGTGTTGTTAGTTTATTATGGTGTTTGATTGGTTGTTTGTAAATTGTTGATGTATGTTTGATCATAGTTCTAAACCATACGTTCTTGGTGCCGTTGGCAATCGAGATATCATGGGAGGGATTAGGGTTGGATATGTGTTGATTGGTCATCGGGTAACAACCTTGCGTTCTAGGAATCCGAGTACTTAGTTCCCTTTCATCACAAACAATTGATCTTACATGAGCCATGTCTATGTGGTTCTTTCCAGTTGAACATGAACGTTAGTTGTCCCTTAAAACCTGAAACTCGGGATGATCACTATCCTCTTATCTTGTTACAAAACTTAACCTTGATTTGTAATCTAATTTAGTTTAATTTAGTTAATTAAAACCAATCAACCCAAACATTGAAATTTATTTTTCTTTCAATTTAGTTTACTTTAGTGAAGTTAGACATACATCGAGATAGCACATATTCCACAAACTCCCTGTGTTCGATACCCACTTACCGCTAGCTAATTAGTTGTAATTGGATTAAATTTGATTGTAACCGCGACATCACGTCAATCCTTAAGCTTTTGTAACTGTCTAGCCATAGCTTGATTGATACCTGTATCCTGGATAAGGCCATGGTTAGTGGTATAAGAATTATTGAAAGTGTTACCTCCCGGTGGATTCAAGCTTGGAATCCCGGATGTGAATCCATATTGTCGAGGCTCTGGTATGATTGAAGGACCAGAAGAAGTAATGGTTTGCATTGGAATGAAGTCTCCTTGATGGACATCAGAACTTTCAGGTTGCAAACTTCTTAAGGATCCTTGATCCTGGGGAACATTGGATCCTTGATGCACTGTGAATGGGGGTCTTGGAGGATAATCCATGGATCTGAAAACCTGAGAGGATCCTTGAGGCTAAAAGGAGGATCCTTGAACCTGAGAGGATCCTTGAATTTAAGAGGATCCTTGAACTTGAGAGGATCCTTGAACTTGAGAGGATCCTTGAACCTGCTGCGTCCCTATGTATCCTCCTGAGCTAACGAAGGTCCTTGATGCTGAGAGAAGGATCCTGCTGGTTGAAAATAGGATCCTAAGGCCTGAGACATTGTTGAGGATCCGTAGTGCATTCCTCTTGTTCCACCCAAGTATTGCACATCTGGAGCTGCAGAATGCTGAGAGGTTATGACCGGAGTGTCGAAATTCAAAGATCTGGGCATCAATGGGGAATGATCCTCTGCCGATCTCTTCTGTTTCTTGATATCTCCAATTTCTCTGAGAATCCTTTCGTTAGTCTTATCCTGCTGCTGTATGTGATCCTTCATCTGCAAAATTAAAGTAAAAAGGTCACTAGTAGTAGCAGTATAAGCTGCAGAAGAAGTTGGAGGTTTTCAAAAAATAGGAGTCGGTTTCTTTTCAGCATTCTTCTGGGATCCAGAAGATGGTGGAGGCAAAGGTGGAACGCCTTGGGATGAATTGAACACAGACATTGCACTTGAAGTGGTTTTTCCTTGAGAAGCCATCTGGTGGAATGTGATGAACCAGAATAACCGAAATGAACGAAGTTTCCCAAAAATGAAGCACCAATTGCCCCACGGTGGGCGCCAAACTGTTTTGGTCAAAAATCACACAAGGATAATGCAACCAAATCTTTATGTGTGAGGTGTGATCACTCAGAAATGCAAGGAACAAGTGACACAGAGAAGTAATCATCGGAGTATCAAAATTCAAAGATTTGGGACACTCCTTTTGGTCCACCCATATGTTGAATGTCTGGGACCTCTGATGGTTGAGAAGTAATCATCGGAGTATCAAAATTCAAAGATTTGGGCATCAGTGGGGAATGATCCTCTGCCGTTTTCTTTTGCCTTTTGAGATCTCCGATTTCCTTGAGGATCCTGTCATTAGTTTCATCCTGCTGCTGCATACGATCCCTCATATGCAAAATTAAAGTAAATATATCACTAGTACTGGGAGCAGAAGAAGTTAGAGCAGAAGAAGATGAAGGTTTAGAGAAAATAGGAGTTGGTCTCTTCTCAGCATTTTTCTGAGATCCAGCTGGTGGTGGAGGCAAAGGTGGAACGCCCTTAGATGAAGTGACTGCAGACATCGCTGTGGAGGTATTCTTCAACGATGAAGCCATGCAACACTCCGGAATGATTGCCAACAGAAAAACTTTCTTATGAATGAAGCACCAATTGCCCCACGGTGGGCGCCAAACTGTTTTGGTCAAAAAATCACACAAGGATAATGCAACCAAACTCTTTGTAAACGGGGAATGATGCTTGGTATGATGAACAAAGATAAGGATCACTTAAATGAAAATTGCACAAGTGACACAAGGATTTATACGAGGAAAAAGCCCTTGATCAATGAATGATCTCCGGCATAAAAAACCTCGGGTGATGGAAACTACCGATCACCAAACTTCAATATAATAAACAATGTTTACAACTTTGGATGGTAACGAGCTAGGTACAAGGATCACTATGGTGTAGTATGCTAGAGTGTGTAAGAAGTGTGTTGTGTCTTCCGAATGCTCAAGAGTGCAATTTATATAAGCGTGTGTGGTCGAATTTTAGGCAAGTCACCTAACTACTAGCTCGTTACCCCTTTAGAAATAGAAGTAAATTTAGCCTAACTAATTGCCCGTAAATTGTGCTGAGTTTCCTTATTCTCCACAACGTCTATTTCCGGCGGTGTATGTGCGAGATTTACGTGAAAGATTCCTTAATAACGTTGCCAAGACCAGGTCCAACTCGTAATTCCTGCAAAACAACATTAAATTCAAAGAGAACAATCGTTAGTATGAGGATCCTTAGGATGATCCATGATCCTGATCCTGAAGCTCTTCTGAGGATCACTATCTGCCAAAGAAACAAGGATCACTCGTTAGGATATCATGTAAGGATCACAGGTCATTAAAATCCTGCCCTAACAATTGCCCCCAAAATATAAGGAGTAATTATGTAATATTAATGAGTTATATTTTGCCAATCTTATCTATAACTAACTCAACGGATATATAGCCGTTATGAACGAACTATCCGTTGCAATCCTGACGTCATGGAGGTGACAGCCCTGCACAAATCATGATTATAAATAGAGATAGGGATAGGATCGTTTGCATTTAAAATCAAGAACTTCTCCCTTTATAACCGCAACCAGAGGATTGAACAGGTATTCCCCTTCATCTTCTCTTTTGATTGCTCTGTTTTTCTTCTTGTATCTATTTCGTTCAAAAAATGTTGCTCCGGAATTCTCCCAGCAAGGATCCTAAGAATAACAGCCCCTTGAAGGGTCAAGGGATCATCAAGGATTCCCCCGCCGAGAGGTGTTGTTTTACCGACCCTCAAATCGACAAAATTCGTCATTGCTTTCTGGCAAACACCCTCTTTAAACCTTTTAGCCCTACCGCTCTGAGCGATTACATCTCTGAGACTTGGGTAGCTTTCCCGGTCACTCCTTTCATGATAGGATACTCATATCCTTTCCCTCAGTTCACCGAGTCCTTTTTCTCCCTTACCGGCATCTGCTATATCCAGGCTATGCCGATGATCTGGAGGGTTTTATACACCCTTGAAAGGAACCGAACAAGAAGGAATTGATCTGGGTATGGCGGAGTTGGCTGAGATGTATGATCTCACTACTTTTGGATCCCACCGATATTTGTTCAAACGAAAAGCTGGTGAAGAGCACCGTGTTCTCAAAGTTACCAAAAATGATATGAACTGGAAGCGGCGGTTCTTTTTTGTGAGGAGAGATACCATCCCTGATGGGAAGGATTTGCCCAAGAAGTGGGCTACCCATGGTAGGATAGAGGATCCTGGAAGGATCACCGTAGAACTTATCCTTTAGCATAAGGATCATTGATGTTCTGTTGTTTTTCTGTTGTGCAGCTATCTCCGTTTCACATCTGAAGTTGACACCTGCTGCAAAAGAGAGACTCTTGGCCTTTAAGAAGCTTGATCCCGAAGTCAGAACTTTCAAGATTACCACCCAGGATTCTCAGGAAGTATCCTCTGCTTCTGTCACAATGTCAAGTAAGTATCCTTATTTAAGGAGTATTTATATAATGAGAGTCAAATAAAATTAAGATACTTATCTTGTTTTGGTTGTGTAGGTGCTGGAAAATCCTCTAAGTCTGCTTCGAAGTTTGGCATCGACGATCTTACTATTGTCAAATCTTCAAGGAGAAAGACTCCTGCTGCTAGCCCAACTGCTTCAGCCCCTAAAGCACCTATCAGGGGAAAATGAGGCAAGAAGAGAAAGGCCTCTGAGGATTTGCAAGGTCTGCCCCTGCTCCGCCAACAGTGTCTGGATTACATCAACGAGGTAAGGATCACTGTCCCTGCTTGTGTATCCTGCTAGTTTTGAGGATCACTTGTCTCTGATGTTGTTCCTTGTTTTCCTTGCAGAAATTTGCTGAGGTAGAGACATATGTTGGCCATGTTGAGGATTAGGATCGCCAGATTGCTGACCTTCAACAGGTTGGGGTGTTGAAGGATCTCAAGATAGCCGATCTTTAGAAGGAGCTCCAGGCCACCAAGAATGATGCTGCCAAGATGCTGATCAACTTTGACTATGAGAAGCACGAGATCACCCAGGATGCCAAGGTCTCTGCCGCAATAGCTATGTATAAGATCCAACTGCAAATGGCTATGGAGGCTCAGGATCCTGCTTTTGACAAGAGCACCTGGGATGTCGAAGGCTGGAAGGCTAGGCTGGCTGAACTGGAGGATGATGAGGAGGCTGAGGAGATCCCGATGCTTGAGGGTGGAGACACTGGCAAGGATCAAGGTGGAGAGGCAAGTGGAGCCGGTGGTGATGGTGCAGCGAAGGATTGAGCTGCAGGATTGGGCGATGATGGAAATTTCGAGACTTAGCCGGAGCCCAATTTTTTGTTTGGTGGTTGTTTATTTGAATAGTTTGATGGTTTGTACTTTGAACAATAGTTTTTAGGGTAAGGATCTATGATCCTTTGAACAGTAGGTAGGATAATAGGTGGTGGAGGGATCCTCTGTTTGGGGGATGAAGTCACTTGTTATCCTGTCGACCTTTATTTCCTGCACTGCTATGACCGCATGAACAATGGACACCCTTTGCCAACCCATGTGGACGGGCCACGTTTTGCTGGTAGAAATGTGAGTTGGCAATTTTGACAACTTCAAAGGGTTAACTATTTTGTGAATGAATAAAACTTTAACTTTTGACTTATCTTGTGATGTTATTCTTGTATATCCTTTAAATTCTCAATTGTTTTGATTTATACTTGTCTGAGTAAGAAAAGTTAAGCAAATTATGTTTAAGAAATTTAGGATATGATCCAGGATCAAATATCCTATACTCGAAAACTTCCAAAAAGTAGTTCATTTTAAGGATCATAGGTTCAGTTGTCAAAGTGTAAGGGTTATTCAAAATAATGAATGAAATCAAAACAGTTAAGGATCATACCTGAGAATCCAAGTTAGGATCCTAACCTTTAATCAGGATAACCATAGGAAAAACTTTAATGGATAATAAGGATTGAGGATCCTTAATTGTTTAACTTCGAAAACCTGAAAATAGAATATAACTTGGGACTAAGCCAATATAAAAGACAAGTTAGTAACTGGGGACAAGCCCAAAGGATAACTGGGGACAAGCCCGAAGGATCACTGGGGACAAGCCCAAAGGATAACTGGGGACAAGCCCAAAGGATAACTGGGGACAAGCCCGAGGATCATAGGTGAACTGGAGTATGGCCCTTACTGGCGACTATCCAAACGTAGTGACATGATAATGCCAAAACCTTAGCTAACGTGAAAACGTTAGAAACCTTAGGAACGGATGTATGGTACGTCTACCATTATACGTAGGATCCTAGGTATAGCCAGTACGATGGAATTATCAGCCCCTAAAGCGAGTACTGGTCCCAAAGACTTGAACTATACCCGGATCATCGTGCGCTACAGGCGAAACTGGGGACAAGCCCAAGGATAACTGGGGGCAAGCCCAAACAACTGGGTTAAACCCAAGGATCTGAATTACTTCTGAAGATTGTCGACAGTATGCTAAGGATACCTGGACTATCAGAACTCAAAATCTCATGAGAGAAGGATGAAGGATACATGATCCTTATCCTTAAATAAGAAAATATGTAAATAAGAGTTCGAGCTTAGGACATTACCAGAGTAATGATTATCGATACTTCAGGGATCCTTGAAGGATACTTCTAATGTAAGGATCATATGTGCCAGAAGGATCCTGCTCACATGAAATATTTCTTCAAGTGGAAAGCATTCTAGGCTCTTGATAACAAATTACCTTCCATGGTTAACAATCTATATGCCCCCTTTCCTGCTTCGGCTTCAATCAAATAAGGGCCTTCCCATTTTGGTGCCAATTTCCCATCAGCAGGATTAGTGGTATTTTGGAATGCTTTTCTCAATACCATATCCCCAACTTGGAATTTCCTTATCCTGACATTTTTGTTGTAAGCACCAGCCATTCTTTGTTGGTAGCTAGCCATCCTTATCCTAGCCAAATCCCTGAGTTCCTCAATAGTATCCAAGTCTTGAACCAAGTTCTGATCATTTTCCTCAGGATCACGGGTACTTGTTCTAGCAGTTGGAACCACCATTTCTGTTGGGATCACTGATTCTGCCCCAAATACCAAAGAGAATGGTGTTTGACCAGTAGCATTCTTGGGGGTTGTCCTATTAGCCCAAAGCACATAAGGTAATTCTTCTGCCCATTTCCCCTTCTTGGATCCAAGTTTCTTCTTCAAATTGTTGATGATGATCTTGTTGGATGATTCTGCTTGACCATTAGCTTGTGGGTGGACTGGTGTTGATGTTATCATCTTAATCCCCCAGCTGTCACAAAAGTTAGTAGTTCTGCTCCCAATAAATTGGGAACCATTATCACATACAATTTCAGAAGGAATGCCAAATCTAGTTATAATATTTCTCTTAATAAAGGATATAACTTCCTTTTCTCTGACTTGGGCAAAGGCTTCAGCCTCTATCCACTTGGAGAAGTAATCAGTCATAGCAAGCATGAACACTTTTCCACCAGGTGCCTTAGGGAGCTTGCCAACTATATCCATCCCCCATCTCATAAATGGCCAAGAGGATGGTATAGGATGTAGAAATTCAGCCGGCTGATGAAGGATATTGATGTGTCTTTGACAAGGATCACACTTCTTAGCATACTCCACAGCATCCCTTTTCATAGTTGGCTAGTAGTATCCTGTCCTTAAGATCCTTGAGAACAATGCCCTGCCCCCAGTGTGGTTTCCACAATCTCCTTCATGGAAGTCTTTTAAAACTTCTTGAACTTCAGGATCCTCGATACATCTTAAATATGGTCCTGCAAGAGATCGCTTATACAACATGTTATTTAAGATTGTGAATTGAGATACCTTAATTCTGAAAGCCCTAGGGTTTTCTCCCATAGGAATCTCTCCGTGTTGTAAGTATCTCATGATTGGTGAGATCCATGATCCTGAACAAGATTGAGTATCCTCACTAGGGATCATTGCAGAATCCTCTTCTATTTCCATGGCCACCTGATTTTCAATAGCAGGAGCCAGGATATGGATGATGGGGATACATATATGCTCTGGGATCTTCAAAGATGATCCTAGATTGGCCAATGCATCAGCTTTTGTATTTTCTTCCCTTGGTACCTGTGTCAAACTGAAGAAAACAAAGGAGAGTGCCAATTCTTTGACTATCTCTAAATATTTGGTTAGTTTTTCACCTTTAACAGCATAGGATCCATTAAAGTGATTAGTGATTAACAATGAATCCACGTATACCTCAAGATACCTGATCCCCATATGCTTAGCAATTTGCAAACCAGCGATTAAGGCTTCATATTCAGCCTCATTATTAGTGGCTTGGAACTCACAAGCTATGGAGTGGGGTATTATGTCCCCCTGTGGCGATTTTAGTAGTATACCAAGCCCCGTGCCTTTAACATTTGAGGATCCATCAGTATGCAGTATCCAAGGATTCTTGGTCTCATCCAGCTGCTGGACTTCCAATTCGGCTTCCTATTGTAAATCACTACTGAAATCAGCCACAAAGTCTGCTATTGCTTGAGATTTGATGGCTGTTCTAGGCTCATATCTTATATCATGGGCACTAAGCTTTACTGCCCACTTAGCCATCCTTCCGGACATCTCTGGTTTCCTGAGGACATTCTTAATTGGAAAATTAGTTCTAACAACAATAACATGGGTTTCAAAATAATGTCTTAGTTTAGTAGATGCCATAATTAGTGCAAGAATAAGTTTTTCAAGGTGTGAATACCTGGATTCAGCATCAAGTAAACTCTTACTTACATAATAGACAGGATATTGTGTACCTTCATGATCCTTAACAAGGACTGCACTTACTGCTTTTGAGGATACCGCAAGATATAAGGATAACACATCTCCTTTTTCTGGTTTCATCAACGCTGGAGCTGAGGACATGTATTCTTTGAGGGCTTGTAAAGCATTCTCATGCTTTTCAGTCCATTCGAATTTCTTGTTCTTTCTTAGGATATCATAGAATTCTTTACATTTTTCTGAGGATTTGGATATAAATATGTTTAAAGCTGCTATCCTGCCTGTTAGTCTTTGCACATCCTTAGCGTTGGCAGGGGATTTGATATTCACCAATGCTTTGATTTGTTCCGGGCTTGCTTCAATGCCCCTCTGGGTTACCATATATCCTAAGAATTTGCCTGCTTTAACACCAAAGTGACATTTTGAAGGATTAAGCTTCATGTTATAACTATCAAGGATATCAAATGCTTCCTCCAAGTCCCTTAGGTGATCCTCAGCTTTTTTGGATTTTACTACCATATCGTCTATGTATACTTCCATAGTTTGTCCAATTTGATCTTTGAACATCATGTTCACCAGCCTTTGATATGTTGCACCTGCATTCCTTAATCCAAACGGCATAGCAATATAACAATATAAACCGGTTGGGGTCATAAAAGCCGTATCCTCTTGGTCAGATGGTTCCATCTGAATTTGTTGGAATCCAGATGATGCATCCATAAAGGTTAACAGTTCATGACCCGCCGTTGCATCCACCATGGAGTCAATGTGGGGTAATGGGAAAGGATCCTTGGGACATGCCTTATTCAAATCAGTGAAATCGACACATACCCTCCACTTTCCATTTTTCTTTTGAACAACAACCATATTGGCCAGCCATTTGGGATACTTCACTTCTCTAATCATAACTGCTCGTAGTAATCTTTCTACCTCTTCCTGGATAATGGCATTTCTTTCTGGTGCAAACTTCCTCCTTTTTTGATGGATTGGTTTAACTGACCTGTCAATGCCAAGTTTATGAGTGATAATATCCTTAGATATACCTGTCATATCCTCATGTTTCCATGCAAAGGTAGATTTTCTCCTTTTGAGGAAGGATACAATGTCTTCTTTCATTTGTCCAAGGATCCCTGATCCGATATAGATTTTGGATTCAGGATCATCAGGATCCAAGAGTATTTCGTCCACATCCTGCTCTCTTGCCTCCAAGACATCCCTTGGAGGATACTTTAATTGCTATTGCTCCCTTGATTTCGAGGCTGGTTTCATTGATGAGGTGTAACAATCCTTAGCCTCCTGCTGATCACTATCGATCTTGATTATTCCCCAAGGGCTAGGGAGCTTCACACATTGATGGTAGGTGGATGGGACTGCCTTCATATCGTGTATCCAGGGCCTGCCAAGGATAACATTACAACAAGACAAACAGTCAATAACACAAAATTTTTGATAATTATGTAATCCTTCCACGTAAATTGGGAGTTTGATGTCCCCCAGGGTTTTCTTAGTTTCGCCACTAAATCCCACAAGCACGGAGGATCTTGGTGTGATGTCTGATTCAGGAATACCCATTTTCTTCAGAACATCAAGCTGGATAATTTTTGCTGAGCTTCCTCTGTCAATTGGGATCCTGCGGACAAAATGGTTAGAAATAAAGAGAGTAATAACTAAACTATCATGATGAGGATCCTGGATGTCTACACGATCATCTTCATCAAAGGTTATCACTTTTCCTTTCGAGACACTTGATGTTCGAATAGGTCTTTCTCCATTATCCATTTTAGCTTCCTTTGCATGCCTTTTAGCTGCTGAAAAGGATGTACCACAGATGTCTGATCCTTCGGAAATAAAGTTTATCACTTGTGCATCTGCCGGAGGGGCTGGAGCCTTTTCAGGGATCCTTTCTGGATCCTGAGTCCTTTGCTTTTTTCTTCCCAACAACTCTTTTAAATGCCCCTTGCTCAGCAGATATCCAATTTCCTTTCTTAATGCGATTTCTTCTGTTAAATGCCCAAAATCCAAGTGGTATGCACACCATTTTGATTTGTCTTTAGCTGCGGCTGGTTTGTCATTTTTTCTGGGCCATCTGGCTTTTTCTCCTAGATTCTGCATTGCAAGGATTAGTTCATGGTTATCAATGGAAAAACAGTATTCAGAAATCGGAGGATAATCCTCATCATCCTCTTCTTGGTCAACAGCATGCACATTCTGGTTGTCAGTTCTGTTATAGGATTTGATTTTGTTGCTTTTGAAAGAGGATCCTTGCTTTTCTTGTTTTGAGGATCCTACTTGTCTCTCCTGGATCCTCTAGCCGGATGAACCTGAGTGCCCGAGTCCTTACTTCGTCTAGGTTCTTGCATGGTGTCATAACAAGATCATCATAGAACAAAGAATCCCTAAGCAACCCCATTTTGAAGGCCTCGACAGCTGTGGCTACATCCAAGTTGGGAATGTCCAAGGATTCTTTACTAAATTTGGTTATATAATCCCTTAATGATTCATTATGACCCTGAGTTATCCTATATAAATCACTAGTCAATCGTTCAAATTTTCTGCTACAAGAAAATTGATTATTGAATAAGTTAACTAAATTAGCAAACGAAGTAATAGAGTAAGGGGGAAGACTTAGCAGCCATTTAAGAGCTGATCCAGTAAGAGTGGATCCAAATCCCTTGCATAGGCATGCTTCCTTTAACCTTTCTGGAATCGGATTGATCTCCATCCTCTCCCTGTATTGTGCTATGTGTTCCTCAGGATTCGTTGTACCATCATACAGCTTCATAGTTGGAATATGGAATCTTTTGGGTATCTCAGCATCACAAATTGGTGGTGCAAAACGAGATACCTTATGGCTTCCATCTGCAATCTCCGGGATAGGTTTGACTACCCCTGGAACACTTGATATCATATCCTTTAGTTTCTGCAGTTCTCTGGCCATAGCATGGTTGATACCTGTATCCTGCATGAATCCATGGTTAGTGGTAAGAGAATTATTAAAAGTGTTACCTCCCATCGGGTTCAAGTTAGGAACATTGGATGTGAATCTATATTGCTGGGATCCTGGGATGATGGAGGGACCAGTGGAAGCAATGGTCTGCATTGGAATAAAATCTCCTTGATGGACATCTGAACTTCCTGTTTGCAAATTCTTCGAGGATCCTGGCATCTGGAGGGATCCTTGAAACTGGGATGATCCTGGAATGAAAGAGGATCCTTGAACCTGGGATGATCCTGGAACAAAGGAGGATCCTTGAACCTGGGATGATCTTGGAACAAAGGAGGATCCTTGAACCTGGGATGATCCTGGAACAAAGGAGGATCCTAGAACCTACTGTGCTCCCGAGTAGGCTCCTGAATTCATGAAGGATCCCATATGCTGAGTATAGGATCCTGCCGGCTGGAAATATGATCCTGATGCCTGAGTCACTATTGCTGAGTCGAGGTACACTCCTTTTGGTCCACCCATATGTTGAATGTCTGGGACCTCTGATGGCTGAGAAGTAATCATCGGAGTATCAAAATTCAAAGATTTGGGCATCAGTGGGGAATGATCCTCTGCCGTTTTCTTTTGCCTTTTGAGATCTCCGATTTCCTTGAGGATCCTGTCATTAGTTTCATCCTGCTGCTGCATACGATCCCTCATCTGCAAAATCAAAGTAAATATATCACTAGTACTGGGAGCAGAAGAAGTTAGAGCAGAAGAAGATGAAGGTTTAGAGAAAATAGGAGTTGGTCTCTTCTCAGCATTTTTCTGAGATCCAGCTGGTGGTGGAGGCAAAGGTGGAACGCCCTTAGATGAAGTGACTACAGACATCGCTGTGGAGGTATTCTTCAACGATGAAGCCGTGCAACACTCCGGAATGATTACCAACAGAAAAACTTTCTTATGAATGAAGCACCAATTGCCCCACGGTGGGCGCCAAACTGTTTTGGTCAAAAAATCACACAAGGATAATGCAACCAAACTCTTTGTAAACGGGGAATGATGCTTGGTATGATGAACAAAGATAAGGATCACTTAAATGAAAATTGCACAAGTGACACAAGGATTTATACGAGGAAAAAGCCCTTGATCAATGAATGATCTCCGGCATAAAAAACCTCGGGTGATGGAAACTACCGATCACCAAACTTCAATATAATAAACAATGTTTACAACTTTGGATGGTAACGAGCTAGGTACAAGGATCACTATGGTGTAGTATGCTAGAGTGTGTAAGAAGTGTGTTGTGTCTTCCGAATGCTCAAGAGTGCAATTTATATAAGCGTGTGTGGTCGAATTTTAGGCAAGTCACCTAACTACTAGCTCGTTACCCCTTTAGAAATAGAAGTAAATTAAGCCTAACTAATTGCCCGTAAATTGTGCTGAGTTTCCTTATTCTCCACAACGTCTATTTCCGGCGGTGTATGTGCGAGATTTACGTGAAAGATTCCTTAATAACGTTGCCAAGACCAGGTCCAACTCGTAATTCCTGCAAAACAACATTAAATTCAAAGAGAACAATCGTTAGTATGAGGATCCTTAGGATGATCCATGATCCTGATCCTGAAGCTCTTCTGAGGATCACTATCTGCCAAAGAAACAAGGATCACTCGTTAGGATATCATGTAAGGATCACAGGTCATTAAAATCCTGCCCTAACAATTGCCCCCAAAATATAAGGAGTAATTATGTAATATTAATGAGTTATATTTTGCCAATCTTATCTATAACTAACTCAACGGATATATAGCCGTTATGAACGAACTATCCGTTGCAATCCTGACGTCATGGAGGTGACAGCCCTGCACAAATCATGATTATAAATAGAGATAGGGATAGGATCGTTTGCATTTAAAATCAAGAACTTCTCCCTTTATAACCGCAACCAGAGGATTGAACAGGTATTCCCCTTCACCTTCTCTTTTGATTGCTCTGTTTTTCTTCTTGTATCTATTTCGTTCAAAAAATGTTGCTCCGGAATTCTCCCAGCAAGGATCCTAAGAATAACAGCCCCTTGAAGGGTCAAGGGATCATCAAGGATTCCCCCGCCGAGAGGCGTTGTTTTACCGACCCTCAAATCGACAAAATTCGTCATTGCTTTCCGGCGAACACCCTCTTTAAACCTTTTAGCCCTACCGCTCTGAGCGATTACATCTCTGAGACTTGGGTAGCTTTCCCGGTCACTCCTTTCATGATAGGATACTCGTATCCTTTCCCTCAGTTCACCGAGTCCTTTTTCTCCCTTACCGGCATCTGCTATATCCAGGCTATGCCGATGATCTGGAGGGTTTTATACACCCTTGAAAGGATCATCGAAGTTCAGGATGGAAACTACCGATCACCATCTTAAATAAAATAAAATGTGTGTTACAACTTCGGATGATAGCGAGCTAGTTACAAGGACCACTAGAGTGAAATGTGTAACAATGGTGTGTAATCGCCGAGCAAAGTGTTGTAAACTGATGAGAGCAGTATGAGTGTGTGTGTTTTAGCCAAAAATAGCCAAGTGTTCTAATCTAGCTCGCTATCCCCTTTTAAATTTAGTAAATATCCAAATAACTAACTATTCGCAAATCATGCCCTTTCCCCACGATCTCCATAACGTTCACCATGGTCAAGCACGTGCGGAATAAAAGAGAATATGCTCCAGGAATATCGCCATGACTAAGTCCAAGCACGTACTCCTGCAAAATAATCCCATATTCAAAGTAGACAATCGTTAGTGTAAGGATCACTATAATGATCCTGGACCCTGATCCTACAATACTTTCTGAGGATCACTAATTCAGACAGAATTAAGGATCCTTAAACCCGATAGCAATTGAGGATCACTGATCACAGGAAAATCTTCCCCTAACAACTTCTGCTACTCTCTTTCTTGAACACACACACTAGAACTCATTATATCAAGCTCAATACTTCCTAAGTTGTAAACTTGTTTATTCAATATACTTGATAGTGATAGATTTCACTATCTTAGTTTTTTTTATGCCGGAGATCATACATTGATCAAGGGCTTTTTCCTCGTATAAATCCTCGTGTTCATCGTTTATTTCATTCATACATTGTTCATACATTTGATCATTTAACCAAGCATCACACCTCACAAAATCGGATTTGGTTGCATTATCCTTGTGTGATTTTTGACCAAAACAGTTTGGCGCCCACCGTGGGGCAATCGGTGCTTCATTCTTGAAAATTTTATTCATTTCATTCATTTCGGTTCATTACCTTCAACCACATGGCTTCTCAAGTGAAGAACACTTCAAGCTCCATGCCAGCGATCACCTCTTCACAGGGCATTCCACCTTTGCCTCCTGTTTCTTCTGGATCCCAGAAGAATGCTGAGAATGCTGCGAAGAAACAAACCCTCGTTTTCTCAAAACCAACCTCTGCTGTTTCTTCTAGTCCTACTAACAATGATCTTTATTCTTTGATTTTGCAGATGAGGGATTATGTAGGTCCCCTTGATGTTATGTGGATCGTAACAGAATCGTCTTTCCAATCAAGAGTGCGGAATCCTCTTGATCAGAATTAGCAGAAAAGTGTAGAAACAGAAATCAGCAATCACTTTCAAACCGGGTTTTATTGATTATCTATCAAGACTGATTACAATCAATCAAACCCTAACCACAAACCCTAATTTCGTCCAAGCAAGCACTCTCACGAAATTATGTCTCTCAAACTCTGTTTTGGCTGATTAACCTTAACCCTAATGTCTAACCTTGTTTATATAACACAAGGTTCACAACTGGGCTAGGTTAAAGACTTCTGGGCTGCGAATTGGACAGGCCCAATTCGCCCCCCATCACCCAATCCTTTGGGTTTAGTTAGCCCAAACATTACAACTAACTATCACAAAGCTAAACTCGCTAACCCTTTATCGTTTAACTAATTTACAAGATATCCAAAGACCAAATCTAAGCTGTTGTCACAAACATGCACCAACAAACTCCCCCTTGACAATAGCTTCATAAAAACTTTGTCTTCGGTCAAAACTTTGTCTTCGGTCTTCTTGCAATCTTCAGGTAATCTTGCACTGTCTTTGGTCTTTGGATAGCTTCAGCTTCAACAGCTTCTGTCAGCAACAGACTCCCCCTAAGCTGATGCATCCAATCACCAAATCTTCAACACGTTAGCGTTTGAGTAAACTCCAGTTCAGCATTTGCACAGCAATCTTCAACTCTTCAAACTTATCTGCAATTTAGAAAGGAGGTTCTACCATGCAGCCAATCAAACTCTCATCTTCACACTTCACAGCAACTTCTTCAGCAACAAACGGCTTCAATCTGTATACTATAAAACAAACATCTCGAGAAACCATAAGAATTTTCAACAAAGTTAAATAAATTATTATTTTTCAAGAGATTTGTTAAACTGTATAACAGATTAAGCTTTTTCAAATTCATCACCAACACGCAAAAACATTTTGTTCAACACACAAGAACCTGCCTGATTGAAAATTTTGAGCTCACTTACTAACACCGTCTCCCCCTATCAGTAACAATTCCTCCAAGAATAACAGTTTTCCGTACGTTAAGAATTTTAAACAGAAAAAGACACTATTTTTGGATTTTTATATTTTCTGAAAGCAAGTAAATACAAAAGCAATAAACACTCTATTTTTGTGAGAATCACTGGTAAGAAGATCATATCAGCTCAATCAAACTGTTTCACACTATTAGATAATTCTTTATTTAATTTCTCGTGAAAAGCAGTTCAAGACGATTACCAGTATGTTTGTCCACTTAAACAAAATGCATGAATATTTCAAGTACCATTACCATATGAGACGTTAAGGTAATTTTCTTTACTGAAATATTAGCGTGTCCCACTTCAGGATGTACCCCCGCGATCAAGGTATGCACAAGGATTCATCGTAGTAGGTGAGTATACTGATGTCATCCTTTAAGATATCCTGTCTGTGTCTAGTTCTGCATTTAACCTGTTTTATCATGTTTTGATTTAGTAACCATGAACACCCAATTAAATACAAATCAAATCCTGGAAATATAAACAGCACACTCTATCATGCAAGTATCTTCCCTACCACATATTTCACAAGTCCAATCCAGATTTCTGAAATCTTAATTGGGAATAGGTTGAGAAGAGAACAGAATAGATCTTTAGGAGAGATGGTATAATATACAGATCAAATGAGATTTTCTCAGTTTGATATAGGTTTCTTAGGTTTCTTTTGGGCACTTGAGGGCCTCTTTCGGGTGTATTAGATCTATAGTGCGACAACGTACAGCTAGGTCAGCATGTATCTGGATGCAGCAGAAGCTGTCGTTGCCTAGCACCTCCAGGTCAGCATATATCTGGATGCAGCAGAGGAGGTACACGACTTTTTTCAGAGAAGATTTCAGAATCAGATCAAAATGTGTGTATCGGGAAATATACAGACATTCAAATAGAAATGAGCTAATTCCAAGTGACTATCTTTCCTGGGGTCATGTACAATTTTAGTTCTAACAGACAGACAGCCAAGATATCCCTAGTTGAAACAACAGTATAAAGACCCAAAACTTCAGATTTTGGCAATCTATCAATGCAAGAATTAAGGTCATTAAACCATACACCACTGATGTGTTCCCCACTCATATTCAGTTCATTTATGTTTATATCACATTGGTAAGTTGATTATTTCATGCTTTTGCCTACTGGTACATCATATAATGAAGCTGCTATCACACTTAAGCAATTTAATTTCAAGTTCAGTGTGACAGTCTAACTTGCTGATGTACTATCATTTCTTCTTTTCACACAGTGATAACTCATTTTTGATTTTCTATTTATTTTTTTTTATGTTTTTGTTTTTTCAATTTTTTTTGTGTTTTTTTTTTTGTGTTTTTGATTTTTTAAGAAAAGCAGTAAACTATTTACAAAAATTCTTATGAAAAACCAGTTATTCAGGATTCCTCATCCCGTTGAGTTCGACTAAATGTTCAAAGCGAGCCCTGTCAAATGCTTTAGTATAAAGATCTGCCAGGTTATCCTCTGTGTCGACTCGATGTAATTCAATTAGTCTCTTTTCAGCACAATCCCGTATAAAATGATGACGTATGTCAATATGTTTTGTACGACTGTGGTTCACGGGATTATTAGTTATTGAAATAGTGGCATTATTGTCTATCATAATAGGAGTACGAGTGAAATCCAAACCGTAATCGCGCATCTGCTGTTGAATCCGGAGAACCTGAGAGCAGCAGCTTCCAGCAGCAATATATTCAGCTTCACACGTAGAGGTAGACACACAGGATTGCTTCTTGCATTGCCAAGACACGATCCTGCCTCTTAAGAACTGACAACCACCTGTTGTAGACTTCCTGTTCGACTTGCATCCTCCAAAGTCTGAGTCAGTGTAAGCAACAAACGTCAGATCACTATCAGCTGGATACCACAACCCAAGTTTAGGTTTCCCCTTCAAGTAACGAATAATTCGCTTCACTGCTTTCATGTGTGACTCTTTAGGATTCGCCTGATATCTGGCACACAAGCATACAGCAAACATGATGTCGGGTCTTGAAGCAGTCAAGTACATTAGAGAACCAATCATTGCCCTGTATTGAGTAGGATCAACGTCTTCAGTACTTTCATGATCTGGGCCAAGATTGTGATTTTCACATATGGGTGTGTTGGAAGTAGTGCAATCATTCATTTTGAACCGACTCAAAATGTCATACACATACTTTGTTTGATGAATAAACATCCCATCCGCCTTCTGTTCAACTTGTAATCCCCGAAAGTAAGACAACTCACCCATAGCACTCATTTCGAACTTGCTCTTCATCACCTGCTCGAACTCTTTACACATGCTTTCATTAGATGACCCAAAGATGATGTCATCCACGTACACCTGTACCAGCAGAAAATCTTCCTTCTTCCTCTTGATGAACAGTGTACTGTCAATCTGACCTCTTTCAAAACCATTCTTTATCAGATGTGTAGATAGTGTCTCGTACCACGCCCTGGGAGCTTGATGTAACCCATACAAAGCCTTATCAAGTTTGTACACTCGATCTGGATAATCTGGATCAACGAACCCATCTGGTTGTGAGACATACACCACTTCTTGGACTTTCCCGTAAAGAAACGCACTCTTCACGTCTAGTTGGAAAACTTTGAAGCCCTTGAAAGTTGCGAAAGCCAGAAACAACCGAATTGCCTCCAACCTTGCCACTGGTGCAAACACCTCATTGTAATCTATCCCTTCTTGCTGATTGAAACCTTTGACAACCAATCGAGCCTTGTTTTGCGTGACTATACCTCTTTCATCCTTCTTGCACCTAAACACCCATTTAGTGCCAATCTCTCTTTCACCTTTAGGAAGATCAACCAACTCCCAAACCTTCAACTTAGCAAACTGGGCCAATTCCTCTTGCATAGCTTCAACCCATGAATTGTCTTTAAGAGCCATATGAATGTTCTTCGGCTCCTCTTGGGAAATAAAGCAACTATACAAGCATTCATTCACAATCCCAGTCTTCTCAATCGACACAAATAAACCAGTATTCGCTGCTATGCTTCTTCTTGTCTGAACACCTGCAGTAGGATCTCCAAGTATCATGTCAACTGGATGATCTCTATTTGCTCGTGTAGTAGCAACTGCATCGACTTCCAAATTGTCACCAAGGTTTGATCCAACCTCCCCCTGAATATGCTGATCCGCAAACGGATTAATGAAATCCTCCCCCTGATTGGGTTCAGGTTCATCGTCACTTGAATCAGTATCAGCAGCATCTTGGGAAGGTTCCGGAGCATCTGTCATATCAAGATTTGATCTAGGCATGAACTCGCCTTCATCATCACTGTGACACCCCAGGAAAAACCAGTAAACGATTGAACTTACCTAGCTTCCTCAGTGAGTGCATACCAAATTTCGGGACGAAATTTCCAATTAGTTGGGGATAATGTGACAACCCGTACTCTAGACTTAGCTTGTGTAACGTTATATGCTCACGAGAACTACGTTACTTGAACGAATACATGATATGTTATGTGTTACATGATTATGTGATTATATTGATTGATTGAATGAATGTTGCATGTTACGTGACTTAATGTGATTTCATATGTTACTAATTGAACCGATTAGTAAAACCTTTACAAGAACCCACTCGGTCCATATGGTTGGACTCGAGACCATGAGGTAGCCCAAGTGGGGAGTTTCGGCCCACTTCTCTTATACGTATATACATGCACACATCCTTAGGGTTTTGTTTACACACTTTGGCAAATCATACACACACATAACCCTAGCTCCTCTATCTCGTCTCTCTCTCTCTCTCTCGGCTTGTTTAGGAACCGACGGCACAAGGCCATCCGATCACCCTCTTGTTCGGATCACATCTCGTTACTTGTAACCGGTTAGTATGTTTGTTTGAATTCATGTTCGATTATATGTGATGCCATGATTGCTATCATTCTGTTATGTGATGTAACTAGGGTGTATGTTAGTAAAATTGATTGGTTGTTGATGTTGGATGCGGGTACTTATAATAGTGATGTTTGTTAATCGGATAACATGTACGGTTACGTTATATGCTCGACTTATTGATTGATTCGAACCGGTTGGTGTATGGTTATGGGCTGTCATGAAATTGTTAATCAACACGTTTCTGCATGATTCGGTTTAGGCTGTTTGATGATCCGATTGATTGTTATCTAGGCTGTTTTGTTTAAGCATATGAACATGTTTGAAGATTGTCATGAAACTGGTAATTTCAGTGTTTGATCTGTTTCCGAAACTGTTTGATCTAATTGCTGATATTACGGGATGTTAGTTGGAAACTGATAATTGATTATGTATGATTGCATGAAACATGGAAACTTGTTACAAAATTGATAGCACACACGGTTACGACTCGGCACCTCCAGTTGCGAGTCGAGACCCCATCAGCATCAACCGGAATCACGGTTGCGAGTCATGATTTCGACTCGTAACGAGACCATGCCAAACCGAGACCATGGTTGCGAGTCCCGGTTGCGACTCGTAATCAAACCATGATGAGCCGAGACCAGTAGTTACGACTCGTAACCCCGTTGCGACTCGAGACCTGACTCGAGACCACCCTAGTCTCGAAGGATATGCATCTGTCGAGATCTCCCTTGTTGCGACTCGTATTCTCTGTTGCGAGTCGAGACCATGCACGTGCAAATGATTGGACTTACACACTGACACGAGCCCAAATGATTGGGCCGGATAACTGGACATGTTTACACCTCTGTTATTTGGACTACTTATCTGATTGGGCTGATAGGTTGGGTGAATATTATTGGGCCGGGTTATGTTTGGGCCGAATACATAGACTGCTTATCGGATTGCTGATACGCGTACGTGTTTACCATGAATCCTTGCATGCTTGCAACGTGTTAACCTATGTGATACAATATGCGTGCTATATACGAACCTGACTTATGTGATAACCATGATAGGACGTGGTTGACCATTTACTTGCTACCTGTACTCCTTGTGTATCTACCGAGCAACCCAAGGTGAGTTCACACAGCCAAGGCATGGGGTTCCCAGGGTGGGAATGGGATTGAATAAATTATACGTACATACTTAGTTAACGGAATATAATGATACGAGTCCTCAGGGTGAGGATGGTGAATGATAAGACACGGCTAGACTAGTATACCTTCTTGAACTGATCTTCGCACACACGCCGGGGGTTGGCCGCGATATTATGACTAATCATTCGCACACATGCCTTGGAAAGGCCGCGAACTATATACTAAAACTTCGCACACATGCCAGGGTGGCCGCGATACAAATATACATAGTCTAGAATACTTGAGTACTTTCTCTAATCTTCGCATACATGCCGAAAGGGCCCGCGATACGAACCAATACTATACATGAACAACGAACGAACTAATACGATGCATGATTAGATGATCGAACGCAATGCTTGCTATACTATACTCTTACTGAACTTACTTTCTGTGAACTCGCTCAACTAGTTGTTGACTCTCTGCTGCATGCCTTGCAGGACCTTAGGTACATTATGGAGCTTGCACAGGGAGGAGCAGGTCGTTGAGGGCAAAGGATCGTGAATACTATTTTAACACTTATGATGAGTCATACGTTAATATTATTGATTGGGTTACTTAAATGCTTCCGCTATACTTAACTATATTATATGTTCAATATGATTGGTGGTTAGGATCCTGGTCATGTCACACCTCCAAGCGGTGATACTCCGCGTGTGGATTTTTGGGGGTGTGACAGATTGGTATCAGAGCCATTGGTTATAGGGAACTTGGTTTTAATATGGGAAAATGTTTTTATTAAAACCGGACTATAACCAGAACAGTGCTCTCAACGATCCACAACGACGCTTCGCTCCACGTGCAAGACTCGACATCTTAGGTAATAAGGTTTATGTTTATTGCCTGTTTGCTAGAACTGCTTAGAACTTTGCTCGCATTACGCTTAGATACACATGCTTTGATTACATGAGAACACCTATATGCCTATACTTTTCTGTCATCGCCCTACTCGCAAACCACTCTCGCTTACGTTACTTTTACTATGAAGATCATGTCTGGACGAATCAACATGACTCAAGCCCAGTTAGAGGCTCTCGTTCAAGCTCAAGTTGCTGCGGCACTTGCAGCTGCTCAAGCAGGTCAACCAGCGCAGCAAGTTTGCACCTTTAAGAATTTCATGGACTGTCGTCCAAATTCCTTCAGCGGCACAGAGGGGGCAGTGGGACTCCTCCACTGGTTTGAGAAGCTAGTATCCGTATTCGAAATGTGCGAGTGCCCTGAGGCTCGCAAGGTCAAGTTTGCCACCGGCACCTTGGAGGGAATAGCACTAACTTGGTGGAACGCCCAAGTTCAAATCTTAGGGTTGGCAGCTGCTAATGCCACACCCTGGAACGACTTTAAGGAACTCATTAAGAGGGAGTATTGTACGCGTGAAGATATTCACAAGCTGGAAGACGAGTTGTATAATCTAAGGATGGTGGGATCTGAGATCGAAGCGTATACTAAACGGTCGAATGAGTTGGCCGTTCTGTGTCCAACTATGGTGGACCCTCCATACAAGCGCATTGAGTTGTATCTCAAGGGATTGGCGCCAGAAATTCAGAGCCACGTGACTTCGGCTAATCTCGAAAACATCCAGGAAATCCAACGCCTCGCTCATCGCATTACCGATCAGGCAGTGGATCAGAATAAACTGCCTAAGCGTGTCAACGCTACTGCTACAGTCACTTCAGCTGCTACTTCTGCTACACCCAGCGACAACAAACGGAAATGGGATGGGGATTCCGATCAGTCTCAAGTACAGCAGCGCAGGACGAATGACTACCAGAATCCGAGTCAGCAATCATCTGGCAGTCAGGAGCAGGGTGGATACAGGGGAGTACACCCACTATGCAACAAGTGTAACAAGCACCACAGTGGAAGGTGTCGCAAGGAACGTTGCCAGAGATGTTTCAAGATAGGGCACGAAGCCAAAGATTGCAGGAGCTCACGACCTGCAAACCAGAATCAGCAACTTCCACCACCAGCTCCACAGAACCCACAGCAGCAGCAGCCACAGCGTGGAAATCGGGGATGTTTCCAGTGTGGGGCAGAAGGTCATTACAAGCGCGATTGCCCACAGTTGAACCAGAATCAGAACAACAACAATAACCAGGGCAATGGGAACAACAACAACAACAACAATGGCAATGAGGCAAGGGGTCGAGCTTTCATGCTAGGACAAGGAGACGTTGCTTGAACTTATAACTCGTTTTGGGATTTTCTTTATTATGTCTCTGTTACTCAAACAAAGTTTGGTTTGAACATGAATCGTACTGGGTTTTATGGATTATTTTAATTACTATACTTTATGTTTGATATGATGGATGGTTTGATATGTTTGAACGTACCTGCCGTATTTAAGGACCTTATGAACAGGGTGTGCAAACCCTACCTAGACAAGTTCGTCATAGTATTCGTGAAGTCCATTTCTTAGGCCACGCAGTGAACAAGGATGGGATCCGTGTCGATCCATCCAAGGTAACCTCGACCAGAAATCGGCCTACACCACGTACTACAGACGGTTTACGCAGGGATTTCTCGGAGATTGCTCAGCCACTTACGCTACTGACACAGAAGGATGTCACCTATTGCTGGGGAGAGCCCCAGGAGACTGCTTTTCAGCGCGACAAGGTTATCGTTTTCGCCTCTCGTCAACTCAAGGTTCACGAACGGGACTACATGACGCACGAATTAGAGCTGGGAGCTGTTGTTTTCGCGCTTAAGATATGGCGACACTACCTGTACGGTACCAGGTGCACGAATTACACCGATCACAGGAGTCTCGAGCATATTCTTAAGCAGAAGGACTTGAAGCATGCGTCATCAAGTACCATCCAGGCAAGGCCAATGTTGTGGCGGACACCCTCAGTCGGAAGGACACTCTACCTTAGCGCGTGCGAGCGCTACAACTACGATCCAATCTAGCCTTCCAGCACAGATACGAACTGCTCAGATAAAAGCACTGAAGCCTGAAAACGTCAAGGCTGGAGCCTTACGCGGCACACAACAACGATTAGGACAGAAGGCAGACGGCGCCTATTATGTAACGGGGCATATTTGGGTCCCACTTTATGGCGGTCTACGCGAACTTGTGATGGATGAAGCTCACAAGTCTCGTTACTCGGTATATCCAGGGTCGGATAAAATGTACCACGATATCAGCACTATTTATTGGTGGTCTGGCATGAAGGCCCACATCGCTACGTACGTTGGAAAACGCTTGACCTGTGCGAGAGTCAAGGTTGAATATCAGGAACCAGCTGACCTACTTAAGCAGCCTAAGATACCCCAATGGAAATGGGAAGGAATTTCCATCGATTTTGTTACAAGCCTACCTCGATCCCAGCGTGGGAACGATACCATATGGGTGATCGTGGATCGACTCACCAAGTCTGCACACTTCCAACCGATTAAGGAAACGGACAAGTTCTCCACTCTCGCAGACATCTACCTTAAAGAAGATTGTTTCGAGGCACGGGGTGCCCACGTCCATCATTATGGATCGCGATGCACGATTCACGTCAGAGCTTCGGCAAGCAATGCACAAACCATCCGACTCACGATTAAACATGAGCACGGCAACATACAAACCGCTCCATTCGAGGCATTGTACGGGCGTAGGTGCCGGTCACCTCTCTGTTGGGCAGAGGTGGGGGATAGTCAGAGTTATGGGTCCAGAGATTGTAGTGGACGCCACAGAAAAGATTGCACAAATACGACAACGCATGACGGCAGCACGCGACTGTCAGAAAGCCTACGCGGACAAGCGTAGAAAGCCATTGGAATTTCAGGTCGGGGACCATTCGAGATCATAGAAACGTACAGGCAGGGTAGCCTATAGATTGAACCTACCAGCTGAACTCGGGGCAGTTCACAATGTCTTTCAGGTATCGAACTACCGACGAGCGGTTGCAGTTCGTCGAGGAACCAGTAGAAATCACGGACCGGGATGTGAAGGTCCTCAAACACAAGAGAATCCCTCTTGTTCGAGTTCGTTGGAACTCCAAAAGTGGCCCAGAGTGCACCTGGGAACGCGAAGACAGGATGACAGAAAAGTACCCCCAGTTACTCGAAACCAATGCTACCACTACTGAGGCTGAAGCTACTACTTCGGAATTTCGGGACGAAATTCCAGATCAACGGGGGGAGGATGTGACACCCCAGGAAAAACCAGTAAACGATTGAACTTACCTAGCTTCCTCAGTGAGTGCATACCAAATTTCGGGACGAAATTTCCAATTAGTTGGGGATAATGTGACAACCCGTACTCTAGACTTAGCTTGTGTAACGTTATATGCTCACGAGAACTACGTTACTTGAACGAATACATGATATGTTATGTGTTACATGATTATGTGATTATATTGATTGATTGAATGAATGTTGCATGTTACGTGACTTAATGTGATTTCATATGTTACTAATTGAACCGATTAGTAAAACCTTTACAAGAACCCACTCGGTCCATATGGTTGGACTCGAGACCATGAGGTAGCCCAAGTGGGGAGTTTCGGCCCACTTCTCTTATACGTATATACATGCACACATCCTTAGGGTTTTGTTTACACACTTTGGCAAATCATACACACACATAACCCTAGCTCCTCTATCTCGTCTCTCTCTCTCTCTCTCGGCTTGTTTAGGAACCGACGGCACAAGGCCATCCGATCACCCTCTTGTTCGGATCACATCTCGTTACTTGTAACCGGTTAGTATGTTTGTTTGAATTCATGTTCGATTATATGTGATGCCATGATTGCTATCATTCTGTTATGTGATGTAACTAGGGTGTATGTTAGTAAAATTGATTGGTTGTTGATGTTGGATGCGGGTACTTATAATAGTGATGTTTGTTAATCGGATAACATGTACGGTTACGTTATATGCTCGACTTATTGATTGATTCGAACCGGTTGGTGTATGGTTATGGGCTGTCATGAAATTGTTAATCAACACGTTTCTGCATGATTCGGTTTAGGCTGTTTGATGATCCGATTGATTGTTATCTAGGCTGTTTTGTTTAAGCATATGAACATGTTTGAAGATTGTCATGAAACTGGTAATTTCAGTGTTTGATCTGTTTCCGAAACTGTTTGATCTAATTGCTGATATTACGGGATGTTAGTTGGAAACTGATAATTGATTATGTATGATTGCATGAAACATGGAAACTTGTTACAAAATTGATAGCACACACGGTTACGACTCGGCACCTCCAGTTGCGAGTCGAGACCCCATCAGCATCAACCGGAATCACGGTTGCGAGTCATGATTTCGACTCGTAACGAGACCATGCCAAACCGAGACCATGGTTGCGAGTCCCGGTTGCGACTCGTAATCAAACCATGATGAGCCGAGACCAGTAGTTACGACTCGTAACCCCGTTGCGACTCGAGACCTGACTCGAGACCACCCTAGTCTCGAAGGATATGCATCTGTCGAGATCTCCCTTGTTGCGACTCATATTCTCTGTTGCGAGTCGAGACCATGCACGTGCAAATGATTGGACTTACACACTGACACGAGCCCAAATGATTGGGCCGGATAACTGGACATGTTTACACCTCTGTTATTTGGACTACTTATCTGATTGGGCTGATAGGTTGGGTGAATATTATTGGGCCGGGTTATGTTTGGGCCGAATACATAGACTGCTTATCGGATTGCTGATACGCGTACGTGTTTACCATGAATCCTTGCATGCTTGCAACGTGTTAACCTATGTGATACAATATGCGTGCTATATACGAACCTGACTTATGTGATAACCATGATAGGACGTGGTTGACCATTTACTTGCTACCTGTACTCCTTGTGTATCTACCGAGCAACCCAAGGTGAGTTCACACAGCCAAGGCATGGGGTTCCCAGGGTGGGAATGGGATTGAATAAATTATACGTACATACTTAGTTAACGGAATATAATGATACGAGTCCTCAGGGTGAGGATGGTGAATGATAAGACACGGCTAGACTAGTATACCTTCTTGAACTGATCTTCGCACACACGCCGGGGGTTGGCCGCGATATTATGACTAATCATTCGCACACATGCCTTGGAAAGGCCGCGAACTATATACTAAAACTTCGCACACATGCCAGGGTGGCCGCGATACAAATATACATAGTCTAGAATACTTGAGTACTTTCTCTAATCTTCGCATACATGCCGAAAGGGCCCGCGATACGAACCAATACTATACATGAACAACGAACGAACTAATACGATGCATGATTAGATGATCGAACGCAATGCTTGCTATACTATACTCTTACTGAACTTACTTTCTGTGAACTCGCTCAACTAGTTGTTGACTCTCTGCTGCATGCCTTGCAGGACCTTAGGTACATTATGGAGCTTGCACAGGGAGGAGCAGGTCGTTGAGGGCAAAGGATCGTGAATACTATTTTAACACTTATGATGAGTCATACGTTAATATTATTGATTGGGTTACTTAAATGCTTCCGCTATACTTAACTATATTATATGTTCAATATGATTGGTGGTTAGGATCCTGGTCATGTCACACCTCCAAGCGGTGATACTCCGCGTGTGGATTTTTGGGGGTGTGACAATCACCAATCACTGTTTGAATCAGCTGAGACTCATCTGCATTGGAAAACTCAGGAATATTAAATGATTTAAAAACACTTTCATAATCATATAATATAGCTGGTCCACTCGTTGACTATTGAGGTTTGTAAGAAGTAATTTCAACATTAAACACAACCTCAATTTTACCAGTTTTTAGATTAAACACCCTTTTATTCGGTGCGCCAGGTACGTAACCTAGAAAGTAGCCCTCGTCAGCCACCTCACCGAATTTTTGTTTATCTTTATTTCGCACAATGGTGCAGGGTAATCCAAATGGTTCAAAGCCTTCCAAGTTTGGTTTCTTGTTAAACATTAATTCATGACAAGTTTTGTTAAAACGTTTAACAGTCAAAACTTTGTTTAGGACATAGCAAGCTGTATTCACAGCTTCTCCCCAGAAGAGAACTGGTAGCTTAGAATCTGAAAGCATCGACCTAGCGGCTTCAATCCACGTTCTGTTTTTCCTCTCAGCAACTCCATTCTGTTGAGGCGTATAAGGAGCAGAGTATTGATGTTCAATTCCCTTGCGAAGACAATAGAGATCCAGAATACGATTCTTGAACTCCGTGCCATTATCACTCCTTATCCTCTTGATCTTTGCATCATGGACGTTTTCCAATTTTGTAAAAAGATCTATCAACATCTCTGCTGTCTCATCTTTTGTACCTAAAAAGAAAACCCATGAATAACGTGAGTAATCATCAGTGACAACTAAACAATAGTACTTTCCACCTATGCTCCTCACGTTCACTAGACCGAATAAATCCATGTGAAGTAATTCGTAAGGGGCATCTATGGAATTTACTGTTTTTGATTTATGAGGTTTCTTGTGTTGTTTTCCCATTTGACATGGAAGACATTTGTCTTCCACTTGAAACCTCCGCAATGGAACCCCTTTCACTAGCTCATTTTTAACAAGATAGTTCATTTTGCGATAGTGAATATGGGCCATGCGTCTGTGCCACAACATCGATTCAGCTTCAGATGCTTTTGATAGTAAACACGCCACCACTGCAGTTGGATCCTTAGCACCCATGTCCATGACATAAGTGTCATTTCTCCTTGGCGCTCGCATCACTATCCAATCGTCCGGTATCTCCAAACCTGGTTTCAACACTAATGCTTCAGTCTTGGTAAAATGGACCGAGTGACCCTTGTCGCAGACTTGTGACACGCTCATAAGATTGTGTTTAAGCTGCTCCACATAGTTCACTTTGTCCAGCGTGATCTTCCCATTGGTCACCTTTCCTCGTCCAGTAATTCTACCACCTTTCGCACCCGCAAAATTTACTTGTCCTCCATCATATTCTTCAAATTCAGTCAACAACCTCGCATCCCCCGTCATGTGCCTAGAGCAGCCACTATCAACATACCACAAGTTGATAATCCTCCTTAGCAGCTCCTGCACACACCAACCAAGAAATTAGTTAGATTGGGGGACCCAAGCCTTAATGGTCTTGGGTCGTCCAAATTCACCAACCACCGGAACATCCATCCAATATCCATTACTCCTAACTGGAGTCTTGGATCTTAGACCTGTTGGAATTTGATTTTGACTTCCACTAGGTCTTTGGTCATGAGGGTTCCTATGTGTGTTTGGACTATTTGACCTTTGAAAATTTTGATTTTGATTCCAAGAAGCATTATTGTTGTAATTTCTAAAGGCATTGTTATAAAAATTTCGACTACCATTATTTTGGTATCGATTTTGATATTGACCTTGACTTCTGAAATTATTTGTATTTTGATTGTTCATTCTTGGTGAACTGCTTCTAGGTCTCTCGAATCTGCCTGGTGGAGATCTAGGCTGAAATCTAGGTTGATTTCTTTGAAAACGAGGAACTTGTGGAGTTCCTTTTTCAGCCTTATCCACACCAACAGCAACTTTCTCTGGTTGCTTAGGAGCAGATTGCTTTGGAGAGTTGGACTCTCTCTCCTGCTTATCACCATTCTTCTCTGGTGACTTCTCTCTCTTCCTCTCATCCACCTGTGCTTCATTCTTTTTGTTAGGACAGCAGCTAGCTACATGTCCTTTGGTGTGACATTTGAAGCATGACATCCTTTTCGAAGACTTCTTATCTGAAGCCTTTGAACTAGATTCAGGCTTTGATGATGATGCCATAGAAGGATTTGGTTCAGTTTGCTTAATTTCAGAAGTTTCTTTGTTTTTATTTTTAGCAAACTCTATGTTAGATTCATTTTCAATAACAGCTGTCTCATTTTTCATGTCACTTCCTTGAACAAAATTTATCTTTTTAGCAAAAGTCGAATTTTTATTCTTAGGTTGTGAAGTGTTCTTTTTCAAAGCTGGTTTGCTGTTATTATCCTTCTTAGCATCACCTCTCTCAGACTCATCACCTCGACTTGCTGTGGAACTACTTGGTGCTGTTGACATAAACTTTGTTAGCTCATCTTCATCAGGTAGGAATGAATAATCATGACTAAGAGGAGGTGGGACTTCATTATAGCCTTGGAATCCCACACTAGTCTTGTCAGTACTCTTCTTTAACCCACCCATCATATGTTTCATAACAAAAGTAAAATCCCTGAATTGACCCAATTTCTTTTCAAGTTCAACAATTCTGAGTTGAGCATCTGACAACTCTTTGTTTTTATCAGAAATCTCTTTTGTTTTTTCAGCCATCATATCATGAGCTAAGTCTATGACTTGAAGTTTTTCATTTAATTTGCAGGTTACGGCTTCAATTTCACTTTCATAACCTTTTATTTTCTTCAAGTATGACGTTTCATTTCTTTTAGCAAAAAAGTTTGATTCTTTAATGTTAGACATTTCGCTTACCAAACTTTTGTTTTGTGCAGACAACCTGTCGACCTCACCCTGTAGTTCACGACATTTTAAACACACAGAATTAGATTTTACCTCTCCTGTTTGTTTGTCAAGGTTGGCCATTAGAGCTGCAAGCTGAGCTTCCAATTGTTTATACTTAGCATCCTTTTCCTCAGCTTCTCTTTCATATTCAGACTTTTGTTTTTCATCTTCAGCACCTGTTGTCTGATCAACCTTCTTTTCTTCAGCTCTATTCTCTACCTTCACCTCAGCATCCACTTTCACTTCTGCATCATCTACTTTAGCTTCACCATCATCGACTAGAGTAATCTCTGCCATGAATGCTTGAGTGACATCCCCATCATTTTCTAAGTGAATGCTCCAATCATATGAACCCTCTCTTGCAGTAGAGATCAACGCCTTTGAGCTAGAGTTGTTTGATGCATTCCTGTTGTTTGAACTCTGGCTCGAATTATCTTGCTTTTGTTTCTGACATTCCCTAGCAAAGTGCCCATAACTTTGACAATTAAAGCACCTCACTTTGGTCTTGTCGAAACCAACGCTCCTTCCCACAAACTTTCTTCCTGTTCTGTTCATGAACCTTTTCACACGCCTAGAAATCATGGCCATTTGCCATTGCAAATCCATCTCTTCAAGATCATCAGGGTCAATCTGATCATAGTCTTCATCTAAAGTAGCAGGATCAGAAATCTTTCCCTGAATATAGTTTTCATAGGAGGCAACAAACGAAGCAAGCAGAGCCAGATGCTCTTCAGCAGACTTCACACTCATTGGCATTGACTTAGCACTAGTACTCTGCTTAGAAGCTGACGATTTCTTAACTCCTGATGATCCTCCTGAAGCAGCAACAAAACACACATCACCATCCTGATTCACCATAACCTGCTCATTCTCACATGATAAAAACGCAGTAGCAGAGTCGCTAGAAGCGTTGTGAGATGAAGAAGATGTAAGCCCATTGTACACTGCCGGATCTTGAACCTGATCATATCCAGTATCTTTCTTCTTCATGCTGAGTTCATAAGCTCTCAACTTTCCTACAACCTCTTCAAGCTCTTTTGTTTCATAATCTGCTTCACCCTTGATCATTAAAGTGTAGATATCCCACTTAGTAGGCAAAGCATCTAGCAGCTTGTCATTCTTTTCTACGTCAGAATAGCAATCGATCTCATAATTGTCCATTTCTGACATCAGATGGTAGTAACGAGTAATGACGTCTTCAAGTGACTCATGCTTCATGTACTTGAAAACAGCAAACTGCTTCTTCAGTAGATCAATCTTGTTCTTCTTGACATCAGCATTACCAGCGTATCTTTTCTCCAAAGCATCCCACATATCCTTTGAGTTAGTGTACTCTTTGAAGGTATGTTTGATGCTATCAGGTAACGACATTTTGATTGCAGCCAAGGCTCTCTTTTCAGCCTCATACATCTTTTTATCATTATCTTGCATGTTCACATATTCTGTTCGACGTGGTCTGCCCTCAAAGTCGTGTGTAGGATTCACGTAACCATCTTCGATGCATATCCACATGCGCGTATCCTGATATTCAATGAAGGACTGAAAACGATCCTTCCATGTCAGATAGTTTTCCACCTTCATCATCTTAGGTGGTTTGTTGGTAGTACCAACCTCATGCTCCATCTTCAACAGCTCGTTCAAAGTAGACATGTTTGACATTTTAACGTTAACAGACTGAGAAAACCGTACAAAAGTCGTCCGAAAACAGTGGTTACCAAATTACACCGTTAGAATCGTCTCGAAAAGACGAATCCAATGATATATAATGTCAAAAACCGAATTCGGGATTTTCCAGAGTTTTTTTTTTGTCCTAAAAATCACACGAGTTCAATGGTGCAAACGGTTCTGTCAAACGAGCTACGGATCAATTTCTATTTGCAAAACACTGAAATTTTTCCGACGCTTGCCAATGGAAATTCCACCCCTTATCTTTGCTGCTAATTTCGCTGGGAATGCTGTTAAATTCGCTGGTTATATGTTAAATTTGCTGGGTCACTTAAATTTGCTGGTAAACGAAGTTAATTTTGCTGGTCTATTTCGCTGTTAATTTCGCTAAATTCGCTGGTCAATATCGCTATCCAACGACCAGTAAATTCGCCGAAAAACCGTGGTAATTTCGCTGTGGAAAATTTACACGGTCACCAAAGTCGCCTTTGGATTTAACTTCGCCGGTAAGTTTGCTGGTTTTAGTTCGCAGATCAGTCAAAATCGCCAGAACAGTTAATTTCGCCAGTCAGAACAGTTAATTTCGCCAGTCAGTCAAAACAGCTAATTTCGCCAATCAGTTAATCTCGCAGATCTGCAAATTTGGAAGGTTAATCTTTTCGAAATTCTGATTATTCTCCAACACAATTCTGCAAAATCAACAAGCAAATCAGTCAACTTTTGATGAAAATTTTGATGAAATTAATGAAGAACACGAAGAACAGTCTTCGAATCTTCAAGAAATTCGGCCAAAATTCTTCAAAACTATCAACCAAAAACAATCCTGCAAACCCTAAAACCTGCAAAACAGCAATCAAACAAACCAGAATATCAACACAGCCAACAAAATTCGAAAATCAAAATCAAACACACCAAAATTTTCGAAAATTTTAAAAACCCTAATTATCAGGTTTCACAAATTTTGAAATTTTACTCCCTGTTTCTGCAGCAAACAATTCTGAACCGAGCAATCAAGAGCCTAATGCTCTGATACCAATTGTAGGTCCCCTTGATGTTATGTGGATCGTAACAGAATCGTCTTTCCAATCAAGAGTGCGGAATCCTCTTGATCAGAATTAGCAGAAAAGTGTAGAAACAGAAATCAGCAATCACTTTCAAACCGGGTTTTATTGATTATCTATCAAGACTGATTACAATCAATCAAACCCTAACCACAAACCCTAATTTCGTCCAAGCAAGCACTCTCACGAAATTATGTCTCTCAAACTCTGTTTTGGCTGATTAACCTTAACCCTAATGTCTAACCTTGTTTATATAACACAAGGTTCACAACTGGGCTAGGTTAAAGACTCCTGGGCTGCGAATTGGACAGGCCCAATTCGCCCCCCATCACCCAATCCTTTGGGTTTAGTTAGCCCAAACATTACAACTAACTATCACAAAGCTAAACCCGCTAACCGTTTATCGTTTAACTAATTTACAAGATATCCAAAGACCAAATCTAAGCTGTTGTCACAAACATGCACCAACAGATTACATGCAGCAGGACAGAACTAATGACAGGGTCCTTCGAGAGATTGACGACATCAAGAAATTGAAGAGATCAGCGGAGGATCACTCTCCTTTGATGCCGAGATCACTGAATTTCGACACTCCAGTCACAACCGCCCAGCACTCTACAGCATCAGATGTCAAGTACCAGGGTGGATCATTGGTTATGCGTTATGGATCATCGGCAATGACTCAGGCTCAAGGATCCTACTTTCAGCCTTCAGGATCCTCTCTTCAGCCTCAAGGATCCTCCTTCCAGCATCAAGGATCCTTCACTAGTTCAGGAGGATACATGGGGACGCAGACAGTTCAGGGATCCTACTCTCAGTATCCAGGATCCTCATCTCAGGTTCAAGGATCCTCGTCTCAAGGTCAAAGATCCTCAACTCAGGCTCACGGATCCATGGATTATCCTCCAAGACCTCCAGCTTCAGTGTATCAAGGATCCAACATCTTTCAGGATCACGGATTCTTAAGAAGTGCAGAACCCAGAAGTTCAGAGATTTACTTGGGAGACTTCATACCTATGCAAACTATTGCTTCATCTAGTCCCTCAATTATACCAGAATCTCACCAATATGGATTCACATCAGGAATTCCGAACTTGAATCCTTCAGGAGGTAACACTTTAAATAATTCTTATAATGCTAACCATGGCTTTGTGCAGGATACAAGAATCAACCAAGCTATGGCTAGGGAATTGCAAAAACTCAAGGATATGATATCCAGCATTCCAGGAGTGGTCAAGCCCATTCCTGAAATTCTAGACAGGAGTCACAAGATATCTCGATTTGGACCACCTATTTGTGATGCAGAGATACCGAAGAGGTTTCAGACACCAAACATGAAGCTATATGATGGCTCAACTGATCCAGAAGAGCATGTAGCTCAGTACAGAGAAAGAATGGAGATTAATCCCATTCCCGAGAGGTTGAAAGAAGCATGTCTATGCAAGGGTTTCGGATCCACACTGACAGGATCAGCTCTTAAATGGCTGCTAAGTCTTCCCCCTTACTCCATTACTTCATTTGCTAATCTAGTTAATTTGTTTAATAGCCAATTCTCATGCAGTAGGAGATTTGAACGATTAACTAGTGATCTATATAGCACAAGGTCCAAAATGAATCACTTAGAGATTATATCACTAAATTCAGTAAAGAATCCTTAGAGATTCCTAATTTGGATATTGCTACGGCTGTAGAAGCTTTCAAAATGGGTTTACATAAGGATTCACAATTCTATGATGATCTTGTCATGACCCCTTGCAGGAATCTTGATGAAGTAAGAACCAGGGCCATCAGATTCACCCGTTTAGAGGATGATAAAAGGATCCAAGAAATACTGTCAGGATCTTCTAAGCAGGAAAAGCAAGGATCTTACTTTAGGAACAATAAGTCCAAATCATACAACAAGTCTGATAATCAAAACGTGCATGCAGTGGAGCAAGAAGGGGATGATGAAGATTATCCACTCATCTCTGAATATTGCTTTGCTGTTGATAATAATGAACTAATCCTTGCAATGCAGAATCTAGGTGAAAAAGCAAGATGGCCCAGAGAGAGTGATAAGCCAGCTGCAACAAAAGACAAATCCAAATGGTGTGCATATCATGAAGATTCTGGCCATCTCACTGACGAATGTATAGCACTCATGAAAGAGATTGGTTACCTATTAAGCAAAGGGCATTTGAAGGAGCTGTTTGGAAGGAAAAAGTCAAGGATCCAGGATCCTGAAAATATTCCAGAAAGAGCTCCTGCTCCCCCAGCTGATGCATAAATTATCAATTTCATATCTGGTGGATCAGACATATGTGGCACTTCCTTTTCAGCAGCCAAGAGGCATGCTAAAGAAACGAAGATGGATAATGGGGATAGGCCCATTCGAACCTCGATCCTTACACAGGAGAAAATTATATAATTTGAGGAGGATGATCGTGTGGATATTCAGGATCCTCATCATGATGGTCTTGTTATTACTTTGTTTATATCTAATCATTTTGTTCGCATGATTCTGATAGATGGAGGAAGCTCAGTGAACATTGATGCGTGTGTAGTGTTATAGGTTTTTATGTATATTTTTAGCCCTTTTTACACTTTAGTCAAGTTTTAAATTTATAAAACACGATATTTTACTAACACTAAACACACATACGGGCAAGTGCACCCATCCTGAGCGTAGTATAACGTTGGTAAGATACCGAGGTCGTCCAAGGACACAAGAGCTTTTAGTACCGGTTTATCCTCAACGTCTAATCAAATCAAAATTTTGGAAAAAGGTTTAAACAAGAAAATAAAAACTAAAAATGCTGAAAATAAAAATAAAAATAAAAATAAAAACAGATACACAAGATGAATCACTTGGATCCGACTCGCCTTTAGTGTAACCTTTGATTATTTCCGCACTTTTGCACTTTTTAAGAGATTATCTTAGTTATAGTAGTAGGCCCCTCTTTTGAAGGTGACGTTACCCTCAACCCAGTAGTTTGAGTCAGCAAGGATACAATCCTAAAGGGTTGGATTATTGAAAGATAATTAATTAAGTTATTAATGCGTAATGTGGTAGGCCCCTCTTTTGAAGGTGACGTTACCCTCGGCTAAGTAGTTTGAGTCAGCAGGGATACAATCCTAAGTAGTCGGGTTAATGTTTTAATAGTAGTTTACATATGAGGGGATCAAGAAATTCGAACCCCCGCCATCCAATACCAGTGGGTATTGAAGGAGGTCCGACTAAGCTTGACTCAGGTCCTTGCATGATCTATACACTGAACAAGGCAAGACTCTTACCAAACCATTCCCTTAACCCCCGACCAGGTAGACAACATATCTCCATATAGACCATGGAGATATGAATGGTGAAAATCTTTTATTTTATATAGACAGTAAAATAACGCCAAGACACGATGGACAAATGATAAGGAATATTCACATTCAACATAAGAAACTAGTTATTAAAGTCATTAATACATAACCAAATAAAATGTGTGAAAAAATTAAAAATAAAAAGTATTACACTAAATGCTTGTCTTCACCAAGTGATGTAAGAGACTTAGGCAAACATGGCCTTTGATTGTCAAGAACTCTTACGATCAATCTTGGATCCCAAGACTACTACACACACTCTATGATGGATGATGGTGGTGGATGTGGGTTGTGATGGGGGTGGTGGGTGGGTGATGTGTGAGAGAGGTGGTTTGCCAAGGGATGCCTTTGAAGTGAACCAAGCACCTCTATTTATAGTCTGCACAGAAGCCCGGACACGGCCCCGTGTCCATTGGGCACGGCCCTGTGTCCACCCATCTTCTCTTTCTTCATTAAATGCAGTTTGTCTGCATTAGTTGACCACGCCCCCGTGTCTGCTGGGCACGGCCCCGTGTGCAGAAGCGTATCTGTACTATCAAGATTTACTTGGATTCTGCGAATCTTAGCATTGACCACAGCCCTGTGTCCGCTGGGCACGCCCCCGTGTTGGGAAATAGAAGCTTCTACAACTTTGTCTTTTCTGCAGATACTTGGGCACGCCCCCGTGTTCAATGAGCACGGGGCGTGTTCAGCCTTCTGTTTTCTTGTTTTCGCTTGGGAAGATGCTGTCGAGGGGTCGGGCATGCCACGTTTATTCCTTTTCTTGTATTATTGTTAGATTTAGCTGCATTTTTGCTTCTTTTGTTCATTTGAGCTCATTTAATCCTGAAAATACAAAAGGAAGACAAAAGCACACTTTTTCCAACATTAGTACTAAAAAAAGCTTAGTTTTATGCCTCATTTGATGTAATTTATATGTTGCATTTTGCACACATCAAACATCATACAACTTGATGTCCTCAAGAAGAAGAACATCCCTGAATCAGAAATTATCCCAAGATCATCAGTTCTCGTGGGATTCAGTGGAGAAACCAAGAGCACTTTGGGGGACATTAAACTTCCCATTTACATAGAGGGAGTTAATTCTTTTAAAAAAATTGTGTAATAGATTGCTTATCCTGTTGCAATGTTATCCTTGGCAGGCCATGGATAGATAACATGAAAGCAGTTCCATCTACTTATCATCAGTGTGTCAAACTCCCTACTCCATGGGGGTATGGTGAAGATAGAAAGTGACCAACAAGAAGCTAAAAATTGTTACACTTCATCAATGAAGCCAGCCTCAAGACCCAGTGAGCAATAGCAATTAAAGTATTTTCCAAGAGATGTCCTGGAGGCAAGAGAACAAGATGTGAAAGACATCCTAATGGATCCTCAGGATCCTGAATCCAAAGTTTTTATAGGTTCCGGGATCCTCAATGACATCGAACAGGATTTAGTATCCTTCCTGAAGAGAAGAAAAGCTACCTTTGCCTGGAAGCATGAGGACATGACAGGTATTTCTAAAGATATTATCACTCATAAACTTGGCATTGATAGGTCATTCAAACCCATACATCAAAAGAGGAGGAAGTTTGCACCTGAGATAATGCCATCATCCAGGAGGAAGTAGATAAACTGCTCAGAGCAGGTATGATTAGAGAGGTTAAGTATCCAAAGTGGTTAGCCAATGTGGTTGTTGTTCAAAAGAAAAATGAAAAGTGGAGGGTATATGTCAATTTCACTGATTTAAACAAGGCATGTCCCAAGGATCCTTTCCCAGTACCCCACATTGACTCCATGGTGGATGCTACCGCGGGTCATGAGTTGTTCACTTTCATGGGTGCTTCATCTGGATTTCAGCAAATTCAGATAGAACCATCTGATCAAGAGGATACAGCCTTTATGACCCCTACTGGTATCTATTGTTATATTGTTATGCCATTTGGAGTAAGAAATGCAGGTGCTACCTACCAAAGGCTAGTTAATAGATGTTTAAAGAACAAATTGGACACACAATGGAAGTCTATATTGATGACATGGTGGTTAAGTCCAAGAAAGCTGAGGATCACCTTAGAGATTTGGAGGAAGCATTTGATATCCTTGATAGATACAATATGAAATTGAATCCTTTCAAGTGCCACTTTGGTGTAAAGGCTGGCAAGTTTCTAGGCTACATGGTAACAAAAAGAGGCAAGAGGAAAGTCCAGAGCAAATCAAGGCGATTGTGAATATTAAGTCTTCTGCCAATGCCAAGGATGTGCAAAGATTGATAGGAAGGATCGCAGCCTTGAACAGGTTTATCTCAAAGTCATCAAAGAAATGCAAGGAATTCTATGACATTCTGAGAAAGAACAAGAAATTTGAGTGGACTGAAAAGCATGAGAATGCTCTCAAAGCCCTTAAGGATTACCTATCCTCAGGTCCATCATTAATGAAACCAGAAAAGGGGGATATATTATCCTTATATTTGGCAGTCTTTTCTAAGGCAGTAGTGCAGTCATTGTTACGGATCATCAAGGTACATAACATCCTGTATATTATGTAAGTAAAAGTTTGCTTGGTGCTGAATCCAGGTATTCTCATTTAGAAAAACTTATCCTTGCTTTGATTATGACATCTACTAAATTACGCCATTATTTTGAAACTCATGCTATTATTGTTAAAACTAACTTTCCAATTAAGAATGTTCTCAGGAAACCTGAAATGTCAGGTGTTTTGGTCAAAAATCACACAAGGATAATGCAACCAAATCTTTATGTGTGAGGTGTGATGCTTGAATCAATGAACAATATTAAGGATCACTCAGAAATGCAATGAACAAGTGACACCGAGATTTATACGAGGAAAAAGCCCTTGATCAAGAGTTGATCTCCGGCATAAAAAACCTCGGGTGATGGAAACTACCGATCACCAACTTAAATAAAATAAAATGTGTGACACTGTTTTGGTCAAAAATCTAATGAGGATAATGCAACCAAACTCTTAGTTATGGGGAATGATGCTTGAAATGAAGAACAATAATAAGGATCACTTCGATGTAAATTGCACAAACAACACAAGGATTTGTACGAGGAAAAAGCCCTTGATCAATGAATGATCTCCGACATAAAAAAACCTCGGGTGATGGAACCTACCGATCACCAAGCTCAAATAAATCAATAAATGTTTACAACTTCGGATAGTGACGAGCTAGGTACAAGGATCACTATAGTTAATTGTGTGAAAGTGTGTGAAAACTGTTAAGTGTTTGCTGAAAGCTTCAAGAGTGCAGTAGTACGAGAGTGTAGATGGCTGAAAATGGCTAAATGTTCTAAAAATAGCTCGTCACCCCTTTAAAAATAAAAGCTAACTAAGCTAACAAACTGTCCGACTTTTGTGCCATGCTCCCACGTTCTCCACAACGTCCATTTCCATTCAAACGTGTGCGAAATACCCGTGGAATATTCCATAGTAACGTTGCCAAGACCAAGTCAAGCCTATTACTCCTGCAAAACAATACAAAACATGAATGAACAATCGTTAGTATGAGGATCCTTAGGGTGATCCATGATCCTGATCCTGAAGGTCTTCTGAGGATCACTATCTGTCACAGAAGTAAGGATCACTATTAGGATAACAAGTAAGGATCACTAATTGTTAGAAAATCATCCCCTAACAATTGCCCCCAAAATATAAGGAGTAATATGTAAAATGAATGAGTTATGTTTTCTTGATCTTATCCGTAACTAACTTAACGGATATATAGTCGTTAATGTAGAACTATCCATTGCAACTATGACGTCACAGAAGTGACACCCCTGCAGAATCATGATTATAAATAGGAGATATAGATAGGATCGTTTGCATTTAAAATCCAGAGTTACTCCCTTTATAACTGCATTCCGAAGATAAACAGGTATTCATCTTCTTCCTTCTCTCGCTATGTTTTCCTTCTCTTTTCAAAATTCCGTTCAAAATGTTGCTCCGGAATTCCCCATCTAAGGATCACACGAAGAACAGCCCACTAAAGAGCCAGGGAATCATCGAAGATTCCATAAAAGAACGATGTTGCTTCTCCGATCCGCAAATTGATAGGATCCGCTACTGTTTCCCGGCAAACACTGTGTTTAAATCGTTTGACCCCAATGCCCTCAGTGATCATATTTCTGATATCTGGGTTGCGTTTCCTGTTACCCCGTTCACCATAGGCTACACATATCCCTTTCCAGCTTTCACCCAATCTTTCTTTTCCCTAACCGGCATATCTTATATCCAAGCCATGCCGATGATCTGGAGGGTTTTGTACACCCTTGAAAGGATCATTGAGCAGGAGGGGATAGACTTAGGCATGGCAGAACTGGGAGAATTGTATGAGCTCACTACCTTTGGTTCCCATCGTTATCTGTTCAAACGTAAACCTGGTGAGGAACACCCGATCTTCAAAGCTACAAAAAATGATACCAACTGGAAGCGACGTTTCTTTTTTGTCAAAAGAGATTCTATCCCTGATGGGAAGGATCTACCCCAGGAGTGGGCTACCCATGGTAGGATGGAGGATCCTGAGAAGGATCACCAGAGAACTTATCCTTTGATATAAGGATCACTGACATTCTTTTGCTTTCTTGTTGTGCAGCTATCTCCGTTTCACATCTAAGACTGACTCCTGCTGCTAAAGAGAGACTCGCCGCATTCAAGAGGCTTGATCCTGAAACAAGATCTTTCAAGATAACCACCCAAGATTCTCAGGAAGTATCCTCAGGTTCTGTCACGATGTCAAGTAAGTATCTTTGTTTAAAAATTTAAATAAATAATGAAATATAAGTGAAATTAGGATACTTATCTTGTTTTGGTTGTGTAGGTGCTGGAAAATCCACCAAGTCTGCTTCAAAGTTCAGTGTCACCGATCTCACCACCGTCAGATCCTCCAAGAGAAAGGCTCCTACCAGCCCGACAGCTTCGGTCCCCAAGGCACCCCTCAGAGGAAAGGGAGGTAAGAAGAGAAAGGCCTCTGAAGCTGAGGATCTGCAAGGTCTCCCCTTGATCCGCCAACAATTCCTTGACTACTTCAGTGAGGTAAGGATCACAGTCCCTGCTCTTATATCCTGCTGATATGAGGATCACTTGGTTCTGACCTTATCCTTTGTCTTCTTTGCAGAAATTTGCTGAGATTGAGACCTATGTTGGCAATGTTGAGGATCAGGATAGCAAGATTGCTGATCTTCAACAGGTTCCAGTGCTAAAGGACCTCAAGATTGCTGATCTTCAGAAGGATCTCCAGAATGCCCGAAACGAGACGGCCAAGGTGTTGATCAACTTTGACTACGAGAGGCATGAGATCACCGAGGATGCCAAGGTCTCCGCCGCCATAGCAATGTACAAGACCAAGCTGCAAATGGCCCTGGAAGCTCAGGATCCTGCTTTTGACAAGAGCACCTGGGATGTGGAGGGCTGGAAGGCAAGGCTGGCTGAGCTGGAGGATGAAGAAGAGGCTGAAGAGATCCTTACCATTGAGGCTGGAGGCAAGGGTGAAGGTGGTGAAGCAAGTGGAGCCGGAGGTGGTGATGCAGCGAAGGTTTAGGCTGCAGGATTGGGCGATGAAGGAAACTTCTAGACATAGCCGGAGCCCAATTTTTTTTTGTTTGATGGTAGTTTGTTGAACAATTTAATGGTTTGTATTTCGAACAATAGTTTTTAGGATTAAGGATCTAGGATCCTTCAGACAATAGGCAGGATTGCAAATGGTTGAGGGATCCTCTGTTTGGGGGATGAAGCCATTGTGATCCTGCCACCTTTATATTCCTGCACTACTTTGAACCTATTATCATGGACACCCTTTACCTACCCCAGCGGACGGGCCATGTATTGCTGGTAGATGCTCGGGGTAGGTAATTTTGACAACCTTTGAAGGGTTAGTCTCTTTGTTAATAAATAAAATCTTAATCTTTTGTCGTTTATCCTGAGTTATTATCCTTTTGGTTCCTTTAATTCTCAATTGTTTTGATGTATACTTATTAAATAAGCAATTCTGATTAAGTCAGATTGAAAACATTTAGGATATGATCCATGATCAAATATCCTATAGTTGAAAAATCAAAAAAAGTAGTATATGTTTTAAGGATCATAAGTTCAGTTGTCAAAGTATAAGGGTTATTCGAATAAACAATGAATAGAATTAAAAATAGTTAAGGATCATACCTGAGGATCCAAGTTAGGATCCTAACCATAATCAGGATAACTATAAGATAAACCTTAGAGAGGAGTAAGGATCGAGGATCCCTAGTTGTTTAACTTCAAGGACCTGAAATAGAGCATAACTTGGGACTAAGCCAATATAAGACAAGAGTTAGCAACTAGGGATAAACCCAAGGATAACTGGGGACAAGCCCAAGGATAACTGGGGACAAGCCCAAGGATAACTGGGGACAAGCCCAAGGATCGTATGTAAACTGGAGTATGGCCCTAACTGGCGACTATCCAAACTTAGTGACATGACAATGCCAAAACCTTAGCTAACGTGAAAACGTTAGAAACCTTAGGAACGGATATATGGTACGTCTACCATTATACGTAGGATCCTAGGTATAGCCAGTACAATGGAATTATCAGCCCCTAAAGCGAGTACTGGTCCCACTGCCTTGAACTATACCAGGATCATCATGCACTACAGGCGGAACTGGGGTCAAGCCCAAATAACTGGGGTTAAACCCAAGGAACTGGATTGCTTCTGTAGATGATAAACGCTTTGCTAAGGATTCCTGAACTTTCAAAACTCAAAATCTTGTGAGAGAAGGATAAAGGACACATGATCCTTATCCTTACATGAGAAAATAAGGAAATGAAATAGTTCAAGATTAGGACATTACCAGAGTAAGGATCATTGATGCTTTAAGGATCCTTCAAGGATACCCCTAATGTAAGGATCATCTATGCCATGAGGATCCTGCTCACATGAAATATTTCTTCAAGTGGACAACATTCCAAGCTCTTGGTAACAAATCACCTTCCATGGTCAGCAATCTATATGCCCCCTTTCCTGCTTCAGCTTCAATCAAATAAGGGCCTTCCCATTTCGGTGCCAACTTTCCATCAGCAGGATTGGTGGTATTCTGGAATGCTTTCCTCAATACCATATCTCCAACTTGAAACTTCCTGATCCTGGCATTTTTGTTGTAAGCACCAGCCATTCTTTGTTGATAACCGGCCATCCTTATCCTAGCTAGATCCCTGATTTCTTCAATGGTATCCAGGTCTTGAGCCAAGTTCTCATCATTTTCCTCAGGATCACGGGTACTTGTTCTAGCAGTTGGAACCACCATTTCTGTTGGGATCACTGACTCTGCCCCAAATACTAAAGAGAATGGAGTCTGGCCTGTAGCATTCTTGGGGGTTGTCCTATCAGCCCAAAGCACATAAGGTAATTCTTCTGCCCATTTCCCTTTCTTGGATCCAAGCTTCTTCTTCAAATTGTTGATGATGATCTTGTTGGATGATTCTGCTTGACCATTAGCTTGTGGGTGGACTGGTGTTGATGTTATCATCTTAATCCCCCAGCTGTCACAAAAGTTAGTAGTTCTGCCCCCAATAAATTGGGAACCATTATCACATATAATTTCAGAAGGAATACCAAATCTAGTTATAATATTTCTTTTAATGAAGGATATAACTTCCTTTTCTCTGACTTGGGCAAAAGCTTCAGCCTCTATCCACTTGGAGAAGTAATCAGTCATAGCTAGCTAGCATGAACACTTTTCCACCAGGTGCCTTAGGGAGCTTACCAACTATATCCATGCCCCATCTCATAAATGGCCAAGAGGAGGATATAGGATGTAGAAATTCAGCCGGCTGATGAAGGATATTGCTGTGTTTCTGACAAGGATCACACTTCTTAGCATATTCCACAACATCCCTTTTCATAGTTGGCTAGTAGTATCCTGTCCTTAGGATCCTTGAGAACAGTGCCCTGCCCCCAGTGTGGTTTCCACAATCTCCTTCATGGAAGTCTTTTAAAACTTCTTGGACTTCAGGATCCTCAATGCATCTTAAATATGGTCCTGCAAGAGAACGCTTATACAACATATTATTTAAGATTGTGAACTGAGATACCTTAATTTTGAAAGCCCTAGGGTTTTCTCCCATAGGAATCTCTCCGTGTTGTAGGTATCTCATGATTGGTGAGATCCATGATCCTGATCCTGAATAAGATTGAGTATCCTCACTAGGGATAATTGCAGAATCCTCTCCTATTTCCATGGCCACATGATCCTCTATGGCAGGAGCCAAGATATGGATAATAGGGATACTTATATCCTCCGGGATCTTCAAGGATGATCCTAAGTTAGCCAATTCATCAGCTTCTGTATTTTCTTCCCTTGGTACCTGTGTCAAACTAAAGGAAACAAAAGAGAGTGCCAACTCTTTGACTATCTCTAAATATTTAGTTAGTTTTTCACCTTTAACAACATAGGATCCATTAACGTGATTAGTGATTAACAACGAATCCACATGTACCTCAAGATACCTGATCCCCATATGCTTAGCAATTTGCAAACCAGCAATCAAGGCTTCATATTCAGCCTCATTGTTAGTGGTTTGGAACTCACAAGCTATAGAGTGGGGTATTATGTCCCCCTGTGGCGATTTTAGTAGTATTCCAAGCCCTGTACCTTTGATATTTGAGGATCCATCAGTATAGAGTATCCAAGGATCCTTGGTCTCTTCTAGCTGCTGGACTTCTAACTCAGCTTCTTTTTGTAAATCACTACTGAAATCAGCCACAAAGTCGGCCAATGCTTGGGATTTGATGGCTGTCCTGGGCTCATATCTTATATCATAGGCACTAAGCTTCACTGCCCACTTAGCCATCCTTCCTGACATCTCTGGTTTCCTGAGGACATTCTTAATTAGAAAATTAGTTTTAACAACAATAACATAAGTTTCAAAATAATGTCTCAACTTAGTAGATGCCATAATTAATGCAAGAATAAGCTTTTCAAGGTGTGAATACCTGGATTCAGCATCAAGTAGACTCTTACTTACATAATAGATAGGATGTTGTGTTCCTTCATGATCCTTAACAAGGACTGCACTTACTGCTTTTAAGGATACTGCAAGATATAAGGATAGCACATCGCCTTTTTTTGGTTTCATCAAGGCCGGGGCTGAGGATAGGTAATCTTTGAGATCTCTTAAGGCATTTTCATGCTTCTCAGTCCACTCAAATTTCTTGTTCTTCCTTAGGATATCATAGAATTCTTTGCACTTTTCTGAGGATTTGGATATAAATCTGTTCAAAGCTGCTATCCTGCCTGTTAGCCTCTGGACATCCTTAGCATTGGCAGGAGACTTGATATTCACTAAGGCTTTGATTTGTTCCGGGCTAGCTTCAATGCCTCTCTTGGTCACCATATATCCTAAGAATTTACCTGCTTTAACACCAAAGTGACACTTTGAAGGATTAAGTTTCATGTTATATTTGTCAAGGATATCGAATGCTTCCTCCAAGTCCCTTAGGTGATCCTCAGCTTTTATGGATTTTACCACCATATCATCTATGTAAACCTCCATAGTTTGTCCAATCTGACCCTTGAACATCATATTCACCAGCCTTTGATATGTTGCACCTGCATTACTTAATCCAAACGGCATAGCAATATAACAATATAAACCGGTTGGAGTCATAAAATCCGTATCCTCTTGATCAGATGGTTCCATCTGAATTTGTTGAAATCCAGTTGAAGCATCCTTAAAAGTCAACAGTTCATGACCCGCCGTTGCATCCACCATGGAGTCAATGTGGGGTAATGGGAAAGGATCCTTGGGACATGCCTTATTTAAATCTGTGAAATCGACACATACCCTCCACTTTCCATTTTTCTTTTGAACAACAACCACATTGGCCAACCATCTTGGATACTTGACCTCTCTAATCATACCTGCCCGGAGCAATTACTCTACCTCTTCCTGGATAATGGCATTTCTTTCCGGTGCAAACTTCCTCCTTTTTTGGTGGATTGGTTTGAATGACCTGTCAATGCCAAGTTTATGAGTGATAATATCCTTAGATATACCTGCCATATCCTCATGCTTCCATGCAAAGGTAGTTTTCCTCCTTTTAAGGAAGGATACGAGGTCTTCTTTCATTTTGCGAAGGATCCCTGATCCGATATAGATTTTGGATTCAGGATCATCAGGATCCATGAGGATTTCTACCACATCCTGCTCTCTTGCCTCAAAGACATCCCTTGGAGGATACTTTGATTGCTATTGCTCCCTTGACTTCGAGGCTGGTTTCATCGATGAAGTGTAGCAGTTCTTAGCCTCCTGCTGATCACTGTCAATCTTGACTATTCCCCAAGGACTAGGAAGCTTCACACATTGATGGTAGGTAGATGGGACTGCCTTCATATCGTGTATCCAGGGCCTGCCAAGGATAACATTACAACAAGATAAACAGTCAATAACACAAAATTTTTGATAAGAATGTAGGCCTTCTATGTATATTGGGAGTTTAATGTCCCCCAGGGTATTCTTAGTTTCGCCACTAAATCCCACGAGCACGGAGGATCTTGGTATGATATCCGATTCAGGGATACCCATTTTCTTTAGAACATCAAGCTGGATAATGTTCACTGAGCTTCCTCCGTCAATAAGGATCCTGCGGACAAAATGGTTAGAAATGAAAAGAGTAATAACTAAACCATCATGATGAGGATCCTGCATATCAACACGATCATCCTCATCAAAGGTTACGACTTTTCCTTCAGACACACTTGATGTTCGAACAGGTCTTTCTCCATTATCCATTTTAGTTTCCTTTGCATGCCTTTTAGCTGCCGAGAAGGATGTACCACAGATGTCGGATCCTCCAGAAATAAAGTTTATAACTTGTGCATCCGCTGGAGGGGCTGGAGCTTTCTCTGGGATCCTCTCAGGATCCTGAGTCCTTGACTTCTTTCTCCCCAATAACTCTTTTAGATACCCCTTGCTCAACAAATATCCAATTTCCTTTCTCAATGCAATGCATTCTTCTGTTAGATGCCCAAAATCTTCATGGTATGCACACCACTTTGATTTATCTTTGGTTGCAGCCGGTCTGTCATTTTTTCTAGGCCATCTGGCTTTATCACCTAAATTCTGCATCGCAAGGATTAGTTCATTGTTATCAACAGAAAAAAAATATTCAGAAATTGGAGGATAATCCTCATCATCCTCTTCTTGATCAACAGCAGGCATGTTCTGGTTATCAGATTTGTTATAGGATTTGAATTTGTTGTTCTTGAACGAGGATCCTTGCTTCTCTTGCTTTGAGGATCCTGCTAATCTCTCCTGGATCCTCTTGTCATCCTCTAGCCGGATAAACCTGAGTGCCCGGGTTCTTACCTTATCTAAGTTCCTGCATGGAGTCATAACAAGATCATCATAGAACAATGAATTCCTAAGTAATCCCATTTTAAAGGCTTCAACAGGCGTGGCTATATCCAAGTTGGGAATGTCTAAGGATTCTTTACTAAATTTGTTAATGTAATCCCTTAATGATTCATTATGACCCTGGGTTATTCTATATAGATCACTAGTTAATCGTTCAAATTTTCTACTACAAGAAAACTGATTATTAAATAGGTTAACTAGATTAGCAAATGAGGTAATAGAGTAAGGGGGAAGACTTAGCAGCCATTTGAGAGCTGATCCAGTAAGAGTGGATCCAAATCCTTTGCACAAACATGTTTCCTTTAACCTTTCTGGGATTGGATTGATCTCCATCCTCTCCCGGTATTGTGCTACATGTTCTTTAGGATCCGTTGAACCATCATATAGCTTCATGGTTGGTACATGGAACCTCTTGGGTATCTCAGCATCACAGATTGGTGGTGCAAAACGAGATATCTTATGGATCCCATCTGCCATTTCCGGGATAGGTTTGACCACTCCCGGAACACTTGATATCATATCCTTCAACTTCTGCAATTCCCTGGCCATGGCGTGATTGATACCTGTATCCTGCATGAATCCATGGTTAGTGGTAAGAGAATTATTAAAAGTGTTACCTCCCATCGGGTTCGAATTAGGAACACCAAATGTGAACCCATATTGTTGAGGCTCTAGAATGACCGAAGGGCCAGTAGAAGCAATGGTCTGCATCGGAATAAAATCTCCCTGATGGACATCTGTTTGCAAACTCCTCAAGGATCCTGGCATCTGGAAGGATCCCTGAAACTGGGACGATCCTGGAACAAAGGAGGATCCTTGAACCTGGGATGATCCTGGAACGAAGGAGGATCCTTGAACCTGGGATGATCCTGGAACAAAGGAGGATCCTTGAACCTGGGATGATCCTGGAACAAAGGAGGATCCATGAACCTGGGATGATCCTGGAACAAAGGAGGATCCTTGAACCTTGGATGATCCTGGAACGAAGGAGGATCCTTGAACCTGGGATGATCCTGGAACAAAGGAGGATCCTTGAACCTGGGATGATCCTGGAACAAAGGAGGATCATTGAACCTGGGATGATCCTGGAACAAAGGAGGATCCTTGAATCTGCTGTGCTCCTGAGTATCCTCCCGAATTCATGAAGGATCCCATATGCTGAGGGTAGGATCCTGCTGGCTGGAAATATGAGCCTGATGCCTGAGTCACTATTGCTGATCCGTAGTGCACTCCTTTTGGTCCACCCACATATTGAACATCTGGAACCACCGATGGCTGAGAAGTGATCACCGGAGTATCAAAATTCAAAGATCTGGGCACCAGTGGGGAATGATCCTCTGCTGCTTTCTTTTGTTTCTTGAGATCTCCGATTTCTTTGAGAATCTTTTCATTGGTTTTATCCTGTTGCTGTATATGATTCTTCATCTGCAAAATCAAAGTAAACATGTCACTAGTAGTGGGAGTGTAAGAAGCAGAAGAAGTTGGAGGTTTGGAGAAAATGAGAGTTGGTTTCTTCTCAGCATTTTTCTGAGATCCAGCAGGTGGTGGAGGCATAGGTGGAATGCCCTGAGACGAATTGACCACAGACATTGCAGTAGAGGTATTCTTCAATGATGAAGCCATGTACTTGTATGCAATGAACCGAAATGATCACCAACAGAAAAACTTCTTAGGAATGAAGCACCAATTGCCCCACGGTGGGCGCCAAACTGTTTTGGTCAAAAATCTAATGAGGATAATGCAACCAAACTCTTAGTTATGGGGAATGATGCTTGAAATGAAGAACAATAATAAGGATCACTTCGATGTAAATTGCACAAACAACACAAGGATTTGTACGAGGAAAAAGCCCTTGATCAATGAATGATCTCCGGCATAAAAAACCTCGGGTGATGGAAACTACCGATCACCAAGCTCAAATAAATCAATAAATGTTTACAACTTCGGATAGTGACGAGCTAGGTACAAGGATCACTATAGTTAATTGTGTGAAAGTGTGTGAAAACTGTTAAGTGTTTGCTGAAAGCTTCAAGAGTGCAGTAGTACGAGAGTGTAGATGGCTGAAAATGGCTAAATGTTCTAAAAATAGCTCGTCACCCCTTTAAAAATAAAAGCTAACTAAGTTAACAAACTGTCCGACTTTTGTGCCATGCTCCCACGTTCTCCACAACGTCCATTTCCATTCAAACGTGTGAGAAATACCCGTGGAATATTCCATAGTAACGTTGCCAAGACCAAGTCAAGCCCATTACTCCTGCAAAACAATACAAAACATGAACGAACAATCGTTAGTATGAGGATCCTTAGGGTGATCCATGATCCTGATCCTGAAGGTCTTCTGAGGATCACTATCTGTCACAGAAGTAAGGATCACTATTAGGATAACAAGTAAGGATCACTAATTGTTAGAAAATCCTCCCCTAATAATTACAACTTCGGATGATAGCGAGCTAGTTACAAGGATCACTAGAGTGAAATGTGTAATAATGATGTGTAATCGCCGAGCAAAGTGTTGTAAACTGATGAGAGCAGTATGAGTGTGTGTGTTTTAGCCAAAAATAGCCAAGTGTTCTAATCTAGCTCGCTATCCCCTTTTAAATTTAGTAAATATCTAAATAACTAACTATCCGCAATTCATGCCCTCTCCCCACGATCTCCATACGTTCACCATGGTCAAGGACGTGCGGAATAAAAGAGAATATGCTCCAGGAATATCGCCATGACTAAGTCCAAGCACGTACTCCTGCAAAACAATCCCATATTCAAAGTAGACAATCGTTAGTGTAAGGATCACTATAATGATCCTGGATCCTGATCCTATAATACTCTCTGAGGATCACCAATTCAGACAGAATTAAGGATCCCTAAATGCGATAGCAATTGAGGATCACTGATCACAGGAAAATCTTCCCCTAACAATTGCCCCCAAAATACAAGGAGTAAAAGTGAAAATAACGAGTTGTATTTTCTGTTCTTATCCGCAACAAATCAATCGGATAACTAGTTGTTATAAGCGGACTAGCCGTTACCATCCTGACTGTTAGGGCTGGATTTTTACAATACGTGATCCTCACGTGTGATCCTAACCAGTGATCCTTGTTTCTTTGGCAGATAGTGATCCTCAGCAGAGCTCCAGGATCAGGATCACGGACCATTATAGGATCCTCATGCTAACAGTTGCTTTCATTGAATTTAATGTTGTTTTGCAGGACATCTAGCAGGATCCGCTCTTAAGCATCACAATCAAAGGACGCGTCTTTACAACTACAGCATGTGCTTAATCGGAGATGGACGTAGTGAAGGATATGGAAACTTGGCATGATTTAAGGGCGATAATTTAGGCTAGATTTACTTTTATTTCTAAAGGGGTAATGAGCTGATTATTAGTCTTTTTACCTAAAATAGGTCACCTACACTTGTATATATACCACTCTTCCTCATTCGGAAGAACACGCAACACAATTCTCACACGCTTAGACACACATTACGATAGTGATCCTTGTACTCAGCTCATTATCATCCGAAGTTGTAACCATATTTTGATATATTGAAGTTTGGTGATCGGTAGTTGCCATCACCCGAGGTTTTTTATGCCGGAGATCATACATTGATCAAGGGCTTTTTCCTCGTATAAATCATTGTGTCTTTGCATATTTCACACTGAAGTGATCCTTTACTTTTTCTATAAACCAAGCATCATACCCCATTTACATAAAGTTTGGTTGCATTATCCTTTGTGTGATTTTTGACCAAAACAGTTTGGCGCCCACCGTGGGGCAATTGGTGCTTCATTCATAAGAAAACCTTTTGTTCGAAATCATTTCAAAGAATTACATGGCTTCATCATTTAAAACATGTCCACGGCGATGTCTGCAGTCACCTCGTCTCAGAACACTCTGCCTCCTCCACCGGCAGGATCCCAGAAGAATGCTGAGAAGAGACTGTTTTGGTCAAAAATCACACAAGGATAATGTAACCAAACTTTATGTAAACGGGGTATGATGCTTGGTTAGCTATGAAAGTAAAGGATCACTTCTGTGATAAAGATACAAAGACACAATGATTTATACGAGGAAAAAGCCCTTGATCAATGTATGATCTCCGGCATAAAAAACCTCGGGTGATGGCAACTACCGATCACCAACTTCAATATAATAAAAATGTAGTTACAACTTCGGATGATAATGAGCTGAGTACAAGGATCACTGAGTGTCTAAGTGTTCGAGTGTTGTGTCGTATGTTGTGTGTGTTCTTCCGAATGAGGAAGAGTGGTATTTATACGTGTGTAGGTAACTTATTTTAGGTAGATAGACCACTAATCAGCTCATTACCCCTTTAGAAATAAAGATAATCTAGCCTAAATTGCTGCCCATTAATCAAGCTAAGTTTCCATATCCGGTACAACGTCTATCTCCAATTTAGCTCTTGCCATATTTGTGAAAACGCGTCCCTGGATCATGATGTGTAGGGCATATCCTGCTAGGTGTTCCTGCAAAACAATTTTGTAACAAGTGGAAGTGACCGTTAGTGTAAGGATCACCATATCGTCCCATGATCCTGATCCTGAAGTCTGGCTGAGGATCACTATCTGCCAAAGAAACAAGGATCACTGGTCAGGATCACGTATAAGGATCATTTATAGTAAAATCCAGCCCCAACAATTGCCCCCAAAATATAAGGAGTTAATTGTAAATAGATGAGTTATATTTTGTTTTGAGCTTATCTCTAACGGGCGACTCCGGGTTACTAGCCGTTACATATGGACTAGCCGTTGTGATATTTACGTCACTGATGTGACGATCCCTGCAAATCATCATTATAAATAGGAGATAGGGTTAGGATCATTTTGTATTTAAATTCGAAGTATCTCCCTTTATAACCATCATTGAAGACTCTTGATCAGGTATCATCTTCTTCTTTATCTTCTTTGCTCTGTTCTTTCGTGCTTTTACTCTGTTTTTTGTTCAAAATATGCTGCTCCGTAATTCTCCGCACAAGAGTCCCAAGGAGAGTCCCTTAAAGAGTCAAGGAATTATCAAGGATTCTCACGTGGAGAGATGCTGCTTTACTGATGTCCACATAGACAAGATTCGCCATTGTTTCCCAGCGAATGTTGTTTTCAAACCCTTTGATCCTACTGCTTTGAGCGATCTTGTCTCAGATGTCTGGGTGGCTTTTCCTGCTACTCCCTTCCTCATTGGGTATTCATATCCTTTTCCGATGTTCACCCAATCTTTCTTTTCTCTTACCGGCATCTCATATATCCAAGCTATGCCGATGATCTGGAGGGTTCTATATACCTTCGAGAGGATCATCGACAAGAAGGGATTGATTTGGGAATGGCAGAGCTGGCCGAGCTCTATGATCTTACTACGTTTGGTTCCCACCGGTATCTGCTGAAACGGAAAGCTGGGGAGGATCACCCTATTTTCAAAGTGACCAAGAATGATACCAACTGGAAACGTCGATTTTTCTTTGTTAAGAGGGATTCCATCTCGGATGGGAAGGATCTGCCTAAGGAATGGGCCACTCATGGTAGGATAGAGGATCCTCGAAGGATCACTATCAGTTCTGTCTCATATGATGAGGATCACTGATGTCTTTTCTTTTTTTGTCTTTTTATGCAGCTATCTCCGTTGCTCACTTAAAGTTGACCCCTGCTGCCAAAGAGAGAGTGTTAGCTTTCAAGAAGCTTGATCCTGAAGTTCGAAGCTTCCAGATTATTATCCAAGATTCTCAAGAGATATCCTCTGCGTCTGCCACAATGTCAAGTAAGTATCCTCATAAAAAATAAGTTTTATGTGAAAGTATTTAATTTAACAAGGGAACTTATCTTGTTTTTGAATTGTGTAGGTGCCGGAAAATCTGCCAGGTCTGTTAAATCTGCCTCCAAGTTTGGGATCAGTGATCTTGCCAATGTCACGTCCTCGAAGAAGAAGGCTCCTGCTGCCAGCCCTTCAGTCTCAGCCCCTAAAGCACCTGCCCGAGGCAAAGGGAAAAAGAGGAAGGCTTCAGATGACCTTCAGGGATTTCCTCTTCTCCGTCAGCAATTCCTTGACTATTTTGATGAGGTTAGGATCACTGCCCCTGTTAATTGTCTTCGACAAGTCCGAGGATCACATGTGTCTGATGTTGCTTTCCTGTTGTCTTCTTTAGAAATTCTCCGAAATGGAGACTTACGTCAATCAGGTTGAGGATCAGGATCGTCAAATTGCTGACCTTCAACAGACGTGTGGGCTGAAGGATCTTAAGATTGCCGATCTTGAGAAGGAGATCCGGGCAGTCAAAGATGAGGCTGTTAAAGCGTTGATCAAGTTTGATTATGAGAAGCATGACATTACCCAAGACGCTAAGGTCTCTGCCGCGGTAACCATGTACAAGATACAACTGCAGATGGCTACGGAGGCTCAGGATCCTTCCTTTGACAGGAGCACATGGGATGTTGAGGGCTGGAAGGCAAGGCTAGCAGAGTTGGAAGATGACGATGATGCTGAGGATATCCCAATGCTGGAGGGAGGTGATGTTGAGAAGGATCAGGGTGGAGATGCTGGTGGTGATGAAGCAGCGAAGAAGTAAGCTGCATGATTGGGCGATGATGGATATTGTTGACTAGCCGGAGCCCAATTTTTTAGGTTTGGCGATTTGTGGTAGTGGTTCATGGTTTGAAACAATTACGGTCTGTAACTTAAACAATAGTTTCTTAGGGTTAAGGATCCTGGATCCTTTTTTAGACAATAGGTAGGATTACAAAAGGTGGAGGGGTCCTCTGTTTGGGGGATGAAACCTTTGTGATCCTGCCGCTTTTACTTTCCTGCACAATGCTATGACCGCATAGACAATGGACACCCTTTGCCAACCCATGTGGACGGGCCACGTTTTGCTGGTAGAAATGTGGGTTGGCAATTTTGACAACTTTTTGAAAGGGTTAATGATCCTTCTGTTTAATATTATAACTTAACTTTTCTGGCTTATCTCGTGTTGTTATCCTTATCTTCTTGTTTCTTAGTTGTCTTTATAATATATTTGCAAGAGTTGAAAGTATACTTAATAAATTCAGGATATGATCCTAGATCAAATATCCTGATGTTGAAAATGTTCAAAGTATTGTAGTTCAAGGATCATGGGTTTGGTTGTCAAAGTGTGAGGGTCGGTTAGGATAAAGAGTATAATCAAAAATTGTAAAGGATCATACCTGAGGATCCACGTTAGGATCCTAACCTTCAATCAAGACAACATAGATAAGGCTTTGATAATTAATAAGGATTAAGGATCCTTATATGTTTAGACTTCCAAAACCTGAAAAGTGAGATATAACTTGGGACTAAGCCAATGTAAAAGATAGATTAGTAACTGGGGACATGCCCAAAGTATAACTGAGGATGATCCCAGAGGATCACTGGGGACAAGCCCAAAGGATAACTGGGGATGATCCCGGAGGATCACTGGGGACAAGCCCGAAGGATAACTGGGGACAAGCCCAAAGGATCGTATGTAAACTGGAGTATGGCCCTTTCTGGCAACTATCCAAACTTAGTGACATGAAAATGTCAAAACCTTAGCTAACGTGAAAACGTTAGAAACCTTAGGAACGGATGTATGGTGCGTCCACCATTATACGTAGGATCCCAAATATAGCCAGTACGATGAGGTTGTCAGCCCCGAAAGTGGGTACTGGTCCCAAAGACGTGAACTATACCAGGATCATCGTGCGCTGCTGGCGGAAACTGGGGATAATCCCAAGGATAACTGGGGTTGTACCCAAGGATCTTTGGTGCTTTTGGAGATCTCTGAGGATTTGCTGAAGATACCTGAACTATCATAACTCAAATGGTTTGTGAGTAGAGGATGAAGGATACGTGATCCTTATCCTTAGGTAAAAAATAGGAAAATATAATAGTTTCTAGGATAAGCATATTACCAGAATGAGGATCATCGATGGCACCGGGATCCTTCAAGGATACTCCAATGTAAGGATCACATGCATGAAGGATCATGTTCACATGAAATATTTCTTTAAGTGAACAGCATTCCATGCTCTTGGCAACAAGTTCCCTTCCATGGTTAGCAGCCTGTATGCCCCCTTTCCTGCTTCAGCTTCAATCAAGTAGGGACCTTCCCATTTTGGTGCTAGCTTCCCGTCAGCAGGATTGATAGTATTTTGAAATGCTTTTCTCAACACCATATCTCCGACTTGGAACTTCCTTATCCTGACATTCTTGTTGTAGGCACCAGCCATCTTTTGTTGGTAGCTTGCCATCCTTATCCTGGCTAGATCCCTGTTTTCCTCAATAGTATCCAAATCCTGAGCCAGGATTGTAGCATTTTCTTCAGGATCACGAGCACTTGTTCTAGTAGTTGGGATCACCATCTCTGTTGGGATCACTGCTTCTGCCCCAAATACTAAAGAGAAGGGTGTCTGACCGGTGGCATTTTTGGGGGTTGTCCTATCAGCCCATAGCACATAAGGTAACTCTTCTGCCCATTTCCCTTTCTTGGATCCTAGCTTCTTCTTCAGATTGTTGATGATGATCTTGTTGGATGATTCTGCTTGACCATTGGCTTGTGGGTGAACTGGTGTTGATGTGATCATCTTGATTCCCCAACTGTCACAAAAGTTAGTGGTTCTGCTTCCAATGAATTGGGAGCCATTATCACATACAATTTCAGAGGGAATGCCAAATCTAGTTATAATGTTTCTTTTAATGAAGGATATGACTTCCTTTTCTCTGACTTGAGCGAAGGCTTCAGCTTCTATCCACTTGGAAAAATAGTCAGTCATGGCAAGCATAAATACTTTTCCACCAGGTGCTTTAGGGAGCTTGCCAACTATATCCATTCCCCATCTCATGAATGGCCAAGAGGATGGTATGGGGTGTAGTAATTCAGCTGGTTGGTGAAGGATATTGCTATGTCTTTGGCAAGGATCACATTTCTTAGCATACTCTACAGCATCCCTTTTCATGGTTGGCCAGTAGTATCCTGTTCTGAGGATCCTTGAGAATAATGCCCTGCCCCCAGTGTGGTTTCCACAATCTCCTTCATGGAAGTCTCTCAACACTTCTTCAATTTCAGGATCCTCAATACATCTTAAATATGGTCCTGCAAGGGATCGTTTATACAGCATGTTATTTAAGATTGTAAATTGAGATACCTTAATCCTGAAAGCTCTAGGATTTTCTCCCATTGGGATCTCTCTGTTTTGCAAGTATTTCATGATTGGTGAGATCCATGATCCTGAATAAGATTGGGTTTCTTCACTAGGGATCATTGCAGTATCCTCTTCTATTTCCATGGCCACCTGATTTTCAATAGCAGGGGCCAGGATATGGATGATAGGGATACTTATATCTTCTGGAATCTTCAAGGATGATCCTAGGTTGGCCAATGCATCAGCTTCCGTGTTATCCTCCCTTGGTACCTGTGTTAAGCTAAAAGAAACAAAAGAGAGTGCCAATTCTTTGACTATCTCTAAATATTTGGTTAGTTTTTCACCTTTAACAGCATAGGATCCATTAAAGTGATTGGTGATCAATAATGAATCTACATATACTTCGAGATATCTTACCCCCATATCCTTAGCAATCTGTAAGCCAGCGATTAAGGCTTCATATTCAGCCTCATTGTTAGTTGCTTGGAACTCACAGGCTATGGAGTGGGGTATTATGTCCCCCTGTGGCGATTTTAGTAGGATCCCTAGCCCTGTGCCTTTGATATTTGAGGATCCGTCGGTGTGTAGTATCCAAGGATCCTTGGTCTCATCCAACTGCTGGACCTCCAATTCTGCTTCCTTTTGTAGATCACTACTGAAATCAGCCACAAAGTCAGCTAGTGCTTGAGATTTAATGGCTGTTCTTGGTTCGTATCTTATATCGTGGGCACTAAGCTTCACTGCCCACTTAGCCATTCTCCCTGACATATCCGGTTTCCTGAGGACATTCTTAATTGGAAAATTAGTTTTAACAACAATAGTATGGGTTTCAAAATAATGTCTTAACTTAGTGGATGCCATGATTAATGCAAGGATAAGTTTTTCGAGGTGTGAGTACCTGGATTCGGCATCAAGTAGACTTTTACTTACATAGTAGATAGGATATTGTGTACCTTCGTGATCCTTAACAAGGACAGCACTTACAGCGGTTGAGGATACCGCTAGATATAAGGATAACACATCTCCTTTTTCCGGTTTCGCTAATGCTGGTGCTGAGGACATATACTCTTTTAGGGCTTGTAAAGCATTCTCATGCTTCTCAGTCCATTCAAACTTCTTATTCTTCCTTAGGATATCGTAGAATTCTTTGCATTTTTCTGAGGATTTCGATATGAACCTGTTCAAAGCTGCTATCCTGCCTGTCAGTCTTTGGACATCCTTGGCACTGGCAGGAGATTTGATATTTATCAATGCTTTGATTTGTTCCGGGCTTGCTTCAATGCCCCTCTGGGTTACCATGTATCCTAAGAACTTTCCTGCCTTAACACCAAAATGGCATTTTGAAGGATTAAGTTTCATGTTATAATTATCAAGGATATCGAATGCTTCTTCCAAGTCCCTTAGGTGATCCTCAGCTTTCTTTGATTTGACCACCATATCATCTATGTACACCTCCATAGTTTTTCCAATTTGATCCTTGAACATCATATTTACCAGCCTTTGATATGTTGCACCTGCATTTCTTAGTCCAAAAGGCATGGCAATATAACAATATAAACCGGTTGGGGTCATAAAGGCTGTATCCTCTTGGTCAGATGGTTCCATCTGGATTTGTTGGAATCCAGATGATGCATCCATAAAAGTTAACAGTTCATGCCCCGCTGTTGCATCCACCATGGAGTCAATGTGGGGTAATGGGAAAGGATCCTTGGGACATGCCTTATTCAAATCAGTGAAATCGACACATACCCTCCACTTTCCGTTTTTCTTTTGGACAACAACCACATTGGCTAACCATTTTGGATACTTTACCTCTCTGATCATACCTGCTCGAAGTAGTCTCTCTACTTCTTCTTGGATAATGGCATTCCTTTCTGGTGCAAACTTCCTCCTTTTTTGATGGATTGGCTTGATAGACCTGTCAATGCCAAGTTTGTGAGTAATAATATCCTTAGATATACCTGTCATATCTTCATGTTTCCATGCAAAGGTTGATTTTCTTCTTTTGAGGAAGGATATCATGTCTTCTTTCATCTTGCCAAGGATCCCTGATCCGATATAGATTTTTGATTCAGGATCACTAGGATCCAAGAGGATTTCATCTACATCTTGTTCCCTTGCCTCCAAGACATTCCTTGGAGGATACTGTAATTGCTATTGCTCCCTTGGCTTCGAGGTTGGCTTCATAGATGAGGTATAGCAATCCTTAGCCTCTTGCTGGTCACTATCGATCTTGATTATTCCCCATGGGCTAGGGAGCTTCACACATTGATGGTAGGTAGATGGGACTGCTTTCATATCATGTATCCAAGGCCTGCCAAGGATAACGTTGCAACAAGATAAACAGTCAATAACACAAAATTTTTGATAATTATGTAATCCTTCCACGTAGATTGGGAGTTTGATGTCCCCCAGAGTTTTCTTCGTTTCCCCACTGAATCCTACAAGCACGGAGGATCTTGGTGTGATGTCTGATTCTGGGATTCCCATCTTCTTCAAGACATCAAGCTGGATAATGTTCACTGAGCTCCCCCCGTCAATAAGGATCCTGCGGACAAAATGGTTAGAGATAAAGAGAGTGATAACTAAGCTATCATGGTGAGGATCCTGAACATTAACGCGATCATCCTCATCAAATGTTATCATCTTCCCTTCTGAGACGCTTGAGGTTCTAATAGGCCTTTCTCCATTGTCCATTTTTTATTCTTTTGCATGTCTTTTGGCCGCTGAGAAGGATGTTCCACAAATGTCTGATCCTCCGGATATGAAGTTAATCACTTGTGCGTTTGCCGGAGGTGCTGGAGCCTTTTCAGGGATCCTTTCAGGATCCTGGGTCCTTTGCTTTTTTCTCCCCAATAATTCTTTTAGATGCCCCTTGCTTAGCAGGTATCCAATTTCTTTTCTTAAGGCTATGCAATCTTCAGTTAGATGCCCGAAATCCTCATGGTATGCACACCATTTGGACTTGTCTTTAGTCCCGGATGGTTTATCGTTCTTCCTGGGCCACCTAGCCTTTTCACCTAGATTCTGCATTGCAAGGATTAGTTCATGATTATCAACGGAAAAACAATATTCTGAGATTGGAGGATATTCTTCATCATCCTCTTCTTGGTCGACAGCATGCACATTCTTGTTCTCGTTTCTATGGTAGGATTTGAACTTGTTGTTTTTGAAGGAGGATCCTTGCTTATCTTGTTTTGAGGATCCTACTTGTCTCTCCTGGATCCTCTTGTCATCCTCTAGTCGGATAAATCTGAGTGCTCGAGTTCTTACTTCATCTAAATTCCTGCAAGGTGTCATAACAAGATCATCATAGAATAATGAATCCTTAAGAAGTCCCATTTTGAAGGCTTCAACAGCCGTAGCCATATCCAAGTTGGGAATATCCAAGGATTCTTTACTAAATTTAGTTATATAATCCCTTAATGATTCATTATTATTTTGAGTTATCCTGTACAAATCACTAGTTAATTTTTCAAATTTTCTACTACAAGAGAATTGGTTATTGAATAAATTAACTAAATTAGCAAATGAAGTAATAGAGTAAGGGGGAAGACTTAGCAGCCACTTAAGAGCTGATCCAGTTAGAGTGGATCCAAATCCTTTACATAGGCATGCTTCCTTCAACTTTTCTGGGATAGGATTGATTTCCATCCTTTCCCTGTATTGTGCTATATGCTCCTCTGGATCCGTTGTGCCATCATACAGCTTCATGGTAGGGATATGGAACCTTTTGGGCACCTCTGCATCACAAATTGGTGGTGTAAAGCGTGATACCTTGTGGCTTCCATCTGCAATCTCTGGGATAGGCTTGACTACCCCTGGAACACTTGAGATCATGTCCTTTAGTTTCTGTAATTCCCTGGCCATAGCGTGATTGGTACCTGTATCCTGCATGAATCCATGGTTAGTGGTAGGATAATTATTTAAAGTGTTACCTCCCATTGGGTTCAAGTTAGGGAATCCATGTTGCTGGGATTCTGGAACAACGGAGGGACCAGTGGAAGCAATGGTCTGCATTGGAATGAAGTCCCCTTGATGGACATCTAGACTCCCTGTTTGCAAACTTTTTAGGGATCCTGGCATTTGTAAGGATCCTGGTATCTGGGATGATCCTGGAACGAAGGAGGATCCTTGAACCTGGGATGATCCTGGAACAAAGGAGGATCCTTGGCCCTGGAATGATCCTGGAATAAAGTAGGATCCTTGAAACTGCTGTGCCCCCGGATAGGCTCCCGGATTCATGAAGGATCCCATGTACTGAGGATAGGATCCTATTGGTTGAAAATGTGAATCTGATGTCTGAGTCATTGCTGCCGAGTTGAGACGTGATCCTCTTGACTCCCCTGTGATTTGCACGTCCGGGATCCCTGATGGTTGGGAAGTGATCATTGGAGTATCAAAGCTCAAGGATTTGGGCATCAGTGGAGAGTGATCCTCTGCTGCTTTCTTTTGTCTTTTGAGATCTCCAATTTCCCTGAGGATCCTTTCATTGGTTTCATCTTGCCGCTGCATACGATCCTTCATCTGCAAAATTAAAGCAAATACATCACTAGTACTGGGAATAGAAGAATTCATAGCAGAAGAAGATAGAGGTTTAGAGGAAGTGGGAGTTGATCTCTTCTCAGTATTTTTCTGAGATCCTGCCGGTGGAGGAGGCAAGGTGATCTGTGATGAGGTGACTGCAGACATCGCCGTGGACGTGTTCTTCAATGATGAAGCCATGTAACTCTTTGAAATGATTTCGGACAAAAGATTTTCTTATGAATGAAGCACCAATTGCCCCACGGTGGGCGCCAAACTGTTTTGGTCAAAAATCACACAAGGATAATGTAACCAAACTTTATGTAAACGGGGTATGATGCTTGGTTAGCTATGAAAGTAAAGGATCACTTCTGTGATAAAGATACAAAGACACAATGATTTATACGAGGAAAAAGCCCTTGATCAATGTATGATCTCCGGCATAAAAAACCTCGGGTGATGGCAACTACCGATCACCAACTTCAATATAATAAAAATGTAGTTACAACTTCGGATGATAATGAGCTGAGTACAAGGATCACTGAGTGTCTAAGTGTTCGAGTGTTGTGTCGTATGTTGTGTGTGTTCTTCCGAATGAGGAAGAGTGGTATTTATACGTGTGTAGGTAACTTATTTTAGGTAGATAGACCACTAATCAGCTCATTACCCCTTTAGAAATAAAGATAATCTAGCCTAAATTGCTGCCCATTAATCAAGCTAAGTTTCCATATCCGGTACAACGTCTATCTCCAATTTAGCTCTTGCCATATTTGTGAAAACGCGTCCCTGGATCATGATGTGTAGGGCATATCCTGCTAGGTGTTCCTGCAAAACAATTTTGTAACAAGTGGAAGTGACCGTTAGTGTAAGGATCACCATATCGTCCCATGATCCTGATCCTGAAGTCTGGCTGAGGATCACTATCTGCCAAAGAAACAAGGATCACTGGTCAGGATCACGTATAAGGATCATTTATAGTAAAATCCAGCCCCAACAGAGACCAACTCCTACTAACTCTAAACCTCCATCCTCTCCTGCTATGAATTCTTATACTCCCAGTACTAGTGACGTATTTACTTTGATTTTGCAGATGAAGGATCGTATGCAGCGGCAGGATGAAACTAATGAAAGGATCCTCAGGGAAATTGGAGATCTCAAAAGACAAAAGAAAACGGCAGAGGATCATTCCCCACTGATGCCCAAATCCTTGAGCTTTGATACTCCAATGATCACTTCTCAGCCATCGGAAATTCCAGACGTGCAAATTATGGGAGAATCAAGAGGATTGCACCTCGGGTCAACAGCAATGACTCAGGCATCAGGCTCACACTTTCAGCCGGCAGGATCCTATCCCCAGCATATGGGATCCTTCATGAATTCAGGAGCCTATCCGGGAACACAGCAGTTTCAAGGATCCTACTTTGTTCCAGGATCATTCCAAGTTCAAGGATCCTCCTTCGTTCCAGGATCATCCCAGATACCAGGATCCTTCCAGATGCCAGGATCCCTAAAAAGTTTGCAAACAGGAAGTCTAGATGTCCACCAAGGGGACTTCATTCCAATGCAGACCATTGCTTCCACTGGTCCCTCCGTTATTCCAGAATCCCAGCAATATGGATTCACTAACTTGAACTCAATGGGAGGTAACACTTTAAATAATTATCTTACCACTAACCACGGATTCATACAGGATACAGGTATCAATCATGCTATGGCCAGGGAGTTGCAGAAGCTAAAAGATATGATCTCAAGTGTTCCAGGGATAGTCAAGCCTATCCCAGAGATTGCAGATGGAAGCCATAAGGTATCTCGCTTTGCACCACCAATTTGTGATGCAGAGGTACCCAAAAGGTTCCATATCCCTACTATGAAGCTGTATGATGGTACAACGGATCCTGAGGAGCACATAGCACAATACAGGGAAAGGATGGAGATCAATCCAATCCCGGAAAAGCTAAAGGAAGCATGCCTATGTAAAGGATTTGGATCCACTCTTACTGGATCAGCTCTTAAATGGCTGCTAAGTCTTCCCCCTTACTCTATTACTTCATTTGCTAATTTAGTTAATTTATTCAATAACCAATTCTCTTGTAGTAGAAAATTTGAAAGGTTAACTAGTGATTTATATAGGGTAACTCAAAGTCATAATGAATCATTAAGGGATTATATAACTAAATTTAGTAAAGAATCCTTGGACATTCCCAACTTGGATATGGCTACGGCTGTTGAAGCCTTCAAAATGGGACTGCTTAAGGATTCATTATTCTATGATGATCTTGTTATGACACCATGCAGGAATCTAGATGAAGTAAGAACTCGGGCACTCAGGTTCATCCGGCTAGAGGATGACAAGAGGATCCAGGAGAGACAAGTAGGATCCTCAAAACAGGAGAAGCAAGGATCCTCCTTCAAGAACAACAAATTCAAATCTTACCATAGAAATGACAACCAGAATGTGCATGCTGTTGACCAAGAAGAGGATGATGAAGATTATCCTCCAATCTCAGAATATTGTTTTTCCGTTGATAATCATGAACTAATCCTTGCAATGCAGAATCTAGGTGAAAAAGCTAGGTGGCCCAGGAAGAATGATAAACCATCCGGGACTAAAGACAAGTCAAAATGGTGTGCATACCATGAGGATTTCGGGCATCTAACTGAAGAATGCATAGCTTTAAGAAAAGAAATTGGATATCTGTTAAGCAAAGGGCACCTAAAAGAATTGTTGGGAAGAAAAAAGCAAAGGACTCAGGATCCTGAAAGGATCCCTGAAAAGGCTCCAGCACCTCCGGCAAATGCACAAGTGATCAACTTTATTTCCGGAGGATCAGACATCTGTGGGACATCCTTCTCGGCGGCCAAAAGGCATGCAAAGGAGTCAAAAATGGATAATGGAGAAAGACCTGTTAGAACATCAAGTGTCTCAGAAGGGAAGATGATAACGTTTGATGAGGATGATCGCATTAACATTCAGGATCCTCATCATGATAGTTTAGTTATTACTCTCTTTATCTCTAACCATTTTGTCCGCAGGATCCTTATCGATGGAGGAAGCTCAGTGAACATTATCCAGCTTGAGGTTCTGAAGAAAATGGGTATTCCAGAATCAGACATCACACCAAGATCCTCCGTGCTTGTAGGATTCAGTGGAGAAACGAAGAAAACTCTGGGGGACATCAAACTCCCAATCTACGTGGAAGGATTACATAATTATCAGAAATTTTGTGTTATTGACTGTTTATCTTGTTGCAATGTTATCCTTGGCAGGCCTTGGATACATGATATGAAAGCAGTCCCATCCACCTACCATCAATGTGTGAAGCTCCCTAGCCCATGGGGAATAATCAAGATCGACAGTGATCAACAGGAGGCTAAGGATTGTTATACCTCATCCATGAAGCCAACCTCGAAGCCAAGGGAGCAATAGCAATTACAGTATCCTCCAAGGAATGTCTTGGAGGCAAGGGAACAAAATGTGGACGAAATCCTCTTGGATCCTAGTGATCCTGAATCAAAAATCTATATCGGATCAGGGATCCTTGGCAAGATGAAAGAAGACATGATATCCTTCCTCAAAAGAAGAAAGTCTACCTTTGCATGGAAGCACGAAGATATGACAGGTATATCTAAGGATATCATAACTCATAAACTTGGCATTGACAGGTCTATCAAACCAATCCATCAAAAAAGGAGGAAGTTTGCACCAGAAAGGAATGCCATTATCCAAGAAGAAGTAGAGAGACTACTTCGAGCAGGTATGATCAGAGAGGTAAAATATCCAAAATGGTTAGCCAATGTGGTTGTTGTCCAAAAGAAAAACGGAAAGTGGAGGGTATGTGTCGATTTCACTGATCTGAATAAGGCATGTCCCAAGGATCCTTTCCCATTACCCCACATTGACTCCATGGTGGATGCAACATCGGGGCATGAACTGTTGACCTTTATGGATGCATCATCTGGATTCCAACAAATTCAGATGGAACCATCCGACCAAGAGGATACAGCCTTTATGACCCCAACCGGTTTATATTGTTATATTGCCATGCCTTTTGGACTAAGAAATGCAGGTGCAACATATCAAAGGCTGGTGAATATGATGTTCAAAGATCAAATTGGACAAACTATGGAAGTATACATAGATGATATGGTAGTCAAATCAAAGAAAGCTGAGGATCACCTAAGGGATTTGGAAGAAGCGTTTGATATCCTTGATAATTATAACATGAAGCTTAATCCTTCAAAATGCCACTTCGGTGTTAAGGTAGGTAAATTCCTAGGATATATGGTAACTCAGAGGGGCATTGAAGCAAGTCCGGAGCAAATTAAAGCACTGGTGAATATCCAATCCCCTGCCAATGCTAAGGATGTGCAAAGGCTAACAGGCAGGATAACAGCTCTGAACAGGTTCATATCAAAATCCTCAGAAAAATGTAAAGAATTTTACGATATCCTAAGGAAGAACAAGAAGTTTGAATGGACTGAGAAACATGAGAATGCTTTACAAGCCCTTAAAGAATATATGTCCTCAGCACCAGCATTAACAAAGCCAGAAAAAGGAGATGTGTTATCCTTATATCTGGCGGTATCCTCAACCGCAGTAAGTGCTGTCCTTGTTAAGGATCACGAAGGTACACAATATCCTATCTACTATGTAAGTAAGAGTTTACTTGATGCCGAATCCAGGTACTCACACCTCGAAAAACTTATTCTTGCATTAATCATGGCATCAACTAAGTTAAGGCATTATTTTGAAACCCATACTATTATTGTCAGAACTAACTTTCCAATTAAGAATGTCCTCAGGAAACCAGAGATGTCAGGAAGAATGGCTAAGTGGGCAGTAAAGCTTAGTGCCCATGATATAAGATATGAGCCAAGAACAGCCATCAAATCCCAAGCACTAGCTGACTTTGTGGCTGATTTCAGTAGTGATCTACAAAAGGAAGCAGAATTGGAAGTCCAGCAGCTGGATGAGACCAAGGATCCTTGGATACTACACACTGATGGATCCTCAAATGTCAAGGGCACAGGGCTCGGGATACTACTAAAATCGCCACAGGGGGACATAATACCCCACTCCATAGCCTGTGAGTTCCAAGCAACTAACAATGAGGCTGAATATGAAGCCTTAATTGATGGCTTACAAATTGCTAAGGATATGGGGGTAAAGTATCTTAAAGTATATGTAGACTCATTATTGATCACCAATCACTTTAATGGATCCTATGCTGTTAAAGGAGAAAAACTAACCAAATATTTAGAGATAGTCAAGGAATTGGCACTCTCTTTTGTCTCTTTCAGCTTAACACAGATACCAAGGGAGGATAACAGGGAAGCTGATGCATTGGCCAACTTAGGATCATCCTTAAAGATTCCAGAAGATATAAGTATCCCTATTATCCATATCCTGGCTCCTGCCATTGAAAATCAGGTGGCCATGGAAATAGAAGAGGATACTGCAGTAATCCCTAGTGAAGAAGCTCAATCTTATTCAGGATCATGGATCTCACCAATCATGAGATACTTGCAATACGGGGAGATTCCGATGGGAGAAAATCCTAGAGCTTTCAGGATTAAGGTATCTCAATTCACAATCTTAAATAATGTATTATATAAACGATCTCTTGCAGGACCATATTTAAGATGTATCGAGGATCCTGAAATTGAAGAAGTGTTAAGAGACTTCCATGAAGGAGATTGTGGAAACCACACTGGGGGCAGAGCATTATTCTCAAGGATCCTTAGAACAGGATACTACTGGCCGACTATGAAAAGGGATGCTGTAGAATATGCTAAGAAGTGTGATCCTTGTCAAAGACACAGCAATATCCTCCATCAGCCAGCCGAATTGCTACACCCTATACCATCCTCTTGGCCATTCATGAGATGGGGGATGGATATAGTTGGCAAACTCCCTAAAGCACCTGGTGGAAAAGTATTTATGCTTGCCATGACTGACTACTTCTCTAAGTGGATAGAAGCTGAAGCCTTTGCTCAAGTCAGAGAAAAAGAAGTTATATCCTTTATCAAAAGAAACATTATAACTAGATTTGGCATTCCCTCTGAAATTGTATGTGATAATGGTTCCCAATTCATTGGAAGCAGAACCACTAACTTTTGTGACAGTTGGGGAATTAAGATGATAACATCAACACCAGTTCACCCACAAGCCAATGGTCAAGCAGAATCATCCAACAAGATCATCATCAACAATCTGAAGAAGAAGCTAGGATCCAAGAAGGGAAAATGGACAGAGGAGTTACCTTATGTGCTATGGGCTGATAGGACAACTCCCAAGAATGCTACTGGTCAAACACCTTTCTCTTTAGTATTTGGGGCAGAAGCAGTGATCCCAACAGAGATGGTAACCCCTACTGCTAGAACAAATGCTCGTGATCCTGAAGAGAATGCTACGATCCTGGCTCAGGATTTGGATACTATTGAGGAAATCAGGGATCTGGCTAGGATAAGGATGGCAAGCTACCAACAAAGAATGGCTGGTGCTTACAACAAAAATGTTAGGATAAGGAAGTTTCAAGTCGGAGATATGGTGTTGAGAAAAGCATTCCAAAACACTATCAATCCTGCTGACGGGAAGTTAGCACCAAAGTGGGAAGGTCCTTACTTGATCGAAGCTGAAGCAGGAAAGGGGGCATACAGATTGCTAACCATGGAAGGAAATTTGTTACCAAGAGCTTGGAATGCTGTTCACTTAAAAAGTACTTTATGTGAACATGATCCTTCAAGCATGTGATCCTTACATTGAAGTATCTCGAAGGATCCCGGTGATGTCAGTGATCCATACTCTGGTAATGTCCTTATCTCAAAACTATTACATTTCCTTACTTTTTACCTAAGGATAAGGATCATGTATCCTTCATCCTCTTCTCACGAACCATTTGAGTTATGATAGTTCAGGTATCTTCAGCATATCGTTAAAGATCTTCAAAAGCACCGCAGATCCTTGGGTTCAACCCCAGTTATCCTTGGGATTATCCCCAGTTTCCGCCAGCAGCGCACGATGATCCTGATATAGTTCACGTCTTTGGGACCAGTACCCACTTCCGGGGCTGACAACCTCATCGTACTGGCTATACCCAGGATCCTACGTATAATGGTAGACGTACCATACATCCGTTCATAAGGTTTCTAACGTTTTCACGTTAGCTAAGGTTTTGACATTTTCATGTCACTAAGTTTGGATAGTCGCCAGTAAGGGCCATACTCCAGTTTACATACGATAATTTGGGCTTGTCCCCAGTTATCCTTTGGGCTTGTCCCCAGTTATCCTTTGGGCTTGTCCCCAGTTATCCTTTGGGCTTGTCCCCAGTTATCCTTTGGGCATGTCCCCAGCTACTAATTTATCTTTTACATTGGCTTAGTCCCAAGTTATGTTCCATTTTTCAGGTTCTCGAAGTTAAACAAATAAGGATCCTTAATCCTTATTATCCGTTAAAATTTCACTTATGGTTATCTTGATTAAAGGTTAGGATCCTAACTTGGATCCTCAGGTATGATCCTTGACTATTTTGATTATACTAAACAACCCTTACACTTTGACAACTAAACCTATGATCCTTGAAATTGATTGCTTCAAAAATTTTCAGTGTCAGGATATTTGATCTAGGATCATATCCTAAATTTATTAAACATGGTTTGCTCAACTCTTGTTACTCTAACAAATATGTTTCTAAAACAAACTGGAAAATAAGAAGATAAATAAAGGATAACAACACGAGATAAGCCAGAAAGATTAAAGTTATATTATTAACAAAAGGATCTTAAACCGTTTTAAAAAATTTGTCAAAATTGCCAACCCACATTTCTACCAGCAAAACGTGGCCCGTCCACATGGGTTGGCAAAGCGTGTCCATTGTCTATGCGGTCTTAGCAGGTGCAGGAAATTAAAGGCGGCAGGATCACAAAGGCTTCATCCCCCAAACAGAGGATCCCTCCACCATTTGCGATCCTACCTATTGTTCAAAGGATCCAGGATCCTTAACCCTAAAAACTATTGTTTAAGTACAGACCATCAATTGTTTCAAACATCAACCATGAAAACCACTACCAAACTTAAAAAAAATTGGGCTCCGGCCTAGTCTCGAAATATCCATCATCGCCCAATCCAGCAGCTCACACCTTTGCTGCTCCATCACCACCAGCTTCTCCACCCTGATCCTTGTCAGCATCACCGCCCTCCAGCATTGGGATCTCCTCAGCTTCGTCCTCATCCTCCAGCTCTGCCAATCTTGCCTTCCAGCACTCAACATCCCATGTGCTCTTATTGAAGGCAGGATCCTGAGCCTCCGCAGCCATCTGTAGTTGTATCTTGTACATAGCAATTGCGGCAGAGACCTTGGCATCCTGGGTGATCTCCTGCTTCTCGCCATCCATGTCGATCAGCCTTTGAGCAGCCTCATCCTTTGTAGCCCGGAGTTCCTTCTCAAGATCGGCTATCTTGAGATCCTTCAACACGCCCATTTGTTGGAGGTCGGCGATTTGGCTTTCCTGATCCTCGACATGGCCAAGGTAGGTCTCAATCTCAGCAAGTTTCTGCAAAAAAGAAAAAAGGTAAGTTCAGGATCAGGTGATCCTCAAAGAAGCAGGATATACAGGCAGAATACACAAGCAGGATATTCAAGAAGGATAACCAACAGGGGCAATGATCCTTACCTCATTGACATAGTCAAGGAACTGCTGGCGGATCAGGGGAAATCCTTGGGGATCCTCAGAAGTCTTCCTCTTCTTCCCCTTACCCCTAACAGGTGCTTTAGGGGCCGAAGCAGAGGGACTGGCAACAGAAGTCTTCTTTCTTGAAGACTTGACATTGGCAAGTTCATCAATCCCGAACTTGGAGGCAGACTTGGCAGACTTAGCAGGTTTCCCAGCGCCTACACAATCAAAACAAGATAAGTTCCCTTACTAACTAAACAGTCTTACATATAACTTACTTTTTAATAAGGATACTTACTTGACATAGTGGCAGATGCGGAGGATACTTCTTGTGAATCTTGGACGGTGACTTGAAAAGTTCTGGTCTCAGGATCAAGCTTTTTGAAAGCTAAAACTCTCTCTCTTGCAGCAGGAGTTAACTTGAGATGAGCAACGGATATAGCTGAAAAAACACAAAAGACAAAAAAGACATTAGTGATCCTCATCATAAGAGACAAGTCTGATGGTGATCCTTCCAGGATCCTCTATCCTACCATGAGTAGCCCACTCCTTGGGCAGATCCTCCCCGTTAGGGATGGTATCTCTCCTAACAAAGAAGAATCGTCGCTTCCAGTTGGTATCATTTTTTGTGACCTTAAAAACAGGGTGATCCTCCCCAGCTTTCCGTTTCAACAAGTACCGACAGGAACCAAACGTGGTAAGATCATATAGCTCAGCCAGCTCCGACATCCCTAAGTCAATCCCCTCCTGCTCAATGATCCTCTCGAAGGTATACAAAACCCTCCAGATCATCGGCATGGCTTGGATATAAGACATGCCGGTCAAGGAAAAGAAGGATTGGGTGAAGGCTAGAAAAGGATACGAATATCCTATGGTAAACGGAGTTGCAGGAAAGGCCACCCAGGTGTCGGAAACAAAATCACTTAGAGCGGTGGAAGTGAATGACTTGAAGATAGCATCCGCCGGAAAACAATGACGGATCCTATCAACATGAGCATCAGTGAAGCAGCACCTCTCCGTAGGAGAGTCTTTGACGATCCCTTGGCTTTTTAGGGGACTGCTCTTCTTGTGATCCTTGTGAGGAGAATTTCGGAGCAACATACTTACAGCAGAATGAAAACAGAGGAGCAGAAAAACAGAGCAAGAGAAGGAAGAAAGAAAAGAAGAGAATACCTGATCGATCTTCGGTAGAGATTATAAAGGGAGTATATCTTGAATTTAAATGCAGATTGATCCTTACCCTATCTCCTATTTATAATCATGATTTGCAGGGATGTCACCTCAGTGACGTAAGGATTGCAACGGCTAGTTCGAGATTAACGGCTAGTTATCCGAGTTGTTCGTTGCAGATAAGATCAAAGCAAAATATAACTCATTTATTTACAAAATCACTCCTTATATTTTGGGGGCAATTGTTAGGGCTGGATTTTTACAATACGTGATCCTCACGTGTGATCCTAACCAGTGATCCTTGTTTCTTTGGCAGATAGTGATCCTCAGTAGAGCTCCAGGATCAGGATCACGGACCATTATAGGATCCTCATGCTAACAGTTGCTTTCGTTGAATTTAATGTTGTTTTGCAGGACATCTAGCAGGATCCGCTCTTAAGCATCACAATCAAAGGACGCGTCTTTACAACTATAGCATGTGCTTAATCGGAGATGGACGTTGTGAAGGATATGGAAACTTGGCATGATTTAAGGGCGATAATTTAGGCTAGATTTACTTTTATTTCTAAAGGGGTAATGAGCTGATTATTAGTCTTTTTACCTAAAATAGGTCACCTACACTTGTATATACACCACTCTTCCTCATTCGGAAGAACACGCAACACAATTCTCACACGCTTAGACACACATTACGATAGTGATCCTTGTACTCAGCTCATTATCATCCGAAGTTGTAACCATATTTTGATATATTGAAGTTTGGTGATCGGTAGTTGCCATAACCCGAGGTTTTTTATGCCGGAGATCATACATTGATCAAGAGCTTTTTCCTCGTATAAATCATTGTGTCTTTGCATATTTCACACTGAAGTGATCCTTTACTTTTTCTATAAACCAAGCATCATACCCCATTTACATAAAGTTTGGTTGCATTATCCTTTGTGTGATTTTTGACCAAAACACTGACATCACTGAGGTGACTACCCTGCAAGATCATTATTATAAATTGAAGTTAGGGATAGAGATCAATTTTCATTTAAATTCGAGAAAGACTCCCTTTAAATCCTCATTCAAAGATCAAGCATGTATCTCTCTTCCTCTTCTCCCTTTACGTTTTCTTTTCCTGTTCATCTTCTTCTCTACCATCATGACTAAAATGATGCTAAGATCCTCCCCGGCTAAGGATCACACAAAAGACAGTCCTCTTAAATGCCAGGGGATCATCGAAGATTCCATGAAAGAACGATGCTGATTCACTAATGCACAAATAGACAGAGTTCGTCATTGCTTTCCGGCGAGTACCGTTTTCAAAAACTTTGACCCCACCACTCTGAGCGATTTCGTGTCTGAAACTTGGGTAGCTTTCCCAGTCATTCCATTCTCCATAGGATACACATACCCTTTCCCTGAATTCACCCAATCTTTCTTTTCCCTCACCGGCGTCTCCTATATTCAAGCTATGCCAATGATGTGGAGGGTCTTGATCACCCTTGAAAGGATCATTGAGCAAGAAGGCATTGATCTGGGAATGTCGGAGTTGGTAGAGATGTACAACCTAGTGAGCCACGGATCCCACCGATATTTACTCAAACACAAACCTTTTGAAGAACACCCCATTCTCAAAACCATGAAGAATGATACCAAATGGAAAAGGAGGTTCTTCTTTGTTAGGATGGATACCCTTTCAAACGGGAAAGATTTGCCAAGGAAGTGGACCACCCAAGGTAGGATAGAGGATCCTTAGAAGGATCACCAAATAAGCTTGCTTCTGGTGAGGATCACTAACATGTTTTCATTTCTTTTGTGCAGCTATCTCTGTTTCACACATTATACCATCACCTGCCACCAAGGAGAGGCTTGCTGCTTTCAGAAAACTTGATACTGCAACAAGGTCATTTCAAGCCATTACCCAGGATTCTCAAGAAGTATCCTCAGGTTCCGTAACAATGTCAAGTAAGTATCCTGTTTTTTGTACAATTAAACGTTTAAATAAATAGTTAAATAGAAATAGGATAAGGATACTTATCTGTTTTGGGTGTGTTGGTGCTGGAAAGTCATCAAAGTGTGCTTCTCGCTTTAGCGTCACTGATCTCGACACCGTCCGGTCTGGAAAGAAAAAGTCTGCTGCTAGCCCCTCCGTCATAGTCCCCAAAGCAACCACTTCAAAGGGAAGAGGTGGAAAGAAGAGAAAGGATGCCGGTACCCTTGAAGGCATTCCTCTGATCCAGCATCAATTCGAGGAATACGTTGCTGATGTAAGAATAGCTGATCCTTAAATGTGATTCTGGTACATGATCCTTCCATACTGACAGTAAGGGATCCTGAATTATATATTCTCTTTTGCAGAAATTTGCTGAAATCCGGGACTACGTTGGGAACGTTGAAGAGCTGGAAGAGAAATACTCGGACCTTCAACAAGTGGCGGTGCTCAAGGATCACAAGATTGCCTCCCTCGAAAAGGACCTCAACAATGTCAAAACTCAAGCAGTTAAAGCTCAGATCGAGGCTGACTATGAGAAGCACGAGATCATGGAGGATGCTAAAGTCTCCGCTGCCATTGCCATGTATAAAACCAAGTTGCAGATGGACCAAGAAGCTCAGGATCCTAATTTTGACAGGAGCAACTGGGACATGGAGGGCTGGAAAGCTAGGCTGGCTGAGTTGGAGGATGAAGAAGAGGCTGACGAGGTTCTGGCAATTGAGGCGACCAACAGCGGTAAGGATCAGGGTGGAGAAGCAGGTGGAGCTGGTGAAGGTGATGCAGCGAAGGTGTAAGCTGCATGAACGGGCGATGATGGACACTTCTAGACATAGCCGGAGCCCATTTTTTTAAGTTTGGTAGTTTGTTTTGGTTGTGATGTTTTGTTGAACAATGATGGGTTGTATTTTGAACAACAGTTACTAGGTTTATGGATCAAGGATCCTCAGACAATAGGTAGGATAATAGGTGGTGGAGGGATCCTTTGTTTGGCGAATGAAGCCACTTGTTATCCTGCCGCCTTTAATTTCCTGCACTGTTATGGCCACATGAACAATGGACACCCTTTGCTAACCCATGTGGACGGGCCACGTTTTGCTGGTAGAAATGTGGGTTGGCAATTTTGACAACCTTAAAGGGTTGAACATTTTGTGAATAAATAAAACTTTAACTTTTTGACTTATCCTGTGTTGTTATATACGTTGTTTGAATAAGAAAAGTTAAACAAATTATGTTTACGAATTTTAGGATATGATCCAGGATCATATATCCTATAGTTGAAAAACTTTAGAAAGGTTATGCCGTTTTAGGATCATTGGGTTTGTTGTCAAAGAATAAGGTGTTAGGGCAGGATTTTAATGACCTGTGATCCTTACATGATATCCTAACGAGTGATCCTTGTTTCTTTGGCAGATAGTGATCCTCAGAAGAGCTTCAGGATCAGGATCATGGATCATCCTAATGATCCTCATACTAACGATTGTTCTCTTTGAATTTAATGTTGTTTTGCAGGGATTAAGAGTTGGACCTGGTCTTGGCAACGTTATTAAGGAATCTTTCACGTAAATCTCGCACATACATCACCGGAAATAGACGTTGTGGAGAATATGGAAACTTAGCACAAATTACGGGCAATTAGTTAGGCTAAATTTACTTCTATTTCTAAAGGGGTAATGAGCTAGTAGTTAGGTGACTTGCCTAAAATTCAACCACACACGCTTATATAAATGGCACTCTACAGCATTCGGAAGACACAACACATTTCTCACACGCTCTAGCATACGATACTATAGTGATCCTTGTACCTAGCTCGTTACCATCCAAAGTTGTAAACATTGTTTGTGATGCGTGTCAGTGTGTATATATTTTTGATGTATATTTAAGCCCTTTTTACACTTTTAGCCAAGTTTTAAATTTATAAAACACGATATTCACTAACACTAAACACACATATGGGCAAGTGCACCCATCGTGGACGTAGTATAGTGTTGGTAAGATACCGAGGTCGTCCAAGGACACAAGAGCTTTTAGTACCGGTTTATCCTCAACGTCTAATCAAATCAAAAAGGTTAGAAAAATGTTTTAAACTAAGAAAAATAAAAACTAACTAAATGCTGAAAATAAAAATAAAATAAAAACAGATAGACAAGATGAATCACTTGGTTCCGACACGTGTATTAGTACAACCTTTGATTATTTTCGCACTTTTGCACTTGTTTAAGAGATTATCTTAGTTATTGTAGTAGGCCCCTCTTTTGAAGGCGACGGTACCCTCAACCCAGTAGTTTGAGTCAGCAAGGATACAATCCTAAAGGGTCGGATTATTGAAAGATAATGAATTAAGTTATTAATGCAAATTGTGGTAGGCCCCGCTTCCGGCGGTGACGTTACCCTCGGCTAAGTAGTCTGAGTCAGCAGGGATACAGTCCTAAATAGCCGGGTTATAGTATTAATAGTAGTTAACTTATGAGGGGGTCAAAGAGTTTGGATCCCCGCCATCCAATACCTATGGGCATTGAAGGAGATCCTACTAAATTTGACCCAGGTCCCAAGCAGGACCTCTAAACGCTGAACAAGGGCAAGACCCTTACCAAACCGTTCCCTTAACCCCCGACCAGGTAGCCAACATACCTCCATATAGACCGTGGAGATATGAATGGTGAAAATCTTTTATTTTATATAGACAGTGTAATAATGCCAAGACACCACGGACAAACGATAAGGAAAGATCACCTTCAACATAAGTAACTAGTTATTAAAGTCATTAATACAAAACCAAATAAAAAGTGCAAAAGATTAAAAATAAAAAGTATTATACTAAACACTTGTCTTCACCAAGTGATGTAACAGACTTAGACAAACATGGCCTTGATTGTCAAGAACTCTTACGATCAATCTTGGATCCCGAGACGACTCACACACTCTACGATGGACAATGGATGATGGTGGTGGATGATGGTGTTATGGTGGTGGTGGGTGGTGGATGAGGTGTGAGAGAGGTGGTGTGCCAAGGGATGAGAGAGAATGAAGCCAAGCTCCTCTATTTATAGGCTGAACAGAAGGCTGGACACGGCCCCGTGTCCGCTGGACACGGCCCCGTGCCCGCCTGACACTCTCTCTCCTCATTAATTGTAATTGCGAATTACAATTAATGCGCCTGCTGTACTTTCACCACGCCCCCGTGCTCGCTGGACACGGCCCCGTGGTGGGCAATGGAAGCTTCTACTGGTTTGTCTTTTCTGCTGCTTCCTGGGCACGCCCCCGTGTTCGCTGGACACGGGGCGTGTTCAGACTCTGTTTCTTCCTTTTTGCTTTGGGAGGTGCCGTTGAGGGTCCGGGCAGTCTACTTTTGTTCCTTTTCTTGTATTTATGGTAGAATTAGTGGTCTTTTTGCTTCTTTTGTGATTTTGAGCTCATTTCATCCTGAAAATACAAAAGGAAGACAAAAACACTCTTTTTCCAACATTAGTACTTAAAAAGGGTTAGTTTTATGCCTTAATTGATGTGTTTTATATGTTGCATTTTACACACATCAAATACCCCCACACTTGAACTTTTGCTTGTCCTCAAGCAAAACTCTTTAAATGTGGCTTACACTCCCAAATGGAATAGGTAGAAGAGAAGTTTTTAGCTTGTCCTAGAGTGTCGGGAATCCAAGGTTTTTATAGGCTTTATTTTTATTTATTTACAATCCTATTCGTTATGATTTATTTTGAACTTTTCATAAGATAAATTACTTATTTGGGCATAGCATGCCTTATTAAAATTCCATTTATATACAAGTTCACATACCTCACGGGAGATCACTCAACACTCGGCCGAAGGTGTATATTTTAGTGAATCACTCGAGAGCGGCATGGAACTTACGTCTTTCCATAGGCTTGCCAAGCAATCAATCCTCCCCCTTTTTAACTTTTTACCTTTGTAAATATCAAGAGGACTTTTTGGGTGAAGGCTTGGGTTTAAAGGTGGGTGGTTGGTTAGTGGTTAGTAAAAAGGGCGAAAAATCGTAACAAGCGTCGGTTTTCGTGAAGTACCTTATTTTTAGTGACTTTTTAATTTTGAAGTATTTCTCCAAACAAGCTTTTTATAGCTTTTGTTTGTTTTTGACTTCATCATCATATATTTATAATTTTTTTTTTTTTTTTTGATGTCACATGAAAGGGCAAGTTGACGAAAAACCGAGCTTGTTACTAAAATAAAGGGTGAAAAAAAAAATGAAAAAGGTTTTTGGTGGGTAAAAATGGTTTTTGGGGTAATGAAATGAAAGGTTTAGGCTCAAAGGGGTTTTCTAGGGGGATTTTGGGTAGGTAAAAAAAAATGAAAAATAATGGTATTGAAAGAAAAATAGTTAGTCCTAATGCCTCCATCATTTACTTACTTGGGTTTAAGTTGGTAAGGACCGGGAATGTATCGTCGTGGCAAGTTCTAGATTTGTAAGGATCGAGCGGCTATTCACACAAGAAACGAAAAATGAGCATTTAATCTAAATATGTGTATTTTTATGCTCAATAAAGGCTCAAAACTCACTTTTGTGGGAATGGGTTTTTAATGTGACCAAGCATATATAATCGAATTTTAAACTAAACTTGTTATGCCGTTTCATAATTTTCTTATGTTGGTTCCTTTTTTATCACGACGCTATCGGTTGTAAACTTGTAAAAATATAACCTTTTTAGAACTTGTTATTCCCAACTTAAACTAAGACAAGTAAATAAAAAAAAATTGAAAAAGTTTTTGAAAAAAATTTGGGGTGTTTAGCGGTTCCAATAGAGTTTTGTGTAAGGCTTGTGTTTAGGATTTTGCAAAATTTCAAGGTTTTAGCATCCCCCCCACACTTAAATTACACATTGTCCTCAATGTGTCCAAAAATAATATTTTTGGTTGATTAGAATGTATAAAAGTGTGTTAAAAAGCAAAGATTTATGTTACTGGCATTCTGGACACGGCCCCGTGTTCACAGGGCACGGCCCCGTGGTCAAGTGCCAGTAACAGAAATTACAGAATTGAAACAGAAGCCTGGACACGGGGGCGTGTCCGCTGAACACGGCCCGTGTCCAGTTACCTGAACTGGGTGATTTTTCTGCAGGGGCTCAGCACGGGGCCGTGTTGGTTGGGCACGGCCCGTGTTGAGCCTTCTGTGATGGAGATTTTTGTCGGGTTGCTCTGTTCTTCGTGCATGGTTCCATTTTTTCTCGTTCCCTTTTTCATCCATTACCATCATGAGTGTGTTTTATTCTGCAAAAATTAAAAGATTAAACTAAACTAAACTAAGGATAGATCCGCGGAATGCCTCCGTGGTGCGCCACGTTTATAAGGGTCCTTGGCTAGACCCGATTCCTGGTTATATATCTTCTGAGTGGAGTGCCTTGCTTCCCAAGTTACACCGTCGGAGAGCGGCATCCAAGCTTGAATCAATAACCTTCATGTAATTGATTGGGTCGTCGTCCTCTATTTTCTTCCCAACTCCGAACTTCACCTCATCGTCCCCATACCTCAAAGTCAGTGTCCCTTCATTCATGTCTACCACTGCTTGTGCTGTGGCAAGGAAGGGTCTCCCTAGGATAAGGGGGACCTCGGTGTCTTCCTCCATGTCGAGTATGACAAAGTCAACGGGATAAACGAATTTGCTTACCCTTACCAAGACATTCTCGATGACACCTTGTGGGAACTTGACTGATCGATCAGCGAGTTGTATGCTTATTTTTGTAGGGCTCGTGGTTCCCAAGCCAAGCCTTTTGAACATTGATGAGGGCATGAGGTTAATGCTAGCCCCTAAGTCGGCCAAGGCATTGCGAACGGGTGATTCCCCTATTGAACATGGAATCGTGAAACTTCCGGGATCGATTTTCTTTTGGGGTAGTTTATTGAGTACGAGGGCAGAGCATTCTTCGCCTAAATTAACTAATTGCAAATTTTCAATTTTCTTTTTATGTGTAAGGAAGTCCCTCATAAATTTAGAGTATTTGGGCATTTGGGTTAGGACTTCGATAAAAGGAATATTGACATGCAATTGTTTTAACAAACTTTCGAATTTTGCGAATTGCTCATTGGTTTTTTTGACGAATTAACCTACCGGGGTATGGAACTCGAGGAGCCTTGGTAGGTTCTGGTGATGGGGGAGAGTTCTTTTCCTGCAGATGTGTCGGCATTGTTTCTTCCGTTGGTGGAGATACTTCTGCAGGCCCTACGGTGCGGTTTCGTAGTGTGATGAGGTGAACTTGCGCCTTTGGGTTTGTTTCGGTATTGCTAGGTAATGCGCCTTGTGGTCTCTCGGAAAAATTTTGTGCTAGTTGATTTATTTGTTTTTCTATGTTTTGAATGCTAGCTTGTTGATTCCTAAAATTAGATTCTAATTGTAGAAATCTTTCCGAGTTTTTCTTTTCAGTGTCGGAGACGAGGCGAGATATAGTATCTTCGAGCCTTTCTCGTCCACCTTGTTGTTGAGTGAAATTTTGTGACTCATTTCTTGATTGCTGAAAGTTTGTTCGTTGGGTTTGTTGGTTACTACTATTGCCGGTTTCCCTCCAACCAAGGTTTGGGTGGTTTCGCCATCCTTGGTTGTAAGTTCCCGTTGGAGGACCCGACGGCCTAGGTCTATTATCAATGTAGTTTACCATTTCTTGTTGATCGTCCGTTTCTTTCATGCAACTCCGATTTTCATGTGACCCACCACACCCTTCACAAGCCATAACCGAGACTATTTTTGTCATTTCTATTTTTTTTATTTTTGAAGAAAGGGCCTCGATTTGGGCTTGTAAAGAGGTGCTTTCGTCGACCTTATGGGCGCCCGGGGCGATAGACTTATTTCCCCGGGGAGTGTGCCATTGAAAATTGGTTTGAGCAATTTCCTCAATTTGATTATATATTTCGTGTGGGCGTCGATTACCTAAAAGTCCCCCGGAGCTAGAATCAAGTGTCTGCCTAGTGTGTGGCAACAATCCATTGTAGAAAGTGGATACTTGTTGCCATATTGCGAGGCCATGATGGGGACACTTACGTAATAGCTCCTTGAACCTTTCCCATGTTTCATATAAGGATTCCCCGTCCTCTTGTGAGTATGTGTTAATTTCAGCCATTAATTTAGCAGTTTTAGAAGGAGGGAAATACTTATATAGAAACTTTTGGGCTAGTTCATCCCAGGTGTTTACCGATCCAGCTGGGAGGGTGTTGAGCCAAGCTTTTGCTCGGTCTTTTAGTGAGAACGGAAACATACGGAGGCGTATGGCGTCGTTTGATGCTCCATTGATCCGAAAGGTATCACATATTTCTAAGAAATTAGTTATATGTAGATGAGGATCCTCGTCCGCAAGCCCGTGGAAGGTTGCGGAGTTTTGGAGCATTTGTATCAAATGCGGTCGAAGCTCGAAGTTATTGGCTTCGACATTTGGAGCATTGATAGCGGCGCCTAGATTACCTACGGTGGGCCGTAGATAATCCATAAGGGTACGTTGGTCCGCCATTGGGGGTGGATCACCCGAAACCTTCTCTTGGTTTTTGGGTTTTAACCTTTTTCTGAGAAAGCGTTCGGGTTCTTCTAGCGGTTCTTTTATGTCTTTATTGGAACTGGAGCTCATACACTACGTGAGGATGGTGTCGGGTTCCAAGTCCTGCAATAAAAACAAAAAAGAATGTCGGTCAGAAGGTTCACCACGGCCCCGTGTTGAGCGAACACGGCCCCGTGGTCGGAGATACAGTGATTGTTTTCCAGATCCCAGTTACTGGAAGTTGGACACGGCCCCGTGTTGCACCGGCACGGCCCCGTGGTCAGCCTTCTGTAACTTGAAAAACAAAAACTGCCAGTAACTTTGCTGAGCACGGCCCGTGTCCGACCAGGCACGGCCCCGTGCTGAGCTCTGCAGAAGCTAAAAATCTAAGAAAAAAAATCCTAAAAAAATAAAGAAAAATAAAAATATGATTAGGCCGTTGATTCCTAACTTTCTTAAAATCCTTGTGTCCCCGGCAGCGACGCCAAAAACTTGATGCGTGTCAGTGTGTATATATTTTTGATGTATATTTAAGCCCTTTTTACACTTTTAGCCAAGTTTTAAATTTATAAAACACGATATTCACTAACACTAAACACACATATGGGCAAGTGCACCCATCGTGGACGTAGTATAGTGTTGGTAAGATACCGAGGTCGTCCAAGGACACAAGAGCTTTTAGTACCGGTTTATCCTCAACGTCTAATCAAATCAAAAAGGTTAGAAAAATGTTTTAAACTAAGAAAAATAAAAACTAACTAAATGCTGAAAATAAAAATAAAATAAAAACAGATAGACAAGATGAATCACTTGGTTCCGACACGTGTATTAGTACAACCTTTGATTATTTTCGCATTTTTGCACTTGTTTAAGAGATTATCTTAGTTATTGTAGTAGGCCCCTCTTTTGAAGGCGACGTTACCCTCAACCCAGTAGTTTGAGTCAGCAAGGATACAATCCTAAAGGGTCGTATTATTGAAAGATAATGAATTAAGTTATTAATGCAAATTGTGGTAGGCCCCGCTTCTGGCGGTGACGTTACCCTCGGCTAAGTAGTCTGAGTCAGCAGGGATACAGTCCTAAATAGCCGGGTTATAGTATTAATAGTAGTTAACTTATGAGGGGTTCAAAGAGTTTGGATCCCCGCCATCCAATACCTATGGGCATTGAAGGAGATCCTACTAAATTTGACCCAGGTCCCAAGCAGGACCTCTAAACGCTGAACAAGGGCAAGACCCTTACCAAACCGTTCCCTTAACCCCCGACCAGGTAGCCAACATACCTCCATATAGACCGTGGAGATATGAATGGTGAAAATCTTTTATTTTATATAGACAGTAAAATAATGCCAAGACACCACGGACAAACGATAAGGAAAGATCACCTTCAACATAAGTAACTAGTTATTAAAGTCATTAATACAAAACCAAATAAAAAGTGCAAAAGATTAAAAATAAAAAGTATTATACTAAACACTTGTCTTCACCAAGTGATGTAAGAGACTTAGACAAACATGGCCTTGATTGTCAAGAACTCTTACGATCAATCTTGGATCCCGAGACGACTCACACACTCTACGATGGACAATGGATGATGGTGGTGGATGATGGTGTTATGGTGGTGGTGGGTGGTGGATGAGGTGTGAGAGAGGTGGTGTGCCAAGGGATGAGAGAGAATGAAGCCAAGCTCCTCTATTTATAGGCTGAACAGAAGGCTGGACACGGCCCCGTGTCCGCTGGACACGGCCCCGTGCCCGCCTGACACTCTCTCTCCTCATTAATTGTAATTGCGAATTACAATTAACGCGCCTGCTGTACTTTCACCACGCCCCCGTGCTCGCTGGACACGGCCCCGTGGTGGGCAATGGAAGCTTCTACTGGTTTGTCTTTTCTGCTGCTTCCTGGGCACGCCCCCGTGTTCGCTGGACACGGGGCGTGTTCAGACTCTGTTTCTTCCTTTTTGCTTTGGGAGGTGCCGTTGAGGGTCCGGGCAGTCTACTTTTGTTCCTTTTCTTGTATTTATGGTAGAATTAGTGGTCTTTTTGCTTCTTTTGTGATTTTGAGCTCATTTCATCCTGAAAATACAAAAGGAAGACAAAAACACTCTTTTTCCAACATTAGTACTTAAAAAGGGTTAGTTTTATGCCTTAATTGATGTGTTTTATATGTTGCATTTTACACACATCAGTTTGTTATATTGAAGTTTGGTGATCGGTAGTTTCCATCACCCGAGGTTTTTTATGCCGGAGATCATTCATTGATCAAGGGCTTTTTCCTCGTATAAATCCTTGTGTCATTTGTGCAATTTTCATTTAAGTGATCCTTATCTTTGTTCATCATACCAAGCATCATTCCCCGTTTACAAAGAGTTTGGTTGCATAATCCTTGAGTGATTTTTGACCAAAACAGTTTGGCGCCCACCGTGGGGCAATTGGTGCTTCATTCATAAGAAAGTTTTTCTGTTAGTGATCATTCCGGAGCGTAGCATGGCTTCATCGTTGAAGAATACCTCCACAGCGATGTCTGCAGTCAACTCATCTCAGGGCACTCCACCTTTGCCGCCACCACCAGCCGGATCTCAGAAAAATGCTGAGAAGAGACCAACTCCTATTTTATCTAAACCTTCATCTTCTTCTGCTCTAACTTCTTCTGCTCCCAGTACTAGTGATATATTTACTTTGATATAGCAGATGAGGGATCGTATGCAGCAGCAGGATGAAACTAATGACAGAATCCTCAAGGAAATCGGAGATCTCAAAAGACAAAAGAAAACGGCAGAGGATCATTCCCCACTGATGCCCAAATCTTTGAATTTTGATACTCCGATGATTACTTCTCAGCCATCAGAGATCCCAGATGTTAGGCTGGATTTTTATAATACGTGATCCATACACGTGATCCTAACCAGTGATCCTTGTTTCTTTGGCAGACAGTGATCCTCAGGAGGACTTCAGGATCAGGATCATGGACCATTACAGGATCCTCATGCTAATAGTTACCTTCGTTTAATACAATGATATTTTGCAGGAACATCTAGCAGGATACGCTCTTAGCATCATAATCAAGGGACGCGTCTTCACAATTATAGCACGAGCGAAATCAGAGATAGACGTTGCAAAGGATATGGAAACTTAGCTTGATTTATGGGCGGCAATTTAGGCTAGATTGTCTTTTATTTCTAAAGGGGTAATGAGCTGATTATTAGTCTTTTACCTAAAATAGATCACCTACACTTGTATAAATACCACTCTTCCTCACACGACGACACGCAACACAATTCTTACACGCTTAGACACTCGAAACTATAGTGATCCTTGTACTCAGCTCATTATCATCCGAAGTTGTAACTATATTTTTCTTATATTGAAGTTGGTGATCGGTAGTTGCCATCACCCGAGGTTTTTTATGCCGGAGATCATACATTGATCAAGGGCTTTTTCCTCGTATAAATCATTGTGTCTTTGCATATTTCTCATAAAAGTGATCCTTTACTTTTATAATTAACCAAGCATCATACCCCGTTTACATAAAGTTTGGTTACATTATCCTTGTGTGATTTTTGACCAAAACAGTTTGGCGCCCACCGTGGGGCAATTGGTGCTTCATTCATAAGAAAACCTGTTGTTTGAAATCATTTCAGAGAATTACATGGCTTCATCATTGAAAAACATGTCCACGACGATGTCTGCAGTCACCTCATCTCAGAACACTCTGCCTCCCCCACCGGCAGGATCCCAGAAGAATGCTGAGAAGAGACAAACTCCTACTAACTCTAAACCTCCATCTTCTTCTGCTATGAATTCTTATATTCCCAGTACTAGTGATGTATTTACTTTGATTTTGCAGATGAAGGATCGTATGCAGCGGCAGGATGAAACTAATGATAGGATCCTTAGGGAAATTGGAGATCTCAAAAGACAAAAGAGAACGGCAGAGGATCATTCCCCACTGATGCCCAAATCCTTGAGCTTTGATACTCCAATGATCACTTCTCAGCCATCGGGAATTCCAGACGTGCAAATTATGGGAGAATCAAGAGGATTGCACCTCGGTTCGACAGCAATGACTCAGGCATCAGGCTCACACTTTCAGCCGGCAGGATCCTATCCCCAGCATATGGGATCCTTCATGAATTCGGGAGCCTATCCGGGAGCACAGCAGTTTCAAGGATCCTACTTTGTTCCAGGATCATCCCAGGGTCAAGGATCCTCCTTTGCTCCAGGATCATTCCAGGTTCAAGGATCCTCCTTCGTTCCAGGATCATCCCAGATACCAGGATCCTACCAGATACCAGGATCCTCCCAGATGCCAGGATCCCTAAAAAGTTTGCAAACAGGAAGTCTAGATGTCCATCAAGGGGACTTCATTCCAATGCAGACCATTGCTTCCACTGGTCCATCCGTTATTCCAGAATCCAAGCAATATGGATTCACTAACTTGAACCCAATGGGAGGTAACACTTTAAATAATTATCTTACCACTAACCATGGATTCATGCAGGATACAGGTATCAATCATGCTATGGCCAGGGAGTTACAGAAGCTAAAAGATATGATCTCAAGTGTCCCAGGGGTAGTCAAGCCTATCCCAGAGATTGCAGATGGAAGCCATAAGGTATCTCGCTTTGCACCACCAATTTGTGATGCAGAGGTACCCAAAAGGTTCCATATCCCTACTATGAAGCTGTATGATGGTACAACGGATCCAGAGGAACACGTAGCACAATACAGGGAGAGGATGGAGATCAATCCTATCCCAGAAAAGTTGAAGGAAGCATGCTTATGTAAAGGATTTGGATCTACTCTTACTGGATCAGCTCTTAAATGGCTGCTAAGTCTTCCCCCTTACTCTATTACTTCATTTGCTAATTTAGTTAATTTATTCAATAACCAATTCTCTTGTAGTAGAAAATTTGAAAGATTAACCAGTGATTTATATAGGGTAACCCAAGGTCATAGTGAATCATTAAGGGATTACATAACTAAATTTAGTAAAGAATCCTTGGACATTCCCAACCTGGATATGGCTACGGCTGTTGAAGCCTTCAAAATGGGACTGCTTAAGGATTCATTATTCTATGATGATCTTGTTATGACACCATGCAGGAATTTAGATGAAGTAAGAACTCGGGCACTCAGGTTCATCCGGCTAGAGGATGACAAGAGGATCCAGGAGAGACAAGTAGGATCCTCAAAACAGGAGAAGCAAGGATCTTCCTTCAAGAACAACAAATTCAAATCCTACCATAGAAATGAGAACCAGAATGTGCACGCTGTTGACCAAGAAGAGGATGATGAGGATTATCCTCCAATCTCAGAATATTGTTTTTCCGTTGATAATCATGAGCTAATCCTTGCAATGCAGAATCTAGGTGAAAAAGCTAGGTGGCCCAGGAAGAATGATAAACCATCCGGGACTAAAGACAAGTCAAAATGGTGTGCATACCATGAGGATTTCGGGCATCTAACTGAAGAATGCATAGCTTTAAGAAAAGAGATCGGATATCTGTTAAGCAAGGGGTACCTAATAGAACTGTTGGGAAGAAAAAAGCAAAGGACTCAGGATCCTGAAAGGATCCCTGAAAAGGCTCCAGCACCTCCGGCAAATGCACAAGTGATCAACTTTATTTCCGGAGGATCAGACATCTGTGGTACATCCTTCTCGGCGGCCAAAAGGCATGCAAATGAGTCAAAAATGGATAATGGAGGAAGGCTCCTTTCCCATTACCCCACATTGACTCCATGGTGGATGCCACAGCGGGGCATGAACTGTTAACCTTTATGGATGCATCATCTGGATTCCAACAAATTCAGATGGAACCATCTGACCAAGAGGATACAGCCTTTATGACCCCAACAGGTTTGTATTGTTATATTGCCATGCCTTTTGGATTAAGAAATGCAGGTGCGACATATCAAAGGCTGGTGAATATGATGTTCAAAGATCAAATTGGACGAACTATGCAAGTATACATAGATGATATGGTAGTCAAATCAAAGAAAGCTGAGGATCACCTAAGGGATTTGGAGGAAGCATTTGATATCCTTGATAATTATAACATGAAGCTTAATCCTTCGAAGTGCCACTTTGGTGTTAAGGCAGGTAAATTCCTAGGATATATGGTAACTCAGAGGGGCATTGAGGCAAGTCCGGAGCAAATTAAAGCACTAATAAACATCAAGTCCCCTGCCAATGCTAAGGATGTGCAAAGGCTAACAGGCAGGATATCAGCTCTGAACAGGTTCATATCAAAATCCTCAGAAAAATGTAAAGAATTTTACGATATCCTAAGGAAGAACAAGAAGTTTGAATGGACTGAGAAACATGAGAATGCCTTACAAGCCCTTAAAGAATATATGTCCTTAGCACCAGCATTATATTTGGCGGTATCCTCAACCGCTGTAAGCGCTGTCCTTGTTAAGGATCATGAAGGTACACAATATCCTATCTACTATGTAAGTAAGAGTTTACTTGATGCCGAATCCAGGTACTCACACCTCGAAAAACTTATTCTTGCATTAATCATGGCATCAACTAAGTTAAGGCATTATTTTGAAACCCATACTATTGTTGTTAAAACTAACTTTCCAATTAAGAATGTCCTCAGGAAACCAGAGATGTCAGGAAGAATGGCTAAGTGGGCAGTAAAGCTTAGTGCCCATGATATAAGATATGAGCCAAGAACAGCCATTAAATCCCAAGCATTAGCTGATTTTGTGGCTGATTTCAGTAGTGACCTACAAAAAGAAGCAGAGTTGGAGGTCCAACAGCTGGATGAGACCAAGGATCCTTGGATACTACACACTGATGGATCCTCAAATGTCAAGGGCACAGGGCTCGGGATACTACTAAAATCGCCACAGGGGGACATAATACCCCACTCCATAGCCTGTGAGTTTCAAGCAACTAACAATGAGGCTGAATATGAAGCCTTAATTGCTGGCTTGCAAATTGCTAAGGATATGAGGGTGAAATATCTTAAAGTATATGTAGACTCATTATTAATCACCAATCACTTTAATGGATCCTATGCTGTTAAAGGTGAAAAACTAACCAAATATTTAGAGATAGTCAAAGAATTGGCACTCTCTTTTGTTTCTTTCAGCTTGACACAGGTACCAAGGGAGGATAACACGGAAGCTGATGCATTGGCTAACTTAGGATCATCCTTAAAAATTCCAGAAGACATAAGTATCCCTATCATCCATATCCTGGCTCCTGCTATTGAAAATCAGGTGGCCATGGAAATAGAAGAGGATACTGCAGTAATCCCTAGTGAAGAAGCTCAATCTTATTCAGGATCATGGATCTCACCAATCATGAGATACTTGCAATACGGGGAGATACCGATGGGAGAAAATCCTAGAGCTTTCAAGATTAAGGTATCTCAATTCACAATCCTAAATAATGTGCTATATAAACGATCTCTTGCAGGACCATATTTAAGATGTATTGAGGATCCTGAAATTAAAGAAGTGTTGAGAGACTTCCATGAAGGAGATTGTGGAAACCACACTGGGGGCAGGGCATTGTTCTCAAGGATCCTTAGAACAGGATACTACTGGCCAACCATGAAAAGGGATGCTGTAGAATATGCTAGGAAATGTGATCCTTGTCAAAGACACAGCAATATCCTTCATCAACCAGCTGAATTGCTACACCCCATACCATCCTCTTGGCCGTTCATGAGATGGGGAATGGATATAGTTGGCAAGCTCCCTAAAGCACCTGGTGGAAAAGTATTTATGCTTGCCATGACTGACTACTTCTCTAAGTGGATAGAGGCTGAAGCTTTTGCTCAAGTCAGAGAAAAAGAAGTTATATCCTTTATCAAAAGAAACATTATAACTAGATTTGGCATTCCCTCTGAAATTGTATGTGATAATGGTTCCCAATTCATTGGAAGCAGAACTACTAACTTTTGTGACAGTTGGGGAATCAAGATGATAACATCAACACCAGTTCATCCACAGGCCAATGGCCAAGCAGAATCATCCAACAAGATCATCATCAACAATCTGAAGAAGAAACTAGGATCCAAGAAAGGAAAATGGGCAGAAGAGTTACCTTATGTGCTATGGGCTGATAGAACAACTCCCAAGAATGCCACTGGTCAAACACCTTTTTCTTTAGTATTTGGGGCAGAAGCAGTGATCCCAACAGAGATGGTGATCCCAACTGCTAGAACAAGTGCTCGTGATCCTGAAGAAAATGCTACAATCCTGGCTCAGGATTTGGATTCTATTGAGGAAATCAGGGATCTGGCTAGGATAAGGATGGCAAGCTACCAACAAAGAATGGCTGGTGCCTACAACAAAAATGTTAGGATAAGGAAGTTCCAAGTCGGAGATATGGTGTTGAGAAAAACATTCCAAAACACTATTAATCCTGCTGACGGGAAGTTAGCACCAAAGTGGGAAGGCCCTTACTTAATTGAAGCTGAAGCAGGAAAGGGGGCATACAGATTGCTAACTATGGAAGGAAACTTGTTACCAAGAGCCTGGAATGCTGTTCACTTAAAGAGATATACTTTATGTGAACATGATCCTTCAAGCATGTGATCCTTACACTGAAGTATCCTCGAAGGATCCCGGTGATGTCAGTGATCCTTACTCTGGTAATGTCCTTATCTTAAAACATTTACATTTCCTTACTTTTTACCAAAGGATAAGGATCCTGTATCCTTCATCCTCTTCTCACGAACCATTTGAGTTATGATAGTTCAGGTATCTTCAGCATATCGTCAAAGATCTTCAAAAGCAACGCAGATCCTTGGGCTTGTCCCCAGTTATCCTTGGGATTATCCCCAGTTTCCGCCAGCAGCGCACGATGATCCTGATATAGTTCACGTCTTTGGGACCAGTACCCACTTCCGGGGCTGACAACCTCATCGTACTGGCTATACCCAGGATCCTACGTATAATGGTAGACGTACCATACATCCGTTCCTAAGGTTTCTAACGTTTTCACGTTAGCTAAGGTTTTGACATTTTCATGTCACTAAGTTTGGATAGTCGCCAGTAAGGGCCATACTCCAGTTTACACACGATCCTTTGGGCTTGTCCCCAGTGATCCTTTGGGATCATCCTCAGTGATCCTATGGGCTTGTCCCCAGTTATCCTTTGGGCTTGTCCCCAGTTACTAACTTATCTTTTATATTGGCTTAGTCCCAAGTTATATACCATTTTTTCAGGCTTTCGAAGTTAAACAATTAAGGATCCCTAATCCTTATTATCCATTAAAGTTTTACTTATGGTTATCCCGATTAAAGGTTAGGATCCTAACTTGGATCCTCAGGTATGATCCTTAACTATTTTTAATTTCATTATTCATTTGAATAACCCTTAGACCTTGACAACTGAACCTATGATCCTTAAAATAAACTACCTTGAAAATTTTCGATTATAGGATATTTGATCCAGGATCACGTCCTAAATTTCTTAAACATAATTTGCTCAACTTTTCTTACTCAAACAAACATGTGTCAAAACAATTGAAAATAAAAAGGATAATAACACAAAATAAGCGACAAAAGTTTAAGATTTTATTTATTAACGAATGGATTAACCCTTCAAAAGTTGTCAAGAGTGCCAACCCACATTTCTACCAGCAAAACGTGGCCCGTCCACATGGGTTGGCAAAGGGTGTCCATTGTCTATGCGGTCTTAGCAGGTACAGGAAAGTAAAAGCGGCAGGATCACAAAGGCTTCATCCCCCAAACAGAGGATCCCTCCACCTTTTGTAATCCTACCTATTGTTCGAAGGATCCAGGATCCTATACCCTAAAAACTATTGTCCAAAGATTACAGACCATAAATTGTTCACAAACCATCAACAACCACACAAAACCACTACCAATCCTAAAAAATTGGGCTCCGGCCTAGTCTCAAAATATCCATCATCGCCCAATCCAGCAGCTCACACCTTTGCTGCTCCATCACCACCAGCTTCTCCACCCTGATCCTTCTCAGCATCACCACCTTCCAGCATGGGGATCTCCTCAGCCTCATCCTCATCCTCCAGCTCCGCCAATCTTGCCTTCCAACCCTCCACGTCCCATGAGCTCTTGTCAAAGGCAGGATCCTGAGCCTCCGCAGCCATTTGTAGTTGTATCTTGTACATAGCAGTTGCGGCAGAGACCTTGGCATCCTGGATGATCTCCTGCTTCTCGCCATCCATGTCAATTAGCCTTTGAGCAGCCTCATCCTTTGTAGCCCGGAGTTCCTTCTCAAGATCGGCTATCTTGAGATCCTTTAACACGCCCATTTGTTGAAGGTCGGCGATTTGGCTCTCCTGATCCTCGACGTGGCCAAGGTAGGTCTCAATCTCAGCAAGTTTCTGCAAAAGAGAAAAAAGGTAAGTTCAGGATCAGGTGATCCTCAAAAAAGCAGGATATACAGGCAGAATATACAAGCAGGATATTCGAGAAGGATAACCAACAGGGGTAATAATCCTTACCTCATTGACATAGTCAAGGAACTGTTGGCGGATCAGGGGAAATCCTTGGAGATCCTCAGAAGTCTTCCTCTTCTTCCCCTTACCTCTAACGGGTGCTTTAGGAGCCGAAGCAGAGGGACTGGCAACAGAAGCCTTCTTTCGTGAAGACTTGACGCTGGCAAGTTCATCAATCCCGAACTTGGATGCAGACTTGGCAGACTTAGCAGGTTTCCCAGCGCCTACACAACCAAAACAAGATAAGTTCCCTTACTAACTAAACAATCTTACATATAACTTACTTTTTAATAAGGATACTTACTTGACATAGTGGCAGATGCGGAGGATACTTCTTGAGAATCTTGGACGGTGACTTGAAAACTTCTGATTTCAGGATCAAGCTTCTTGAAAGCAAGGACCCTCTCTCTGGCAGCAGGGGTTAACTTGAGATGAGCAATGGAGACAGCTGCACAATAAACAAAAAACAAGACATTAGCGATCCTCATCATAAGAGACCAGTCTGATGGTGATCCTTCCAGGATCCTCTATCCTACCATGGGTGGCCCACTCCTTGGGCAGATCATTCCCATCAGGGAGGGAATCCCTTCTCACAAAGAAGAAACGACGCTTCCAGTTTGTGTCATTTTTGGTAACTTTCAAAACAGGGTGATCCTCCCCGGCTTTCCGTTTCAGCAAGTATCGATGAGAACCAAACGTGGTAAGATCATAAAGCTCGGCCAGCTCTGCCATCCCTAAATCAATCCCCTCCTGCTCGATGATCCTCTCGAAGGTATACAAGACCCTCCAGATCATCGGCATAGCTTGGATATAAGATATGCCGGTCAGAGAAAAGAAAGATTGGGTGAAGGCCGGAAAAGGATACGAATATCCTATGGTAAATGGAGTTGCAGGAAAGATCACCCAGGTGTCTGAAACAAAGTCACTCAAAGCAGTGGATGTGAAGGATTTGAAAACAGCATCCGCCGGAAAGCAATGACGAATTCTATCTATATGAGCATCGGTAAAGCAACATCTTTCCGTAGGAGAGTCCTTAATGATCCCTTGGCTTTTCAGGGGACTGCTCTTCTCGTGATCCTTATGAGGAGAGTTTCGGAGCAACATCCTCACAGCAGAATAAAAACAGGGGAGCAGAAAAACAGAGCAAGAGAAGGAAGAATGAAAAGAGAAGAAAAGAGAATACCTGATCGATCTTCGGTAGCGATTATAAAGGGAAGATATCTCGAATTTAAATGCAGAGTGATCCCAACCCTATCTCCTATTTAAAATCATGATTTGCAGGGATTGTCACATCTATGACGTAAGGGTTGCAACGGCAAGTTCGATATTAACGGCTAGATATCCGAGTCATTCGTTGCAGATAAGATCAAAGCAAAATATAACTCGTTTATTTACAATAAACTCCTTATATTTTGGGGGCAATTGTTAGGGCTGGATTTTTATAATACGTGATCCATACACGTGATCCTAACCAGTGATCCTTGTTTCTTTGGCAGACAGTGATCCTCAGGAGGACTTCAGGATCAGGATCATGGACCATTACAGGATCCTCATGCTAATAGTTACCTTCGTTTAATACAATGATATTTTGCAGGAACATCTAGCAGGATACGCTCTTAGCATCATAATCAAGGGACGCGTCTTCACAATTATAGCACGAGCTAAATCAGAGATAGACGTTGCAAAGGATATGGAAACTTAGCTTGATTTATGGGCGGCAATTTAGGCTAGATTGTCTTTTATTTCTAAAGGGGTAATGAGCTGATTATTAGTCTTTTACCTAAAATAGATCACCTACACTTGTATAAATACCACTCTTCCTCACACGACGACACACAACACAATTCTTACACGCTTAGACACTCGAAATTATAGTGATCCTTGTACTCAGCTCATTATCATCCGAAGTTGTAACTATATTTTTCTTATATTGAAGTTGGTGATCGGTAGTTGCCATCACCCGAGGTTTTTTATGCCGGAGATCATACATTGATCAAGGGCTTTTTCCTCGTATAAATCATTGTGTCTTTGCATATTTCTCATAAAAGTGATCCTTTACTTTTATAATTAAACAAGCATCATACCCCGTTTACATAACGTTTGGTTACATTATCCTTGTGTGATTTTTGACCAAAACACCAGACATTCAACATGTGGGTGGATCAAGAGGAGTACATTTCGGCTCATCAACAGTGACTCAGGCATCAGGATCATATTTCCAGCCGGCAGGATCCTATACTCAGCATATGGGATCCTTCATGAATTCAGGAGCCTACTCAGGAGCGCAGCAATTTCAAGGATCCTCCTTTATTCCAGGATCATCCCAGGTTCAAGGATCCTCCTTTGTTCCAGGATTATCCCAGGGTCAAGGATCCTTTCTCATCCCAGGATCATCCCAGTTTCAAGGATCCCTCCAGATACCAGGATCCTCGAAGAGTTTGCAGACAGGAAGTTCAGATGTCCATCAAGGAGATTTTATTCCGATGCAGACCATTGCTTCCACTGGTCCCTCCATTATCCCAGAATCCCAGCAATACGGATTCACATCCAATGTTCCTAACTTGAACCCGATGGGATGTAACACTTTTAATAATTCTCTTACCACTAACCATGGATTCATGTAGGATACAGGTATCAACTATGCTATGGCCAGAGAACTGCAGAAATTGAAGGATATGATTTCAAGTGTTCCAGGGGTAGTCAAACCTATCCCGGAGATTGCAGATGGAAGCCATAAGGTATCTCGTTTTGCACCACCAATTTGTGATGCTGAGATACCCAAAAGATTCCATATTCCTACTATGAAGCTGTATGATGGTACAACGGATCCTGAGGAACACATAGCACAATACAGGGAGAGGATGGAGATCAATCCAATTCCGGAAAGGTTAAAGGAAGCATGCCTATACAAGGGATTTGGATCCACTCTTACTGGATCAGCTCTTAAATGGCTGCTAAGTCTTCCCCCTTACTCTATTACTTCGTTTTCTAATTTAGTTAACTTATTCAATAATCAATTTTCTTGTAGCAGAAAATTTGAACGATTGACTAGTGATTTATATAGGATAACTCAGGGTCATAATGAATCATTAAGGGATTATATAACCAAATTTAGTAAAGAATCCTTGGACATTCCCAACTTGGATGTGGCCACAGCTGTTGAGGCTTTCAAAATGGGATTGCTTAGGGATTCATTGTTCTATGACGATCTTGTTATGACACCATGCAGGAATCTAGACGAAGTAAGGACTCGGGCACTCAGATTCATCCGGCTAGAGGATGACAAGAGGATCCAGGAGAGACAAGTAGGATCCTCAAAACAAGAAAAGCAAGGATCCTCTTTCAAAAGCAACAAATTCAAATCCTACAATAGAACTGACAACCAGAACGTGCTTGCTGTTGACCAAGAAGAGGATGATGAGGATTATCCTCCGATTTCTGAATACTGTTTTTCCATTGATAACCATGAACTAATCCTTGCAATGCAGAATCTAGGAGAAAAAGCCAGATGGCCCAGAAAAATGACAAACCAGCCGCAGCTAAAGACAAATCAAAATGGTGTGCATACCACGAGGATTTTGGGCATTTAACAGAAGAATGCATTGCATTAAGAAAGGAAATTGGATATCTGTTGAGCAAGGGGCATTTAAAAGAGTTGTTGGGAAGAAAAAAAGCAAAGGACTCAGGATCCTGAAAGGATCCCTGAAAAAGCTCCAGCCCCTCCGGCAGATGCACAAGTGATAAACTTTATTTCCGAAGGATCAGACATTTGTGGTACATCCTTTTCAGCAGCTAAGAGGCATGCAAAGGAAGCTAAAATGGATAATGGAGAAAGACCTATTCGAGCATCAAGTGTCTCGGAAGGAAAAATCATAACCTTTGATGAGGATGATAGAATTAACATCCAGGATCCTCATCATGATAGTTTAGTTATTACTCTCTTTATTTCTAACCATTTTGTCCGCAGGATCCTTATTGACGGAGGAAGTTCGGTAAACATTATCCAACTTGATGTTCTGAAGAAAATGGGTATTCCTGAATCAGACATCACACCAAGATCCTCCGTGCTTGTGGGATTTAGTGGCGAAACTAAGAAAACCCTGGGGGACATCAAACTCCCAATTTACGTGGAAGGATTACATAATTATCAGAAATTTTGTGTGATTGACTGTTTATCTTGTTGTAATGTTATCCTTGGCAGGCCCTGGATACACGATATGAAGGCAGTCCCATTGATGTGCGTGTAGTGTAATATAATTTTAGATATATTTTAAGCCCTTTTTACACTTTTAGCCAAGTTTTAAATTTATAAAACACGATATTTACTAACACTAAACACACATATGGGCAAGTGCACCCATCGTGGACGTAGTATAGTGTTGGTAAGATACCGAGGTCGTCCAAGGACACAAGAGCTTTTAATACCGGTTTATCCTCAACGTCTAACCAAATCAAAAAGTTAGAAAAATGTTTTAAACTAAGAAAAATAAAAACTAACTAAATGCTGAAAAATAAAATAAAATAAAAAACAGATAGACAAGATGAATCACTTGGATCCGACACGTGTATTAGTATAACCTTTGATTATTTTCGCACTTTTGCACTTATTTAAGAGATTATCTTAGTTATTGTAGTAGGCCCCTTTTTCGGAGGTGACGTTACCCTCAACCCAGTAGTTTGAGTCAGCAAGGATACAATCCTAAAGGGTTGGATTATTGAAAGATAATGAATTAAGTTATTAATGCAAATTATGGTAGGCCCCGCTTTTGGCGGTGACGTTACCCTCGGCTAAGTAGTCTGAGTCAGCAAGGATACAGTCCTAAATAGCCGGGTTATAGTATTAATAGTAGTTAGCTTATGAGGGGGTCAAAGAGTTTGGATCCCCGCCATCCAATACCTATGGGCATTGAAGGAGATCCTACTAAATTTGACCCAGGTCCCAAGCAGGACCTCTAAACGCTGAACAAGGGCAAGACCTTTACCAAACCGTTCCCTTAACCCCCGACCAGGTAGCCAACATACCTCCATATAGACCGTGGAGATATGAATGGTGAAAATCTTTTATTTTATATAGACAGTAAAATAATGCCAAGACACCACGGACAAACGATAAGGAAAGATCACCTTCAACATAAGTAACTAGTTATTAAAGTCATTAATACAAAACCAAATAAAAAGTGCAAAAGATTAAAAATAAAAAGTATTATACTAAACACTTGTCTTCACCAAGTGATGTAAGAGACTTAGGCAAACATGGCCTTGATTGTCAAGAACTCTTACGATCAATCTTGGATCCCGAGACGACTCACACACTCTATGATGGACAATGGATGATGGTGGTGGATGATGGTGTTATGGTGGTGGTGGGTGGTGGATGAAGTGTGAGAGAGGTGGTGTGCCAAGGGATGAGAGAGAATGAAGCCAAGCTCCTCTATTTATAGGCTGAACAGAACGCTGGACACGGCCCCGTGTTCGCTGAACACGGCCCCGTGCCCGTCTGACATTCTCTCTCTTCATTAATTGTAATTGCGAATTACAATTAATGCGCCTGCTGTACTTTCAACACGCCCCCGTGTCCGCTGGGCACGGCCCCGTGGTGAGCAATGGAAGCTTCTACTGGTTTGTCTTTTCTGCTGCTTCCTGGGCACGCCCCCGTGTTCACTGGACACGGGGCGTGTTCAGGTTCTGTTTCTCTTCTCTTTGTCTTGGGAGGTGCCGTTGAGGGTCCGGGCAGTTCACTTTTGTTCCTTTTCTTGTATTTATGATAGAATTAGGGGTCTTTTTGCTTCTTTTGTGATTTTGAGCTCATTTCATCCTGAAAATACAAAAGGAAGACAAAAACACTCTTTTTCCAACATTAGTACTAAAAAAGGGTTAGTTTTATGCCTTAAATGATGTGTTTTATATGTTGCATTTTACACACATCAAATACCCCCACACTTGAACTTTTGCTTGTCCTCAAGCAAAACTCTTTTAATGTGGCTTACACTCCCAAATGGAATAGGTAGAAGAGAAGTTTTTCAACTTGTCCTAGAGTGTCGGGAATCCAAGGTTTGTATAGGTTCTATTTTCATTTTATTTACAATCTTATTCGTCATGGTTTATTTTGAACTTTACATAAGATAAACTACTTAATTTGGCATAGCATGCCTTATTAAAATTCCATTTATATACAAGTTCACATACCTCACGGGAGATCACTCAATCACTCGGCCGAAGGTGTATATTTAAGTGAATCGCTCGAGAGCGGCACGGATTTACATTTTCCATATGCTTGCCAAGCGATCAATCCTCCTCCTTTTTAACTTTTACCTTTGTAAATATCAAGAGGTCTTTTGGGTGAAGGCTTGGGTTTAAAGGTGGGTGGTTGGTTAGTGGTTAGTAAAAAGGGCGAAAATCGTAACAAGTGTCGGTTTTCGTAAAATACCTTATTTTTGGTGACATTTATTTTTGAAGTATTTCTCCAAACAAGCTTTTTGTAGCTTATGTTTGTTTTTGACTTCAACATTTTTTTTTTTTTTTTTTTTTTTCGTCACGTAAAGGGTATGTTTATGAAAAACCGAGTTTGTTACTAAAATAAAGGTGAAAAAAAATGAAAAAGGTTTTTGGTGGGTAAAAAAAAATTGTTTTGGGGGTAATGAAATGAAAGGTTTAGGCTCAAAGGGGTTTTCTAGGGGGATTTTGGGTAGGTAAAAAAAATGAAAAATAATGGTTTTGAAAGAAAAATAGTTAGTCCTAATGCCTCCATCATTTACTTACTTGGGTTTAAGTTGGTAAGGACCGGGAATGTATCGTCGTGGCAAGTTCTAGATTTGTAAAGACCGAGCGGCTATTCACACAAGAAACGAAAAATGAGCATTTAATCTAAATATGTGTATTTTTATGCTCAATAAAGGCTCAAAACTCACTTTTTGTGGGAATGGGTTTTTAATGTGACCAAGCATATATAATCGAATTTTAGCTAGACTTGTTATACCGTTTCATAATTTTCTTATGTTAGTTCTTTTTATCACGACGCTATCGGTTGTAAGTTTGTAAAAATATAACCCTTTTATAACTTGTTATTCCCAACTTAAACTAAGACAAGTAAATAAATAAAAAAATGAAAAAGTTTTTGAAAAAATTTGGGGTGTTTAGCGGTTCCAATAGAGTTTTGTGTAAGGCTTGTTTTAGGATTTTGCAAAAATTTCAAGGTTTTAGCATCCCCCCCCACACTTAAATTACACATTGTCCTCAATGTGTCCAAAAATAAAGTTTTTGGTTGATTAGAATATGTAAAAGTGTGTTTAAAAACAAAGATTTGTGTTACTGGCACTCTGGACACGGCCCCGTGTTGACCGGGCACGGCCCCGTGGTCAAGTGCCAGTAACAAAAATTATAGAATTGAAACAGAAGCCTGGACACGGGGGCGTGTTCGCTGAACACGGCCCGTGTCCAGTTACCTGAACTGGGTGATTTCCTGCAGGGGGCTCAGCACGGGGCCGTGTTGGTTGGGCACGGCCCGTGTGGAGCCTTCTGTTTTGGAGATTTTTGTCGGTTTGTTCTGTTCTTCTGCATGGTTCATTTTTTCTCGTTCCCTTTTTCATCCATTACCACCATGAGTGTGTTTTATTCTGCAAATACTAAAAGATTAAACTTAAACTAAGGATAGGTCCGCGGAATGCCTCCGTGGTGCGCCACGTTTATAAGGGTCCTTGGCTAGACCCAATTCCCGGTCACACGTCATTTGATTGGGGTGCCTTGCCTCCCAAGTTACACCGTCGGAGAGCGGCATCCAAGCTTGAGTCGATAACCTTCATGTAGTGGACCGGGTCGTCATCCTCTATTCTTTTCCCAACTCCGAACTTTACCTCATCGTCCCCGTACCTCAACGTTAGTGTCCCTTCATTCATGTCCACTACTGCTTGTGCGGTGGCAAGGAAAGGCCTCCCTAGAATAAGAGGGACCTCGTTGTCTTCCTCCATGTCGAGTATGACAAAGTCAACAGGATAAACAAACCTGCTTACCCTTACCAAGACATTCTCGATGACACCTTGCGGGAACTTGACCGATCGATCCGCGAGTTGTATGCTTATTTTTGTGGGGCTTGTGGTTCCCAAGCCAAGCCTTTTAAACATTGAAGAGGGCATGAGGTTAATGCTTGCCCCTAAGTCGGCCAAGGCATTGCGAACGGGAGATTCCCCTATTGAGCACGGAATCGTGAAGCTTCCGGGATCGATCTTCTTTTGGGGTAGTTTATTGAGTACGAGGGCAGAGCATTCTTCGCCTAAATTAACTAATTGCAAATTCTCAATTTTCTTTTTATGTGTAAGGAAGTCCCTCATAAATTTAGAGTATTTGGGCATTTGGGTTAGGACTTCGATAAAAGGAATATTGACATGCAATTGTTTTAGCAAACTTTTGAACTTTGCGAATTGCTCGTTGGTTTTTTGACGAATTAACCTACCGGGGTACGGAACTCGAGGAGCCTTGGTAGGCTCTGTTGATGGGGGAGGTTCCTTCTCCTGCAGATGTGTTGGCGTTGATTCTTCCACGGTTGGAGGTACTTCTGCAGGCCCTACGGTTCGGTTTCGTAGCGTGATGAGGTGAACTTGTGCCTTCGGGTTGGTTTCGGTATTGCTGGGTAACGCGCCTTGTGGTCTTTCGGAAAAATTTTGAGCTAGTTGATTTATTTGTTTTTCTATGTTTTGAATGCTAGCTTGTTGATTCCTAAAGTTTGATTCTAATTGTAGGAATCTTTCCGAATTTTTCTTGTCAGTGTCAGAGACGAGGCGAGATATAGTATCTTCGAGCCTTTCTCTCCCACTTTGTTGTTGAGTGAAATTTTGTGACTCATTTCTTGGTTGCTGAAAGTTTGTTCGTTGTGGTTGTTGGTTACTACTATTGTCGGGCTCCCTCCAACCAAGGTTTGGGTGGTTTCGCCATCCTTGGTTGTAGGTCCCCGTTGGAGGACCCGACGGCCTAGGTCTATTATCAATGTAGTTTACCATTTCTTGTTGATCGTCCGTTTCTTTCATGCAACTCCAATTTTCATGTGACCCACCACACCCCTCACAAGCCATGACCGAGACTGTTTTTGTCATTTCTAATTTTTTTATTTTTGAAGAAAGGGCCTCGATTTGGGCTTGTAAAGAGGTGTTTTCGTCTACCTTATGGGCGCCCGGGGCAATAGTTTTATTTCCCTGGGGGGTGTGCCACTGAAAATTGGTTTGAGCAATTTCCTCAATCTGATTATATATTTCGTGTGGGCGTCTATTACCTAAAAGTCCCCCGGAGCTAGAATCAAGTGTCTGTCTAGTATGTGGCAACAATCCATTGTAGAAAGTGGATACTTGTTGCCATATCGCGAGACCATGATGGGGACACTTGCGTAGTAGCTCCTTGAATCTTTCCCAAGTTTCATATAAGGATTCCCCGTCCTCTTGTGAGTATGTGTTAATTTCAGCCATTAATTTAGCAGTTTTAGAAGGAGGGAAATACTTATATAGAAATTTTTGGGCTAGTTCATCCCAGGTGTTTACCGATCCAGCTGGGAGGGTGTTGAGCCAAGCTTTCGCTCGGTCTTTTAGTGAGAATGGAAACATACGAAGGCAGATGGCGTCGTTTGATGCTCCATTGATCCGAAATGTATCACATATTTCTAAGAAATTAGTTATATGTAGATGGGGATCCTCGTCCGCGAGCCCGTGAAAGGTTGCGGAGTTTTGGAGCATTTGTATCAAGTGCGGTCGAAGTTCGAAGTTATTAGCTTCGACATTCGGGGCATTGATAGCGGCGCCGAGATTACCTACGGTGGGCCGTAAGTAATCCATGAGGGTACGTTGGTCCGCCATTGGGGGTGGGTCACCCGAAACCTTCTCTTGATTTTTGGCTTTTAACCTTTTTCTGAGAAAGCGTTCGGGTTCTTCTAATGGTTCCTTTATGTCTTTATTGGAACTGGAGCTCATACACTACGTGAGGTTGGCGTCGGGTTCCAAGTCCTGCAATAAAAACAGAAAAGAACGTTGGTCAGAAGGTTCACCACGGCCCCGTGTCCAGCGAACACGGCCCCGTGGTCGGAGTTACATGTGACAACTCGAGTTTCTGACTTTCGTTTTCGCATTAAATGCGCGTTGACTTAGACTGCTTAGTTGTTTGGATTGTGAACTTGAATTGTACGCGTGGTGTTTTAATGAAACGTGTTGTCATGTTGCCTATATGTGATTACTTGGTAGAATATAATATTAGAATTATTATTATTAAAAACACTTAGTATAGAACTCGAAACTTGACATGCAGATCGAAGGATCACGAAGGATATCCTTCGATTCGAAGGATCAACTGTCGGTTCGAAGGATCCCGAAACATATCCTTCGACCCAGGGACTTTATCCTTCGGCCCAGTCTTTCAGATGGGCTTGGCCCATTTCTGTAATACGTATTTATACGTAAAAGCACGTAACCGGCTGTCATTCTTCAACCCTAGCTCCTTGTGTGTGTGACGGCAGACCCTCACATCCGAAGCCAAATCCCTTTTGTTGATCATCCTTAATCTCGGTTAGTATCTGATATCGTATTACTTTTAATTGATTGCTGGAATGATTGATGTTAATTAGTGTGCTAACTGGCCGGACTTGTAATCATTAACCGATCGGATGTTGTTAACCGGGTATTGCTTATATGATAATCGAATAGTTGTTAATCGGCCGATACGAATGGATATATGTTCGGATTCGTTATATGATGTTTGATTGTTAGTATGTTCATTCAAGATTTCGGTATGTGTTCATATGTTATGTTAATAAGGTTCGATAATGTGACATACTATGTTAATCGGCTTGGTGTACGCATAAATTAGGGATCAAGGTGGGTATTAGTATTATGATGATTGCATGATGATTTGATGATGATCCTATGATTGCTGCATGATTGTTGTTTGATCGATAATGTTGTTGACGGCTGTTAGCATGTTTAGGGTTTCTGAAATTGTAACTGTTGTTGACGTAACTGATATGTGTCGAAAGATACTTGTAGTCGAAACATAGTTGTCGAAACATAGTTGTAACCGAAAGATATCTGTTGACCGAAGGATAGATTTGACCGAAACATAATTAGGTTGACCGAAAGATGCCATTTGGTCGAAAGATGACTGGTGGTTCGAAACATAACAACCAGTCCGAAAGATAACTGTGATATTTAGTATGTGTCGAAGGATCACTAATGTGTCGAAAGATAAGGTTGGATTCGAAGGATGGTAGGTTATAAACATCTTTCGAAAGATAGTGGAATGTATGTTTGATTTACTTGACATGCCATGCTTGATGATGAATGTTTACATTTGCAATTGTGTGACACTCGATTTGCATACGTATCATTGCGAACATGAACTGATTTGTTATACATGCATACAATAGGACGTGATTAATTACTTGTGAGTACATAACCTAGCATACCGAGCAAACCAAGGTGAGTTCACACAGCCAAGGCATGGGTTCCCAGGGTGGGAATGGGTTGGATGATTAATTGTGCATACTTTGATACTGTAACAAACGATTAAACTGTTGATGCTTACGAACTACTCAACTGCCTTCGCACACACCCTGGTCGGTAAAGACTATGGTCGCGAACTAACAGGAAAACGTGGAACACCACCACAGGAAAACGTGGAACACCACCACAGGAAAACGTGGAACACCACCACAGGAAAACGTGGAACACCACCACAGGAAAACGTGGAACACCACCACAGGAAAACGTGGAACACCACCACAGGAAAACGTGGAACACCACCACAGGAAAACGTGGAACACCACCACAGTAAAATATACAAACGGCCCAGTAGAGCCACCTATTACAAATGAACTTACTATTACGCATTTTCTTTATGTGAACTCGCTCAACTAGTTTGTTGATCATTCTGTTACATGCCTTGCAGTTCGCTAGGTACTTGGAGCTTGCACTGGAGAAGCGGGTCGTTGTGGACAAGGATCGTGGCTCTTCCGCTTTACTATTGTGATACTTAAAACTATTGATACTGGTTTATTTACTATGCTTCCGCAACACTTTTGAAACGATTTAATGTTTGAACACCTTTTGTATTGAATGGATGGTTTTCATTTACTTTATTTAATATTAAATGCATGTTCAATATGATTGGTGGCTTGATCCTGGTCAGTCACGCTCCCAAGCGGTGATACTCCGCAGGTGGATTTTGGGGGTGTGACAGATTGGTATCAGAGCCATTGGTTATAGAGAACTTGGTTTTAATATGGGAAAACGTTTTTATTAAAACCAGACTATAACCAGAACAGTGCTCTCAACGATCCACAACGACGCTTCGCTCCACGTGCAAGACTCGACATCCTAGGTAATAAGGTTTATGTTTATTGCCTACATGCTAGAATTACATAGAACTTTGCTCGTAGTATGCTTACATTACTTTGCTCACAACTTGTCATTGCATGAGAATACTTATGTGCTTACACTCTTCTGTCATCGCACTATTCGCGAACCTTTCTCACTTATGTTGCCTTTGATGTGAAGATCAATGGCCGCACGAATTACCATGACTCAAGCCCAGCTAGAGGCTCTCGTTGCTGCGGCAGTTGCAGCCGCCCAAGCAGGTCAACCCGCTCAGCAACAACCTGCGTGTACCTTCAAGAATTTCATGGACTGTCGTCCTAGCTCGTTCAGTGGCACGGAGGGGGCAGTTGGACTCCTCCACTGGTTTGAAAAGATCGAGTCGGTTTTCGAAATGTGTGAATGCCCTGAGGCTCGCAGGGTGAAGTTCGCCACTGGCACACTTGAAGGGATTGCGCTCACTTGGTGGAACGCACAAGTGCAGATCTTAGGGTTGGCAGCTGCTAACGCCACACCCTGGAATGAATTCAAAGAACTGATCAAGAGGGAATACTGCACTAGAGAAGACATTCACAAGTTGGAGGATGAGTTGTACAACTTGAAGATGGTGGGTTCAGAGATTGAAGCTTACACCAAGAGGTCGAACGAGTTGGCTGTGCTATGTCCAACCATGGTAGACCCACCATACAAGCGCATTGAGTTGTATCTCAAGGGGCTTGTACCAGAGATTCAGAGCCACGTTACCTCGGCTAACCTCAACAACATTCAGGAGATCCAGCGTCTCGCTCATCGCATCACCGATCAGGCAGTGGATCAGAACAAACTGCCAAAGCGTATCAGTGCTACTGCTACCGCTACTGCTTCTACTACACTTGCTACTCCCAGTGAAAGTAAAAGAAAATGGGAGGGGGATTCTAGCAAGGGGTCAGCTTCAGTGCAGGCGCAGTCTCAGCAGCGAAAGACGGACAGCTACCAGAGTCCAAGTCAGCACTCCTCTAGTAGCCATAAACAAGGAGGGTATCGAGGAAACCTTCCAAAGTGTAACACTTGCAACAAACATCACAGTGGTCAGTGTAATAGGGTTCGTTGTCAAAGATGCCTCAAGATGGGTCACGAGGCTAAAGATTGTAGAAGCGCTCACCCTGCAAATCAGAATCAGCAGCCTCAGCAACCAGCTCCACAGAATCAGCAGAATCAGCAACAGGGCAACAGGGGATGTTTCCAGTGTGGGGCAGAAGGTCATTACAAGCGCGATTGCCCACAGTTGAACCAGAATCAGAACAACAACAATAACCAGGGCAATGGAAACAACAACAACAATGGCAACGAGGCAAGGGGTCGAGCTTTCATGCTAGGACAAGGAGACGCTGTTTGAACTTATACCTCGTTTTGGGATTTCCTTTATTATGTTTCTGTTACTCAAACAAAGTTTGGTTTGAACATTAATCATGTTGGGTTTTATGAATTATTTTAACTGCTATACTTCATGTTTGATATGATGAATGGTTTGATATTATTGAGCGCACCTGCCGTATTTATGGACCTTATGAACAGGGTGTGCAAACCCTACCTGGACAAATTGTCCTTGTCTCCATCAACGACATTCTGATCTACTCCAAGAGTCAGGAAGAACATGAGCAACACTTACGTCTTATCTTGGAACTTTTCGGGAGGAGCAAACGTACGCCAAGTTTTCTAAATGCGACTTCTGGATACGTGAAGTCCACTCCTTAGGCCATGTAGTGAACAGGGATGCGATCCATGTCGATCCATCCAAGATAGATTCGATCAGGAACAGACCAGCACCGCGTACACCAACAGAGATACGCCAATTCTTGGGTTTGGCGGGTTACTACAGGTGATTTATCAAAGACTTCTTCAAGATCGCGCAGCCGCTTACAATGCTGACACAGGAAGGTGTCACCTACCGTTGGGGAGATTCTCAGGAAACCGCTTTTCAGTACTTAAAGGATAGGCTCTGCAGCGCACCTATCCTCTCATTGCCAGAGGGCACAGATGACTTCGTGGTATACTGTGATGCATCCATCCAGGGTCTTGGATGTGTGTTGATGCAACGTGATAAAGTGATAGCCTACGCTTCTCGGCAACTCAAGGTTCATGAACGGAACTATACGACGCACGATTTAGAGCTGGGAGCTGTTGTTTTCGCGTTTAAGATATGGCGACACTACCTGTACGGTACCAAGTGCACGATTTACACCGATCACAGGAGTCTCGAGCATATCCTTAAGCAGAAGGATTTGAACATGCGTCAACGAAGATGGGTTGAACTACTTAGCGACTACGAATACGCCATCATGTACCATCCAGACAAAGTCAATGTTGTGGCAGACGCCCTCAGTCGGAAGGACACTCTACCTAAGCGCGTGCGAGCGCTACAGCTTACGATTCAGTCTAGTCCTCCAGCACAGATACGAGCTGCTCAGATGGAAGCACTGAAGCCTGAAAACGTCAAGGCTGAAGCCTTACGCGACTCACGACAACAGATGGAACAGAAGGCAGACGGCGCCTACCATCTAACGGGGCGTATTTGGGTCCCACTTTACGACGGTCTACGCGAACTTGTAACGGATGAAGCTCACAAGTCTCGCTACTCGGTACATCTAGGGTCGGACAAGATGTATCACTACATCAGAACTACTTATTGCTGGCCTAGCATGAAGGCCCACATCGCCACGTACGTGGAAAATGCTTGACCGGTGCGAGAGTCAAGGTTGAATATCAGAAACCAGCTGGCTTACTTCAGCAGCCTAAGATACCTCAATGGAAATGGGAAGAAATTTCCATGGATTTCGTCACGGGTTTACCCAGATCTCAGCATGGAAACGATACAATATGGGTCATAGTTGATCGACTCACAAAGTCTGCTCACTTCTTGGCAATCAAAGAAACGGATAAGTTTTCTACCCTAGCAGACATCTACATGAAAGAAGTTGTTTCAAGGCACGGAGTGTCAAATTCTATCATTTCGGATCGCGATGCACGATTCACGTCAGAACTTTGGCAAGCGATGCACAAATCTTTTGGCTCACGATTAGACATGAGCACAGCATATCATCCTCAGACGGATGGGCAGTCTGAGCGAACGATCCAAACACTTGAAGACATGCTTCGGGCATGTGTCATAGACTTCGGCAACGGCTGGGAAAAAAAACACCTCCCTTTGGTGGAGTTCTCGTACAATAACAGTTACCATACCAGCATTCAAGCCGCTCCATTTGAGGCATTGTACGGACGTAAATGCCGGTCACCTCTCTGTTGGGCAGAGGTGGGGGATAGTCAAATTACGGGTCCAGATATTGTTGTGGACGCCACAGAAAAGATAGCACAGATACGACAACGCATGGCGGCAGCACGCGACCGTCAGAAAGCCTACGCGGACAAGCGTAGAAAGCCATTGGAATTTGAGGTCGGGGACCGGGTTTTATTGAAAGTTTCACCCTGGAAGGGTGTGGTACGTTTTGGCAAACGGGGCAAACTAAATCCGCGGTACGTCGGACCATTCGAAATTACAGAAAAGATTGGCAAGGTAGCCTACAAGTTGAACCTACCAGCTGAACTCGGTGCAGTTCACAACGTATTCCACGTGTCGAATCTGAAGAAGTGTCTGTCAGATGAGACCCTCATAGTTCCTTTTAAGGAACTCACTATCGACGAGCGGTTGCAGTTCGTCGAGGAACCACTTGAAATCACGGACCGGGATGTGAAGGTCCTCAAACACAAGAGAATCCCTCTTGTTCGAGTTCGTTGGAACTCCCGACGTGGCCCAGAGTACACCTGGGAACGCGAGGATTAGATGACAGAAAAGTACCCCAGTTATTCGAGACCAATACAACCACTACTGAGGCTGAAGCTACTACTACTGAATTTCGGGACGAAATTCCAAATCAACGGGGGGATGATGTGACACCCCAGGAAAACCAGTAAACGATACAGCTTACCTAGCGAACTCAGTGAGTGCATACCAAATTTCGGGACGAAATTTCCAATTAGTTGGGGATGATGTGACAACTCGAGTTTCTGACTTTCGTTTTCGCATTAAATGCGCGTTGACTTAGACTGCTTAGTTGTTTGGATTGTGAACTTGAATTGTACGCGTGGTGTTTTAATGAAACGTGTTGTCATGTTGCCTATATGTGATTACTTGGTAGAATATAATATTAGAATTATTATTATTAAAAACACTTAGTATAGAACTCGAAACTTGACATGCAGATCGAAGGATCACGAAGGATATCCTTCGATTCGAAGGATCAACTGTCGGTTCGAAGGATCCCGAAACATATCCTTCGACCCAGGGACTTTATCCTTCGGCCCAGTCTTTCAGATGGGCTTGGCCCATTTCTGTAATACGTATTTATACGTAAAAGCACGTAACCGGCTGTCATTCTTCAACCCTAGCTCCTTGTGTGTGTGACGGCAGACCCTCACATCCGAAGCCAAATCCCTTTTGTTGATCATCCTTAATCTCGGTTAGTATCTGATATCGTATTACTTTTAATTGATTGCTGGAATGATTGATGTTAATTAGTGTGCTAACTGGCCGGACTTGTAATCATTAACCGATCGGATGTTGTTAACCGGGTATTGCTTATATGATAATCGAATAGTTGTTAATCGGCCGATACGAATGGATATATGTTCGGATTCGTTATATGATGTTTGATTGTTAGTATGTTCATTCAAGATTTCGGTATGTGTTCATATGTTATGTTAATAAGGTTCGATAATGTGACATACTATGTTAATCGGCTTGGTGTACGCATAAATTAGGGATCAAGGTGGGTATTAGTATTATGATGATTGCATGATGATTTGATGATGATCCTATGATTGCTGCATGATTGTTGTTTGATCGATAATGTTGTTGACGGCTGTTAGCATGTTTAGGGTTTCTGAAATTGTAACTGTTGTTGACGTAACTGATATGTGTCGAAAGATACTTGTAGTCGAAACATAGTTGTCGAAACATAGTTGTAACCGAAAGATATCTGTTGACCGAAGGATAGATTTGACCGAAACATAATTAGGTTGACCGAAAGATGCCATTTGGTCGAAAGATGACTGGTGGTTCGAAACATAACAACCAGTCCGAAAGATAACTGTGATATTTAGTATGTGTCGAAGGATCACTAATGTGTCGAAAGATAAGGTTGGATTCGAAGGATGGTAGGTTATAAACATCTTTCGAAAGATAGTGGAATGTATGTTTGATTTACTTGACATGCCATGCTTGATGATGAATGTTTACATTTGCAATTGTGTGACACTCGATTTGCATACGTATCATTGCGAACATGAACTGATTTGTTATACATGCATACAATAGGACGTGATTAATTACTTGTGAGTACATAACCTAGCATACCGAGCAAACCAAGGTGAGTTCACACAGCCAAGGCATGGGTTCCCAGGGTGGGAATGGGTTGGATGATTAATTGTGCATACTTTGATACTGTAACAAACGATTAAACTGTTGATGCTTACGAACTACTCAACTGCCTTCGCACACACCCTGGTCGGTAAAGACTATGGTCGCGAACTAACAGGAAAACGTGGAACACCACCACAGGAAAACGTGGAACACCACCACAGGAAAACGTGGAACACCACCACAGGAAAACGTGGAACACCACCACAGGAAAACGTGGAACACCACCACAGGAAAACGTGGAACACCACCACAGGAAAACGTGGAACACCACCACAGGAAAACGTGGAACACCACCACAGGAAAACGTGGAACACCACCACAGGAAAACGTGGAACACCACCACAGTAAAATATACAAACGGCCCAGTAGAGCCACCTATTACAAATGAACTTACTATTACGCATTTTCTTTATGTGAACTCGCTCAACTAGTTTGTTGATCATTCTGTTACATGCCTTGCAGTTCGCTAGGTACTTGGAGCTTGCACTGGAGAAGCGGGTCGTTGTGGACAAGGATCGTGGCTCTTCCGCTTTACTATTGTGATACTTAAAACTATTGATACTGGTTTATTTACTATGCTTCCGCAACACTTTTGAAACGATTTAATGTTTGAACACCTTTTGTATTGAATGGATGGTTTTCATTTACTTTATTTAATATTAAATGCATGTTCAATATGATTGGTGGCTTGATCCTGGTCAGTCACGCTCCCAAGCGGTGATACTCCGCAGGTGGATTTTGGGGGTGTGACATTACAGTGGTTGTTTTTCAGATCCCAGTTACTGGAAGTTGGACACGGCCCCGTGTTGCACCGACACGGCCCCGTGGTCAGCCTTCTGTTAACTTGAAAAACAAAAACTGCCAGTAATGTTGCTGAGCACGGCCCGTGTCCGACCAGGCACGGCCCCGTGCTGAGCTCTGCAGAAGCTGAAAAATCTAAAAAAAAAAAAAAAAAATCCTAAAAAAAATTAAAGAAAAATAAAAGGATGATTAGGCCGTTGATTCCTAACTTTCTTAAAATCCTTGTGTCCCCGGCAACGGCGCCAAAAACTTGATGTGCGTGTAGTGTAATATAATTTTAGATATATTTTTAAGCCCTTTTTACACTTTTAGCCAAGTTTTAAATTTATAAAACACGATATTTACTAACACTAAACACACATATGGGCAAGTGCACCCATCGTGGACGTAGTATAGTGTTGGTAAGATACCGAGGTCGTCCAAGGACACAAGAGCTTTTAATACCGGTTTATCCTCAACGTCTAACCAAATCAAAAAGTTAGAAAAATGTTTTAAACTAAGAAAAATAAAAACTAACTAAATGCTGAAAAATAAAATAAAATAAAAAACAGATAGACAAGATGAATCACTTGGATCCGACACGTGTATTAGTATAACCTTTGATTATTTTCGCACTTTTGCACTTATTTAAGAGATTATCTTAGTTATTGTAGTAGGCCCCTTTTTCGGAGGTGACGTTACCCTCAACCCAGTAGTTTGAGTCAGCAAGGATACAATCCTAAAGGGTTGGATTATTGAAAGATAATGAATTAAGTTATTAATGCAAATTATGGTAGGCCCCGCTTTTGGCGGTGACGTTACCCTCGGCTAAGTAGTCTGAGTCAGCAAGGATACAGTCCTAAATAGCCGGGTTATAGTATTAATAGTAGTTAGCTTATGAGGGGGTCAAAGAGTTTGGATCCCCGCCATCCAATACCTATGGGCATTGAAGGAGATCCTACTAAATTTGACCCAGGTCCCAAGCAGGACCTCTAAACGCTGAACAAGGGCAAGACCTTTACCAAACCGTTCCCTTAACCCCCGACCAGGTAGCCAACATACCTCCATATAGACCGTGGAGATATGAATGGTGAAAATCTTTTATTTTATATAGACAGTAAAATAATGCCAAGACACCACGGACAAACGATAAGGAAAGATCACCTTCAACATAAGTAACTAGTTATTAAAGTCATTAATACAAAACCAAATAAAAAGTGCAAAAGATTAAAAATAAAAAGTATTATACTAAACACTTGTCTTCACCAAGTGATGTAAGAGACTTAGGCAAACATGGCCTTGATTGTCAAGAACTCTTACGATCAATCTTGGATCCCGAGACGACTCACACACTCTATGATGGACAATGGATGATGGTGGTGGATGATGGTGTTATGGTGGTGGTGGGTGGTGGATGAAGTGTGAGAGAGGTGGTGTGCCAAGGGATGAGAGAGAATGAAGCCAAGCTCCTCTATTTATAGGCTGAACAGAACGCTGGACACGGCCCCGTGTTCGCTGAACACGGCCCCGTGCCCGTCTGACATTCTCTCTCTTCATTAATTGTAATTGCGAATTACAATTAATGCGCCTGCTGTACTTTCAACACGCCCCCGTGTCCGCTGGGCACGGCCCCGTGGTGAGCAATGGAAGCTTCTACTGGTTTGTCTTTTCTGCTGCTTCCTGGGCACGCCCCCGTGTTCACTGGACACGGGGCGTGTTCAGGTTCTGTTTCTCTTCTCTTTGTCTTGGGAGGTGCCGTTGAGGGTCCGGGCAGTTCACTTTTGTTCCTTTTCTTGTATTTATGATAGAATTAGGGGTCTTTTTGCTTCTTTTGTGATTTTGAGCTCATTTCATCCTGAAAATACAAAAGGAAGACAAAAACACTCTTTTTCCAACATTAGTACTAAAAAAGGGTTAGTTTTATGCCTTAAATGATGTGTTTTATATGTTGCATTTTACACACATCACCCATCCACCTACCATCAATGTGTAAAGCTTCCTAGCCCTTGGGGAATAATCAAGATTGATAGTGATCAGCAGGAGGCTAAGGATTGTTACACCTCATCAATGAAACCAGCCTCGAAATCAAGGGAGCAATAGCAATTAAAGTATCCTCCAAGGGATGTCTTGGAGGCAAGAGAGCAGGATGTGGACGAAATCCTCCTGGATCCTAATGATCCTGAATCCAAAATCTATATCGGATCAGGGATCCTTGGACAAATGAAAGAAGACATTGTATCCTTCCTCAAAAGAAGAAAATCTACCTTTGCATGGATACATGAGGATATGACAGGTATATCTAAAGATATTATCACTCATAAACTTGGCATTGACAGGTCAGTTAAACCAATCCATCAAAAAAGGAGGAAATTTGCACCAGAAAGAAATGCCATTATCCAGGAAGAGGTAGAAAGATTACTACGAGCAGGTATGATTAGAGAAGTGAAGTATCCAAAATGGCTGGCCAATGTGGTTGTTGTTCAAAAGAAAAATGGAAAGTGGAGGGTATGTGTCGATTTCACTGATTTGAATAAGGCATGTCCCAAGGATCCTTTCCCATTACCCCACATTGACTCCATGGTGGATGCAACGGCGGGTCATGAACTGTTAACCTTTATGGATGCATTGTCACACCCCCAAAATCCAACTGCGGAGTATCACCGCTTGGGAGCGTGACTGACCAGGATCTTAACCACCAACCATATTGAACGTGTAATATAGTTAAGTATAGCGGAAGCATTTAAGTAAACCCAAGCATAAATATTAATGTATGAAACATCATAAGTGTTCAAATAGCATTCATGATCCTTTGCCCACAACGACCTGCTCCTCCCTGTGCAAGCTCCATAATGTACCTAAGGTCCTCCAAGGCATGCAGCAGAGAGTCAACAACTAGTTGAGCGAGTTCACAGAAAGTAAGTTCAGTAATAGAAATGGTATAGCAAGCATTGCGTTCGTTCATCTAATCATGCATTGTTTTAGTTCGTTCATTGTTCATGTATAGTAATGGTTTCCATCGCGGGCCCTTTCGGCATGTATGCGAAGATTTGGGTTAATACTCCCAAATATCCTAGACTATGTATATGTGTATCGCTGGCCACCCTGGCATGTGTACGAAGTTCTAATATGTTTAGTTCGCAACCTTCCCGAGGCATGTGTGCGAAGATCAGTCATAATTATCGCAGCCAACCCTTGGCGTGTGTGCGAAGATCTGTTCAAGTAGGTATACTAGTCTAGCCGTATCTTATCATTCACCATCCTCACCCTGAGGACTCATATCATTAAGTTCCGTTAACTAAGTATGTACGTATATTTCATTCAATCCCATTCCCACCCTGGGAACCCCATGCCTTGGCTGTGTGAACTCACCTTGGGTTGCTCGGCAGATACACAAAGAGAGAGAGAGAGAGTTCTTGAACTAACAGTGGTCAACCACGTCCTAACAGGGTTACCACATAAGTCAGGTTCGGTTCAAGTAATGCACGTATACATCAAAACAAACACGTATGCACGTAAACAGTCAGCACGTTAAGTACACCACTTGTACGATTCAAATGCCTAAGCCCGAACTATACCCGGCCCAACTTATAAGAGGTCCAACATAAAGGGCTCGGCCCAATTAACATAAGCAGTCCAATTAGCAGATATGTAAACAAGTCCAATTACTTGGCCCAATCAATTGGGCCCGTGATAGTGTAGGCCCAAAACAGTGTACGTGCATAACTGGTCTCGAGTCGCAACCGGCGATCTCGAGTCACAACAGGGGATTTCGAGTCGCAACATGAGATTACGAGTCGCAACTGAGGTTTCGGCTCATCATGGTCTAGTTACGAGTCGCAACATGACTCGCAACCGTGGTTGCGGCTCGTGCTGCTGTGGTCTCAAGTCGCAATCCGGACTCGCAACCTCGGTCCCGTGTTGTGCTGCTGTGTGTGAAGTTCCGAGTCGCAACTGGACTCGCAACCGTGCTAAGTCTAACAACTCGTAACCATCTTCCTGATTTCATGCATATCGGTTACACGCATTTATGCAAATCAATTATCATTATCAGTTTCCATGTTTATCAAATCAATTAACAGAATCCCCAAAACAGTTAACCCAAATATCGATCAAACATGGCAATTTCATCAAGAACTCTTATGAACCCTAATCCATAACAACATGAACAACATTATCACATTCATACGGATCAATCATATCATCCAAGTATATCATTCGAGTTCAACACATCTCAGCCAATTACATCTTTTCCATCCTAATCATGACGCAATAACCTAATCAATCATAGTAACTATACATGTGAGCCGATTAACAATCATTCAATTTCATATATCAAACAATCCGATTATTAATGCAGAACACATATAAGCCGATTCATCTTGACATTAGCTATAACACATCATCAAACAACAACAACAAACACTTAATCATACTAACCGAATTGGAGAAGAAACAAGGATGATCCGGATGAGAATGATCTTCGGTTGTAAGGGTGTGTGTGCCGTCGGGTTCCAAGCAAACAAGAGAGAGAGCAAAAGTTGTCTAGGGTTTTGTGTGTGTTATGAGAATTGTAACAAATGAGAGAACAACCCCCTCTAAGGGTGTTTGTTTGCGTGCAAGGGGAGTGGGCCGAGCCCAACTCGGCTGCCCAATGGTATCCGATTTCAAGAAGTGGCCCGAATGGGCCTTGTGTGACCGGTTAAGCCTTGTGCGATCAAGTGTGGGTGTGCGGTCGGATCGTTTATAAGATACATACATACAATCACATAACATATAGCACAATGCACATAATAACATAATCACAGAGTTATTCAATTAATAACGTTCTCATAAACACGTGTCGTTACACAAAGTAAGCCTAAAGTTCGAGTTGTCACATTATCCCCAACCAATTGGAAATTTCGTCCCGAAATTTGGTATGCACTCACTGAGGAAGCTAGGTAAGTTATAACATTCACTGGTTTTCCTGGGGTGTCACATCCTCCCCCCGTTGATCTGGAATTTCGTCCCGAAATTCCGAAGTAGTAGCTTCAGCCTCAGTAGTGGTTGTATTGGTTCCGAATAACTGGGGGTACTTTTCTGTCATCCTGTCTTCGCGTTCCCAGGTGTACTCTGGGCCACGTTTGGAGTTCCAACGTACTCGAACAAGAGGGATTCTCTTGTTTTTGAGGACCTTCACATCCCGGTCCGTGATTTCAACTGGCTCCTCGACGAACTGCAACCGCTCGTCGATAGTGAGTTCCTTTAAAGGAATGATGAGGGTTTCATCTGATAGGCACTTCTTTAGGTTCGACACATGAAAGACACTGTGAACTGCACCGAGTTCAGCTGGTAGGTTCAACTTGTAGGCTACCTTGCCAATCTTTTCTATGATTTCGAATGGTCCGACGTATCGCGGATTCAGTTTGCCCCGTTTGCCAAAACGTACCACACCCTTCCAAGGTGAGACTTTTAGTAAAACCCGGTCCCCGACCTGAAATTCCAATGGCTTTCTACGCTTGTCCGCGTAGGCTTTCTGACGGTCGCGTGCTGCCGCCATGCGTTGTCGTATTTGTGCAATCTTTTCTGTGGCGTCCACTACTATCTCTGGACCCGTAATCTGACTATCCCCCACCTCTGCCCAACAGAGAGGTGACCGGCATTTACGTCCGTACAATGCCTCGAATGGAGCGGCTTGAATGCTGGTGTGATAACTATTATTATACGAGAACTCCACCAAAGGGAGGTGCTTTTCCCAGCCGTTGCCGAAATCAATAACGCATGCCCGAAGCATGTCTTCGAGAGTTTGGATCGTACGCTCAGACTGTCCATCCGTCTGAGGATGATATGCTGTGCTCATGTCTAATCGTGAGCCGAAAGATTTATGCATCGCTTGCCATAGTTCTGACGTGAATCGTGCATCGCGATCCGAAATGATGGATGTGGGCACCCCGTGCCTCGAAACAACTTCCTTAAGATAGACGTCTGCGAGAGTGGAGAACTTATCCGTTTCCTTTATAGCTAGGAAGTGTGCAGACTTGGTGAGTCGATCCACGATCACCCATATGGTATCATTCCCACGCTGGGATCTAGGTAGGCCTGTAACAAAATCCATGGAAATTTCTTCCCATTTCCATTGAGGTATCTTAGACTGCTGAAGTAGGCCAGCTGGTTTCTGGTATTCAACCTTCACTCTCGCACAGGTCAAGCATTTGCCAACATAAGTAGCGATGTGGGCCTTCATGCTAGGCCTCCAATAAGTGGTTCTGATGTCGTGGTACATTTTGTCCGACCCTGGATGTACCGAATAGCGAGACTTGTGAGCTTCATCCATTACAAGTTCGCGTAGCCCGCCATAAAGTGGGACCCAAATACGCCCCGTTACATAGTAGGCGCCGTCTGTCTTCTGTTCTAATCGTTGTCGTGAGCCGCGTAAGGCTTCAGCCTTGACGTTTTCGGGCTTCAATGCTTCTGCCTGAGCATCTCGTATCTGTGCAGGAAAGCTAGACTGAATCGTAAGTTGTAGCGCTCGCACGCGCCGTGGTAGAGTGTCTTTCCGACTGAGGGCGTCAGCCACAACATTGGCTTTGCCTGGATGGTACTTGATAGCGCATTCGTAGTCGCTAAGTAGTTCAACCCATCGCCGTTGACGCATGTTCAAATCCTTCTGCTTAAGGATATGCTCGAGACTCCTGAGATCGGTGTAAATCGTGCACCTGGTATCGTACAGGTAGTGTCGCCATATCATAAGCGCAAAATCAACAGCTCCCAGCTCTAAGTCGTGCATTGTGTAGTTGCGTTCATGAACCTTAAGTTGGCGCGAAGCGTAAGCAATAACCTTATCCCGCTGCATCAATACACATCCAAGTCCCCGAATGGATGCATCACAATAAACCACGAAGTCATCCGTGCCCTCTGGCAGAGAGAGGATAGGTGCACTGCGAAGTCTATCCTTTAGGTGCTGAAAAGCAGTCTCCTGGGGATCTCCCCAACGGTAGGTGACACCCTTCTGTGTCAGTAGCGTAAGTGGCTGAGCAATCTTCGAGAAATCCTTGGTAAACCGTCTGTAGTACGTGGTGCAGGCCAGTTTCTGGTCGAGTCTACCTTGGATGGATCGACATGGATCCCATCCTTGTTCACTACGTGGCCTAAGAAGTGGACTTCACGAATACTATGACGAACTTGTCTAGGTAGGGTTTGCACACCCTGTTCATAAGGTCCTTAAATACGGCAGGTGCATTCAATAATATCAAACCATCCATCATACCAAACATAAAGTATAGTAATTAAAATAATTCATAAAACTCAATACGATTGATGTTCAAACCAAACTTTGTTTGAGTGACAGAGACATAATAATGAAAACCCAAAACGAGTTATAAGTTCAAATATCGTTCATTGCGTCTCCTCGTCCTAACACGAAAGCTCGACCTCTTGCCTCGTTGCCATTGTTGTTGTTGTTGTTCCCATTGCCCTGGTTATTGTTGTGGTTCTGATTCTGGTTCAACTAAGGGCAATCGCGTTTGTAGTGACCTTCAGCCCCACACTGGAAACATCCCCGGTTTCCACGCTGTGGCTGCTGCTGCTGTGGGTTCTGAGGAGCTGGTGGTGGAAGTTGCTGGTTCTGATTAGTTGGCCGTGAGCTTCTGCAATCTTTGGCTTCGTGCCCTATCTTGAGACATCTCTGACAACGTTCCTTGCGACACCTTCCACTGTGGTGCCTGTTACACTTGTTACATAGTGGGTGTACTCCCCTGTATCCACCCTGCTCCTGACTGCCAGATGATTGCTGACTCGGATTCTGGTAGTCATTCGTCCTGCGCTGCTGTGCTTGAGACTGAACGGAAACTGATCCCCTGCTGGAATCCCCATCCCATTTCCGTTTGTTGTCGTTGGGTGTAGCAGAAGTAGCAGCTGGAGTAGTAGCACTGATGCGTTTGGGTAACTTGTTTTGATCCACCGCCTGATCCGTGAGGCGATGAGCAAGACGCTGAATGTCTTGGATGTTATCGAGGTTTACCGATGTAACATGGCTCTGGATCTCTGGCGCAAGTCCCTGGAGATACAACTCAATGCGCTTCACTAGGGGGTCCACCATAGTTGGACACAGAATGGCCAGTTCGTTTGACCGTTTCGTATAGGCTTCAATCTCTGACCCCGTCATTTTCAAGTGATATAGTTCGTTCTCCAGCTTGTGGATGTCATCACGCGTGCAGTATTCCCTCTTAATGAGTTCCTTGAAGTCGTTCCAGGGTGTGGCGTTAGCAGCTGCCAACCCTAAGATTTGAACTTGGGCGTTCCACCAAGTTAGTGCTATTCCTTCTAGCGTTCCAGTGGCGTATTTCACCCTGCGAGCCTCAGGGCATTCACACATCTCAAAAACTGACTCTAGCTTCTCGAACCAGTGGAGGAGTCCAACTGCTCCTTCAGTGCCACTAAAGGTACTTGGACGACAGTCCATGAAGTTCTTAAAGATGCAAACTTGCTGCGCTGGTTGACCTATTGTGTACGAATAGGGCAAAGTTTAATTACAAGGGCTAGTTTAAGAGTGTAGGATCTAAGGATCCTAGCGTAAGTTACGACTACAGGATATACTACCTGCTTGAGCAGCTGCAAGTGCCACAGCAACTTGAGCTTGAACGAGAGCCTCTAGCTGGGCTTGAGTCATGTTGATTCGTCCAGACATGATCTTCATAGTAAATAGTGACATAAGTGAGAGTGGTTCGCGAGTAGGGCGATGACAAAAAAGCGTAAGCGCGTAGGTATTCTCATGTAATAAAGTCATGTGTATCTGAGCGTAATGCGAGCAAAGTTCTAAGCAGTTCTAGCAAACAGGCAATAAACATGAACCTTATTACCTAGGATGTCGAGTCTTGCACGTGGAGCGAAGCGTCGTTGTGGATCGTTGAGAGCACTGTTCTGGTTATAGTCTGGTTTTAATAAAAACGTTTTCCCATATTAAAACCAAGTTCTCTATAACCAATGGCTCTGATACCAATCTGTCACACCCCCAAAATCCAACTGCGGAGTATCACCGCTTGGGAGCGTGACTGACCAGGATCTTAACCACCAACCATATTGAACGTGTAATATAGTTAAGTATAGCGGAAGCATTTAAGTAAACCCAAGCATAAATATTAATGTATGAAACATCATAAGTGTTCAAATAGCATTCATGATCCTTTGCCCACAACGACCTGCTCCTCCCTGTGCAAGCTCCATAATGTACCTAAGGTCCTGCAAGGCATGTAGCAGAGAGTCAACAACTAGTTGAGCGAGTTCACTGAAAGTAAGTTCAGTAATAGAAATGGTATAGCAAGCATTGCGTTCGTTCATCTAATCATGCATTGTTTTAGTTCGTTCATTGTTCATGTATAGTAATGGTTTCCATCGCGGGCCCTTTCGGCATGTATGCGAAGATTTGGGTTAATACTCCCAAATATCCTAGACTATGTATATGTGTATCGCTGGCCACCCTGGCATGTGTACGAAGTTCTAATATGTTTAGTTCGCAACCTTCCCGAGGCATGTGTGCGAAGATCAGTCATAATTATCGCAGCCAACCCTTGGCGTGTGTGCGAAGATCTGTTCAAGTAGGTATACTAGTCTAGCCGTATCTTATCATTCACCATCCTCACCCTGAGGACTCATATCATTAAGTTCCGTTAACTAAGTATGTACGTATATTTCATTCAATCCCATTCCCACCCTGGGAACCCCATGCCTTGGCTGTGTGAACTCACCTTGGGTTGCTCGGTAGATACACAAAGAGAGAGAGAGAGAGTTCTTGAACTAACAGTGGTCAACCACGTCCTAACAGGGTTACCACATAAGTCAGGTTCGGTTCAAGTAATGCACGTATACATCAAAACAAACACGTATGCACGTAAACAGTCAGCACGTTAAGTACACCACTTGTACGATTCAAATGCCTAAGCCCGAACTATACCCGGCCCAACTTATAAGAGGTCCAACATAAAGGTCTCGGCCCAATTAACATAAGCAGTCCAATTAGCAGATATGTAAACAAGTCCAATTACTTGGCCCAATCAATTGGGCCCGTGATAGTGTAGGCCCAAAACAGTGTACGTGCATAACTGGTCTCGAGTCGCAACCGGCGATCTCGAGTCGCAACAGGGGATTTCGAGTCGCAACATGAGATTACGAGTCGCAACTGAGGTTTCGGCTCATCATGGTCCAGTTACGAGTCGCAACATGACTCGCAACCGTGGTTGCGGCTCGTGCTGCTGTGGTCTCAAGTCGCAATCCGGACTCGCAACCTCGGTCCCGTGTTGTGCTGCTGTGTGTGAAGTTCCGAGTCGCAACTGGACTCGCAACCGTGCTAAGTCTAACAACTCGTAACCATCTTCCTGATTTCATGCAGATCGGTTACACGCATTTATGCAAATCAATTATCATTATCAGTTTCCATGTTTATCAAATCAATTAACAGAATCCCCAAAACAGTTAACCCAAATATCGATCAAACATGGCAATTTCATCAAGAACTCTTATGAACCCTAATCCATAACAACATGAACAACATTATCACATTCATACGGATCAATCATATCATCCAAGTATATCATTCGAGTTCAACACATCTCAGCCGATTACATCTTTTCCATCCTAATCATGACGCAATAACCTAATCAATCATAGTAACTATACATGTGAGCCGATTAACAATCATTCAATTTCATATATCAAACAATCCGATTATTAATGCAGAACACATATAAGCCGATTCATCTTGACATTAGCTATAACACATCATCAAACAACAACAACAAACACTTAATCATACTAACCGAATTGGACAAGAAACAAGGATGATCCGGATGAGAATGATCTTCGGTTGTAAGGGTGTGTGTGCCGTCGGGTTCCAAGCAAACAAGAGAGAGAGCAAAAGTTGTCTAGGGTTTTGTGTGTGTTATGAGAATTGTAACAAATGAGAGAACAACCCCCTCTAAGGGTGTTTGTTTGCGTGCAAGGGGAGTGGGCCGAGCCCAACTCGGCTGCCCAATGGTATCCGATTTCAAGAAGTGGCCCGAATGGGCCTTGTGTGACCGGTTAAGCCTTGTGCGATCAAGTGTGGGTGTGCAGTCGGATCGTCTATAACATACATACATACAACCACATAACATATAGCACAATGCACATAATAACATAATCACATAGTTATTCAATTAATAACGTTCTCATAAACACGTGTCGTTACACAAAGTAAGTCTAAAGTTCGAGTTGTCACATGCATCATCTGGATTCCAACAAATTCAGATGGAACCATCTGACCAAGAGGATACGGCTTTTATGACCCCAACCGGTTTATATTGTTATATTGCTATGCCGTTTGGATTAAGGAATGCAGGTGCAACATATCAAAGGCTGGTGAACATGATGTTCAAAGATCAGATTGGACAAACTATGGAAGTATACATAGACGATATGGTAGTAAAATCCAAGAAAGCTGAGGATCACCTAAGGGACTTGGAGGAAGCATTTGATATCCTTGATAGTTATAACATGAAGCTTAATCCTTCAAAATGTCACTTTGGTGTTAAAGCAGGCAAATTCTTAGGATATATGGTAACCCAGAGGGGCATCGAAGCAAGCCCGGAACAAATCAAAGCATTGGTGAATATCAAATCCCCTGCCAACGCTAAGGATGTGCAAAGGCTAACAGGCAGGATAGCAGCCTTAAACAGATTTATATCCAAATCCTCAGAAAAATGTAAAGAATTCTACGATATCCTAAGAAAGAACAAGAAATTCGAATGGACTGAAAAGCATGAGAATGCTTTACAAGCCCTCAAAGAATACATGTCCTCAGCTCCAGCATTGATGAAACCAGAAAAAGGAGATGTGTTATCCTTATATCTTGCGGTATCCTCAAAAGCAGTAAGTGCAGTCCTTGTTAAGGATCATGAAGGTACACAATATCCTGTCTATTATGTAAGTAAGAGTTTTTACTTGATGCTGAATCCAGGTATTCACACCTTGAAAAACTTATTCTTGCACTAATTATGGCATCTACTAAACTAAGACATTATTTTGAAACCCATGTTATTGTAGTTAGAACTAATTTTCCAATTAAGAATGTCCTCAGGAAACCAGAGATGTCCGGAAGGATGGCTAAGTGGGCAGTAAAGCTTAGTGCCCATAATATAAGATATGAGCCTAGAACAGCCATCAAATCTCAAGCATTAGCAGACTTTGTGGCTGATTTCAGTAGTGATTTACAAAAGGAAGCCGAATTGGAAGTCCAGCAGCTGGATGAAACCAAGGATCCTTGGATACTACATACTGATGGATCCTCAAATGTTAAAGGCACGGGGCTTGGTATACTACTAAAATCTCCACAGGGGGACATAATACCCCACTCCATAGCTTGTGAGTTCCAAGCCACTAATAATGAGGCTGAATATGAAGCCCTAATCGCTGGTTTACAAATTGCTAAGCATATGGGGATCAGGTATCTTGAGGTATACGTGGATTCATTGTTAATCACTAATCACTTTAATGGATCCTATGCTGTTAAAGGTGAAAAACTAACCAAATATTTAGAGATAGTCAAAGAATTGGCAGTCTCCTTTGCTTTTTCAGTTTGACACAGGTACCAAGGGAAGAAAATACAGAAGCTGATGCATTGGCCAATCTAGGATCATCTTTGAAGATCCCAAAGGATATAAGTATCCCCATCATCCATATCCTGGCTCCTTCTATTGAAAATCAGGTGGCCATGGAAATAGAAGAGGATTCTGCAATGATCCCTAGTGAGGATACTCAATCTTATTCGGGATCATGGATCTCACCAATCATGAGATACTTACAACACGGAGAGATTCCTATGGGAGAAAACCCTAGGGCTTTCAGAATTAAGGTATCTCAATTCACAATCTTAAATAATATGCTGTATAAGCGATCTCTTGCAGGACCATATTTAAGATGTATCGAGGATCCTGAAGTTCAAGAAGTTTTAAAAGATTTCCATGAAGGAGATTGTGGAAACCACACTGGGGGCAGGGCATTGTTCTCAAGGATCTTAAGGACAGGATACTACTGGCCAACTATGAAAAGGGATGCTGTGGAGTATGCTAAGAAGTGTGATCCTTGTCAAAGACACATCAATATCCTTCATCAGCCGGCTGAATTTCTACATCCTATACCATCCTCTTGGCCATTTATGAGATGGGGGATGGATATAGTCGGCAAGCTCCCTAAGGCACCTGGTGGAAAAGTGTTCATGCTTGCTATGACTGACTACTTCTCCAAGTGGATAGAGGCTGAAGCTTTTGCCCAAGTCAGAGAAAAGGAAGTTATATCCTTTATTAAGAGAAATATTATAACTGTTTTGGTCAAAAATCACACAAGGATAATGCAACCAAACTCTTTGTAAACAGGGAATGATGCTTGGTATGATGAACAAAGATAAGGATCACTATAATGAAAATTGCACAAGTGACACAAGGATTTATACGAGGAAAAAGCCCTTGATCAATGAATGATCTCCGGCATAAAAAACCTCGGGTGATAGAAACTACCGATCACCAAACTTCAATATAACAAACAATGTTTACAATTTTCGGATGGTAACGAGCTAGGTACAAGGATCACTATAGTATCGTATGCTAAAGCGTGTGAGAAATGTGTTGTGTCTTCCAAATGCTGAAGAGTGCCCTTTATATAAGTGTGTGTGGTCGTATTTTAGGTAAATCACCTAACTACTAGCTCGTTACCCCTTTGGGAATAGAAGTAAATTTAGCGTAACTAAATGCCCGTAATTTGTGCTAAGTTTCCATATTCTCCATAACGTCTATCTTTCGTTATGTATGTGCGAAATCAGCGTGACAGATTCATTGACTCTGATGGCTAAGACCGGATCCAACTCGTAATTCCTGCAAGACAATATTAAATTCAAAGAGAGTAATCTATAGTATGAGGATCCTTAGGATGATCCATGATCCTGATCCTGAAGCTCTTCTGAGGATCACTATCTGCCAAAGAAACAAGGATCACTTGTTAGGATATCATGTAAGGATCACAGGTCATTAAAATCCTGCCCTAACAATTGCCCCCAAAATATAAGGAGTAATTATGTAATATTAACGAGTTATATTTTGCCGAATCTTATCTATAACTAACTCAACGGATATATAGCCGTTAAGAATGAACTATCCGTTGCGATCTGACGTCATGGAGATGACAGCCCTGCACAAATCATCATTATAAATAGGGATAGGATCGTTTGCATTTAAATTCAAGAACTCTTCCCTTTATAACCGCGATCAGAGGATTGAACAGGTATTCCCCTTCTCCTTCTCTCTTGCTTACTCTATTTTTTCCATCGTCTTGTAAAAAATGTTGCTCCGGAATTCTCCCAGCAAGGATCCTAAGAATAACAGCCCCTTGAAGGGTCAAGGGATCATCAAGGATTCTCCCACCGAGAGGTGTTGTTTTACTGATTCTCAGATTGACAAAATCCGTCATTGTTTTCGGCGAACACCTTCTTTAAATCTTTTAGCCCTACCGCTTTGAGCGATTATATCTCTGAGACTTGGGTAGCTTTCCCGGTCACTCCTTTCATGATAGGATACTCGTATCCTTTCCCTCAGTTCACCGAGTCCTTTTTCTCCCTTACCGGCATCTGCTATATCCAGGCTATGCCGATGATCTGGAGGGTTTTATACACCCTTGAAAGGATCATCGAACAAGAAGGAATTGATCTGGGTATGGCGGAGTTGGGTGAGATGTATGATCTTACAACCTTTGGATCCCACCGATACTTGTTCAAACGAAAAGCTGGAGAGGAGCACCCTGTTCTCAAGGTTACCAAAAATGATGTGAACTGGAAGCGGCGGTTCTTTTTTGTGAAGAGAGATACCATCCCTGATGGGAAGGATCTGCCCAAGAAGTGTGCTACCCATGGTAGGGTAGAGGATCCTGGAAGGATCACCGTAGGACTTATCCTTTAGCATAAGGATTACTGATGTTCTGTTATTTTCTTGTTGTGCAACTATCTCCGTTTCACATCTGAAGTTGACACCTACTGCAAAAGAGAGGCTCCTGGCCTTTAAGAAGCTTGATCCTGAAATAAGAACTTTCCAGGTTACCACCCAGGATTCTCAGGAAGTATCCTCTGCCTCTGTTACAATGTCAAGTAAGTATCCTTATTTAAAAAGCAATTCTGTGTAGGATTTCAAATTTAGCTAGAATACTTATCTTATTTTGGTTGTGTAGGTGCTGGAAAATCCTCTAAGTCTACTTCGAAGTTCGGCATTGATGATCTTACTAATGTCAAATCTGCAAGGAAGAAGACTCCTGCTGCTAGCCCAACTGCTTCAGCCCCTAAAGCACCAATCAGGGGAAAAGGAAGCAAGAAGAGAAAGGCCTCTGAGGATTTGCAAGGTCTGCCCCTGATTCGCCAACAGTGTCTGGATTACATCAGCGAGGTAAGGATCACTGTCCTGTTTGTGTATCCTGCTGGTCTAAGGATCATTTGGTTTCTGACATTATTCCTTGTCTTCCTTGTAGAAATCTGCTGAAGTAGAGACATATGTTGGCCATGTTGAGGATCAGGATCGCTAGATTGCTGACCTTCAACAGGTTGGGGTGTTGAAGGATCTCAAGATAGCCGATCTTCAGAAGGAGCTCCAGGTCACCAAGAATGATGCTGCCAAGATGCTGATCAACTTTGACTATGAGAAGCACGAGATCACCCAGGATGCCAAGGTCTCTGCCGCGATAACTATGTACAAGATCCAGCTGCAGATGGCTGCGGAGGCTCAGGATCCTGCTTTTGACAAGAGCACCTGGGATGTCGAAGGCTGGAAGGCTAGGCTAGCTGAACTGGAGGATGATGAGGAGGCTGAGGAGGTTACGATGCTTGAGGGTGGAGACATTGGCAAGGATCAGGGTGGAGAGGCAAGTGGAGCCGGTGGTGATGGTGCAGCGAAGGATTGAGCTGCAGGATTGGGCAATGATGGAAATTTCTAGACATAGCCGGAGCCCAATTTTTTTTTTGTTTGGTGGTTTGTGATGTTTTAAAACAATTATGGTTTGTATTTGAACAATAGGTTTAGGGTTGAGGATCTAGGATCCTGTGAACAATACATATGGTGGAGGGATCCTCTGTTTGGGGGATGAAGCCATTGTGATCCTGTCGCTTTTAATTTCCTGCACTTGCTATGACCGCGTGAACAATGGACACCCTTTGCCAACCCATGTGGACGGGCCACGTTTTGCTGGTAGAAACGTGGGTTGGCTATTTTGACAACTTTGAAGGGTTTTAAACCTTTGTTAATAAAATAACTCTAATCTTTTTGGCTTATCTTGTGTCGTTATCCTTTTCATTTCCAATTGTTTTGATATATATTTGTCTGAGTGAGAAAAGTTAAGCAAATTATGTTTAAGAAATTTAGGATACGATCCAGGATCAAGTATCCTATAGTTGAAAACTTCCAAAAAGTAATTCATTTTAAGGATCATAGGTCCAGTTGTCAAGGTCTAAGGGTTATTCAAATGAATAATGAATGAAATTAAAAATAGTTAAGGATCATACCTGAGGATCCTAGTTAGGATCCTAACCTTTAATCAGGATAACCATAAGGAAAACTTTAATGGATAATAAGGATTGAGGATCCTTAATTGTTTAACTTCGAAAACCTGAAAAATAGGATATAACTTGGGACTAAGCCAATATAAAAGATGAGTTAGTAACTGGGGACAAGCCCAAAGGATAACTGGGGACGAGCCCAAGGATAACTGGGGACAAGCCCAAGGATAACTGGGGACAAGCCCAAGGATCGTGTGTAAACTGGAGTATGGCCCTCACTGGCGACTATCCAAACTTAGTGACATGAAAATGCCAAAACCTTAGCTAACGTGAAAACGTTAGAAACCTTAGGAACGGATGAATGGTACGTCTACTATTATACGTAGGATCCTAGGTATAGCCAGTACGATGGAATTATCAGCCCCTGAAGCGAGTACTGGTCCCAAAGACGTGAACTATACCAGGATCATCGTGCGCTACAGACGAAAACTGGGGACAAGCCCAAGGATAGCTGGGGACAAGCCCAAATAACTGGGGTTGAACCCAAGGATCTGAGTTGCTTCTGAAGATTGTCGACATTATGCTAAGGATACCTAGACTTATTAGAACTCAAAATCTCGTGAGAGAAGGATGAAGGATACATGATCCTCATCCTTAAATAAGAAAATATGTAAATAAGAGTTCGAGCTTAGGACATTACCAGAGTAAGGATCATTGATGCTTCAGGGATCCTTGAAGGATACTTCCAATGTAAGGATCATACATGCCAGAAGGATCCTGCTCACATGAAATACTTTTTCAAGTGGACAGCATTCCAGGCTCTTGGTAACAAATTACCTTCCATGGTAAGCAATCTATATGCCCCCTTTCCTGCTTCGGCTTCGATCAAATAAGGGCCTTCCCATTTTGGTGCCAATTTCCCATCAGCAGGATTAGTGGTATTTTGGAATGCTTTTCTCAATACCATATCCCCAACTTGGAATTTCCTTATCCTGACATTTTTGTTGTAAGCACCAGCCATTCTTTGTTGGTAGCTAGCCATCCTTATCCTAGCCAGATCCCTGATTTCTTCAATAGTATCCAAGTCTTGAGCCAGGTTTGCATCATTCTCCTCAGGATCACGGGTACTTGTTCTAGCAGTTGGAACCACCATTTCTGTTGGGATCACCGATTCTGCCCCAAACACCAAAGAGAAGGGTGTTTGACCAGTAGCATTCTTGGGGGTTGTCCTATCAGCCCAAAGCACATAAGGCAATTCCTCTGCCCATTTCCCCTTCTTGGATCCAAATTTTTTCTTCAGATTGTTGATGATGATCTTGTTGGATGATTCTGCTTGACCATTGGCTTGTGGGTGGACTGGTGTTGATGTTATCATCTTAATCCCCCAACTGTTACAAAAGTTAGTAGTCCTGCTCCCAATAAATTGGGAACCATTATTGTTAGGGCTGTATTTTTATGACATATGATCCTTACATGTGATCCTAACCAGTGATCCTTATTTCTTTGGCAGATAGTGATCCTCAGAAGAGTTCCAGGATCAGGATCACGGACCATCATAGGGATCCTCATGCTAACAGTTGTTTTCATTGGATTTAATGTTATCTTGCAGGAATGTCTAGCAGGATCCGCTCTTAGCAACATAATCAAGGGACTCGTCTTTACAACTTTGGCATATGCTTAATCAGAGATGAACGTTGTAGAGGATATGGAAACTCAGCATGATTTAAGGGCGATAATTTAGGCTAGATTTACTTTTATTCCTAAAGGGGTAATGAGCTGATAGTTAGTCTATTTACCTAAAATAGGGCCACTCACACTTGTATATATATATCACTCTTCCACATTCGGAAGACACACAACACATTCCTCACACGCTTAGACACAATACTATAGTGATCCTTGTACTCAGCTCGTTACCATCCGAAGTTGTAATCATTATTTGTTATATTGAAGTTTGGTGATCAGTAGTTGCCATCACCCGAGGTTTTTTATGCCGGAGATCATTCATTGATCAAGGGCTTTTTCCTCGTATAAATCCTTGTGTCACTTGCATATTTCATACTAAAGTGATCCTTTACTTTTTCATCAAACCAAGCATCATTCCCCGTTTACATAGAGTTTGGTTGCATTATCCTTGTGTGATTTTTTGACCAAAACAGTTTGGCGCCCACCATGGGGCAATTGGTGCTTCATTCATAAAAAAGTTTTTCTGTTGGTGATCATTCCGGAGTGTAGCATGGCTTCGTCATTGAAGAATACCTCCACAGCGATGTCGGCAGTCAATTCATCTACTAGCATTCCACCTTTGCCTCCACCACCAGCTGGATCTCAGAAAAATGCTGAGAAGAGACCAACTACTATCTCCTCTAAACCATCATCTTCTGCTCTAACTTCTTCTGTTCCCAGTACTAGTGATATAATTACTTTGATTTTGCAGATGAGGGATCGTATGCAGCAGCAGGATGAAACTAATGGGATCCTCAGGGAAATCGGAGATCTCAAAAGGCAAAAGAAAACGGCAGAGGATCATTCCCCACTGATGCCCAAATCTTTAAATTTTGATACTCCAATGATTACTTCTCAGCCATCAGAGGTCCCAGACATTCAATATATGGGTGGATCAAGAGGAGTGCATTGCGGCCCAGCAACAATGACTCAGGCATCAGGATCATATTTCCAACCAGCAGGATCCTATACTCAGCATATGGGATCCTTCATAAACTCGGGATCCTCCTTCGTTCCAGGATTATCCCAGGTTCAAGGATCCTCCTTAGTTCCAGGATTATCCCAGGTTCAAGGATCCTCCTTCGTTCCAGGATCGTCCCAGGTTCAAGGATCCTCCTTCATTCCAGGATCATCCCAGGTTCAAGGATCCTCCTTAGTTCCAGGATTATCCCAGGTTCAAGGATCCTCCTTCGTTCCAGGATCGTCCCAGGTTCAAGGATCCTCCTTCATTCCAGGATCATCCCAGGTTCAAGGATCCTCCTTCGTTCCAGGATCATCCCAAGTTCAAGGATCCTCCTTTGTTCCAGGATCATCCCAGGTTCATCGTCCCAGGATCATCCCAGATTCAAGGATCCCTACAGATACCAGGATCCTTGAAGAATTTGCAAACAGGAAGTCTAGATGTCCATCAAGGAGATTTTATTCCAATGCAGACCATTGCTTCCACTGGTCCATCCATTATCCCAGAATCCCAGCAATATGGATTCACACCCAATGTTCCTAACTTGAACCCGATGGGAGGTAACACTTTTAATAATTCTCTTACCACTAACCATGGATTCATGCAGGATACAGGTATCAATCATGCTATGGCCAGAGAACTACAAAAACTGAAGGATATGATATCAAGTGTTCCAGGGGTAGTCAAACCTATCCCGGAGATTGCAGATGGAAGCCATAAGGTATCTCGTTTTGCACCACCAATTTGTGATGCTGAGATAGCCAAAAGGTTCCATATCCCTACTATGAAGCTGTATGATGGTACAACGGATCCTGAGGAACACATAGCACAATACAGGGAGAGGATGGAGATCAATCCAATTCCAGAAAAATTAAAGGAAGCATGCTTATGCAAAGGATTTGGATCCACTCTTACTGGATCAGCTCTTAAATGGCTGCTAAGTCTTCCCCCTTACTCTATTACTTCATTTGCTAATTTAGTTAATTTATTCAATAATCAATTCTCTTGTAGTAGAAAGTTTGAAAGATTGACTAGTGATTTATATAGGGTAACTCAGGGTCATAATGAATCATTAAGGGATTACATAACGAATTTTAGTAAAGAATCCTTGGATATTCCTAACTTGGATATGGCCACAG